>NW_027518688.1:7485000-8685000 GCF_043159265.1 Tasmannia lanceolata | reverse complement strand
GGAAGTTCTGAGTGTTGAGGGCGTTTTGGGTATTTTAAGGGGGTACCAAATGATCCTGTTTGATTTTGCTCATCAAAAGGACCCAACTTTAGAAGTTTCTATTTTTGAAGTTTGACCGCAAAGACTTTTCCCTCTAGGGGAGAACCAATTTGAGGATATTTTGGTCGCATTTGGATGTGTAATGGTCAAATATTGGCATTTTCGTCCAAAAAGTTGTTTTCCCAAAAAAGGATGGTTCGATCATATGTCGATGGTGCACCTAAATGTCATATGGGTTGGGTTCCTCAATAAAAAATTTAAATTTAAAGGATTTTATTAAATTTTCATTAAAAAAAACCCAAAATACATGTCATAAGGCCCATTGGGCTAAAGTCCACAAGGTGGGGGTCTATGTGGACCCACCCATGTGGGTCGGCCACATAAGTGGGCACCCCACATGAGGAGGCCACATGCAAAAACGTCCAACATGGGATGAGGTGGTTGGTGACAACATATTTGTTTTAAAAAAATAATAAAGAAATGAAGAGTTATAATTAGAAAGGGCTTGTATGATCAGGTTACTAAAACTCTCATAACGTTTTACCTTCTCGTCCAAAAAATTTGCGATTATACTTTTTTCGAACGTCTCGAAAATATTTACAAATTTTTAGTTAATGACTTTTCCTGACTCAGCTTCTAAATAGGTCAAAAATGAGCTCAAACGTCGGGCAGCCCTTTTAGACGAAAATTATTCATAAAAGCTAGTTTCCTATGTGGGAAGGCTTATAGATTGATCTTGAAGGATCTCCATTGCTTAGCTTGCAAGAAATAAGGTTTAGAAATAAGTTAAATATGAAAATCAAAGAATGAGTAAGTCAAAGCACAAATTGGAAACTAATTAAAGGTAGGAGTCTTCACATTGGAAACTTCCAAATCCAATCTATCCTAATTTTTTCTATAAAAACAAAGCAAGCACAACCTTTTGCTTTTCTCTAGAAATTTTCATCCCTCTCTCCTCCATCTTGGAATTTGTTTCATTGTTTTGTGTGCTTTGATGTTCATCTCTATCACTTGGTTCTATGCAAAATGATTTTCAAACATTTAACATATTCAACATTGGAGGCTCTTCAGGGTTTTCTTTGTGATTAAAAGGGTAAGTCAAAGCATATATCCAATGATTACTTACCCTGGGGACAATAAAAGCTAGCAAGGTTGGTTTTCCAAAACTCTCTTTCATGAAGTTTAAACTTTTTGCTAGGATTGAATTTGTGATTTTCTTTGAAAAGCTATGAAGATAAAATTGTTTGCATGTGAAATTTTGAGGAGATGAGATGAGGTTTAGGTTATTTCATAATCTAAAAATTTTCTTGAAAAATCTATATTTTAGTATTAAAATCTAATTTTTGAAATTAAGAGGGTTTAAATCCACTTTACAAAGCAACTTTAATAAACCTTTGAAATTTCTTTAATTTTTCAATATCTGAGTCTTTTGTGTATTAAAAAGCATAGAAAGTTGGAATTTTCAGAAATTTTGACATCATTTTGACCACGATTTGCCATTTTGAACTTTACCCTTAAAGGCGTAAAATTCTAAAGATCGAATTTAAAAAGATGTCAAAAAGATCAAAAATCAATAAAACTTTAAACATAATAGAATTTTAAGGTTTTGAAACAGTACGAATGTTTTGAAGAATTTGGAATTTTTGTTAAGGGGTTTCAAAATTTATTTAATCCCAGGGGTATTTTTGGAAAAAAACTAAGTTTTGAAAAATATAGAGTTTCCAGGGATGAAATTTAGATGAGAAGTAACTAGGACTTGATATAATCTCCTATGAAGTTTTCAAGATTTTTGGTTGCTGCTAGATACTTGTTTATGATTTTTTATGCCAAATCATGCATGCCATATTAAATCGGAATAAACTAGCAAATTGCAATGAAAATTCTGAAAATATTTTATTAATATTTACTACTGGAATTACATGATTTCACAAAGTTGGGATTTATTTGGATTAGATTTACTATGTTTTTCTTTGTAAATTAATAATCTGGACATATAGTTTTAAAATCAAACATTGATAGTAAATCATCTTTATAAATCATGCAACTGTTACCGTAATCCTTTCTGGTCTAACGAAATCTACTATAAAAATTTCATATTATTTTGATTAGATGTTCTATGAGCTTATGTGTAAATCTATAATCTAAACATATCTCTTTAACATTGAAAAATTGATAGTAAATCTTTTTTAAAATCCATGAAAATTGTACCGTAACATTCTCTGGTCCAGAGGTTGTTATTGTAAAAAGTTTAAATCATTTAGATTAGATTTGCTATAAGTTGATGTATAAATCTATAATCTGGACATACATCTTTAATATTGAAAAACTGATAGTAAATCATCTTGAAAATTCATGAACATCTTAGAGTAACTTTCTATGGTCAAGATGAAGTTACTGTAAAAAATTGAGCCTAATTGGATTATATTTGTTAAAGGTTGATGTGTAAATCTATAATCTGAATTGAAATTTTAAAAATCTTTAAGAGAATTGAAATAAATTCAAATTTCCAGAGAATTCTAATTCTCTATCATGCATTCAATATTTGTTATGCTATAGTTTAACCACTCAGATTGTGTTCATACTCGTATCCAATTTGCGCTCAATCCTTGATAATTTGAGCATTTAAATTATCGTATGTTGTTGGCTCCGATGTCCACTGTCCACGGAAATCCTGAGAACTATGCCAAGCAATAACATACTATAATTTATGTGCCAAATTATGCAAGGGTAAAAAGCACAATTTCCTTTCATGAATGCAACTCAAAGCTGAAATTCGTCAAACCCTACAACCTTTGATATTCCTTAGATGTTAGGAATCGAAAATCTTTGAAAAAATGAAAATTATTAACTTAATAAATTAAGATCATTTGATACATGCTTTTGGAACCGTTGGGTAACGGTATCTCTTCGTAAGGACCTTTAGAACCAATTAGGAACACTTACGTTACGTTGTGTCCTAGGCTTTAGGGTGTCCTAGAGTTAGGGAGTTCAGCCTCATCACGAACGATTGCTATTATTAGCAATTGAGCCATAGATCTAGTTACACTAGTTAGCCTTTTTTTCATAGGACAAGCCTAGTTACCTAAGATATAGATTCACCTGCATTAGTCTAAGGGATGTCATGCACTTAGATAGGACCATATAGCATCTTAGATGGAGTCCTAGGATAATAAAATCTACTTAACTTGAACTAAATAATCTCTCTTAAACTATTGAAACAGTCCTTCCAGTCTAGATTGGTATCTAGGCATATAGCTTAGTTTAGGCACAAACTACGATCGACTCTGATTCCAGTGAGGCTTGGATATGTAGGCAGCTTTAGATGCTTTGAATGGCATACCAAGCACGAGTCAGCCCACCACAAATGGTGGGGTTTTGTATATTAGCTTTTTTATAAATTCTTAACTAAATATATACGATTTTCCTCAAATTAGAATTTTAGGAGAACATTCACTTAAATTGAATCCAAACAAATTAAGCAAATCAAGATACGCATTAGGGAATACATTGAAATTAGATTTTAAGATGCATGTCATATAGTTCAGACATTAATATAGAGTTAAATGAGCCATTTAAAAAAAATTCAAGAGAGTTAACTTTTGAAATTGAAGATCGAATTATCAGGCAAGAATGGTGCATGTGGTGGTAACTCCTCATACCTGCTTTTCTCGTAATCAGGTAACGAATCTAGATTTCTGGTCACTTATGGGTCCTAGATCTCTCATCTAGGTGGCGACTCTGTCATTCCCTTTTGCGTGAAATTCGGATTGCTTTAGTGATACCAAGTTCACGAAAAAGATTAATTAAATCAAATAATAAATGGCACACGCGGTACGAGAGACCAAGAGAGAGGGAGGCGGGTCGCGCCGCCCATATCGCTGGATCGGGTCCCACAAATTGGCGACTCTGCGGGGGATTTCCTAACTTAATTAAAATTCCAAAGGATAACTCATTTGAATTGATTTTAATTGGCTCATGAAATCTCTATCATATATCTTATATGCTTGATAGATTAGTTTGTTTGTTTTATTTTCTCATCACATTATACTGCAAACTTAATCTAACAAAACCTGAAGGCATCATAAATTGCGCAAACTTATTTCACACACTTACATCACTTACATCTGAACCCTTGCATCTCACATGCACACACATCCTATTTTAGGAACCCGGAGTGTTATCTAGCATTGTTGATTGGAATTTCATCACCTGGTGCCTCTGTGCTAGAGTAGCATTCCACTCTTAGCTTAGTACCTTTATGGTACGTAAACGGATCTCTTGTTCACGTACTGATACGTCAGACACTGGTACAGTATATTGAGCAAGGATTCGCTCTAAGAAAACTCTTGGCCTTACCCCTAGATTACCCCACACATGCATATAGTATACGAACACACGTGCATCACGTGTGTGAGCCTAGTTTAGGATATCCTACCCATTTGTGTCTAGATTAGGCCGTAGTCCATCTTCCAATTGCTATGATCGGTCCTTAGGAACACTAACAAAGTCTTCAGTCGAGATCCTATCTCAACTCCACTAGATTAGGATTAGGGTTTGATGCCTTCAGGTACACTTGTTAAAATGTAAGAAGATTAAAAGCTTTCCCTTTAGGATTAGGATATAAATCCAATTTTTCCTAAGATCTCATAGGATTAGTCTAGTCTTGATCTAACTGTTGAAAGCAATCTTGTGCGATCTCATCTAAACCTTTGATCATGTGTCTATCATTCTTCCCTCTTGTGTGATTCGATCATATTTGCATACCTTCACTTAATTGGAACAGAGTCTCAATCATTTGATTATGCAATCCTGATCCGAATGATCTAATCGTACTTGTATCTTTAGTCTCTTCTTAATGTAAGGGCAACCTCTTTCAAGATTATTTTGTTAAGCCCTTTAGAGTTCATTCTCATGATCCTTATACTAGGGGCATTCATCTGCACGGTTCTACCATCATTGTTATGTCTTGGTCTTTATGCTTAGCCCACAATCATTTTTCAGTCATTGATTAGAAAACACCCCTTGAATGTCAAGCTTACACCTCGTGTTCATTGTTTCCATTTCAAGAAGTTGTCACCATAGATAAGCTTACTACTTCTTGGGTTTGAATCTATTCGCGGTCAGTGAGGAAGCTAATTCCTCATTTTCTTTGGAAGCGTCTCTAATCCTCTCCTTACATACTCATGGTAGACTTCCCAGCTCTCTTACATCATTGAAGCCTTTACCCAGGTCGTCCAACAGATAAAGGAATTGACGGAAGAAAATCAATTCATCAAAGCTCAATTGATTGAGAAATTTGGTCCAACCGCTGTTGTTTCTAAGGGCAAAGGTCCTAGCTTCTCCATGGTTATGGGTTCGGAAGAACTAATTGTGAATCTCTCTAGACAAATGATTGCGCTAATGGAAGAAGTTCATCAGATGAAGCAACAAATACAAACCTGGTATTGTCAGTCCCAAAGTTCTGAACATTTCGCTGACAAAAATATCAAAGTCCAGGATGTTGTTACTAGGAACTCCGTCTCTCGACACCATCAGGATTCTGTTAGGCCCTTAATTCTTGAGTATAACTAAGAGCCACCATCTGAGACTCCTAAAAGAGAATTCACCGACTTGCTGATCTCGCGACCTGATGCTTTGAAACGGTTGCTCAAGGAAAGAATGATAACACTATTGGGACCAGAGCCTGTTCCTAATCCTCTTCCCAGGACCTTCCAAATGAAAGAATTTTGTTATTACCATTTACGTGCTCGTCATGCTACTGATATGCCTCAGTTTGAAATATGATATTCAAGACCTTATAGACATGGAGCTCCTCGACCCTCAAAATCTTTTGTCAAGCAGCGGAACTCCATCCTTTCCTAATTTCAAACCATGGTTTGAGCAAATGAAGAGAAAGTCTTACGATAATTACAACCAGCAATGTACAATGATGGGTCAGAATATATTGAGCCCAGTCTCCACAGGTCAGAAAATCAAAGAGGCCACAACACATGGCTTCAGGCAATATTTATTCAAATACGATCAGTCAGGGGCTACACCTAAGCAAGAGCTCAATAAGGAATTTACCCCTCTCCCGTTTCCACCGTCTATCATATTACAGCGAGAATTGGCTTCAGGCAATATTTATTTACCTCCCATTAAACCTCCACCTAATTCACTCCCCAAGACATGGAGGGCGCAGGATCACTGTGATTTTACTGAGGACGGGGGCATAACATTGATCAGTACATAACTTTGAGGCATGTAATACAGTAATTGGTTTATTAACGTAGGCTGGCATGCCAACAAGCGCTGAATATTGTTGATAATCCCATGCAGAACCTTGTCGTGTCGCCTGCCAATCTTAATGCTTAGAAGGCCCTATACTTGAGAAGCACCGGTCAAAGTGCAGTGAAGAAGAATCAGAAATTGACAATACTAGACATGAACCGGCTTCATCGGGCCTCCAAAGCCAGACAGTTGCAGCAGTTGCAGTTTTAGTCCTTCACTTTTTTATTGAGTTTAATCATTATGGTCAGTCTAGTTATTGAGTCAAGTCTTTCAGTTCTACAGTTCAAGGCCAATGCCTAGTCCAGGCCAATTATCTTCTGTTTTTCTTCTTATTTTTTAGAGTTGTGAATCCAGAGCATGTTCAAGATAGGTCATGGGATGTAATAGCCTTTCTTTAAATAAAATTCCAGTCCCAATAGCTCCTTTGAGTTTATTTCTCAAGTATGCTTCTGATCTTAATAATAATAATAAGACTCCCTCCTCAAATGACGAAGAGATCGACAAAACTCCACTTGATTCACATCAATTACTTGAACAAGAGGAGAAACACCGATCTCAGCCTCCTAAAGAGAAAATTGAAGTGATAAACATTGTGTAAGCCCAATGGTTTCCACCTTGGCATTCCTATCTTATTTTGATGATTCCAATACACAAGTGATTTATGATCACTAATGTGTTTGATTGTCTAAGTTGTAGATCACATTGGTGCTAAGACAACATTGCTTGGATTAAGGCCAAAAAAGATCTCATTGGACCACATTATGAAGGCCAAAGACATCGGACATCCAAGACAAATGAAGACTTGAAGAATCGTATTGAAGATCGAAGTCAATTTAAATTGTATAGATCCAATCTTAGTTTTAGATTTTAAGAGGCATAATTAAGTTAATCTCACACACCCTAAAAATGGTAAAGAGATTGTCCTTGTGGTGTTCCAACACTTTGGAACCCTAATAACAATCCCAACTTAGTGTAGAGTTGGGAGCCCAAAAATAAAGATTGAAAATCTGCTTGTCATAGGCTTCTTGGAACTCCGAGAGAATTCTCGGAGCTCCGAGCTCAGAACTCCGAGACATTCCTCGGAGCTCCGAGAAATGGTCCAGTAGCCTTTTTTCAATTTCTGTTTGTGTTCCTGGAACTCTGAGATTTTTCTCAGAACTCTGAAAACACTATAACGGCCAGAATTATAGCCGTTGGGAATTTTCGCAGGAATTACCACAATGCCCCTGAACGGTCATATTTGGGTTTTTCTATAAATATGGGCATTCCAAAATTTCAAATGATGAATCCTAACACTCTTAAACTCTACTTGAACATCCCAAGAGTGAATCAAACTTGTTTATGCCTCTCATCCTCTAAGATTAGGATTTGGATCATAGGCTTCAATTTGTACATCTTCTACAGAGTGTGTAAACCCTTGTGAGGAATTTTTAGTTCTTTCTTTCTTTATCAAGATTGTATTCGGGCGAGTGTTCGGAGAAGCGTAGCCCACTCTCCGTGGTGAAGATCGCCACCAAAGTTAAAGGCGGTTGGAATTTTGTAATCGGCATTGATCTTCGCCGAAGTTAAGAAGATCACATAGTGAAGCCATCAACGAGTTTTTATTGGTGGAGTGGAGTAGGCCTCGCGTTTTGAGGACCGAACCACTTTAAATCTCGGGTGCACTCTCTCTTGAACTCTAGCTCTTTATTTGCATTGCACCTCTAGATTTAACTTGTGTGCTTGAATTTCATTGTTGATCTCTTAATTTCCAAATTAGGTTTGAGTTTTTCAAAAGGTTAAAACTTGCTAGCAACCTAATAATTTTCACTCCTCATTAGTTGCCAATTCGTGACCACCCATGGATTTTCACTTGGAATCAGAGCCTTGGCTCTTAAAAGATTTTCTTATCTTAAAAATCTTTGGTAAATTTTTTCTTAAATTTCAACAAGGGAAAGATCATAAGATCTTTGGAAATTTTTCTAATTGTGAAATGGCAAATACAAATGGAACCGGACTTCCGGAGGGCCATTCCACAACTAGACCTCCCTTCTTTAATGGGTCCAACTATGGACATTGGAAGACAAGAATGCGCATCTATCTTCTTTCGATAGATGTGGAGCTTTAGCACATTGTTGAAAATGGATACATGTTGCCTTCCAAACCATTTGAAGAATGGAATGTCGTAGAGAAAAGGCATGCAAATTTAAATTACAAAGCCATAAACTCTTTGTTTTGCGCCCTATCTACGGAGGAGTTTAATAGAGTAGCTCTTTTTTATTTCGCCAAGGTTATTTGGGATACACTTACCGTTACCCATGAGGGAACATCTCAAGTTAAGGATTCCAAAATAAACTTGTTAAAGAGCAAATATGAAATGTTTAGAATGGGTCAAAATGAAAGCATTTCTGAAATGTATACCCGATTTTCTAAAATTTCTAATGAACTAGCTAATCTTGGTAAATCTTATCTTACTGATGAGCTTGTGAGTAAGTTGCTTAGGTCACTTCCTCCATATTGGGATCCAAAGGTCACCGCAATACAAGAATCAAAGGATCTCAAGGCGCTAACCGTGGAAGAGCTTGTAGGATCTCTCATCACCCATGAGATGCTCCTCACTAGCCGACAAGAGGAGAAGAAGCCAAAAGAGAAGGAAAAAGAAAGCCGATCTCTAGCTCTAAAAGTCTCCAAGATAAAAGCGGACTCATCATCCTCAAGTGAGGCGGATAGTGATGAAGAAGAATCTTTAAGAAAATTTAAAAGCTTATGGAGAAAGAAACATAAAAAGGATAAAAAGAAGAAGAAAGAAGAAAGTGAAGTTGAGGGAGCTATAAGATGTTACAATTGTAAGAAAACCGGATACAAAAGACCGGAATGCCCTCTTCTCAACTCATCCTCCTTGAAGTACAAGGGTAAGAAGAAGGATTGGAAGAAGCATAAGGCTCTTGCCGCCGGTTGGGATGCTTTAAGCACGTCGGGCAAAAGTTCAAGCGAAGGGGAAGATAAAAAAGATGATCTTTGCCTCATGGCACTCTCCTATAAAGTTGAGGTAAACTCTAACCCATCTTGTAATTCATCAAGTAGCGATAGTGAAAAAATATCTTATGATGAATCGTGTAACACCTTGCATTCTCAAATTTCAAAAAATAAAGTTCTTAAAAAATCTATTTCAAAATTAGAAAATGAACTTGATTTTTTGAAAAATGAATCATCTTCTTCCATATCTAAATCTCAAGCACAAATTGAAAATTTTAAACTTGAGATTAAAACCCTTAAGGGTTGTTTGGATGAGAAAACTTGCCAATTAGCACAATTTCAAAATGCGGCAAGCTCTTCCAAATCTTATGAAGATGAATTTAATGATTCTTTAAATCAAATAACACATCTTTATAATGAAAATGAAAGGTTAAGATTATGTCTCCATGGATTCCTAAATTGTGATAAAATAATTGACATAATCTTAAAGAAGGCTAGTCATAGACTTAATCATGCATTTTATGATAGGACTAGCTTATCCTACCCTCATGTTAGATGCCATTATTGTAGAATAAATGGTTATTACCAATTTCAATGTGCATCTAAGATAGGGATTGTGGTGGAACCAAGAAATCTTGGGTTCCCAAAGCCCCCATATGATCCTCTTCATATGTGCTTAGATAGGGGCTTATGCTTAAAAATTGAATATTTTTTATGGTTCATTTAATATCCCCTCTTGTATTGAAGTTGTTTTCCAAATAGGAGGAGTTATAGGTTTGTCTTTTTTCTTGAAAAATGGGGAGCTTTAAATTGAATATTTCATCCCTTTGTTTCTCTTTTACCCCAATCTTTTTTATTGATGCCAAAGGGGGAGAGAATTCTAGTGTAAGGAAAACATGCATGCTTTTATTGAAAAATCTCTTGTTCTTGTCATCATCAAAAAGGGGGAGATTGTAAGCCCAATGATTTCCACCTTGGCATTCCCATCTTATTTTGATGATTCCAATACACAAGTGATTTATGATCACTAATGTGTTTGATTGTCTAAGTTGTAGATCACATTGGCGCTAAGACAACTTTGCTTGGATTAAGGCCAAAGAAGATCTCATTGGACCACATTATGAAGGCCAAAGACATCGGAGATCCAAGATGAATGAAGACTTAAAAAATCGTATTGAAGATCGAAGTCAATTTAGATTGTATAGATCCAATCTTGGTTTTAGATTTTAAGAGGCATAATTAAGTTAATCTCACACACCCTAAAAATGGTAAAGAGATTGTCCTTGTGGTGTTCCAACACTTTGGAACCCTCATAACATGCCCAACTTAGTGTAGAGTTGGAAGCCCAAAAACAAAGATTGAAAATCTGCTTGTCATACGCTTCTCGGAACTCCGAGACATTCCTCAGAGCTCCGAGAAATGGTCCAGCAGCCTTTTTTCAATTTCTGTTTGTATTCCTGGAACTCCGAGATTTTTTCTCGGAACTCCGAGACATATTCTCGGAACTCCGAGAACACTATAACGGCCAGAATTATAGCCGTTGGGAATTTTTGCAAGAATTACCACAATGCCCCTGAACGGTCATATTTGGGTTTTTCTATAAATATGGGCATTCCAAACTTTCAAATGATGAATCCTAACACTCTTAAACTCTACTTGAACATCCCAAGAGTGAATCAAACTTGTTTATGCCTCTCATCCTCTAAGATTAGGATTTGGATCATAGGCTTCAATTTGTACATCTTCTACAGAGTGTGTAAACCCTTGTGAGGAATTTTTAGTTCTTTCTTTCTTTATCAAGATTGTATTCGGGCGAGTGTTCGGAGAAGCGTAGCCCACTCTCCGTGGTGAAGATCGCCACCAAGGTTAAAGGCGGTTGGAATTTTGTAATCGGCATTGATCTTCGCCGAAGTTAAGAAGATCACATAGTGAAGCCATCAACGAGTTTTTGTTGGTGGAGTGGAGTAGGCCTCGCGTTTTGAGGACCGAACCACTTTAAATCTCGGGTGCACTCTCTCTTGAACTCTAGCTCTTTATTTGCATTGCACCTCTAGATTTAACTTGTGTGCTTGAATTTCATTGTTGATCTCTTAATTTCCAAATTAGGTTTGAGTTTTTCAAAAGGTTAAAAGTTGCTAGTAACCTAATAATTTTCACTCCTCATTAGTTGCCAATTCGGGACCACCCTTGGATTTTCACATTGGCACTGAAACTTTGATTCAGTGAATGCCTATTGGAAATAAATGTGACGAATTGATAAACCCATTTCAAGGATAAGAAGATTGTCTAGAAGCGCTACAACCGATACCAGGGGCAAGACATAGATAGAAAGCTCAAGAGAATGAAGAAAGTGAGAGACATATGCTATACAAGAGGCATGGATTCGAAACAACTTTCATATCTCCAGTCACTGACCTTGGTTCCCAAATTCATAATATGAAGCCAACAAATTCAAGATAAGAAGTTCAAGAGCAAGCATTGAAAAGCGATAATCAAATATCAAGAGTTACAGATCCGTAGATGGAGGATGTCAAAGAAAAAGTTTCGCTCCATCAAAGTCGAAAGCACATATCAGAATCTTGAAAGAAGAAGATTCATTATCTCTTACCTGGAAATGCCGTCAAACTCTGTGAAAAAAAGAGAAAGAAGAGTAATGAAGCAAATTTATCAACCTAGATTAATTCCAAACTTGAACATTGGAAGGCCTGCTTTGGCCAAACAAATTACAAATTCATGACCCAGTGTCATAAAGAATACCCGTTTGCAAACCCCTTTGAGCCTGAATGAAATTTTTTTGAAAACCCACCAAACTAGAGGCATCCGCCCGGAACTACGCTCAGCCTGATCCCTACACTAGGGTACGTAGGCAGCTCGGTAAAACCGAGTTCAGACGATTCAATAAAAAAATTCAATCGTTCTAAAAAAGAAAAAAAAGGAAGTCAATCGAGAAGAAAAAACAAAGAACAATTTACCTTCAAATTAGGGGCAATCGCCCTGAACTACGCACGACCTGATTCCTACCCTGGGATACGTAGGCAACTTGTTCACAGGTTCGGTCAAAATCTTTGTTGAACCTTAAGCCATTCTTTGAAAAGCCATATCCTACTTATAAAGTCCTTCAGATGTTCAGAATCAAAGATCTAGGCCTTAAAAAAAAAGAAAAAAGAAAAAGAACTGAGTTTGAAGATCTGCTAGACTGAAAACCTGAAAGGGCGGTCTAGGCAAAATTTAAAGATCCTTCCCCTGCTAAGTTGAAAACCCAAAAGGGCGGCTTAGGCAAAAGCTAAGGGGATAGCCTGCTGGATCGAAAACCTAGAAAGACGGTTCAGGCAAAAGTTAAGGCTAGCACAGTCTGCCAAGTTAAAAACATTGAAGATGTGACTTGGTCATGGAGAGAATCATTATACAAAGGCTACAGCCAGTATCATGACTGAAGATCGAAAGGAAGTTCAAGCGAGTTTAAGTGTCATCCTAGAAGTTGGGGGCATTGAAACCAAGCAATCTTAGGAATGGTAACCAAATCCTTGAGGCATTACTGTTTTAAGGAAGAAGTCCAGTGTTTATCAATTGGAAA
Organism: Tasmannia lanceolata; assembly: GCF_043159265.1. Lineage (NCBI taxonomy): Eukaryota > Viridiplantae > Streptophyta > Magnoliopsida > Canellales > Winteraceae > Tasmannia > Tasmannia lanceolata. Next base: position 8,672,162 of record NW_027518688.1, on the reverse strand, counting down.
ACTACTCTTTGAAAGCATAGACTTACCAAACTAAATGTTAACTAAGTCAGAAGTATCACTGTGTCTGTCAGTGTAGTTGGTCAATCTTTGGCACTCTAAGTTCACTCTTTCAGAGTTCCTCAATCCTTTGAATAGTGTCATTTACCCAAATTACCTCTTTAAGAAGAGTCAACCATCGTCCTTGTGTCCAAATGATGCAACTGTCTCGATCAAAGAGGCCCGGCGTCGTCAGCTCCCTGCATTGGTACAAAGCCAAGTTAAACATGAAGGAAAGACAGCAAGAATCTAGTCAAAGAGCTTCGTTTTAAAGAAGATCGGCTCAGAAGCATTCCGAAGTAGAAACATCGGGAAGTGGAGTTTTCATAAGAGGACCATGCCCTAGAAAGGCACCTGAGGCTTGGAGGATTTCATATATGATGATGGTTGGGTGAGTTTCTCATAAAGATGAACCCTTAAAATTTTTACATTTCTTCCTGGTAGTTGAATACTATCCTGGTCAAGAAATGGTTATCTAAACACTTGTCAAAGGAAAAATCCCACTTCCCAATTTTTAGTATCCAAGAAAGCTGTTGGTCTAGATTACAAATCCCAGGTACTTAGATCAAGGTTGCAGTTATCAAATTTCCTAGAAGAAAAACCAACAGTCTCTTTGCAAAAAATCTTGTTGAAGCTTTCTGAAAGCGTTCCTAAACCATTCTCGTTAGTCGTGCTTATTCATTCCTATGGTTTGTCGTCTCGTCATTCGTCAAAGTCTTAGTTTCTAATATCTTCGTCGGGCACGATCTCTATTGTCCCCGATTTCATCCTTCATTGATTTCAAGAAACTTAAATTTCATCAAATTCAACTTCACATCGAATTTAAGTTCATAAAAAATCTCCAAATTCTCCATCGTCAAAGTCATCAATTAATCAACAATTGATTAACCAAGCAATCTGAATTTGATCTCCCGTCTCATTTGCAAACAAGTTAAATCTCTCTGAGTCCGTATAAATATGGTATTTTATTCTCTCCGAGTCCATACAACTATGGTCCCTTATTCTCTTTGAGCATCATACAAATGTGATGTCTCATTTTCATGAACTCCGTATAAATACGGTACTATATTCTCTCCGAGTCCATACAACTATGGTCCCTTATTCTCTTTGAGCATCATATAAATATGATGTCTCATTTCCTTGGAATCCGTATAAATACAGTATTTCATTCTCTCTGAGTCCATTAAAAAATGGTCTCTTAATTCTCTTTAAACATCATACAAATATGATGTCTTATTTCCTTAGAATCCGTAAAAATGCGGTATTTCATTCTATTTGAGTCCATTAAAAAATGTCTCTTAATTCTCTTTGAACATCATACAAATATGATGTCTCATTTCCTTGGAATTCGTATAAATACAGTATTTCATTTTCTCTGAGTCCATTCAAAAATGGTCTCTTAATTATCTTTGAACATCATACAAATATGATGTCTCATTTCCTTGGAATTCGTATAAATACAGTATTTCATTCTCTCTAAGTCCATTAAAAAATTGTCTCTTAATTCTCTTAAAAACATCATACAAATATGATGTCTCATTTTCTTGGAATCCGTAAAAATATGATATTTCCTTCTATCTGAGTCCATTAAAAAATGGTCTCTTAATTCTCTTTGAACATCATACAAATATGATGTCTCATCTCTTTAGAATCCATAAAAATACGGTATTTCATTCTATCTAAGTCCATTAAAAAATGGTCTCTTAATTCTCTTTGAACATCATACAAATATGATGTCTCATTTCCTTCGGTATTTCATTCTCTCTGAGTCCATTCAAAAATGGTCTATTAATTCTCTTTGAACATCATACAAATATGATGTCTCATTTTCTTGGATTCCGTAAAAATACGGTATATCATTCTATCTGAGTCCATTAAAAAATGGTCTCTTAATTCTCTTTGAACATCATACAAATATGATGTCTCATTTTCTTGGAATCAGTAAAGATACGGTATTTCATTATATCTCAGTTCATTTAAAAATGGATTTTTGTTTCTCTTTGAGATCCATATAAATATGATGTCTCATTTCCTTTGGGAACTGTACAAATACAGTATCTCATCCTTTCCGAGTATCTCATTTCCAAAGAGGGGCATCTGTAGACACCCCCATTTTTCTACACTTTAAAAAGCAAAAGATTCGGTAGTTTGTCGAGTCTCGAGTCCATATTTCGCAATAAATTAGGCATCCATAATCTATTGCGAAATATGGCATTTAAAAATGGTTTTTTGTTCCTCTTAGAATTTGTATAAATACGGCATTTCATTTTCTGTGAATCCATTCGGAAATGACTTATCTCTTATTTCCTTTTGGCCTGGACAATTACAGTGCCTCATTTCTATTGAGCCTGTTTGAAAGCGGTATCCATTCGAAAATGATCTCTCATTTCCTTATTGCCCGTTTGAAAACGGTGCTGCCTCATAATTATCTTTCATTCTGAGTTGCGTAATTTTTGCAAATCAGATTGGATCCATTTCTCCATTATTCTTAACCACCAAGTCACGGTGTTTAGAGTAAATGATCTTGATTATGTTCTAGGACTTCATCTAGGGTCTTGCATTAGGTTAGGTTGCATTCTCTAGTGAATCCTTTGTTGATTAACGCTACGCAAAATGGTTATGTCACTTTTGCTTTAATATTCGATGATTACGTCATCTTTACCAAAGAGGGGCATCTGTAGACACCCCCATTTTTCTACACTTTAAAAAGCAAAAGATTCGGTAGTTTGTCAAGTCTCGAGTCCATATTTCGCAATAGATTAGGCATCCATACATTCTAGGGTAGATTTCATCTCATTTTAGGTGTTTGGAAGTTGATTCGCAATCCTAAAGGTTTTTAGGGTGTTCTAATGGTATCTGGAAGATAAAAGTTCAAGTTTTCAAGCAAGTAAAAAAATCTGCTATTTTTAGAATTATCAGGGTTACCCTCATTTTTTCCCATTTTTGCACTACAGGGGTACTTTGGTCATTTCTAATATGTTTCATTTGACCTCTAGGGTGTGTCTAAGGAATCTTAGATCATTTCATGAATTTTGGAAAGCCTGCTAAATTTAGAGTTTCTCAGGGGTTTCGCTTGATTTGGAAGTTCTGAGTGTTGAGGGCGTTTTGGGTATTTTCAGGGGGTACCAAATGATCCTCTTTGATTTTGCTCACCAAAAGGACACAACTTTAGAAGTTTCCATTTTTAAAGTTTGACCGCAAAGACTTTTCATTTTTAACTTTTCCCTTTAGGGGTGAACCAATTTGAGGGTATTTTGGTTGCATTTGGATGTGTAATGGTCAAATAGGGGCATTTTAGTCCGAAAAGTTGTTTTCCCAAAAAAGGATGGTTCGATCATATATCGATGGTGCACCACAAATGTCATATGGGTTGGGTTCATCAATAAAAAATTTAAATTTAAAGGATTTTATTGAATTTTCATTAAAAAAATACCAAAAATACATGTCATAAGGCTCATTAGGCTAAAGTTCACAAGGCGAGGGTCCATGTGGACCCACCCATGTGGGTCGGCCATATAAGTGGGCGTCCCACATGAGGAGGCCACATGCAAAAACGTCCAACATGGGATGAGATGGTTGGTGACATCATATTTGTTTTGCAAAAATAATAAAAAAATGGAGTTATAATTAGAAAGGGCTTGTATGATCAGGTTACTAAAAACGGCCATAACTGTTTAGCTTATTGTCCAAACAATTTGCGATTATACTTGTTTCGAACGTCTCAAAAAGATCTACAACTTTCTAGTTTATGACTTTTCCTGAATCTATGACTTTTCCTGAATCAGCTTCTAAATAGGTCAAAAATGAGCTCAAACTTCTGGCAGCCCTTTTGGACAAAAATCATTCGTAAAAGCTAGTTTCCTATGTGAGAAGGCTTCTAGATTGATCTTGAAGGATCTCCATTTTGTAATTTAGCGTTGCTTAGGTTACAAGAAACAAGGTTTAAAAATAAGTTCAATATGGAAATCAAAGAATGAGAAAGTCAAAGAACAAATTGGAAACTAACTAAAGGTAGGAGTCCTCATATTGGAAACTTTCAAATCCAATCTACCCTAATTTTTTCTATAAAAACGAAGCAAGTACAACCTTTGATTTTTCTCTAGAAATTTTCATCCATCTCTCCTCCATCTTGGAATTTGTTCCATTGTTTTGTGTGCTTTGATGTTCATCTCTATCACTTGGTTCTACGCAAAGTGCTTTCATATATTCAACATATTCAACATTGGATGCTATTCGGGATTTTCTTTGCGATTATAAGTCAAAGCGTATATCAAAGAATTACTTATCCTAGAGACAAGGAGAGCTAGCAAGGTTGGTCTTCCAAAACCCTCTTTCATGTAGTTTAAACTAGAAGCATGCTAGGATTGAATTTGTGATTTTCTTTGAAAAGCTATGAAGATGAAATTTTTTGCAAGTGAAATTCTGAGAAAATGAGATCAGGTTTTGGTTATTTCATAATCTAAATTTTTTCTTGGAAAATCTTTTTTTTAATATTAAAATCCAATTTTTAAAATTAAGAGGGTTTAAATCCACTTTACAAAGCAACTTTAATAAACCTTTGAAATTTCTTAAAATTTTCAATCTCTGAGTCTTTTGTGTATTAAAAAGCATAAAAATATGAAATTTTCAGAAATTTTGACCACGATTTGACCTTTTGAACTTTATCCTTAAAGGGGTAAAATTCTAAAGATCAAATTTAAAAAGATGTCAAAACAGATAAAAAATCAATGAAAATTTAAATATAACAAACTTTTAAGGTTTTGAAACAGTACGAATTTTTTGAAGAATTGTGAATTTTTGTTAAGGGGTTTCAAAATTTATTTAATCCCAGGGATATTTTTGGAAAAAACTAATTTTCGAAAAATATATAGAGTTTTCAGAGATGAAATTTGGATGAGAAGTAACTAAGACTTGATCTAATCTCCTGTGAAGTTTTCAAGATTTTTGGTTGCTGTTAGATACTTGTTGTAGACAGCCACATTTTGCTACACTTTAACTAACACTAACCTAATATATTGATCCGTGGGATTTCATTGGTAAAGTATGCATCCTCAAATTTTCTGAAAACCGAAATGATAAAGAGATGTACCTGGTGAGATAGATCCGAAAAATTGAAAAATACCCTTATTTGTGAATTTAGTGTGTTAAATCCATGTGAGAGCCCCTCTATCATGGATTTATATGTTTTAGGTCATTAATATCTCGATCTGACTTTACGGATCATCAATCGGGACAAAATAAGCTAGGGTCACTTCACAGCCCGGGACCTAATTCCATTCCGAGACCCGATTTCCGTAAATCGTTAGATCAAGGGCAGATCTTAACCTGAGTGTCTTTCCTTACTAAGAATTTGTGATCATTTAGTCAAAATAGGATCGATCAAGGTTAATCTCAAATTCAGATTAAACATTGTGTCACTTAATTGAGCAAAAACCCAGTGAAAAATCACGGATCAATGTGGGTGAACGAGAGCCGTCGAAATAATTTAACCAAATTATCAACAACAGTGCTTTCAGTACTTTAATTGTTGTCAAAATTCATATTTCAAAGGTTATGATCATTCATCAAAAATTGATTAAGTTGGTTGGATCAATCGAATCGTCAATTTGATCAACGGTTGGAAAAACGATTCGCTGTTAAAAACCGACGGCTCGCATTGGTCAAAAATTCTGAAAATAATATTTCTATGGCAACATTGGGCTTAAATGAAAGAGGAAAAATCAACGATTTTAATGGCGAAAGAATTATCGAAATCGGACTTCAAAATCTCCTGAAAACCGCGTTTTTCGATTTTTACATTCAAAATATTTGAAAAATCTTTTACAAGATTCTAGGAGATTTGGAGGCATCATCTCGTCCATTCTTTCGATCGAAATTGATCTCAACCGCCCAATCTTATTCCATATCATTGTAAAGATTTCAGGATATTTGGAGACCCGATCTTGCCCGTTCTTTCGATCACATGGAGATTGCAGTTAATCGCAACCATCCAAATCGTTGCCATTCTCTACAAAGGCAACCAAATTGGACATTTCCCTTACCTTGAAATTTGCTTTCAAAATCTACAAAGATTCCAAGGACAAATGGCATCATCTTGGACCTTGAATTGTTCCTAAATCTTTAGTACTTGATCCTGGCCGCATAAGTGCCTGCCATTTTTAACATAGCCATGGCTTAAATGGAAAGAACAGGGAGAATATTCTAGAAAAATCCGATCTTGGCCATTCTTTCCCCTTCCTTTTTCCATCACTCAATCTCTACCCTACACCTCTAGGCCCTAAAGATGGCAACCTGGCTCATCCCTCACCTATAAATACCCATGCTCTCTTCTTTCAGAAAAAGAGAAAAAAAGAGGAAGAAGATTCAAAGAAAACTACTAGAGAAATCCTCCATATCCCCGCCTTCAAATCTTGTCCTATTCAAAGGATACCCAAAATCTCCATCACAGGTAGGTGCACTATTCTCAGATTTTTCCAGGATTATTTGATATTTTTTTATGTATTTTTGCACGATTTTTAGCATTTAATTGAATTTAATTCAATATTATATGTGTGTGCTCAAAATCACGATCTACATGAGTGTTTCAATTCCGATTCGTCCCGAAATTTAATACACTGATCTATTTAAATAGACTAAAATAACCATCGGATTGGATCGGACATTGAATCAAAGGATTTCGAAAATTTGAGTGATGAGTGGAATTTTATTTAAAAAAATGGCTGACAAATTACAAAATTCAAAAAATAGCCATCTCAGGATGATCTATTTTTTGGAATTTAAAATTTTTCTTGTGTTCATCATATCAGAAGAAGATTAAAGGATGTTTTCCGGAGTCGTAATTTCCTCGAAAATTGTGTTTTAAAAATGAAAAACTCTTCAAAAATATCATTTCGACGAAGAAAAATAAAATATATACTAAATGGATTCCAAAATTAATATGGTAATGATACATTCTACAATGAATTTTTAAGAATTTTTGGATTCTGTTTGATATATTATTTAATGCTTTCTTTGAAAATTATCAGATTTTGTGAGAATTTTTACTGACATCAGATCACCATTAAAATTCACAAAATTTTTACCTTAGTCTTATATTTCATATTTCTTGCTGCTGTAAAATTGTCAATTTATTTGGATCTTGTTTCCTATGGGATGTAGTGTTAATTCATAATCTGGTCTGAAAATTGAAAATTCCAAAATTGATAGTAAATAGTTTCTAAAATTCATGAAACTCTCACAGAATGCTATTTTTACTTATATCTTACTACTGTAGAAATTTCAATGAATTTATATTTCTATTTCTAGTAGTTTTTGTGTTATTTTTGCAATCTGGTCTCGTTATTGTTAAATCAAATTAAATATGCGTTGAATGTAAAAATCTGCAAAAATCTTCCAGTAAGCTACATCCCATCATGTCTTACTGCTGTAGAAGTTTCAATTCATTTTGAATTCATTTGCAATAATTTCACTTGTAAAATCACTCATATGGTTTAAAATTGATAAAATCCATTGAAAATTCGAAATTAATTAAAAATCATCATAAAGTTTCTAAAGAACCTTGAATTTTTGTCACATATTAATTCCTAAATCCACTGAAACAGAAATTTTAGGATCTTTAGATTTCCCTGGAAAAATGGCCAGTGCATCCATAATCGTATCCCTATTGCACTCGATCTTTGACAATTTGAACATTTAAGCTATAGCATGTTGTTGGCTCCGAGATTACTGTCCAAGGAAATCCTGAGATATGCCAGGCAATAAGATGCTATAACTTAAGTATTAAATTGTACAAGGAAAGAGCGCACGATTCCCTTCCTTGGATGTTATTCTAGGCCAAAATTGGTGAACCCTAGAGCCATTGGTAATCCTTAAATGTCCAGAAACTGAAAATCCTTAAAATCTGAAATTCATTAACTTCAAGAACTAAAATCGATTCATCTCGTGTCTCTCAGAACCATTGGATTATGGTTTCCGTCATAAGAACCCTTAGAGCCCAATTTAGGAAAACTGGTGTCGTGTCTTGTCCTAAGTTTTTGGGAGTCTTAGGTTTTAGGGAGTCCTAGAGTTAGGAGTCCAACCTCATCACGTACGTTCGCTATAGATAGCAACCGTGCCATAGGTCTAGTTACACTAGTCACCCAATCTTTTCCTAGGACAAGCCTAGTGAACTAGGATGTAGGCTAACCTGCATTAGTCTAAGGAACAACTTGCATTTAGATAAGAATCATATAGCATCTTAGATGAAATCCTAGGATAATAAAATCCTCAACTTGAATTAAAATAACTTCTCTTAAAACTGTTGAAACAGTCAATCCCGTCTAGGTCGGTGTCTTAGTTGAGTTAGGCATAAGTAGCTTAGCTTAGGTGCACCGAACTACGTCGACTCTTATCCCAGTGAGGCTTGGGTACGTAGGCAGCTTGGATGTCTGATGGCATACCAACCGCGAGTCGGCTCCACAACAAATTGTGGGGTTTTGTACATTAATTTTCTTGTAAATTCTTAATTAAATCACTTAGGATTTTCCATGAAATTAGAATTTTAGGAGAACTTTCACTTAGATTGAATTCAAACAAATAAAAAAATCAAGATACACACTTAGGATCTACATTGAAATTAGATCATAGGATGCATGTCACTTAGTTCGCATATTAACAGAGAGTTGAATGAGCCATTTAAGATAAATTTAAAAGAGTTAGCTTTTGGAATCGAAGACCGATTATCGGGCAGGAATGGTGCATGTGGTGGATAACTCCCCATACCTTCCATTCTCGTAACCAGGTAGCGAGTCTAGATTTCTGGTTAATTATAGGTCCTAGATCCCACATCTAGGTGGCGACTCTGTCAGTCTCTTTTGTGTGGAATTCGGATTGCCTTAGTGATCCCAAGTTCACATAAAAGATGAATTAAAATCAATAATTAAAATGCACACGCCAATCGCATGGGTACGAGAGACTAAGAGAGGAGGTGTGGCGGCTCGCGCCCCACCCCTCTCGCGGGATCGGGTCCCACAGTTTGGCGACTCTGCTGGGGACCACCTAACTTCATTAAAATTTCAAAAGATAATTCATTTGAATTTAATTTAACTGGCTCATAAAAACTCTATCTCTTATATGCTTGTTAGATTAGTTTGTATGCTTTATTTTCTCATCACATCATACTCAAACTTAATCTAACAAAACCTGAAGGCATCATAGATTGCGCGAACTTATTGCACACACTTGCATCACTTGCATCTAAACCCTTACATCTCACGTGCACACACGTCCTATTTTAGGAACCCGGAGTGTTATCTAGCATGGTTGACTGGGATTTCATCACCTGGTGCCTCTGTGCTAGGGAAGCATTCCACCCTTAGCCTAGCACCTTATGGTGCGTAAACGGATCTCTTGTTCACGTACTGATACGCCGGACACTGGTACAGTATATCGAACACGGATTCGTGCTAAGGGAACTCTTGGCCTTACCCCTAGATTAACCCACACATGCATGTAGTATACGAACACATGTGCATCACGTGTGTGAGCCTAGCTTAGGACATCCTACCCATTTGTGTCTAGATTAGGCCGTGGTCCATCTTCCAATGGCCAGGATCGGTCTTTAGGTACACACACAAAGTCATGAGTCGAGATCCTCTCTCCACTCCGCTAGATTAGGGTTGATGCCTTCAGGTAACACTGTTAAAATGTGCGAAGATTAAAAACTTTCCCTTTGGGGTTAGAATATAAATCCCATCATTTCCAAAGATCTCATAGGATTAGTCATTCATGATCTATCCGTTGAAAGCAACCCTATGCTATCTCATCCCATCTCTTGATCGTACGATTTTCAATCTTTTATCATGTGATTCGATCATGTATCCATACTTTCTTTGTACTGGCAGGAACTTATCCCAATTTCGTGTTCATGTAATCCTGATCATTCTTTATCCCTTCTCTTGGCTTGCAGGCACCATGTCTACTCGTGCAATTCTTGATTGGATCTGTGGTACATTAAGAGAATCCCATATCTATGCCATAAATGAGCAAGAGAAAAATCTCTTCGGCTATGTGGCGACCATTAAGCTCGATTGGGGATTACTCTATGCCGCATGAGAGTGTTGGGATCCCGATCATCATGTCTTCCTTTTTGGCAACCAAGAAATGTGTCCCACCTTTGAAGAATGGTGTGCCTTATTGGAATATCCTGTGGATGGCCCTCTAGTGAAGCCATCCTGTGTTCCAGATTATCGTCCTTTGTTCCTTCGCTTAATGAATAATCCAAATGAATCCATGAACTCTTTCATGAAAGGCCAAGAGGTGTCCATGCAGCAACTGATTGACATTTATCCTCCTATTGGACACATTGGTGCTGTTGATATTCAAAAAGCCCGACGTCGCGCTTTGAGATTCTGCTCCTTCGCCAGGTTCCTCACTGTCCAGCCTTCTCGCTTTGCGTCAGCTGTTCTTTTGGATCTCGTGGATCAAATGGACCGGGGCGCCAATCCAATTCCTACTATGCTTGCAGAAACCTTCAATGGATTGGATGATATGGCTCGCCTTCGTACCAGCTCAGGTCCAGGCTCTTATGTTCGCTCTTTCGTTGGGTCTTTCTCATGATGTCCTGCTTTACTTCAGGTGTTGTTGTGCCACAAGCTAAAAATCGCAGCTCCTGTGCATTTCGATCATACGTTATACACCTTCAGTGAATGGCGTCATGATGTTTCTTTCGATCACAAAAACGATTGGGTTGAATGGCTAAATTCTCGCCAAGAAGATCAGATTTATTGGCAAATCCCTGGAATCCAAGAAGCTGTCTTCAACACTGGAGAAGCTAACTACGTTCGCCTTCTTGGTCTCAAAAAGACTTCCTTTTATGTTCCTGCCAGGATCCTGCGTCAGTATGGAAGGGAGCAATCTATTGTGCCTCCCCTTCGTCATTTTTATCCGCCTGAGGATCTCAAGCCCAAGATTGTCAAAGCTGTTTCATCTGCTTGGGATGTCAGAATCATCAAACCTTTAAAAGAGTCAGCTGAGGAAGATTGTCGTCCGATGAAGAAGTCTAAAAAGAATGCTTAGTTCCATGTTTAATCTTATCCGTTTATCTTGGAAAGAATGAACCCTGTACTCAAGCTTCAATGATTGATCAATAAAGTTCATCTTTCTCTCTCATTATCCTAGTCTATGCATGCGTCATTGTTTACTTCTTTCCGTGATTTTAAAATGTGTCTTTCAAATATTTCAGGGCAGTAAAACACCATAGCTAACCCCATTGCTCCTTGGGTTTGGGTCTCTTCACGATTGGAGAGGAATTCTGTCTCTCCACTACCCTCTCTGAGAACCCTAGCATCTCCTTCTTTCTCATCCTCACCAATGGCAGATAACCAAGATGGCCTTCCACCTGCTGCTATTACCGATACCCTTACCTTGATTCTCCAGCAACTTCAAGAGCTCAAAGAAGAGAACCGAGTTATCAAGGCTCAGCTTTCTGAGAAGTTGGGACCGTCGTTGTCCAAGGATAAAGGGCCTATGCACCATGCAGCTACTTCAGCCGCACCTGCCCAGCCAGCATTCATCACTATCCCCGATAAAGCCGAAGAAGATTTGGAAAAAGAGCAGTACAGCGAGGATCGCAATAGGCCTTCTCAGTCCGTGGTTGATAAGACAGTTATGGAGAAATTAGAAAGTCTTGCCAGGAAAGTTCAAGACATCCAGTTTCAAGACCAGGGTGGTTTCAATCCAAGTGATCTTACGCTGTTTCCCGAAATCCGTCTCCCTGCCAATTTTCAAATGCCAGATTTCGACAAATATGATGGTGTGGGTTGTCCAATCACCCATTTACAGATGTTTACCATCATGTGTCAGCCTCAAGGCTTATCTCCTGAGCAAATGGCTCAATTGTTCCCGGTTTCCCTAACCAAGGTCGCTAGAAGGTGGTTCATGGTCCTAGACAAGACTCGTTATAGGACATGGAAAGACATCGGTGAGCAATTCATCAGGCAGTTCAAATATGACGATGGGACAGAAATTACTAGAAAGGATTTGGAAAGGACCAAGCAAGATTCGAGGGAATCTTTTCTGATTTTTGTGAAGAGATGGAGAAGACTAGCAGCCCAGATGATGGAGCGCCCTTCTGAAGAAGAGCAGGTTCAAATAATCATGAAAAATATTTCCCCCCAGCTTCAGTATCACATGTCGTTGCAGTATTATCTGGACTTCAAGCACTTTATCGTGGCAGGCACCCAAATAGAGGAAGCTATGGCTCAAGGTGTATTCAACCGAAGTAACCCAAATACCAGAGAATTCAGGAAGCCTCCATCAGCTGAAATCAATAACCTTTCCCGCTCCAAGCCTCAGCCTTCAAAACCTCAGAACCCCATGGTGATTGATTATACCCAACCTGCTGTCGCACCTCGACCCCAAGCCCAGACAGAATTTACCCCTCTCACTCTTCCACCATCTGAGATACTCAAGGAGTGTCTAGCCTCAGGTCGCATAATCCTGCCCGACATTAAGGCTCTTCCTAATCCTTTACCAGCAAATTGGTGAACAGATCAACACTGCGAATACCATAGAAATTTCGGCCATCTCACTGATAATTGCATTGCCCTAAAATTCAGAATCCAGAGGTTGCTTGACAATAAAGGCCTTGTGTTCGAGCCAAGACCCGATGCTACCAATAACCCATTACTTGGTCATGAAAACCCTGCTGCTACTGTCAGTGCTATAACCATAGGGGACCCAAAATTTGATCCTCTCACTCTTATCTGCGCCTTAGAACCTACCTTTGAGACGTCTGGGTCAGAACCTTTTGAAGAAGAAGAAGATACAGACAGTGAAGATGTTCTAGTAGCTGCTATCATGATATGAACCAGCCTTCGCCGAGCTTCCGAAGCTAGACAGTTGCGGCAGTTAAAGTTTTAGTCGTTTACTATTTTATGTTGAGTCAGTCATCATGGTCAGTATAATTGTTGGGTCCGGTCTTATTGTTCAAGGTTAATGCCTAGTCCAGGCAAGTTACCTTTTGCTTTTCTTTTTATTCAGAGTTGTGAATCCTGAGCATGTTCAGGATAGGTCGTCAGATGTAATAGCTTTTTCTTTAAATAAAATTTCAATTCCAATAGTTCACTTGTGTCTATTTCTTAAGTGTGCTTCTGATCTTAAAATAAGACTCCCTCCTCAAATGAGGACAAAATTGACGAAACTCCACTTGAGTCACTGCAATTACTTGAACAAGTGGAGGAGCGCCAATCCCAGCCTTTCAAAGATGAAATTGAAGTGGTAAACATTGGCACTGAAACTTTGATTCAGTGAATGTCGATTAAAAGTACATTACCCTCTGAAGAGTGTGAAGAATTGATAAACTTATTTCAAGAATAAGAAAATTGTCTAGAAAAGCTACAACCGATACCAGGGGCAAGACATAGATAGAAAGCTCAAGAGAATGAAGAAAGTGAGAGACATATGCTATACAAGGGGCATAGAGTGGAAACAACTTTCATATTTCCAATCAATGACCTTGGTTCTCAAATTCATAGCATGAAGCCAACAAATTCAAGATAAGAAGTTCAAGAGCAAGCATTGAAAAGTGATCATCAGATATCAAGAGTTACAAATCCATTGATGGAGGATGTCAAAGAACAAGTTTCGCTCTATGAAAGTCGAAAACACATATTAGAATCTTGAAAGAAGAAGATCCATTATCTCTTACCTGGAAATGCCGTCAAACTCAAAAAAAAAAAAGAGAAAAAAATAATAATAAATAATCAGTACCAGAGAGACCTTAGTAACCTAGATCGATTCCCAATCTGAACATCGGAAGGCCTCCTTTGGTCGAATAAATCCCAAAATCAGAACCCAATGTCAAAAGAATACCGGTTTGCAAACCCTTCGAGCCTAAATAAAATTTTCTTGAAAACCCATCAAACTAGGGGCATTCGCCCCGAACTACGCGAGACCTGATCCCTACCCTGGGGTACATAGGTAGCTCAGTTAAACCGAGTTCGGTCGATTTAAAAAAAGAAAAGAAATTCAATCATCCCGAAAAAAAAAAAAAGAGATGGACAAGTTCCAAAAGAAGAGAAATCAATTGTTCCAGAAAGAAAAGAAAAAATAAAAACCAATTAACCTTCAAACAATTTATCTTCAACCTAGGGGCATTCGCCCTGAACTACGCACGACCTGATTCCTACTCTGGGATACGTAGGCAACCTGTTCACAGGTTCGGTCGAAATCTTTGTAAAACCTTAAGCCATTCTTTGAAAAGCCCTGTCCTACCTATAAAGTCCTCCCGATGTTCAGAACTAATGATCTAGGTCTCGAGACAGAATAAGTGAAAAAAATGATGAATAAGAAAAAGAACGGAGTTTGAAGATTTGCTAGACTGAAAACCTGAAAGGGCGGTCTAGGCAAAATTTAAGATCATTCCCCTGCTAAGTTGAAAACCCGAAAGGGAGGCTTAGGCAAAAGCTAAGGGGATAGCCTGCTGAATCGAAAACCTAGAAAGGCGGTTCAGGCAAAAGTTAAGGCTAGCACGGTCCGCCAAGTTAAAAACCCCGAAGAGGTGACTTGGTCACGGTAAGAGAATCATTATAAGAAGGCTACAGCCGGTATCAAGACTGAAGATCAACTGAAGTTCAGGCAAATTCAAGTGGCATCCTCAAAACTGGGGGCATTGAAGCTAAGCAATCTTAGGGGTCGTAATTAAATCTTTGAGGCATTACTGTTTTAAGGAAAAAGTTCAGTGTTTACCAATTGAAAAAAAAAAAAAACATTCCTCGAAAGGATAGACTTACCAAATAAAACGTTAACTAAGTCAGAAGCATTACTGTATCTGTCAGTGTAGTTAGTCAATCTTTGTCATTCTATGTTCACTCCTTCAGAGCTGCTCAATCCTTTGAGTAGTGCCTTTTATCTAAGTTTTCTCTTTAGAAAGAGTTAATCGTCGTTCTTATGCCCAAATGATGCAACTGTCTTGGTGAAGGAGGCCCGGCCTCGGCAACTCCCTGCGATCGTATGAAAGAGCTCGGTAATCTAGTCAAGCAGCTTCATTTCAAAGAAGATCAACTCAGAAAAATTCAGAAGTAGAAACATCAGAAAGCCCAGCTTCTGTAAAAAGATCATACCCCAGGAAGGCACCTTAAGCTTGGAAGAGCCTCAGATGCAATGGTGGTTGAGCCAATTTCTCAAAGAGATAAACCATTAAAATTCAGAATCTCCTTCCAGTTAGTTAAATACTATCCTGGTCACGAAATGTTTATCTAAACACCTGTCAAGAGGCAAATCTCACTTATATCCAAGAGAGCCGTTGTTCTAGATTACCAATTTCAAGTATCATGTTCAAGGTTTCAGTTATCAAAATCCCAAGAAGACAAAACCAGCAGTCTCTTTGAGAAAAATCTTGTTGAAGTTTCATAAAAGTGTTCCTAATCCATTCTTGTTAGTAATGGTTCTTCGTTCCTAAGGTTTACCGTTTCATCATTTGTCAAAGTCCTAGTTTCCAATATCTTTATCGGGCATGATCTATAATGTCTCCGATTTCATTGAATTCCAAAAAATCTAAAATTCATCAAATCCAATCTTACGTCAAATTCAAATTCATAAAAAATCTCTAAATTCTTCGTTGTTGAATTCATCAATCGAAGCTATCTCGTTTCTTTGAACCCGTCTGTGAACGGTGTCTCATCTTCCGGGTTCATTTGGGAATGGCCTGTTATCTTCTTCTAACCCGTTTGGGAGCGGTGCATCATTTTTTTAAATCCATTTGGGAATAGTTTCTTATATTCTTCGAGCCCGTTTGTGAACGGTGTCTCATTTTCTGAGTCCATTTGTGAATGGTCTCGTGGTATCTTTGAACTCGTTTGTGAACGGTGTCTCATTTTCTGAGTCCATTCGTGAATGGTCTCATGTCCTCCTTGAGCCCGTTTGTGAACGGTGCCTCATTTCTCAAAAATAAAAAATTCATCAAATTCAATCCCTGATTAAAAAAAAATCCAATCCAACGTCAAATTCAAGTTCATGAAAATTCTCTAAATTCTTCGTTGTTGAATTCATCAATCAAAGCTATCTTGTTTCTTTGAGCCCGTTTGTGAACGGTGCCTCTTTTCTCGAATCCATTTGTGAATGGTCTCGTCTTCTCCTTGAGCCCGTTTGTGAACGGTGCCTCATTTATCGAGTCCATTTGTGAATGGTCTTGTCTTCTCCTTGAGCCCGTTTGTGAACGGTGCCTCATTTCTCGAATCCATTTGTGAATTGTCTCGTCTTCACCTTGAGCCCGTTTGTGAACGGTGCCTCATTTCTCGAATCCATTTGTGAATGGTCTCGTCTTCTCCTTGAGCCCGTTTGTGAACGGTGCCTCATTTCTCGAGTCCATTTGTGAATGGTCTCGTCTTCTCCTTGAGCCCGTTTGTGAACGGTGCCTCATTTCTCAAGTCCATTTGTGAATGGTCTCGTCTTCTCCTTGAGCCCGTTTGTGAACGGTGCCTCATTTCTCAAGTCCATTTGTGAATGGTCTTGTCTTCTCCTTGAGCCCGTTTGTGAACGGTGCCTCATTTCTCGAATCCATTTGTGAATGGTCTCGTTTTCTCCTTGAGCCCGTTTGTGAATGGTGCCTCATTTCTCGAGTCCATTTGTGAATGGTCTTGTCTTCTCGTTGAGCCCGTTTGTGAACGGTGCCTCATTTCTCGAATCCATTTGTGAATGGTCTCATCTTCTCCTTGAGCCCGTTTGTGAACGGTGCCTCATTTCTCGAGTCCATTTGTGAATGGTCTAGTCTTCTCCTTGAGCCCGTTTGTGAACGGTGCCTCATTTATCGAGTCCATTTGTGAATGGTCTTGTCTTCTCCTTGAGCCCGTTTGTGAACGGTGCCTCTTTTCTCGAATCCATTTGTGAATGGTATCGTCCTCCTTGAGCCCGTTTGTGAACGGTGCCTCATTTCTCGAGTCCATTTGTGAATGGTCTTCTCCTTGACCCCGTTTGTGAATGGTGCCTCTTTTCTCGAGTCCATTTGTGAATGGTTTTCTATCCTCCTTGAGGCCGTTTGTGAACGGTGCCTCATTGTCCAAGTCCATTTGGGAATGCTTCTTATCCTCGTTGAACCCGCTTGTGAGCGGCGTCTCATCTCCTTCTAAAAACCGTTTGAGAACGATCTTTGTCCTTTCCCTTCAGAATCCATTCGAAAATGATATCTCATTCTCTAATTGCCAGTTTGTGAACGGCGCCGCATCGAGTTTTTTTTATTATTATTCCAATTCTAGGATTTCATCTAGGGTCTTGCATTATAGTAGGTTGCATTGTGTCTAGGGAGTCCTTTGTCGATTAAAGCTACGCAAAATGGCTCTGTCACTTTTACTTTGGTATTCGATGACCACGTCATCTCTACCGAAGAGGGGCATCTGTAGACACCCTCATTTTGCTACACTTTAACCAACAATAACCTAATATATTGATCCGTGGAATTTCATTGGTAAAGTATGCATCCTCAAATTTTCTGAAAACCGAAATGATAAAGAGATGTACCTGGTGAGATGATTAGATCCGAAAAATTGAAAAATACCTTGATTGGTGAATTTAGTGTGTTAAATCCATGTGAGAGCCCCTCTATCATGGATTTATATGTTTTAGGTCATTAATATCTCGATCTGACTTTACGGATCATCAATCGGGACAAAATAAGCTAGGGTCACTTAACAGCCCGGGACCTGATTCCATTCCGAGACCCGATTTTCGTAAATCGTTAGATCAAGGGCAGATCTTAACCTGAGTGTCTTTCCTTACTAAGAATTTGTGATCATTTAGTCAAAATAGGATCGATCAAGGTTAATCTCAAATTCAGATTAAACATTGTGTCACTTAATTGAGCAAAAACCCAGTGAAAAATCACGGATCAATGTGGGTGAACGAGAGCCGTCGAAATAATTTAACCAAATTATCAACAACAGTGCTTTCAGTACTTTAATTGTTGTCAAAATTCATATTTCAAAGGTTATGATCATTCATCAAAAATTGATTAAGTTGGTTGGATCAATCGAATCGTCAATTTGATCAACGGTTGGAAAAATGATTCGCTGTTAAAAACCGACGGCTCACAATGGTCAAAAATTCTGAAAATAATATTTCTATGGCAACATTGGGCTTAAATGAAAGAGGAAAAATCAACGATTTTAATGGCGAAAGAATTATCGAAATCGGACTTCAAAATCTCCTGAAAACCGTGTTTTTCGATTTTTACATTCAAAATATTTGAAAAATCTTTTACAAGATTCTAGGAGATTTGGAGGCATCATCTCGTCCATTCTTTCGATCGAAATTGATCTCAACCGCCCAATCTTATTCCATATCATTGCAAAGATTTCAGGATATTTGGAGACCCGATCTCGCCCGTTCTTTCGATCACATGGAGATTGCAGTTAATCGCAACCATCCAAATCGTTGTCATTCTCTACAAAGGCAACCAAATTGGACATTTCCCTTATCTTGAAATTTGCTTCCAAAATCTACAAAGATTCCAAGGACAAATGGCATCATCTTGGACCTTGAATTGTTCCTAAATCTTTAGTACTTGATCCTGGCCGCATAAGTGCCTGCCATTTTTAACATAGCCATGGCTTAAATGGAAGATGCCAAAGAAGAGGGAGAATATTCTAGAAAAATCCGATCTTGGCCATTCTTTCCCCTTCCTTTTTCCATCACTCAATCTCCACCCTACACCTCTAGGCCCTAAAGATGGCAACCTGGCTCATCCCTCACCTATAAATACCCATGCTCTCTTCTTTCAGAAAAAGAGAAAAAAAGAGGAAGAAGACTCAAAGAAAACTACTAGAGAAATCCTCCATATCCCCGCCTTCAAATCTTGTCATATTCAAAGGATACCCAAAATCTCCATCAAAGGTAGGTGCACTATTCTCAGATTTTTCCAGGATTATTTGATATTTTTTTACGTATTTTTGCACAATTTTTAGCATTTAATTGAATTTAATTCAATATTATATGTGTGTGCTCAAAATCACGATCTACATGAGTGTTTCAATTCCGATTCGTCCCGAAATTTAATACACTGATCTATTTAAATAGACTAAAATAACCATCGGATTGGATCGGACATTGAATCAAAGGAGTGATGAGTGGAATTTTATTTAAAATAATGGCTGAGAAATTACAAAATTCGAAAAAATAGCCATCTCAGGATGATCTATTTTTTGGAATTTAAAATTTTTCTTGTGTTCATCATATCAGAAGAAGATTAAAGGATGTATTCCGGAGTCGTAATTTCCTCGAAAATTGTGTTTTAAAAATGGAAAACTTTTCAAAAATATCTTTTCGACGAAGAAAAATAAAATATATACTAAATGGATTCCAAAATTAATGAAATTTCGTGGAAAACTAATATGGGACTGATACATTCTACCATGAATTTTTAAGAATATTTGGATTCTGTTTGATATATTATTTAATGCTTTCTTTGAAAATTATCAGATTTTGTGAGAATTGTTACTGACATAAGATCACCATTAAAATTCACAAATTTTTACCTTAGTCTTATATTTCATATTTCTTGCTGCTGTAAAATTTTCAATTTATTTGGATCTTGTTTCCTATGGGATGTAGTGTAAATTCATAATCTGGTCTGAAAATTGAAAAATCCGAAATTGATAGTAAATAGTTTCTAAAATTCATGAAAATCTCATAGTATGCTATTTTTACTTATATCTTACTACTGTAGAAATTTCAATGAATTTAGATTTGTATTTCTAGTAGTTTCTATGTTATTTTTGCAATCTGGTCTCGTTATTGTTAAATCAAAGTTAAATATGAGCTGAATGTAAAAATCTGCAAAAATCTTCCAGTAAGTTAAATCCCATCATGTCTTGCTGCTGTAGAAGTTTCAATTCATTTTGAATTCATTTGCAATAATTTCACTTGTAAAATCACTCATATGATTTAAAATTGATAAAATCCATTGAAAATTCGAAATTAATTAAAAATCATCATAAAGTTTCTAAAGAACCTTGAATTTTTGTCACATATTAATTCCTAAATCCACTGAAACAGATATTTTAGGATCTTTAGATTTTCCTGGAAAAATGGCCAGTGCATCCATAAGCATATCCCTATTGCACTCGATCTTTGACAATTTGAACATTTAAGCTATAGCATGTTGTTGGCTTCGAGGTTACTGTCCACGGAAATCCTGAGATATGCCAGGCAATAAGATGTTATAACTTAAGTATTAAATTGTACAAGGAAAGAGCGCACGATTCCCTTCCTTGGGTGTTATTCTAGGCCGAAATTGGTGAACCCTAGAGCCATTGGTAATCCTTAAATGTCCAGAAACTGAAAATCCTTAAAATCTGAAATTCATTAACTTCAAGAACTGAAATCGATTCATCTCGTGTCTTTCGGAACCATTGGATTATGGTTTCCGTCATAAGAACCCTTAGAGCCCAATTTAGGAATACTGGTGTCATGTCTTGTCCTAAGTTTTAGGGAGTCTTAGGTTTTAGGGAGTCCTAGAGTTAGGAGTCCAGTCTCATCACGTACGTTCGCTATAGATAGCAACCGTGCCATAGGTCTAGTTACAATAGTCACCCAATCTTTCCTTAGGACAAGCCTAGTGAACTAGGATGTAGGCTAACCTGCATTAGTCTAAGGAACAACTTGCATTTAGATAAGAATCATATAGCATCTTAGATGAAATCCTAGGATAATAAAATCCTCAACTTGAATTAAAATAACTTCTCTTAAAACTGTTGAAACAGTCAATCCCGTCTAGGTCGGTGTCTTAGTTGAGTTAGGCATAAGTAGCTTAACTTAGGTGCACCGAACTACGCCGACTCTGATCCCAGTGAGGCTTGGGTACGTAGGCAGCTTGGATGTCTGATGGCATACCAACTGCGAGTCGGCTCCACAACAAATTGTGGGGTTTGTACATTAATTTTCTTGTAAATTCTTAATTAAATCACTTAGGATTTTCCATGAAATTAGAATTTTAGGAGAACTTTCACTTAGATTGAATTCAAACAAATAAAAAAATCAAGATACACACTTAGGATCTACATTGAAATTAGATCATAGGATGCATGTCACTTAGTTCGCATATTAACAGAGAGTTGAATGAGCCATTTAAGATAAATTTAAAAGAGTTAGCTTTTGGAATCGAAGACCGATTATCGGGCAGGAATGGTGCATGTGGTGGATAACTCCCCATACCTTCCATTCTCGTAACCAGGTAGCGAGTCTAGATTTCTGGTTAATTATGGGTCCTAGATCCCACTTTTAGGTGGCGACTCTGTCAGTCTCTTTTGTGTGGAATTCGGATTGCCTTAGTGATCCCAAGTTCACATAAAAGATGAATTAAAATCAATAATTAAAATGCACATGCCAATCGCGTGGGTACGAGAGACCAAGAGAGGAGGCGTGGCAGCTCGCGCCCCACCCCTCTCGCGGGATCGGGTCCCACACTTGTTTATGATTTTTTATGCCAAATCAAGCATGCCATATTAAATCAGAATAAAATAGTAAATTGCAATGAAAAATTCTGAAAATATTTTATTGATATGTACTACTGGAATTACATGTTTTCAAAAAGTTGGGATTTATTTGGATTAGATTTACTATGTTTTTCTTTGTAAATTCATAATCTGGACAGATACTTTTAAAATAAAAAATTGATAGTAACTCATCTTTAAAAATCATGCAACTACAGTAATCCTTTCAGGTCTAAAGAAATCTACTGTTAAATTTCATCTTATTTTGATTAGATGTTCTAAGAGTTTATGTGTAAATCTATAATCTGGACATATCTCTTTAACATTGGAAAATTGATAGTAAATTATTTTTAAAATCCATAAAAATTGTACAGTAAACTTCTCTGATCCAGAGGTTGTTACTGTAAAAATTTGAAATCATTTAGATTAGATTTACTATAAGTTAATGTGTAAATCTATAATCTGGACATATATCTTTAATATTGGAAAACTGATAGTAAATCATCTTGGAAATTCATGAAAATCTTACAGTAACTTTCTATGGTGAAGAGGAAGCTACTGTAAAAAATTGAGCCTAATTGGATTAGATTTATTAAAGGTTGATGTGTAAATCTATAATCTGAATTGAAATTTTAAAAATCTTTAAGAGAATTGAAATAAAATCAAATTTTCAGAGAATTCTAATTCTCTATCATGCATTCAATATTTGATATGCTATAGTTTAACCGCTCAGATTGTGTTCATAATCATATCCAATTTGCGGTCAATCCTTGATAATTTTAGCATTTAAATTATCGTATGTTGTTGGCTCCAAGATCCACTGTGCACGAAAATCCTGAGAACTATGCCAGACAATAACATACTATAATTTATGTGCCAAATTATGCAAGGGTAGAAAGCACGATTCCCTTTCATGAATGCAACTCAAGGCTAAAATTCGTCAAGCCCTAGAACCTTTGGTATTCCTTAGATGTTAGGAATCAAAAATCTTTGAAAAATTGAAAATCATTAACTTAATAAATTCAGATCATTTGATCCATGCTTTTGGAACCGTTGGATAACTATATCTCTTCGTAAGGACCTTTAGAACCAATTAGGAACACTTATGTCGCATTGTGTCCTAGGTTTTAGGGTATCCTAGAGTTAGGGAGTTCAGCCTCATCACGAACGATTGCTATTATTAGCAATTGAGTCATAGATCTAGTTACACTAGTTACCCCATTTTCTCATAGGACAAGCCTAGTTACCTAGGATATAGGGTCACCTTCATTAGTCTAAGAGATTTCTTATACTTAGATAGGACCATATAGAATCTTAGATGGAGTCCTAGGGTAATAAAATCTACTCAACTTGAACTAAATAATCTCTCTTAAACTGTTGAAACAGTCCTTCCAGCCTAGATTGGTGTCTAGGCATATAGCTTAGTTTAGGCACCGAACTACGATCGACTCTGATTCCAGTGAGGCTTGGACACGTAGACAGCTTTGGATTCTTTGAATGGCATACCAAGCACGAGTCGGCCCACCACAAATGGTGGGATTTTGTATATTAGTTTTTTTTATAAATTCTTAACTAAATATATGGGATTTCTCTCAAATTAGAATTTTAGGAAGGTCAGAAGGAATTAGATTGTCTGCGAGTAAGACGGAAAGCTAAGGGATTGACCTGGCTGCGAGCGAGCCTGGGTCAAGATGATTGACCTGTCTGTGAGCGAGACAGAAGGTCGGAAGGGATTAGCTTGTCTACGAATGAGACGGAAAGCTAATGGGTTGACCTGGCTGCGAGCGAGCCTGGGTTGAGATAATTAACCTGTCTGCAAGCGAGGCAGGAGATCAAATTCAGATTTTTTGATTGATCAATTGTTTATTAATTGATGACTTTGACGATGGAGAATTTTGAGATTTTTCATGAACTTGAATTCGATGTGAAGTTGAATTTGATGAACTTTAGTTTCTTGAAATCAATGAATGATGAAATCGGGGATAATAGATATTGTGCCAGATGAAGATATTGAGAACTAAGACTTTGACGAATGACGAGACGACAAGGCTTAGGAATGAAGAAGCATGACTAATGTAAGAACCGGTAAAATATATATATATATAAATATAAAAATGGCCTCATAGGTGGGTAATCATCAGCCATTACTCATTTTCCCCAAGTTAATCGGGCATGAGGACATCTGGCATAATGGGGCGTACACGATTCGAACCCAAGTCTAAGCTAAGATTGAACGGCTTCCTACCACTAAGCCACCGCCCCAGATGTCAACAAAAACGGAATAGATATATATATATGTTAAAAATTTCCAATAGTCACTATTCACAATTACTATTCACAATAGTCACTATGCGAGATTACTATGCAGAAATACTATGCAAGTTCACTATTGAGATACACTATTTAAAAGTATTATTCACAGTAGGACCCACCGAGTACTATTCATAAGCGGGTCCCACATCAGCGGGCCCCATACAAGCAGGCCCCACATAAGCGGATCCAACACCAGTGGGTCCCACATCAGCGGGTCCCACACGAGCGGGCCCCACGACCAGCGGGTCCTACCACCAGCGGGACCCATCCCTAGTGGAAACGAAAATATCATCGCACCGACGAAAATAATAATAAAAAAATGCAAAAATACTATTGACCGACAAAATTAATAATAAAAAAATATTATTAACTATGCAAAATACTGTTAACCGACAGAAATAATAATTTAAAATAGTAAATAGTCTTTACTATGCAAAAAGTACTATGCAAAAAAATGTCTATAAATAGAGGAGGAGGAGGAGAAGAAAAGGAGAAGAGAAGAGAAGAGAAGAGAAGAGAGAGAGAGAGAGGAAGAGAAGAGAAGAAAGAGAAAGAGGAAGAGAGAGAGAGAAGAAGGAAAAAGAAAATCCACTACCAAGTAAGTCTTTTATAATAGTCTCTCTTTCATGGTTGGTTCTACCACCTAAATTATTTAATGATCTCTTTCAATGGTTGGTTCTACCACCTAAATTATTTAATGATCTCTTTCATGGTTGGTTCTACCACCTACCTATATTTTATTTGAAGTAATGGTTGGTTTTACCACCTATATGGATAAAGTAATGGTTGGTTCTACCACCTATATACTTAACGGTGAAATACTAGCATAGTAACCGTAAAGTAAACTTTATCAACTTATGGTGAAATGAATAGTGACATGATGGGGCCCACATAAATAGTGACATGCGGGGCCCACATAAATAGTGACATGATGGGGCCCACATGAATAGTAGCATGTGGGGCCCACATGAATAGTGAACACAGGGAACCTTATTTTAGGACATAAATGGACACAGAAAGGACAAGTGTTGTCTGTGTGATATTAAAAGGACCTAGACTAAAATAAGTTGACCTATTTCACTTATTTGCCTACAGGAGCCATCTCGTCCTACTGCGACTATAAGAAAAGGCAGGTGACAGCTAGACCTTGTCTTGTAATGGTGTTCAATATAATTGTCTATGCAATGTAGCTCTGCTTATAAATTGCCTGATAAATACCTGCTTAGTGAATTTATACTCGCTTGCCTGGAATCAAATGAATTGAAATGAATGCTGGAATCAAATGAATTGAAATGAATGCAGGAAGAAAGGCAAAAGGTAAGTAATTGCATACATGTTGCATACATGGGGGAAAGTGAAGGGGAACTTAAGGGTGTGGTGGAATCATCCTGGGACCTAAGGTCCAAAGGCCAACGCGAGAAGCGTGTACTGCCTTTCGTTGGCAAACCAACCAAAAAGGGAAAGTATCCCCGAGGGATAGTATCCCCGGCTCGGCAAATGCGAGACCGTAATCCAAGTCCATAACGTCACTACCTTCAGACAGGGGTAGTGGTTAGCCGTGCGGCAAGGACACCGGCAGAAAAAAAATAAAAGAAAATGAAAAAGTCAGAAAAGAACTGACAGAAAAATAAATGGGGGAAAAGCCGGATGTACCTGGGGAATGTGCTGTCTCATTTTATAAAATTGTTGCATACATGCATACATAGCATACATTGAAATTATTGTCACTCCTTTGATTTATATTGCCATGGGCATTGTAATCTTTATTCTAGACATTATTGAAATGTGGATTTTATTGTATGCACTGTTATTATTGTCTCTTTTACTCTGCTCGGTCTTTGGATGACCCTGCTTTGACGTTGATTCCTCCACCACAGGGGTTGAGGCATTAGATGGCGGAGCATTTGCAAATGAAGGAACCATGGGATAAGGGACTGTGTGATCAGAGAGTTCGTTCCTGGAGTCCTTGCATTTTGACGTCTTACGTCATGTATCATTTTTAAGTTGTAATAAGATTCTATCGGGATCGTCGTTGATGCTTGTATAAAAAAAAAAAAATATTTCCATGATTTTTACTTTCTTTTGCTCGTAGCGACACGACGGAAATCGGGTCGTTACAGTTGTGGTATCAGAGCCATACCTCCTCTAGTACGATCTGCCAACAAGGACGTTGGGCCCTTTAAGGGGGGTGGATTGTAATAGTCCCACATCGGAAGCGGAGAGAGAAAGTTCCTGGATTATATGTTGTAGACCCCATTCCCGGGTTTACGGAAAATCTGGTGCTTGAGGGTTGAGTCGTTAATTTGGGTTAGATAGGTGACATATGATGTGTCACATTTCATGGGTCAACCGAAAAATTCGAACGAGATAGGAGAACTATCCTAAAAACTTTAGTAAGTAAACAATTGCTTAGAGACTTCATGGTACCTCAAGATTTTAGTTGAAAAATAAAAAGATTTCCTTCTAACCATGGCAGTTTGTTTTAACTACGGAGACCCTAATCACAGGAAGAGGGACTGCCCTAAGGCAGCAACTTATATTCAGAATCGTCCGACACTGAGGTACAGGATGGAGCGACTGAAGGTCAGAAATTTATATTATAAAATTATTACCCTGTTACAATTTACAGCTATATTTAGTTGGAAATTTCATTAAAAGCCTGGATTATGGGAAAAAGGATATGGATTTTGGGAAAAATGATCGTTAGATGGATTTCACGAGGAATCGATTTTAATCATAAAAAAATAGATGATCATGAATCTGTCATGCGTTGCGATAATAATTAACAAAGATATTTTGAATTTTGGGATGATGATTTATGAGTATGTTGTGAAATTTGAAGATGTCTGAAAATTGAAGATGATGATGACATAATACATTGAGATTTTATCAACAAAGATATTTTGAATTATGAAGATTTTCCTTAAGAATGGTGATATTTTATATAGTATGTTACAACCTCTGACAACCTTGTCGTGAGCTAGAAGAAATTTCAAGAAGAGAAAGGATTGCAGCAAATGATTGAAATTTCCTCTGACTCCGAGGAAGAACCTGAAGAACAAGAACTTGAAGCGAGAAAGCCACAAGAAGAGGAACCAGGGGAGGAGATGAAACAAAAGTATCATCATCTAACGGTATGTCCAATTTCGAGAAACGAAATTTTCATTAAGGAGGGTAGAATGTAATAACCGGTAAAATATATATATATATATATATATATATATATAAGGTATGTCCAATTTCGGGGACGAAATTTTTTTTAAGGGGGGTAGAATGTAAGAACCGGTAAAATATATATATATATAAATATAAAAATGGCCTCATAGGTGGGTAATCATCGGCCATTACTCATTTTCCCCAAGTTAATCGGGCATGAGGACATCTGGCATAATGGGGCGTACACGATTCGAACCCAAGTCTAAGCTAAGATTGAACGGCTTCCTACCACTAAGCCACCGCCCCAGATGTCAACAAAAACGGAATAGATATATATATATGTTAAAAATTTCCAATAGTCACTATTCACAATTACTATTCACAATAGTCACTATGCGAGATTACTATGCAGAAATACTATGCAAGTTCACTATTGAGATACACTATTTAAAAGTATTATTCACAGTAGGACCCACCGAGTACTATTCATAAGCGGGTCCCACATCAGCGGGCCCCATACAAGCAGGCCCCACATAAGCGGATCCAACACCAGTGGGTCCCACATCAGCGGGTCCCACACGAGCGGGCCCCACGACCAGCGGGTCCTACCACCAGCGGGACCCATCCCTAGTGGAAACGAAAATATCATCGCACCGACGAAAATAATAATAAAAAAATGCAAAAATACTATTGACCGACAAAATTAATAATAAAAAAATATTATTAACTATGCAAAATACTGTTAACCGACAGAAATAATAATTTAAAATAGTAAATAGTCTTTACTATGCAAAAAGTACTATGCAAAAAAATGTCTATAAATAGAGGAGGAGGAGGAGAAGAAAAGGAGAAGAGAAGAGAAGAGAAGAGAAGAGAGAGAGAGAGAGGAAGAGAAGAGAAGAAAGAGAAAGAGGAAGAGAGAGAGAGAAGAAGGAAAAAGAAAATCCACTACCAAGTAAGTCTTTTATAATAGTCTCTCTTTCATGGTTGGTTCTACCACCTAAATTATTTAATGATCTCTTTCAATGGTTGGTTCTACCACCTAAATTATTTAATGATCTCTTTCATGGTTGGTTCTACCACCTACCTATATTTTATTTGAAGTAATGGTTGGTTTTACCACCTATATGGATAAAGTAATGGTTGGTTCTACCACCTATATACTTAACGGTGAAATACTAGCATAGTAACCGTAAAGTAAACTTTATCAACTTATGGTGAAATGAATAGTGACATGATGGGGCCCACATAAATAGTGACATGCGGGGCCCACATAAATAGTGACATGATGGGGCCCACATGAATAGTAGCATGTGGGGCCCACATGAATAGTGAACACAGGGAACCTTATTTTAGGACATAAATGGACACAGAAAGGACAAGTGTTGTCTGTGTGATATTAAAAGGACCTAGACTAAAATAAGTTGACCTATTTCACTTATTTGCCTACAGGAGCCATCTCGTCCTACTGCGACTATAAGAAAAGGCAGGTGACAGCTAGACCTTGTCTTGTAATGGTGTTCAATATAATTGTCTATGCAATGTAGCTCTGCTTATAAATTGCCTGATAAATACCT
This sequence comes from Tasmannia lanceolata, assembly GCF_043159265.1. Lineage (NCBI taxonomy): Eukaryota > Viridiplantae > Streptophyta > Magnoliopsida > Canellales > Winteraceae > Tasmannia > Tasmannia lanceolata. The sequence goes on along the minus strand of NW_027518688.1, from coordinate 8,643,619 downwards.
GCTTAGTGAATTTATACTCGCTTGCCTGGAATCAAATGAATTGAAATGAATGCTGGAATCAAATGAATTGAAATGAATGCAGGAAGAAAGGCAAAAGGTAAGTAATTGCATACATGTTGCATACATGGGGGAAAGTGAAGGGGAACTTAAGGGTGTGGTGGAATCATCCTGGGACCTAAGGTCCAAAGGCCAACGCGAGAAGCGTGTACTGCCTTTCGTTGGCAAACCAACCAAAAAGGGAAAGTATCCCCGAGGGATAGTATCCCCGGCTCGGCAAATGCGAGACCGTAATCCAAGTCCATAACGTCACTACCTTCAGACAGGGGTAGTGGTTAGCCGTGCGGCAAGGACACCGGCAGAAAAAAAATAAAAGAAAATGAAAAAGTCAGAAAAGAACTGACAGAAAAATAAATGGGGGAAAAGCCGGATGTACCTGGGGAATGTGCTGTCTCATTTTATAAAATTGTTGCATACATGCATACATAGCATACATTGAAATTATTGTCACTCCTTTGATTTATATTGCCATGGGCATTGTAATCTTTATTCTAGACATTATTGAAATGTGGATTTTATTGTATGCACTGTTATTATTGTCTCTTTTACTCTGCTCGGTCTTTGGATGACCCTGCTTTGACGTTGATTCCTCCACCACAGGGGTTGAGGCATTAGATGGCGGAGCATTTGCAAATGAAGGAACCATGGGATAAGGGACTGTGTGATCAGAGAGTTCGTTCCTGGAGTCCTTGCATTTTGACGTCTTACGTCATGTATCATTTTTAAGTTGTAATAAGATTCTATCGGGATCGTCGTTGATGCTTGTATAAAAAAAAAAAAATATTTCCATGATTTTTACTTTCTTTTGCTCGTAGCGACACGACGGAAATCGGGTCGTTACAACTAACGAGTGGTTTAGGAACGCTTTTAGGAAGCTTCAACAAGATTTTCGCAAAGAGACTGTTAGTCTTTTCTTCTGGGGATTTTGATAACTGAAACCTTGATCTAACTACCTGGGATTGGTAATCTAGAACAACGGTTCTCAAGGATATTGAAAATTGGGAAGTGGGATTTTTCCTTTGACAAGTGTTTAGATAAACATTTCTTGACCAGGATAGCATTCAACTACCAGGAAGGAAATTAAAATTTTTAAAGGTCCATCTTTCTGAGAAACTGACCCAATCATAATCACATATTAAATCCACCAAGCCTCAGGTGTCTCTCTGAGGCATGGTCCTCTTATAGAAACTCTACTTCCAGATATTTCTACTTCGGAATGCTTCTGAGCTGATCTTCTTTAAAACGAAGCTCTTTGACTAGATTCTCGAGATCTTTCCTTCAGAATTAACTTGGCACAGCTACAATCGCAGGGAGCTGACGACACTGGGCCTCTTTTACCGAGACAGTTGCATCATTTGGACACAAGGACGACGATTGACTATTCCTAAAGAGGAAATTTAGATAAAAAAAACACTACTCAAAAGATTGATGAGCTTTGAAAGAGTGAACTTAGAATAATAAAGATTAACTTACTACACTGACAAACACCGTAATGCTTTTGACATAGTTAACCTTTTGTTTGGTAAGCCTTAGCTTTTCAAAGAGTAGTTTCTCAATTGGTAAACACTGGACTTCTTCGTTAAAACAGTAACGCCTCAAGGATTTAATTTCTTGGTTTCAACGCCCCCCAGTTTCTAGGATGACACTTGAGATTGCTTGAACTTCCTTTCGATTTTCAGTCTTAATTCTGGCTGTAGCCTTCGTATAATGATTCACTTACCATGACCAAGTCACATCTTCAGGATTTTTAACTTGGCGGACCGTGCTAACCTTAACTTTTGCCTAAACCGCCTTTTTAGGTTTTGGATCCAGCAGGCTATCCCCTTAGCTTTTCCCTAAGCCACCCTTTTGGGTTTTCAACTTAGCAGGGGAATGATCTTAAATTTTGCCTAAACAGCCCTTTCAGGTTTTCAATCTAGCAGATCTTCAAACTCCGTTCTTTTTCTTTTTCATTTTTTTAAGGCCTAGATCTTTGATTCTGAACATCTGAAGGACTTTATAGGTAGGATTGTAAGCCCAAGGGTCTACTCTCCTATCTTGTTTTTATGATTCTAAACATAATTGATTGTGTTATTGAATACTAATCAATTTGCTTTGAACTGTTATGTTTAAGATATGACTGATCATTGAAAAAACCAACACACAACATGGTCATGCTTGAAGATGTACCCAACAAGAGTCAAAGGAGCTAAGTGGAGCTCACATCATCTCTCAAGCAAGCATACAAAGATGGAAGATCAAATTGAAGACCAAAGCGAAAGAGAAATTGAAGGTTGCATAGGTATCATTGTACATCTCCTCTCTTTAGATTTTCAAGTCAAGGCAAAGTATTTTCAAAATATTTTTCAAAGAACACTTAAAGAACTTTAAAGGTTCAGTGAATGATTATGTGGTGGACTGACATGTTGGGACCCTCATAAACATTCCATAATTATCATAGGAGTTAAGTTCCAAAAGCCAAAAATCAAACAAGCAATAAAATCTCAAATTTGATGATTTTTTAGGCTTCTCGGAGCTCCGAGAAAATCTCGGAGCTCCGAGCTCGGAACTCCGAGAGTTCCCTCGGAACTCCGAGAAAAGGTCCAGTAGCTTCTGGACATTTTCTCGGAACTCCGAGAAATGGTCCAGTAGAAATTTTATTTCTTCTAGCCGTTCTCTCGGAACTCCAAGAATATTTCTCGGAACTCCGAGAACCTCACGACAGGTGAGAATATAGCCGTTGGGATTTGAATAAATTTGTGATTTTTGTTATTGCCACCCCCAAACGGTCATATTCTATAGAGAGGCTATATATACAACATCTAGAGGATTCATTTCCTCTCTCTTGATGATTTGAAAACCTCCTTGAGCATTAAAGAAAAATTGCAATCCATTTTTGCTTAAGATTTTGTTTTTCTTCCCACACTTGCCTTGCACTTGCAAATTTCTTGAGTTGGGATATTTAGAGCTTTCACTTGCAACTACCATCATTGAAGAGCAATCAAGAGTCTACAAAGAGCATCAAGCTTTCAAGAAGAAGCCAAGCTATTCAATCTTCATTTCTTGCAAAGGTGGCTAGGGCATCCTACCTTAATACCCTAGGGAGCACCGCTTAGAACTCGGCGGAGAAGGCGAGTCTTTTGTAAAGGTGTAAGGGCATCCTTATTTAATATCCCTTGGAAGTGTAACCGCCTCGGAGCCGGGCATCGTGGAGGTCTCCAATAGTGGAAATCCTTAAGGACGATCTTAAGAAGAGTGGAGTAGGGCTTTGCCCGAACCACTATATATCGGTGTGTCATCTCTCATTTTTGTATTTTCAATTCTTGTTTTTGGTTTGGTATATCTTTTGTTTTCAATCTTACTTGCACTAACCAAAAACCTAATTTAAAGAAGAAAAATTCTAACTAGGTTCACAAGTAATTTTCAAAAGGGATAATTTAGTGTTAAAATTCAATTCACCCTCCCTCTTGTTTATTTCAATTGGTATCAAAGCCTCGTCTCTAATTTTTTAAAACCCTAACCGGTCTAGAGTAAAGATTCTAAAATGGCAAACCATCCTCAACACCATGAAGGTTACTCAAACACTAGGCCACCCTATTTTGATGGAACAAACTATGGTTTTTAGAAAACTAAAATGAAAATCTTTTTAACCCAAGATTATCAAATGTGGAGAGCAATTAATAATGAATACACATTACCCACAAGAAATCTAAATGATTGGACCGAAGCCGAACAACAAGCTTCAAATTATAATGCCAAAGCTATGAATTCCCTTATTTGTGCTCTATCTCCCGGAGAATTCAATAGAGTATCAAATTTGAATTCGGCTAAGGAAATTTGGGATACCTTAGAGGTCACCCATGAAGGAACCAATCAAGTCAAAGAATCTAAAATGAATCATCTTTTTCGGCAATATGAACTCTTTCAAATGACACCCGATGAAACAATTGCCGACATGTACACTAGATTCACCAATCTTGTAAATGGACTAAGGGGTCTTGGAAAACAATTTTCTAATAGAGATTTAGTGACCAAAATCCTTAGGTCCCTACCTTTGTCATGGGAATCTAAAACCTCCGCAATCACGGAAGCCAAGGACATGAATACATTAAACCTAGATGAACTAATAGGGTCCTTGATCACCCATGAGATGATTTTCAAAACAAAAGCACCCGAAATTAAAACTAAAATTGAAAAAGGAAAAGGAATTGCTTTTGCTTGTAATGTAGGTGAAAATGAAGATGCAAAGGAAGACATGGAAGATGAAGTTGCCCTCCTAACAAGAAGGATCAAATTCTTGCAAAGGAATATGGGAGGCATGAGAAATAGAAGGACCAATCCTCCATTCAAGAAGAAAGAAGAACTTGGTGATGGATCTTCTCAACCCCGATGCTACGGTTGCAAGAAGCTTGGACACATTCGCCCGGATTGTCCACTCAATAATGAGCCTTCTTCAACCAACTGCTTCAAGAGAAGAGAAGGCAAGAAAGGAATGACCGCCACTTGGGATGAGGAAATTGAAAGCGAAGGCGAACAAAATGATGGCGAAGATTGCTTGATAGCAAGGAACGTGTACTTCATGGCCTCAACAAACGACAATAACGAGGTAAACACTTTAAATGATGTCATTGTCTTAAAAGAAGTTCTAGATTCCTTACAAAATGCAAATGATGAACTTGAAATTCAATTTGATAAAATTGCATCATTTGAAAATTCTCTTGCTAACATGACAAAAGAATTTGGTTGGTTAAAGAAAGATCATGAATTTTTAGATGATAAAAATGAAAAATACAAAGTAGAAATTCATGAGTTAAATGCTTTTATCAAAATCTTAAATGAAAACCGACAAGAACTTTCTAATGAAAATAACAAGCTACATCATGAAAATGGTAAACTATCTTTTGAATATGATGAACTAAAGAAACTTTTTGAAAAAATTGAAAATAGTTCATTGAAATTAGATAAGCTTGTTAATATACAAAGAATGTCAAGTGACAAAAGTGGACTTGGACATAAATGGAATACTACAATATCTAACTATAAAAACAAACTTGAAAAGGTTTCTTCTAGTAGTACCAAGATTTGTTTTTATTGTGGTCTACAAGGTCATTACAAAGTTTCTTGCTTGCATGCTAAACAAGATAAAATCAAATTGAACTCTAAAGTGAAAATAAATGAACATAGCAAGATTAGGAAGATTTGGGTACCTAAGGAATCTCACTTGCCTATTCATATGTAGGTATGCCTTAAAAGCCATAACAAGAAGAACACATGGTACCTTGATAGTGGATGCTCTAGACACATGACAGGAGACCTTACTCAATTCGCATCCCTATCACTCAAGGATGGTGGAGACGTTACCTTTGGAGATGATAAGAAAGAAAAAGTCAAAGGTGAAGGCACCATAGGTAACTCTACCTCTCCCATACATGATGTACTATTTGTTGATGGCTTGTCCCATAATCTTATTAGCATTAGTCAATTATGTGATAATGGGTTTGAAGTAGTCTTCAGTCCCGACAAATGCATTGTTAAAAATAAGAGAGATAGAAAAGTAAAATTCATAGGTTCTAGAGACAATAACATTTACACGATTGGACTAGATGATCTTAGACTCCAAAATATGACTTGTCTTAATGCCATTAGTGAGGATTATTGGCTATGGCATAGGAGGTTGGGTCATGCCGGAATGGAACTCATTTCGACCCTCTCCTCAAAAGAAATTGTTAGAGGATTGCCTAAGTTCAAATACACCAAAGATCACATTTGTAGAACTTGTCAATTAGGAAAACAATTGAAGAGCTCATTTGCACCTAAAAATATGATTTCAACTTCCTACCCCTTGGAGCTACTTCATATGGATCTTTTTGGACCAATGAAGACAAGTAGCCTAGGTGGAAAGAGGTACGTGTTTGTAGTTGTGGATGACTACTCACGATTTACATGGGTCATATTTCTAGCACACAAAGATGAAACTTATGAAAACTTCCTTACATTGTGCAATCAAATACAAAATGAAAAAGGTGTTGCTATCTCTTACATTAGAAGTGACAATGGAACGGAATTTGAAAATGTACATTTTGACACTTACTGTAATGAACATGGCATAAAACATAATTTTTCCGCACCTAGAACACCTCAACAAAATGGAGTTGTAGAAAGAAAGAATCGTACTCTCCAAGAAATGGCTAGAACTATGTTGCATGAAAATGATCTCCCTAAATATTTTTGGGCGGAAGCGGTTAGCATCGCTTGCTATATCATTGTAGACACCCCATTTTGTTTTGTTTTAATCAACAAATAAATTAGTGTGTTAAATCCATGTGAGAACCCCCTCTATCATTGATTTATATGTTTTAGGTCATTAATATCTTGATCTGACTTTACGGATCATCAATCGGGATAAAATAAGCTAGGGTCACTTCATAGCCCGGACCCTGATTCCATTCCGAGACCCGATTTCCGTAAATCGTTAGATCAATGGCAGATCATGACCTGGGTCTAACCATCCAAAACCACCTAACCTCTCCTCTCATCCTAACCATTCAAACCTCACCTAACCTCACCTAACCTCTCCTCCCATCATAACCATCCAAACCTCACCTAACCTCACCTAACCTCACCTAACATCACCTAACCTCACCTAACCTTACCTAACCTCACCTAACCTCACCTAACCTCCTATCCCATTCTCCTATAAATACCCTCTCATCTCACCAAAGAAAAAGAAGAGAAGAAAAGAGGAGAGAACCCCTCTCTTAGAAAATTCAAGCCCTCTCTCTAGACCAAATCCCTCTTCTCCATAAGTTTGCATGGAATATCGTCTACAAAAAGGTATGCCTTTTGGAATTTTATTTTCTTTTCTATATTTGTAGGATTGAGTGTTGTTTTGCGTATATTTTGGTTGATGTCATGTTTAATTTCGTACTAGTTTGGCCTTGGTCATGTTCTCACTTATGCTAAATATAATTAATGTGATAGGGTCATTAGAACCTATTTGTGATGGGATTTTGAAATCATTGGCTTGTTAGGGAATTTAGATTTCTTTTGGGAAAACAATTCATTAAAAATTTTGAACATTTACAAGAAAGAAAACTTGAATTTTACGTGAATTATCAAAACCCATTTAATTTGGCTTACAAAATCTCCATCTTTCAATTGATAACAACAGCCCCCACTCCAATTTGATAACAACAGCCCCCACTCAATCTCAAGAACCCAATATCCATACCCCACCTTGCCAAGTAGATAAAAACAACCCCTTTTTCAAACATCCCATTTGAATCTAATCTCAGGCCCATTCAAGCCATTTTTCATATTCACCGTCTTTTAATCACTAAAAAAAATAAGAACTATCAAAAGAAAACATGGGGGTGCCAATATCATTCCCGTCATAGTGCTAGCTGTTAGACTTTAAACAGATTTTTCGACCTCTAAACAACAGAATCGTGGGAAATGGTTAACTACAAAGTCGTAGATATTTTCGTGCCGTTTCCAACGAGTATTCGTGCTAGATCAGACAGCGAGCGGTTAAAAAGTTAAGTCCAAAATGGTTGCGGCACACCTTTAGGCATTTCCAGTTTAATGTTGCTGTCCTTTTGTTTGCAACACAAATTCGAACCTCTAAATCACAGATTTACAAACAATGGAGAACTACAAAGTTGTAGCCCTATAAAAGATCTTTCCAACGCATGTTTGTACGTTGAATTTGGCCAAGCGGTTAAAGAGTTACGACAGTTTTAGTGGGCTGCATTTGTCAGATCTTTTAATGGTCAATGGTTTGTCGAATTTGTGCAATTGTCAAAACTTGGTTGTGTTAACGTCATTTTCCAAACCAAAATCGAAAGACATTAATCTAAAGTACATCCAACCTAAAATTAACAAAACTAAAATTCACCCATTTAAAATCCACTGATAAAAATCCGTTAAAAGCCATTAACCAAAAGACCACTAAAAATTTCAAATGAAACTAAAACCTTCTAAATAAACAACTTTAAAAGCTACCAAACACACTAAATACCTTCAGATAATAAAAGCTTCAAGAAAACTCTAAAAGTTTCCACAAACCCAAAAGAATTCGAGATTCCCAAGAGCCGGTGGATTCAAAATTCCTTTAGGAACCCTTAGAGCCCAATTTAGGAACACTGGTGTCGTGTCGTGTCGTGTCCTAAGTTTTAGGGAGTCCTAGGTTTTAGGGAGTCCTAGAGTCAGGAGTCCAGCCTCATCACGGACGTTTGCTATGTATAGCAACCGTGCCATAGGTTTAGTTACACTAGTCACCCGATCTTTTCCATAGGACAAGCCTAGTAAACTAGGATGTAGGCTAACCTGCATTAGTCTAAGGGACAACTTGCATTTAGATAAGAATCATATAGCATCTTCGATGAAATCCTAAGATAATAAAATCCTCAACTTGAATTAAATAACTTCTCTTAAAACTGTTGAAACAGTCAATCCCGTCTAGGTCGGTGTCTTAGTTGAGTTAGGCATATGTAACTTAGCTTAGGTGCACCGAACTACGTCGACTCTGATCCCAGTGAGGCTTGGGTACGTAGGCAGCTTGGATGTCTGATGGCATACCACCCGCGAGTCGGCACCACAAACAAATTGTGGTGTTTTGTATATTAATTTTCTTGTAAATGCTTAATCAAATCACTTAGGACTTTCCATGAAATTAGAATTTTAGGAGAACTTTCACTTAGATTGAATCCAGACAAATTAATAAATCAAGATACACATTTAGGATTCACATTGAAATTAGATCATAGGATGCATGTCACTTAGTTCGCACATTAACATAGAGTTGAATGAGCCATTTAAAATAAATTTAAAAGAGTTAGCTTTTGGAATCGAAGACCGATTATCGGGCAAGAATGGTGCATGTGGTGGATAACTCCCCATACCTTCCATTCTCGTAACCAGGTAGCGAGTCTAGATTTCTGGTTAATTACGGGTCCTAGATCCCACATCTAGGTGGCGACTCTGTCAGTCTCTTTCGTGTGGAATTCGGATTGCCTTAGTGATCCCAAGTTCACAGGAAAGATTAATTCAAATCAATAATAAAATGCACACGCCAATCGCGTGGATACGAGAGACCAAGAGAGAGAGAGCGGCGGCTCGCGCCCCACACCCCTCTCGCGGGATCAGGGTACCACAGTCTGGCGACTCTGCTGGGGACCACCTAACTTCATTAAAATTTCAAAAGATAATTCATTTGAATTTAATTTAACTGGCTCATAAAAACTCTATACTTGTTAGATTAGTTTGTCTCGTTTTATTTTCTCATCACATTTTACTCGAACTTAATTTAACAAAACCTGAAGGCATCATAGATTGCACGAACTTATTGCACACACTTACATCACTTGCATCTAAACCCTTGCATTTCACATGCACACACGTCCTATTTTAGGAACCCGGAGTGTTATCTAGCATGGTTGACTGGGATTTCATCACCTGGTGCCTCTGTGCTAGAGAAGCATTCCACCCTTAGCCTAGTACCTTTATGGTGCGTAAACGGATCTCTTGTTCACGTACTGATACGCCGGACACTGGTACAGTATATCGAACATGGATTCGCGCTAAGGGGACTCTTGGCCTTACCCCTAGATTAACCCACACATGCATGCAGTATACGAACACATGTGCACCACATGTGTGAGCCTAGTTTAGGATATCTTACCCATTTGTGTCTAGATTAGGCCGTAGTCCATCTTCCAATGGCTACGATCGGTCATAGGTACACAAACAAAGTCATGAGTCGAGATCCTCTCTCCACTCCGCTAGATTAGGATTAGGGTTGATGCCTTCAGGTAACACTGTTAAAATGTGCGAAGACTAAAAACTTTTCCTTTGGGGTTAGGATATAAATCCCATAATTTTCAAAGATCTCATAGGATTAGTCATTCATGATCTATCCGTTGAAAGCAATCTTATGCTATCTCATCTAATCTTTTGATCGTGCGTCTTTCGTTCTTCTGTCATACGATTCGATCGTATCTTCATGCCATCCCCTAACTGGCAGATGCAGAATCTCACAATCTTTCTATTATGCATTCTCATGATCTGATCATGCCTGGTCCAGATAATCCAATCTTGCTTGTACCCCTGGTCTCTTCCTCCTCTAGGGGCTACCTTTTCAAGATTATTTTGCTAAGTCCTTCAGAGTTCACTCTCAGAATCCTTGAGCTAGGGGCATTCCCCTATGCGAATCAGTCATCATTGTCCAAAATTGAAAGTATCAGCCATGATGATGTTCAGAACGAACCAGCCTTCGCCGAGCCTTCAACGCCAAACAGTTGCAGCAGTTAAAGTTTTAGTCACTTACTATTTTATGTTGAGTCAGTCATCATGGTCAGTATAATTGTTGAGTCCGGTCTTACAGTTAAAGGTCAATGCCTAGTCCAGGCAAGTTATCTTCTGTTTCCCTTTCTTATTTAGAGTTGTGAATCCTGAGCATGTTCAGGATAGGTCGTCTGATGTAATAGCTTTTCTTTAAATAAAATTTCAGTCAGTTCCAAAAAGTTCACTTGTGTCTGTTTCTTAAGTGTGCTTCTGATCTTAAAATAAGACTCCCTCCTCAAATGAGGACAAAATTGACGAAACTCCACTTGAGTCACAGCAATTACTTGAACGAGAGGAGGAGCGCCAATCCCAACCTTTCAAAGATGAAATTGAAATGATAAACACTGGCACTGAAACTTTGATTCAGTGAATGCCGATTGAAAATACATTACCCTCTGAAGAGTGTGAAGAATTGGTAAACCCGTTTTGAGGATAAAAAGATGGTCCCGTAAGCGTTACCATTAATGTCAAGAGAAAGACCCAGATAGAAGGTTCAAGAAAGAATGAAGTGAATATCATATGCTATGCAAGGGGCATAGAGTGGAAATAACTTTCATATTTCCAATCAATGACCTTAGTTCTCAAATTCATAACATGAAGCCAACAAATTCAAGATAAGAAGTTCAAGAGCAAGTATTGAAAAGTGGTCATCAGATATCAAGAGTTACAAATCCATAGATGGAGGATGTCAAGGAACAAGTTTCGCTCTATGAAAGCCGAAAGCACGCATTAGAATCTTGAAAGAAGAAAATCCATTATCTTACCTGGAAATGCCGTCAAACTCCGTGAAAAAAAAAAAAAAAAAAAGAGAAAAAAAAGAAATAAATAATCAGTACCAGACAGACTCTAGTAACCTAGATCGATTCCCAATCTGAACATCGAAAGGCCTCCTTTGGCCGATTAAATCCCAAAATCAAAACCCAATGTCAAAAGAATACCGATTTGCAAACCCTTCGAGCCTAAATCAAATTTTCTTGAAAACCCATCAAACTTGGGGCATTCCCCCGAACTACGCGAGACCTGATCCCTATACTGGGGTACGTAGGCAACTCGGTTGAACCGAGTTCGGTCGATTCAAAAAGGAAAAGAAATTCAATCCTTTCAAAAAAAAAAAGAGAGGGACAAGTTCCAAAAGAAGAGAAGTTAATTGTTCCAGAAAGAAAAGAAAAAAGGAAAAAAAAATCAAACAATTTATCTTCAAACTAGGGGCATTCGCCCTGAACTACACACGACCTGATTCCTACCTTGGGATATGTAGGCGACCTGTTCACAGGTTCGGTCGAAATCTTTGTTGAGCCTTAAGCCATTCTTTGAAAAGCCCTATCCTACCTATAAAAGTCCTTCTGGTGTTCAGAACTAATGAGCTAGGTCCTGAGATACAATAAAAAAATGAAATGATGATGAATAAGAAAAATAACGGAGTTTGAAGATCTGCTAGACTGAAAACCTGAAAGGGCGGTCTAGGCAAAATTTAAGATCATTCCCCTGCTAAGTTGAAAACCCAAAAGGGAGGCTTAGGCAAAAGCTAAGGGGATAGCCTGCTGGATCGAAAACCTAGAAAGGTGGTTCAGGCAAAAGTTAAGGTTAGCGCGGTCCGCCAAGTTAAAAACCCTGAAGAGGTGACTTGGTCACGGTAAGAGAATCGGTATAAGAAGGCAACAGCCGGTATCAAGACTGAAGATCAACTGAAGTTCAAGCAAATTCAAGTGATATCCTCAAAACTGGGGGCATTGAAGCTAAGCAATCTTAGGGGTCGTAATTAAATTCTTGAGGCATTACTGTTTCGAGGAAGAAGTCCAGTGTTTACGATTTCAAAAAAAAAAAAAAAAAAAAAAAAAAAAAAAAATCCTTGAAATGATAGATTTACCAAATAAAACGTTAACTAAGTCAGAAGCATCACTGTGTTTGTCAGTATAGTCAGTCAATCTTTGTTATTCTAAGTTCACTCCTTCAGGGCTGCTCAATCCTTTGAGTAGTGCCTTTCATCTAAGTTTTCTCTTTAGAAAGAGTCAATTGTCGTTCCTATGTCCAAATGATGTAACTGTCTTGGTGAAGGAGGCCAGGCCTAGGCAGCTCCCTGCAATTATACCTGAAAGAGCTCGAGAATTTAGTCAAACAACTTCATTTCAAAGAAGATCAGCTCAGAAAAATTCAGAAGTAGAAACATCAGAAAGCCCAGCTTCCGTAAAAAGATCATACCCCAGGAAGGCACCTTAAGCTTGGAAGAACCTCAGATGCAATGGTGGTTGAGCCAATTTCTCAGAAAGATGAACCATTCAAATTCATAATTCCCTTCCGGTTAGTTATCCTGGTCAAGAAATGTTTATCTAAACACCTGTCAAGAAGCAGATCCCGCTTTTCCATGTTAATATCCAAGAGAGTCGTTGTTCTAAATTACCAATCTCAAATGTCTTGTTCAAGGTTTCAGTTATCAAAATCCCCAGAAGACAAGACCAGCAGTCTCTTTGAGAAAAATCTTGTTGAAGTTTCATAAAAATGTTCCTAATCCATTCTTGCTAGTAATGGTTCTTCGTTCCAAAGGTTTGCAGTTTCATCATTCGTCAAAGTCCTAGTTTCCAACATCTTTGTCGGGCACGATCCATAATATCCCCGATTTCATTGAGTTCAAAAAAATAAAAAATTCATCAAATCCAATCTTACGTCAAATTCAAGTTCATGGAAAATCTCTAAATTCTTCGAGCCCGTTTGTGAACGGTACCTCTTTTCTCGAGCCCATTTGCAAATGGCCTCGTCTTCTCCTTGAGCCCGTTTGTGAACGGTGCCTCATCTCTCGAGTCCATTTGTGAATGGTTTCGTCTTCTCCTTGAGCCCATTTGTGAACGGTGCCTCATTTTCTGAGTTCATTTATGAATGGTCTCATGTCCTCTTTGAGCCCGTTTGTGAACGGTGCCTCTTTTCTCGAGGCCATTTGTGAATGGTCTCATCTTCTCCTTGAGCCCGTTTGCGGACGGTACCTCATTTTCCAAAAATAAAAAAATTTATCAAATCCAAATCCTTAATTAAAAAATAAAAATAAAAATCCATTCCTACGTCAAATTCAAGTTCATAAAAAAATCCCTAAATTCTTCGAGCCCGTTTGTGAACGGTGCCTCATTTCTCGAGTCCATTTGTGAATGGTCTCGTCTTCTCTTCGAACCCGTTTGTGAACAGGTGTCTCATTCTCTGAGTCCATTTGTGAATGGTCTCATCTTCTCCTTGAGCCCGTTTGTGAACGGTGCCTCATTTTCTGAGTCCATTTGTGAATGGTCTCGTGTCCTCTTTGAGCCCGTTTGTGAACGGTGCCTCATTTCTCGAGTCCATTTGTGAATGGTCTTGTCTTCTCCTTGAGCCCGTTTGTGAACGGTGCCTCATTTCTCGAATCCATTTGTGAATGGTCTTGTCTTATCCTTGAGCCCGTTTGTGAATGGTGCCTCTTTTCTCGAATCCATTTGTGAATGGTATCGTCCTCCTTGAGCCCGTTTGTGAACGGTGCCTCATTTCTCGAGTCCATTTGTGAATGGTCTTGTCTTCTCCTTGAGCCCGTTTGTGAACGGTGCCTCTTTTCTCGAATCCATTTGTGAATGGTATCGTCCTCCTTGAGCCCGTTTGTGAACGGTGCCTCATTTCTCGAGTCCATTTGTGAATGGTCTTGTCTTCTCCTTGAGCCCGTTTGTGAACGGTGCCTCTTTTCTCGAGTCCATTTGTGAATGGTTTTCTATCCTCCTTGAGGCCGTTTGTGAACGGTGCCTCATTATCCAAGTCCATTTGGGAATGCTTCTTATCCTCGTTGAACCCGCTTGTGAGCGGCGTCTCATCTCCTTCTAAAAACTGTTTGAGAGCGATCTTTGTCCTTTCCCTTCAGAATCCATTCGAAAATGATATCTCATTCTCTAATTGCCCGTTTGTGAACGGCGCCGCATCGAGTTTTTATTATTATTCAAGTTCTAGGGTTTCATCTAAGGTTTTGCATTATGTTAAGGTGCGTTGTGTCTAGAGAGTCCTTTGTCGATTAAAACTACGCAAAATGGTTCTGTCATTTTTAACTTTGGTATTCAATGACTACGTCATCTCTACCAAAGAGGGGCATCTGTAGACACCCCATTTTGTTTTGTTTTAATCAACAAATAAATTAGTGTGTTAAATCCATGTGAGAACCCCCTCTATCATTGATTTATATGTTTTAGGTCATTAATATCTTGATCTGACTTTACGGATCATCAATCGGGATAAAATAAGCTAGGGTCACTTCATAGCCCGGACCCTGATTCCATTCCGAGACCCGATTTCCGTAAATCGTTAGATCAATGGCAGATCATGACCTGGGTCTAACCATCCAAAACCACCTAACCTCTCCTCTCATCCTAACCATTCAAACCTCACCTAACCTCACCTAACCTCTCCTCCCATCATAACCATCCAAACCTCACCTAACCTCACCTAACCTCACCTAACATCACCTAACCTCACCTAACCTTACCTAACCTCACCTAACCTCACCTAACCTCCTATCCCATTCTCCTATAAATACCCTCTCATCTCACCAAAGAAAAAGAAGAGAAGAAAAGAGGAGAGAACCCCTCTCTTAGAAAATTCAAGCCCTCTCTCTAGACCAAATCCCTCTTCTCCATAAGTTTGCATGGAATATCGTCTACAAAAAGGTATGCCTTTTGGAATTTTATTTTCTTTTCTATATTTGTAGGATTGAGTGTTGTTTTGCGTATATTTTGGTTGATGTCATGTTTAATTTCGTACTAGTTTGGCCTTGGTCATGTTCTCACTTATGCTAAATATAATTAATGTGATAGGGTCATTAGAACCTATTTGTGATGGGATTTTGAAATCATTGGCTTGTTAGGGAATTTAGATTTCTTTTGGGAAAACAATTCATTAAAAATTTTGAACATTTACAAGAAAGAAAACTTGAATTTTACGTGAATTATCAAAACCCATTTAATTTGGCTTACAAAATCTCCATCTTTCAATTGATAACAACAGCCCCCACTCCAATTTGATAACAACAGCCCCCACTCAATCTCAAGAACCCAATATCCATACCCCACCTTGCCAAGTAGATAAAAACAACCCCTTTTTCAAACATCCCATTTGAATCTAATCTCAGGCCCATTCAAGCCATTTTTCATATTCACCGTCTTTTAATCACTAAAAAAAATAAGAACTATCAAAAGAAAACATGGGGGTGCCAATATCATTCCCGTCATAGTGCTAGCTGTTAGACTTTAAACAGATTTTTCGACCTCTAAACAACAGAATCGTGGGAAATGGTTAACTACAAAGTCGTAGATATTTTCGTGCCGTTTCCAACGAGTATTCGTGCTAGATCAGACAGCGAGCGGTTAAAAAGTTAAGTCCAAAATGGTTGCGGCACACCTTTAGGCATTTCCAGTTTAATGTTGCTGTCCTTTTGTTTGCAACACAAATTCGAACCTCTAAATCACAGATTTACAAACAATGGAGAACTACAAAGTTGTAGCCCTATAAAAGATCTTTCCAACGCATGTTTGTACGTTGAATTTGGCCAAGCGGTTAAAGAGTTACGACAGTTTTAGTGGGCTGCATTTGTCAGATCTTTTAATGGTCAATGGTTTGTCGAATTTGTGCAATTGTCAAAACTTGGTTGTGTTAACGTCATTTTCCAAACCAAAATCGAAAGACATTAATCTAAAGTACATCCAACCTAAAATTAACAAAACTAAAATTCACCCATTTAAAATCCACTGATAAAAATCCGTTAAAAGCCATTAACCAAAAGACCACTAAAAATTTCAAATGAAACTAAAACCTTCTAAATAAACAACTTTAAAAGCTACCAAACACACTAAATACCTTCAGATAATAAAAGCTTCAAGAAAACTCTAAAAGTTTCCACAAACCCAAAAGAATTCGAGATTCCCAAGAGCCGGTGGATTCAAAATTCCTTTAGGAACCCTTAGAGCCCAATTTAGGAACACTGGTGTCGTGTCGTGTCGTGTCCTAAGTTTTAGGGAGTCCTAGGTTTTAGGGAGTCCTAGAGTCAGGAGTCCAGCCTCATCACGGACGTTTGCTATGTATAGCAACCGTGCCATAGGTTTAGTTACACTAGTCACCCGATCTTTTCCATAGGACAAGCCTAGTAAACTAGGATGTAGGCTAACCTGCATTAGTCTAAGGGACAACTTGCATTTAGATAAGAATCATATAGCATCTTCGATGAAATCCTAAGATAATAAAATCCTCAACTTGAATTAAATAACTTCTCTTAAAACTGTTGAAACAGTCAATCCCGTCTAGGTCGGTGTCTTAGTTGAGTTAGGCATATGTAACTTAGCTTAGGTGCACCGAACTACGTCGACTCTGATCCCAGTGAGGCTTGGGTACGTAGGCAGCTTGGATGTCTGATGGCATACCACCCGCGAGTCGGCACCACAAACAAATTGTGGTGTTTTGTATATTAATTTTCTTGTAAATGCTTAATCAAATCACTTAGGACTTTCCATGAAATTAGAATTTTAGGAGAACTTTCACTTAGATTGAATCCAGACAAATTAATAAATCAAGATACACATTTAGGATTCACATTGAAATTAGATCATAGGATGCATGTCACTTAGTTCGCACATTAACATAGAGTTGAATGAGCCATTTAAAATAAATTTAAAAGAGTTAGCTTTTGGAATCGAAGACCGATTATCGGGCAAGAATGGTGCATGTGGTGGATAACTCCCCATACCTTCCATTCTCGTAACCAGGTAGCGAGTCTAGATTTCTGGTTAATTACGGGTCCTAGATCCCACATCTAGGTGGCGACTCTGTCAGTCTCTTTCGTGTGGAATTCGGATTGCCTTAGTGATCCCAAGTTCACAGGAAAGATTAATTCAAATCAATAATAAAATGCACACGCCAATCGCGTGGATACGAGAGACCAAGAGAGAGAGAGCGGCGGCTCGCGCCCCACACCCCTCTCGCGGGATCAGGGTACCACAATCATAAACAGGGTATATTTAAGGCCAATTTCTAAGAAAACACCTTATGAGCTTTGGAAATACTTGAAACCAAATATAAGCTATTTTAGAGTGTTTGGATGTAAATGCTTCATTTTAAACATTAAAGATAATTTACACAAATTTGATAAGAAGTCGGATGATGGAATTTTCTTAGGGTATTCTTCACATTGCAAGGCATATAGAGTATTTAATAGAAGAACCCTAGTTGTACAAGAATCCATGCATGTGACATTTGATGAGAGAGAGCCAACACCTCAAGAAATGCCACATGATGAGGATGAACCCATTGAACATCTTTTTCCTAAATTAAGTGCTCCTCCTCATGCATCTACAAGTCATACACTACCTAGTGAGGAAGTAGAAAATGAAAATGATAACTCACCACGTAGGGATAGGAGAACATTGGTAGATCATCCTGAATCCCAAATTTTAGGTGATGCCACATCGCCAGTGAGAACTAGATCATACTATCGTAGTGTGATTAACAATTTGGCGTTCCTATCCGAATTAGAACCTAAATCCATCAAAGAAGCTGAAAAGGATGAATATTGGTTGATGGCTGTGCAAGAAGAGTTAAGTCAATTCGAAAGGAACAAGGTGTGGAGGCTAGTGCCTAGACCTAGTGATCATCCAGTCATTGGCACAAAATGGGTGTATAGAAATAAATTGGATGAAAATGAAATTATCACTAGAAATAAAGCTAGGCTGGTAGCCCAAGGGTACAATCAGGAGGAGGGAATAGACTATGATGAGACATTTGCTCATGTTGCCCGTATGGAGGCTATTAGGATACTCTTGGCATATGCATCTCATAAAGGATTTAAATTATATCAAATGGATGTCAAAAGTGCCTTCCTAAATGGCTATATCCAAGAGGAAGTGTCTGTTGAGCAATGTCCAGGTTTTGAAGACTTCAAACATCCAAATCATGTCTTCAGGCTTGATAAAGCTTTGTATGGGTTAAAGCAAGCTCCTAGAGCTTGGTATGAGAGTCTTTGCACTTTCTGGTTGAAAAAGGATTTGAGATGGGAAAGGTGGATAAAACATTATTTATCAAAAGAGAAAATCAAGATATCCTCATTGTCCAGATATATGTAGATGATACCATATGTGGCTCAACTAATCAAAAATTGTGTGATGAATTTGCAACTTTAATGAAAAATGAATTTGAAATGAGCATGATGGGTGAGTTAACCTATTTCTTAGGACTCCAAATTAAACAATACAAAAATGGAATATTTTTAAATCAAGAAAAATATACAAAGGAGTTATTAAAGAAGTATGGCATTGATAGCAGTAAGACATCAAGAATTCCCATGAGTACTACTGCTAAGCTAGAAAAGGATGAATTTGGCTAATCTGTGGACTAGAAGATGTATAGGGGTATGATAGGTAGTTTACTCTATTTGACAGCCAGCAGACCAGATATTATGTTTACTGTCTGTCTCTGTGCTCGATTTCAATCGGATCCAAAAGAGTCTCACCTATCAGCAGTCAAGAAGATCTTCAAGTATTTAAGAGGAACACAAAGTCTAGGACTATGGTATGAAAGATCATCTTCCTTTACTCTCATCAGATATTCAGATGCAGACTTCGCCGGCTGTAGAGTGGATAGGAAAAGTACTAGTGGGACTTGCCAATTCTTGGGTAAATCACTTGTGTCATGGTTTAGCAAGAAGCAAAATTCAGTAGCTCTGTCCACAACAGAAGCAGAATATGTGGCAGTTGGAGCTTGTTGTGGTCAAGTCCTATGGATGAAAAGCACATTGAAGGACTATTGCATTAAAATGGAAAATATTCTCATCCAATGTGACAACACTAGTGTTATAAGCTTAACAAAGAACCCCATACAGCATTCAAGAACAAAACACACTGAGATTAGGCACCACTTCATTAGAGATCACTCACAAAAAGGGGATATTTGCTTAAAGTATATCAACACTGAAGATCAATTAGCGGATATCTTTACAAAACCCCTTAGTGATGATAGAATTTGTTATATCCGAAGTGCCTTAAACATTTGGAGTGCGGATCAAGTCAAAGAAATTACCAAATAAATACTTTGTGCCTTTCACCAGCTTATCTATATAGTATTTATATATATCATCTTTGTTTGGTAGTATCTGCATGAATGAGATGTCAAATATTAATCTTAAAAATCACTCAATTGGTACTCTTAGCCTTCTTAATTTTCTAAGTTGGAGAGGTACTTTCACTTTAATTAAAATACCTAACATTTTGACATATGTCAACATCTCGATCATGAACAGGTATATGTGCATTACTTGGTTATATATATTTTTATATACTTTTATACCATAAGCATTGATCTAGGGGGAGTACCTATCTCAATCTTCATCTACTTCTAAATTGCTTTATTTTTTTTTACACCCTTTCTGTCGATGACAAAAGGGGGAGAAGGTTTGAAATTGATTATCTATTCAATTGACTATATGCACCATATGCTTCTAATTTGTATCATTTATCTGTGTGAATATATTGAGGGGGAGTTCTAGCATTCACTTGCCTACTATGTCACTCCACACACACCTCATAATCAATTTTGTTTGTCATCATCAAAAAGGGGGAGATTGTAAGCCCAAGGGTCTACTCTCCTATCTTGTTTTGATAATTCTAAACATAATTGATTGTGTTATTGAATACTAATCAATTTGCTTTGAAGTGTTGTGTTTAAGATAGGATTGATCATTGAAAAAACCAACACACAACATGGTCATGCTTGAAGATGTACCCAACAAGAGTCAAATGAGCTAAGTGGAGCTCACATCATCTCTCAACCAAGCATACAAAGATGGAATATCAACTTGAAGACCAAAGCTAAAGAGAAATTGAAGGTTGCATAGGTATCATTGTACATCTCCTCTCTTTAGATTTTCAAGTCAAGGCAAAGTATTTTCAAAATGTTTTTCAAAGAACACTTAAAGAACTTTAAAGGTTTAGTGAATGATTATGTGGTGGACTAACATGTTGGGACCCTCATAAACATTCCATAATTATCATAGGAGTTGAGTTCCAAAAGCCAAAAATCAAACAAGCAATAAAATCTCAAATTTGCTGATTTTTTAGGCTTCTCGAAACTCCGAGATTTTTCTCGGAGCTCCGAGCTTGGAACTCCGAGAAAAGGTCCAGTAGCTTTTGGACATTTTCTCGGAACTCGGAGAATTTCTCGGAGCTCCGAGAATGGTTCTCGGAGCTCCGAGAATGGTTCTCAGAACTCCGAGAACCTCGCGACAGGTGAGAATATAGCCGTTGGGATTTGAATAAATTTGTGATTTTTGTTATTGCCACCCCCAAATGGTCATATTCTATAGAGAGGCTATATATACAACATCTAGAAGATTCATTTCCTCTCTCTTGATGATTTGAAAACCTCTTTGAGCTATAAAGAAAAATTGCAATCCATTTTTGCTTAAGATTTTGTTTTTCTTCCCACACTTGCCTTGCACTTGCAAATTTCTTGAGTTGGGATATTTAGAGCTTTCACTTGCAACTACCATCATTGAAGAGCAATCAAGAGTCTACAAAGAGCATCAAGCTTTCAAGAAGAAGCCAAGCTATTCAATCTTCATTTCTTGCAAAGGTAGCTAGGGCATCCTACCTTAATACCCTAGGGAGCACCGCTTAGAACTCGGCGGAGAAGGAGAGTCTTTTGTAAAGGTGTAAGGGCATCCTTATTTAATATTCCTTGGAAGTGTAACCGCCTCGGAGCCGGGCATCGTGGAGGTCTCCAATAGTGGAAATCTTTAAGGACGATCTTAAGAAGAGTGGAGTAGGGCTTTGCCCGCACCACTATATATCGGTGTGTCATCTCTCATTTTTGTATTTTCAATTCTTGTTTTTGGTTTGGTATATCTTTTGTTTTCGATCTTACTTGCACTAACCAAAAACCTAATTTAAAGAAGAAAAATTCTAACTAGGTTCACAAGTAATTTTCAAAAGGGATAATTTAGTGTTAAAATTCAATTCACCCCCCCTCTTGTTTATTTCAATAGGGTTTTTCAAAGAATGGCTTAAGGTTCAACAAAGATTTCGACCGAACTTGTCAACAGGTTTCCTACGTATCCCAGGGTAGGAATCTGGTCGTGCGTAGTTCAGGACGAATGCCCCTACATTGAAGGTAAATTAATTTTTTTTTTCGATTGACTTCTTTTTCTCTGCTTGATTGACTATATTCTTTTCTTTTTAAAACGATTAAATTTTTTCTTTTGAAGCGACCGAACTCGGTTTGACCAAGCTGCGTACGTACCCCAGTGTAGGGATCAGGCCTCACGTAGTTTAGGGGAAATGCCCCTAGTATAATTGGTTTTCGAAGAAATTTCATTCAGGCTCGAAGGGTATGTAAACGGATATTCTTTTTGACATTCGGTTATGATTCTGGGATTTGTTCGGCTGAAGGAGGCCTTCTAATGTTCAGGTTTGGAATTGATCTAGGTTGATGAGTTCTCTTTATTATTTTCTTATTTTTTCGGAGTTTGACGACATTTCCAAGTAAGAGATAATAGATCTTCTTCTTTCAAGATTCTGATATGTGCATTCGACTTTGATGGAGCAAAACTTGTTCTTTGACATCCTCCATCTATGGATCTGTAACTCTTGATATTTGATTATCGCTTTTCAATGCTTGCTCTTGAACTTCTTTTATTGAATTTGTTGGCTTCATATTATGAATTTGGGAACCAAGGTCATTGACTGGAGATATGAAAGTTGTTTCCAATTCATGCCCCTTGTATAGTATATGTCTCTCATTTTCTTCATTCTCTTGAGCGTTCTATCTATATCTTGCTCCTGGTATTGGTTGTAGTGCTTCCAGACAATCTTCTTATCCTCGAAATGGGTTTATCAATTCCTCACACTCTAATGTATTTCCATTAGGCATTCACTGAATCAAAGTTTCAGTGCCGATGTTTATCATTTTAATTTTCTCTTTGAGAGGCTGGGCCCGGCGCTTCTCCTCTTGTTTGAACATATGCTACCAACCAAGGGGAGTTTTGTCGGTATCTTTTTCCTCATTTGAAGCGGGAGTATTATTTTCATTGGAGTTAGAAGTATACACACTAGAACATATGAAAAAGCAAACTTTATTGAATGAAAAAGATTACATCGTTATAACTCATCCTAAACAGGCTCAGGATTCATAACTCTAAAAAATAAGAAGAAAAGCAAAAGACAATTGGCTTGTAACTAGGCATTGACCTTGAACTGTAGAACTATAAGACTTGACTCAATGACTAAACTGACCATAATGACTCGACTCAATAAAAAACAGTGAAGGACTAAAACTACAACTGCTGCAACTGTCTGGCTTTGGAGGCCCGACGAAAGCTGGTTCATGTCTAGTACTCTCAATTTCTGATTCTTCTTCACTGCACCTGGACCGGAGTTTCTCAAGTATAAAGCCTTCTAAGCATTGAGATTGGCAGACGAAACAACATGATTCTGCATGGGATTATCAACAATATTCAGCGCTTGTTGGTATGCCAACCTACATTCAGCAACCAATTTCTGGATTACATGCCTCAAAGTTATGCACTGATCAGTGCTATGCCCCTATCCTCGGTGAAAATCACAGTGATCCTGCGCCCTCCATGTCTTGGGGAGTGGATTAGGAGGAGGTTTAATGGGAGGTAAATAAATATTGCCTGAAGCTAATTCTCGTTGTAATATGATAAATGGTGGAAACGGGAGAGGAGTAAATTCCTTATTGAGCTCTTGCTTAGGTGTAGACCTTGACTGATCGTATTTGAATACCATAGGGTTTGTAGCTCCTTGATATTTTTTGAAGTAAAATTGCCCCTGTTATAAGCCCCATGTGTTGTGGCCTCTTTGATTTCCTGACCTGTGGAGACTAGGCTAAATATATTCCGACCCATCATTGTATCTTGCTGGTCATGATTATCGTAAGACTTTCTCTTCATTTGCTCAAACCATGGTTTGCGGACATCAGGAAAGGATGGAGTTCCGCCGCTTGACAAAAGATTTTGAGGGACGAGGAGCTCCATGTCTATAAGGTTTTGAATGTCATATTTCAAACTGAGGCATTTATCAGTAGCACGACCCGGACGTAAATGGTAATCACAAAATTCTTTCATTTGGAAGGTCCTGGGAAGAGGATTAGGAATTGGCTCTCGTCCAAATAGTGTTATCATTCTTTCCTTGAACAACCATTTTAAAGCATCAGGTCGCGAGATTGGCAAGTCAGTGAATTCTCTTTTAGGAGTCTCAGATGGTGGCTCTTGGTCATATTCAAGAATTAAGGGCCCAACAGAATCCTGATGGTGCCGAGAGACGGAGTTCCTGGTAACAACATCCTGGACTTTGATATTTTTGTCAGCGAAATGTTCAGAACTTTGGGACTGATAATACTAGGTTTGCATTTGTTGCTTCATCTGATGAACTTCTTCTGTTAGCGCAGTCATTTGTCTAGAAAGATTCACAATTAGTTCTTCTAAACCCATAACCATGGAGAAGCTAGGACCTTTGCCCTTAGAAACAACAGTGGTTGGACCAAATTTCTCAGTCAGTTGAGCTTTGATGAATTGATTTTCTTCCTTCAATTCCTTCATCTGCTGGACGAGCTGGGTCAAGGCTTCCATGATGTAAGAGAGCTGAAAATTTTCCATGGAGTCTACCATGAGTATGGAAGGAGAGGATTAGAGACGCTTCCAAAGAAAATGGGGAATTAGCTTTCTCACTTACCGCGAATAGATTCAAACCCAAGAAGCTTTCCTGAATTTTCATTTGTGAACAGTCCTGACATGGAAACAAAAAGAATGGTATATGAGCTTGACATTCAAGGAGTGTTCATTCTCAATGACTGAAAAAATATTACACACTAAGCAAGTAATTGGGACAATAGAATGAATCCTAAAGGACCAAGACATGACAATGATGACAAAATCGTATAGGGGAATTCCCCTAGTTCAAGGATCATGAGAGTGAACTCTAAAGGGTTTAGCAAAATAATCTCGAAAAAGGTTGCCCCTAGAGTAAGAAGAGACCAATGGTACAAGTATGATTAGATCATCAAGATTGCACAATCAAATGATTGAGACACAATTCCAGCCAATTGAGAAAGAGAATGAAGACATAATCGAATCACACAAGAGGCGAATGATAGACACATGATCAAAAGATTAGAAGAGATCGCACGAGATTGCTTTCAATGGGTAGATCAAGAAGAGACTAATCCTATGAAATCTTTGGAAAGATGGGATTTATATCCTAATCCCAAAGGGAAAGCTTTTAATCTTCTTACATCTTATCTGGTGTTACTTGAAGGCATCACTCCTAATCCAAATCTAGCGGAGTGGAGAAAGGATCTCGACTCAAGACTTTGTTAGTGTTCCTAAGGACCGATCGTAGCCATTGGAAGATGGACTACGGCCTAATCTAGACACAAATGGGTAGGATATCCTAAACTATGCTCACACACGTGATGTACGTGTGTTCATATGTTCGTATACTATAGGCATGTGTGGGGTAATCTAGGGGTAAGGCCAAGAGTTCTCTTAGCGTGAATCCGTGCTCAATATACTGTACCAATGTCCGGCGTATCAGTTCGTGAACAAGAGATCCGTTTACGCACCATAAAGGTACTAGGCCAAGAGTGGAATACTTCTCTAGCACAGAGGCACCAGGTGATGAAATCCCAGTCAACCATACTAGATAACACTTCGGGTTCCTAAAATATGACGTGTGTGCATGTGAGATGCAAGGGTTTAGATGCAAGTGATGTAAGTGTGTCAAATAAGTTTGCGCAATCTATGATGCCTTCAGGTTTTGTTAGGTTAAGTTTGCAGTATAATGTGATGAGAAAATAAAACATACAAACTAATCTATCAAGCATATAAGATATAAGATAGTGAAATTCCAAGGGCAGGCCCGACTACTTACTCTAACGGCAACTAATGAGGAGGTAAAATTGGGTTACTAACAAGTTTTAAGCTTTTGAAAAACTCTAACCCAATTTAGAAGATTAAGAGATCAAAAATGAAATTAAGCACACAAGTTAAATCCTAAGTGCAATGCAAATGTAAAGCAAGAGATAAGACAGAGTGCACCCGAGATTTAAAGTGGTTCGGTCCTCAAAATGCGAGGCCTACTCCACTCCACCAGCCAAACCCGTTGACGGCTTCACTATTTGATCTTCTTAACTTCGGCGAAGATCGGTGCTGATTACAATTCCAATTGCCTTTAACCTTGGTGGCAATCCTCACCACGGAGAGAGGGCTCCGCTTCTACGAACACTCGCCCGAACACAATCTTTTGAACAAGAAAGAAAGAACAAAAAAATCCCTCACAAGGGTATACAAGATTTGTAGAAGATGTACAAATTTGAGCCTAATGATCCAAATCCTAATTCTAGAGGATGAGAGGCATAAACAAGCTTGAATCACTCTTAGGATGTTCAAATAGAGTTTTAGAGTGTTAGGAATGATAATTGGGAAGTAGAGAATACCCATATATATAGAAAAATCAAATATGACCATTTGAGGGGCATAGTGGTAAATCTGGCAAAATCCCCAACGGTCACAATTTTGTTCCCGACATAGTGGTCTCGGAGTTCCGAGAGATTTTCTCGGAGTTCCGAGAATTTATCTCGGAGTTCCGGGAATACAAACAGATGTTGAAAAAATGCTACTTGACCAAATCTCGGAGCTTCGAGGAATTTCTCGGAGTTCTGAGAAGCCTATTTTCAGCAGATTTTCAATTCATGTTTCTTATTTGTTTGGGCTTCCAACTCTACACCAAGTTGGGATTGTTATAAGGGTTCAAAAGTGTTGGAACACCACAAGGACAATCTCTTAAACATTTAGGGTGTGTGAGATTACTTTATTTATGCCTCTAAACACCTAAACTAGGATTGGATCTTTACATTCTAAAACGACTTCGATCTTCAATTACGATGCTTCAAGTCTTCATGCGTCTTGGATCTCTGATGTCTTGGCCTTCCGAATGTGGTCCAATGAGAGCTTCTTGGCCTAAATCCAAGCAATCTTGTCTTTATATAATCAAGATCTACAACTTAGACAATCAAACACATCAGTAATATAAAATCACTTGTGTATTGGAATTATCAAAAGAAGATGGGAATTGCCAAGGTGGGAACCATTGGGCTTACAATCTCCCCCTTTTTTATGATGACAAGCACAAGAGATTTTCCAATAAAAACACACATATATTTCCTTACACTAGATTTTTCTCCCCCTTTGGCATCTATAAAAAAGATGGGGTAAAAGAAAATCAAAGGGATAAAATTTTCAATTTTAGGCTCCTCCTTTTTCAAGAAAAAAGACAAACATAGAACTCCCCCTATTTACAGTTTTTATTCAACACAAGAGGGGATATTTAAACAACCATATAAAGATATTCAATTTTAAGTGCTAACACCTAATCTACCAAAACATATGAAGAGAATCATATGGGGGCTTTGGGAACCCAAGATTTCTTGGTTCCACCACAATCCCTAATCTTAGATGTACATTGGAATTGGTAATGACCATTGATTCCACAATAATGACATCTAACATGAGGGTTAGATAGACTAGTCCTATCATAAAATACATGATTAGGACTATGACTACTCTTCTTCAAGATTATGTCAATAATTTTATCACCATTTAAGAATCCATGGAGACATAATCTTAACCTTTTATTTTCATTATGAAGATAGGTTATTTGATTTAAAAAATCATTATTGTCATCTTCATAAGATTTGGAAGAGCTTGCCACATTTTGGAGTTTAGCAATTTGGCAAGATTTCTTATCCAAACAACCCTTAAGGGTTTCAATCTCAAGTTTAAAATTTTCAATTTTTACTTTAGCTTGAGATTTGGAAGAAGAAGATTCATTTTTCAAAACATCAAGTTCATTTTCTAATTTTGAAATATATTTTTTAAGAACTTTATTTTTTGAAATTTGAGAATGCAAGGTAATGCATAATTCATCATAAGATATGTTTCCACTATCACTACTTGATGAATTACAAGAGGGGTTAGAATTTACCTCATCTTCATGGGTGAGTGCCATGAAGCAAAGATCATCCTTATTAGCTTCCCCTTCACTTGAGCTTTTCCCGAGGTGCTAGAAGCATCCCAAGCGGCTACAAGACCCTTGTTCTTCTTCCAATCCTTCTTTCCCTTGTATTTTGAGGAAGATGACTTGAGAAGTGGACACTCCGGTCTTTTGTGTCCTGTCTTCTTACAATTGTAACATCTTATTCCTCCTTCTACTTCACTTTCTTCTTTCTTCTTCTTTTTGTCCTTTTTGTGCTTCTTTCTCCATGAGCTTTTAAATTTTCTTAACGCTTCTTCCTCATCACTATCCGCTTCATTTGAGGATGATGAGTCCGTCTTGGAGGCCTTTAGAGCTAGAGATCGACTTTCTCTTTCTTTCTCTTTCGGCTTCTTCTCTTCTTGACGGCTAGTGAGGAGCATCTCATGAGTGATAAGAGATCCTACAAGCTCCTCCATAGTTAGCGTCTTGAGATCCTTTGATTCTTTTTTGGCGGTGACCTTTGGATCCCAATGTGGAGGAAGTGACCTAAGCAACTTACTCGCAAGCTCATCAGTAGGATAAGATTTACCAAGATTAGCTAATTCATTTGATATTTTAGAAAATCGGGTATACATTTCCGACATACTTTCATTTTGACCCATTCTAAACATTTCATATTTGCTCTTTAACAAGTTTAATTTGGAATCCTTGACTTGTGATGTTCCCTCATGGGTAACGGCAAGAGTATCCCAAATAACCTTGGCGGAATAAAAAAGAGCTACTCTATTAAACTCCTCCGTAGATAAGGAGCAAAACAAAGAGTTTATAGCTTTGTAATTTAAATTTACATGCCTTTTCTCTACAACATTCCATTCTTCAAATGGCTTGGAAGGCAAACTGTATCCATTTTCTACAATATGCCAAAGCTCCACATCTATCGAAAGAAGATAGATGCGCATCCTTGTCTTCCAATGTCCATAGTTGGACCCATCAAAGAAATGAGGTCTAGTTGTGGAATGGCCTTCCGGAAGTCCGGTTCCATTTATGTTTGCCATTTCACAAATTGAAAGTTGCCAAAGATCTTATGATCTTTCCCTTGTTAAAATTTTAAAAAAAATTTACCAAAGATTTTAAGAAAAGAAAATCTTTTAAGAGCCAAGGCTCTGATACCAAGTGAAATTCCAAGGGTAGGCCCGAATACTTACTCTAACGGCAACTAATGAGGAGGTAAAATTAGGTTACTAACAAGTTTTAAGCTTTTGAAAAACTCTAACCCAATTTAGAAGATTAAGAGATCAAAAATGAAATTAAGCACACAAGTTAAATCCTAAGTGCAATGCAAATGTAAAGCAAGAGATAAGAGAGAGTGCACCAGATTTAAAGTGGTTCGGTCCTCAAAACACGAGGCGTACTCCACTCCACCAGCCAAACCCATTGATGGCTTCACTATTTGATCTTCTTAACTTCGACGAAGATCGGTGCCGATTACAATTCCAATTGCCTTTAACGTTTGTGGCAATCCTCACCACGGAGAGAGGGCTCCGCTTCTCCGAATACTCGCCCGAACACAATCTTTTGAACAAGAAAGAAAGAACAAAAAAATCCCTCACAAGGGTTTACAAGATTTGTAGAAGATGTACAAATTTGAGCTTAATGATCTAAATCCTAATTCTAGATGATGAGAGGCGTAAACAAGCTTGAATCACTCTTAGGATGTTCAAATAGAGTTTTAGAGTGTTAGGATTGATAATTGGGAAGTAGAGAATACCCATATATATAGAAAAACCAAATATGACCGTTTGAGGGGCATAGTGGTAAATCTGGCAAAATCCCCAACGGTCACAATTTTATTCCCGACATAGTGGTCTCGGAGTTCTGAGAGATTTTCTCGGAGTTCCGAGAAATTCTTGGAGTTCCGGAAATACAAACAGATGTTGGAAAAATGCTACTGGAGCAAATCTCGGAGCTCCGAGGAATTTCTCAGAGTTCCGAGAAGCCTATTTTCAGCAGATTTTCAATTCATGTTTCTTATTTGTTTGGGCTTCCAACTCTACACTAAGTTGGGATTGTTATGAGGGTTCGAAAGTGTTGGAACACCACAAAGATAATCTCTTAAACATTTAGGGTGTGTGAGATTACTTTATTTATGCCTCTAAACACCTAAACTAGGATTGGATCTTTACATTCTAAAACGACTTCGATCTTCAATTGCGATGCTTCAAGTCTTCATGCGTCTTGGATCTCCGATGTCTTGGCCTTCCGAATGTGGTCCAATGAGAGCTTCTTGGCCTCAATCCAAGCAATCTTGTCTTTACACAATCAAGATCTACAACTTAGACAATCAAACACATCAGTGATATAAAATCACTTGTGTATTGGAATTATCAAAAGAAGATGGGAATTGCCAAGGTGGGAACCATTGGGCTTACAGATAGAGTTTTCATGAGCCAATTACAACCAATTCAAATGAGTTATCCTTTGAAAATTTAATGAGGTTAGGTGGTCCCCAGTGGAGTCGCCAATCTGTGGGATCCGATCCTGCGAGAGGGTGGCGCGACCTGCGTCGCTCTCTTAGTCTCTCGTACCCACGCGAATGGTGTGTGGCTTTTTTTATTTTTAATATAAGTCATCTTTTCTGTGAACTTGGGATCACTAAAGCATTCTGAATTTCACATAAAAGAGAATAATAGAGTCGCCACTTAGATGAAGGATTTGGACCCGTAAATGACCAGAAATTTAGATTTGCTACCTGATTACGAGAATGGAAGGTATGAGGAGTTACCACCACAAGCATCATTCTTGCTCAATAATCCGGTCTTCAATTCCAAAAGTTAACTCTCTTGAATTTCTTTTAAATGGCTCATTTAACTCTTTATTAATGTGCGAACTATATGACATGCATCCTAAAATCTAATTTCAATGTATTCCCTAATGTGTATCTTGATTTTTCTTAATTTTTTTAGATTCAATCTAAGTGAATGTTCTCATAAATTCTAATTTGAGGAAAATACTATATATTTAGTTAGGAATTTATAAAAAAAACTAATATACAAAACCCCACCATTTGTGGTAGGCCGACTCGTGCTCGGTATGCCATTCAAAGCATCCAAAGCTGCCTACGTATCCAAGCCTCACTGGAATCAGAGTCGATCGTAGTTCGGTGCCTGAACTAAGTAGCATGCGTAAGACATCTAGGACACCAATCTTGACGGGGTTGACTATTTCAACAGTTTTCAAGAGATTATTTAATTCAAGTTGAGTAGATTTTATTATCCTAGGACTTCATCTAATATGCTATATGGTCATATCTAAGTGCAAGACATCCCTTAGACTAATGCAGGTGAACCTCCATCCTAGGTTAACTAGGCTTGCCCTATAGGGAAATGGGTTAACTAGTGTAGCTAGACCTATGACTCGATTGCTAATAATAGCAATCGATCGTGATGAGGCCGAACTACTAACTCTTGGACATCCTAAAACCTAGGACACAATGTGACATAAGTGTTCTTAAGGGGGCCCTAAAGGTTCTTTCAAAGGGAGACCGCAATCCAACGGTTCGAAAAGCATGTATCAAATGATCTTAATTTATTAAGTTAATGATTTTTCAATTTTTCAAAGATTTTCGATTCCTAACATCTAAGGAATACCAAAGGCTTTAGGGCTTGATGAATTTCAGCCTTGAGTTGCATTTATGAAAGGGAATCGTGCTTTCCACCCTTACATAATTTGGTACGTAAGTTATAGTATGTTATTGCCTGGCATATTTCTCAGGATTTTCGTGGACAGTAGACCTCAGAGCCAACAACATACTATAATTTAAATGCTCAAATTATTAAGGATTGATCGCAATTAAAATACGATTATGAACGCAATCTTGGCGGTAAAACTATCATAGTATAGTAAATTTGCAAAGGAGATCAATGATTCCTAAGGTTTCTATTTTGATAGTTTAAAGATTGAATACATGATAGAGAATTAGAATTTTCTGAAAAGTTTTATGACAATTTGAATTAATTTCAATTTTCTTAAGGATTTTAAAGATTTTAGACCAGATTATAGATTTTCAAAGCAACCTATAGAAATTCTAATTTAATTAAGGTCAAATTTTTACAGTAGCTTTCTCTTGACCAGGGAAAGTCACTATCTAATGTTTATGAATTGTCAAGGTGATTTACTATCAATTTTCCAATTTTGAAGATATTTGTCAAGATTTTAGATTTCTAAGGCAAGCAGAAACCATGGAAACTGATAACACTAAAGAGGAGACATGTGGGTATGGATTTATTCAAAAACCAAACCCTATTTATTTCGAAGCCCCCCAACATTTCCATTCATTATCCATACTCCCTCTCTTAAGCCATTCTTGTGCATTTTTGCACAATTTTCAAGCAACCTGAAAGCAAACAATCCATTCCACACATATGGTTCTGTGTTATAATCCTCACTTTTAATTTTTTTTGGGCGCTGATATTCCCCCCCCCCCTTGACGGCTGGCTAACGTTAAATGTTAGGATGTCACTTTCCCACTATTTGACCGGTCTCTCTCCACTCTCTCTCTCTCTCTCTCTCTCTCTCTCTCTCTCACTTTCCCACCATTTGACCGGTCTCTCTCTCTCTCCATTCTCTCTCTCTCTCTCTCTCTCTCTCTCTCTCTCCACACACACAACAGGAATAGTTGGTGGGCCCAACAGAAACCGTTGGTGGAATGGTGGGCCCATCTTTACACAACGTAGGCCCCGCCCATACCACTGTGGGATAATCCAAACCGTCCATTTGATGGGCCATAAACGTAAATAGGTTGCGTCCCAAAATATCATTTCCATAGGCAGATCCTAGCCCTCCAATCTAAATAGAAACTACATCTTATACAACTTCTATAGATTGTAATGTTGTGATCATCCTATGGAAATGATTTTTGGGGCACAACCTATTAAATTGTGGCCCATCAAATGAATGGTTTGGATCATTCTATGGAGTTGGTCGTAAAGTAACATTAAGGCCCGTCCACAACATAGGACGATCCAAACTGTCCATGGTTTGGATAATCCTATGGAGTTGGTAACATTAAGGCCCAATCGTAGGCCCCACCGATTTTTTTTCAAATTGAAGCGTGTCGCCCACAACATAGGATGATCCAAGCCGTCCATGGTTTGGATCCTCCTATGGTGTGGTTCGTACAGTAACATTAAGGCCCAATTTAGGCCCCACCCATATTTTTGAAAATGAAGTGTACCGTCTAGACCATAGGATGATCCAAGCCGTCCATTTGATGGACATTAACGTAAATGGGTTGTGCCCCCCAAAAGGGTTGGCCCATAAAATGAATGGTTTGGATCATCCTGTGGTCGTACAGTAACATTAAAGCCCATCCACAACATAGGATGATCCAAGCAGTCCATGGTTTGGATAATCCTATGGAGTTGTCGTACACTAACATTAAGGCCCAATCGTAGGTCCCACCGATATTTTTCAAATTGAAGCATACCGTCCACAACATAGGATGATCCAAGCCGTCCATGGTTTGGATCATCCTATGGTGTGGTTCGTACCAATTTAGGCCCCACCCATATTTTTGAAAATGAAGTGTACCGTTTAGAACATAGGATGATCTCAGCCGTCCATTTGATGGGCCACAATGTAAATAGGTTGTGCCCCAAAAATAATTTCCGTAGGATGATCACAACCCTACAATCTATAGAGATTGCATAAGATGTAGTTTTTATTTAGATCGGAGGGCTAGGATCCGCCTACGGAAAAATATTTTGGGACGCAACCTATTTACGTTTATGGCCCATCAAATGGTCGGTTTGGATTATCCTATGGTGTGGTATGGGCGGGGCCTACGTTGTTCAAAGATGGGCCCACCATTCCACCAATGGTTTCTGTTGGGCCCACCAACTGTTCCTGTTGTGTGTGTGGAGAGAGAGAGAGAGAGAGAGAGAGAGATAGTGTGTGTGTGGAGGGAGAGAGAGAGATAGTGTGTGTGTGTGTAGAGAGAGAGAGAGATAGTGTGTGTGTGGTGAGAGAGAGAGAGAGAGAGACCGGTCAAATGGTGGGAATACGTTAGCCAGCCATCAGGGGGGGAATATCAGCGCCCTTTTTTTTTGTAGGTAACCAGGGTTTTGGCGGGGACCCCTACCATTTTATCAAATGAAGAGATAGATAAAACATTTAAGTATGTAACATTTTATCAAATGAACAGATAGATGAAACATTTAAGCATGAAAACCACCAACTCTATCCTTTTGTTTTTGGTAGGTAAGTTGTACCTATGAGCAAACCGATGGCGTAGTAACCGATTTCAAGCTTATTGGATTGACTTTGGATCCCAAAGGAGCGAGATATGCACCTAGCTATAGTTAGCATGGGAAAGCCATAACTATAGTTAGCATGGGAATGCCAGTTTGGGCAGATAGCTTGAGTGAGCTTTATGCCCTAATGTTCCAAGAGGTCTATTTTTCTTTCAGAACTGCCATGTATCTTCTGAAGCATTTCTATGGCTGGTTTGGTTTTTTGGGTCAGTCACTCTTAGCGTTGGATGAAGGGACTGGTTCAGAACACAAGTCTTCTTTCCCTGGGTCCGAGTCGTCTTTGCAATGGGTGAGGAGTTTGGTTTCAAATGAGTGTTGTGTCCTCTGGAGATGATTCTCCCTTTTGGGTTAGAATTGAAAAGCTGTTCTATAAGGGGAAAGTCTTTGGATGTAGCTTCTTGGTTGTAGAGTCTTTTTTTAATTGGGCATCAACTGAATCATTTTTCTTTGGACCTATGGTGTTCAAATCTGGTCGATGGTTTTCCATTTTTCGATCTGGTTCAGCCTTGGATTTGTCCCCTTTGATTATGGGGCTCTATTTTTGTAGAGATTTCTTATTCTTGTCTATGGTTTCCTGCGGGCATGCATCGATAGTATGGTTAAAACTGTTGCAGACACGAGGAAGGTTTCCATTCCTATACAACAGGTTGATGGGGAGTACATTTTGGGGTTTGGATGATGATAGATTCAGGGAACAAACACCCTACTTCAACTTCTATGCTCAGTCCTCGAGCATAATTTAGACCCAAAGCATCGACAGTTTGGGAGTCCATGTTAGGGGAGATCCGATACAATTCATGATTTTGATGAGGCACTTCTAATTTCATAGTAAGGATTGAAAAAAGACCGGCATATGTCTCTCTCACATTCCATGTACCTAACTTTTGGATATATTTTAAGGTTATGAACTTTTGATAATATTCAAGGGAAATGATATCCTCATTCCCTTGTTTCAATTATGACATTCCAAGTCCCCTCTTATTTTACGAGTTACTAATTAGATAATTAGATTTTAAGGGTTGTTACAATCCGCTAGATGCTCTCAAGTCTCTACAGCTAATCCAAAAAACAAAATGGTTAATAATGTGTAGAGTGCCATTATCAAACCAAAGGAGTTACAATATCACTTTGGTATTCCTAAGGCAGTGTGGTTTTTTATGTAGAATACATGTGTTTGTGTGTGTCTGTGTTGTGCAACTTGGCCAGGGTTGATGCCAACCCTAGCTATCCCCACCTGAGGTAGCATTCCCTCAGCCTAACCTGGCCCAACACAAGCCTCAGGTCAAGGAAGATCAACCCAATCCAACCATCCTCTAAATCTCTCAAACCTGACCTGACCCATCTACCCGTTTTTCAAAATCGGGTTGCATGCCCTTACTTTTTTGAAAATCTAAGCCCAACGATTCCCATGGGTTCAAACATTCACCTTACCTTCTTGTTTCAATGCTAGCAAACCCAAATTGATTAGCATTTATGGACTAATGTGTTGTTTTGAGGTGTTGTGTGCTATACAGGAATTTCACATGTCAATCGCCATTGCACAACTCATCACAACACATAGCTTGTGCATCCACACACACAATGATCAAGGAGCTTGCACCCACATTGGAGATATCACCATTTGGAGATGTTCAAGTCAAGAAGCTCGAGATGAAGATCCCACAAGTTTCCTAGGAAATGTCAAGAAGAAGCTTGGAGATGACCCAACATGGTGACACCTCATGTACCTCTCAACATGTCTTGAAGATTGAAAAGAGTCACAAGAGCCAAGTCAAGTTCAAGATGTTCACTCCCAAGTTGAAGAAGTCCAAGGAAGTGCGAAGGAGCCGATACATTCCAAGAAGATTCAATGGTATCATTTTTAATATGTATTTAGAGTCCTCTTGATTTTATGTTAAATGCACTTTCAAAGGTTTTCACACTTAATTTTTATATCTTTGAAAACCATACACGCACCCAAAAATGTGTTTGAAAACCATACACACACCCAAAGATCATAGCCCAAAGCCCCTGAATTAAAAAAGAATTTCAAACAGGACCGGTCGACCTAGGTATCCCAAGCGGCCGCGGAAGCAAGGCTGGAAATCATGCACTTGGCTT
The DNA here is from genome assembly GCF_043159265.1 of Tasmannia lanceolata. Taxonomy (NCBI): domain Eukaryota; kingdom Viridiplantae; phylum Streptophyta; class Magnoliopsida; order Canellales; family Winteraceae; genus Tasmannia; species Tasmannia lanceolata. Next base: position 8,607,810 of record NW_027518688.1, on the reverse strand, counting down.
CCAATAGCGGCCCGGTCGATTGGGGTAAGCCGGGCGACCGCGAATATGTTTTTGTCTCTACAGAAAAAATCCAGCATGGTTTGGGCGGGCGACCGCCATGGTCCGGTCGACCGCGAATAGGTTTTTGAGCAAAAAATTTAATCAAACAGGTAGCCCTCGCTGGGCGACCACCATGGGCCGGTCGACTGCGACGGTAAGAAATTTGAAAATAAGAAAGTGTGCCTGATAAGACGAACGACCACCGTAGCCCGGTTGACCGCCACTGTCTGGCAAACTAGCCATTGGGGCTTCTACGGCTTGCTTTTTCAACACAGTAAATTACTGTTTTGCCCCCAAACGGTCATATTTTTAAATACACTATATATACAGTATCAAATCCTATCTAAAGAACCTTTTCAAAGATCAAATCCTATCCTTTTGAGCTTAAACTTTCATAACAAAGGTTTTACCTCTTTGAACTTGTATTTTTTACATTCTATCAAGAGGAACTCCATAGGCTTTACATTTGTATCATTCCTTAGAGTGTTTGTGAAATATACAAGAGGGTGGGTGAATTGAATTTTAACACTAAATTATCCCTTTTTGAAATTACTTGTGAACCTAGTTAGAATTTTTCTTCTTCAAATTAGGTTTTTGGTTAGTGCAAGTAAGATTGAAAACAAAAGATATATCAAACCAAAACAAGAATGAAAGGACAAAAATAAGAGATGACACACCGATATATAGTGGTTCGGGCAAAGCCCTACTCCACTCTTCTTAAGATCGTCCTTAAGGATTTCCACTATTGGAGACCTCCACGATGCCCGGCTCTGAGGCGGTTACACTTCCAAGGGATATTAAATGAGGATGCCCTTACACCTTTACAAAGACTCTCCTTCTCCGCCGAGTTCTAAGCGGTTGCTCTCTAGGGAATTAAAATAAGGAATGCCCTAGCCACCTATACAAGAAGTGAAGATTGAATAGCTTGGCTTCTTCTTGAAAGCTTGATGCTCTTTGTAGATCCTTGATTGCTCTTCAATGATTGTAGTTGCAAGTGAAAGCTCTAAGAATTCCAACTCAAAAAATTTGCAAGTGCAAGGCAAGTTTGGGAAAAATCAAATCTTAAGCACAAAATGGGTTGCAAGTTTTCTTCAATGCTTAAGGAGGTTTTCAAATCATCAAGAGAGAGGAAATGAATCCTCTAGATGTTGTATATATAGCCTCACCAAAGAATATGACCGTTTGGGGGTGTTGATATCAAAAATCACAAGTTAATTTAAATCCCAACGGCTAGTTTTTGGTCTGTCGCGAGGTTCTCGGAGTTCCGAGAGAACCATTCTCGGAGCTCCGAGAAATATTCTCGGAGTTCCGAGAGAACGGCCAGAAGAACAAAATATTCTACTGGACCATTTCTCGGAGTTCCGAGAAATATTCTCGGAGTTCCGAGAAGCCTAAAAAATCAGCAGTTTGTGTATTTTTTGCTTATTTGATTTTTTAGCTTTTGGAACTCAACTCCTATGATAATTATGGAATGTTTATGAGGGTCCCAACATGTTGGTCCACCACATAATCATTCACTAAACCTTTAAAGTTCTTTAAGTGTTCTTTGAAAAAACATTTTGAAAACACTTTGCCTTGACTTGAAAATCTAAAGAGAAGGGATGTACAATGATACCTATGCAACCTTCAATTCCTCTTTAGCTTTGGTCTTCAATTGATCTTCCATCTTTGTATGCTTGCTTGAGTGATGATGTGAGCTCCACTTAGCTCCTTTGACTCTTGTTGGGTACATCTTCAAGCATGACCATGTTGTGTGTTGGTTTCTTCAATGATCAATCCTATCTTTAACACAACACTTCAAAGCAAATTGATTAGTATTCAAAAACACAATCAATTATGTTTAGAATCATCAAAACAAGATTGGAGAGTAGACCCTTGGGCTTACAATCTCCCCCTTTTTTATGGTGACAAACAAAATTGATTATGAGGTGTGTGTGGAGTGACATAGTAGGCAAGTGAATACTGGAACTCCCCCTCAATATATGCACACAGATAAATGATACAAGTTATAAGCATGTGGTGCATATAGTCAATTGAATAGATAATCAATTTCAAACCTTCTCCCCCTTTTGTCATCGACAGAAAGGGTGTAAAAAAAATTTAGGAGTAGACAGCTCCCCCTAAATCAATGCTTATGGTATATAGAAATATATAGCCAAGTAATGCACATATAGCTGTTCATGATCAAGATGTTGACAAATGTCAAATTGTTAGGTATTTTTAATTAAAGTGAAGATACCTCTCAAACTTAGAAAACTAAGAAGGCTAAGAGTATCAATTGAGTGATTTTTAAGATTAATATTTGACATCTCATTTATGCAGATACTACCAAACAAAGATGATATGTATAAATACTATATAGATAAGCTGGTGAAAGACACAAAGTATTTATTTGGCAATTTCTTTGACTTGATCCGCACTCCAAATGTTTAAGGCACTTCGGATATAACAAATTCTATCATCACTAAGGGGTTTTGTAAAGATATCCGCTAATTGATCTTCAGTGTTGATATATTTTAAGCAAATATCCCCTTTTTGTGAGTGATCTCTGATGAAGTGGTGCCTAACCTCAATGTGTTTTGTTCTTAAGTGTTGTATGGGGTTCTTTGTTAAGCTTATAGCACTAGTATTGTCACATTGGATGAGAATATTTTCCATTTTGATTGCATAGTCCATCAATGTGCTTTTCATCCATAGGATTTGAGCACAGCAAGCTCCAGCTGCCACATATTCTGCTTCTGTTGTGGACAGAGCTACTGAATTTTGCTTGTTGCTAAACCATGAAACAAGTGATTTTCCCAAGAATTGGCAAGTCCCACTAGTGCTTTTCCTATCTACTCTACATCCAGCAAAGTCTGCATCTGAATATCCGATGAGAGTGAAGGAAGATGATCTTTCATACCACAGTCCTAGACTTTGGGTTCCTCTTAAGTACTTGAAGATCTTCTTAACTGCTGATAGGTGAGACTCTTTAGGATCCGATTGAAATCGAGCACAGAGACAGACAGTAAACATAATGTCTGGTCTGCTGGCTGTCAAATAGAGCAAACTACCTATCATACCCCTATACAATTTCTGATCCGCAGATTTTCCAAATTCATCATTTTCTAGCTTAGCAGTAGTACTCATGGGAATTCTTGATATCTTACTGCTATCCATGCCATACTTCTTTAATAACTCCTTTGTATATTTTTCTTGATTTAAAAATATTTCATTTTTGTATTGTTTAATTTGGAGTCCTAAGAAATAGGTTAACTCACCCATCATGCTCATTTCAAATTCATTTTTCATTAAGGTTGCAAATTCATCACACAATTTTTGATTAGTTGAGCCACATATGGTATCATCCACATAGACCTGAACAAGGAGGATATCTTGATTTTCTCTTTTGATAAACAATGTTTTATCCACCTTTCCCATCTCAAATCCTTTTTCAACCAAGAAAGTGCAAAGCCTCTCATACCAAGCTCTAGGAGCTTGCTATAATCCATATAAAGCTTTATCAAGCCTGAAGACATGATTTGGATGTTTGAAGTCTTCAAAACCTGGAGGTTGCTCAACATACACTTCCTCTTGGATATAGCCATTTAGGAAGGCACTTTTGACATCCATTTGATATAATTTAAATCCTTTATGGGATGCATATGCCAAGAGTATCCTAATAGCCTCCATACGGGCAACAGGAGCAAATGTCTCATCATAGTCTATTCCCTCCTCCTGATTGTACCCTTGGGCTACCAGCCTAGCTTTATTTCTAGTGATAATTCCATTTTCATCCAATTTATTTCTATACACCCATCTCGTGCCAATGACTGGATGACCACTAGGTCTAGGCACTAGCCTCCACACCTTGTTCCTTTCGAATTGACTTAACTCTTCTTGCATAGCCATCAACCAATATTCATCATTTTCAGCTTCTTTGATGGATTTAGGTTCTAATTCGGATAGGAATGCCAAATTGTTACTCACACTACGATAGTATGATCTAGTTCTCACTGGCGATGTGGCATCACCTAAAATTTGGGATTCAGGATGATCTACCAATGTTCTCCTATCCCTAGGCAATGAGTCATCATTTTCAGTTTCTACTTCCTCACTAGGTAATGTATGACTTGTAGATGCATGAGGAGGAGCACTCAATTTTGGAAAAAGATGTTCAATGGGTTTATCCTCATCATGTGGCATTTCTTGAGGTGTTGGCTCTCTTTCATCAAATGTCACATGCATGGATTCTTCTACAACTAGGGTTCTTCGATTAAATACTCTATATGCCTTGCTATGTGACGAATACCCTAAGAATACTCCATCATCCGACTTCTTATCAAATTTGTGTAAATTTTCTTTAATGTTCAAAATGAAGCATTTACATCCAAACACTCTAAAATAGCTTATATTTGGTTTCAAGTTTTTCCAAAGCTCATAAGGTGTTTTCTTAGAAATTGGCCTTAAATATACTCTGTTTATAATATAGCAAGCGGTACTAACCGCTTCCGCCCAAAAATATCTAGGGAGATCATTTTCATGCAACATAGTTCTAGCCATTTCTTGGAGAGTTCGATTCTTTCTTTCTACTACTCCATTTTGTTGAGGTGTTCTAGGTGCGGAAAAATTATGTTTTATGCCATGTTCATTACAGTAAGTGTCAAAATGTACATTTTCAAATTCCGTTCCATGATCACTTCTAATGTAAGAGATAGCAACACCTTTTTCATTTTGTATTTGATTGCACAATGTAAGGAAGTTTCCATAAGTTTCATCTTTGTGTGCTAGAAATATGACCCAAGTAAACTGTGAGTAGTCATCCACAACTACGAACACGTACCTCTTTCCACCTAGGCTACTTGTCTTCATTGGTCCAAAAAGATCCATATGAAGTAGCTCCAAGGGTTAGGAAGTTGAAATCATATTTTTAGGTGCAAATGAGCTTTTCAATTGTTTTCCTAATTGACAAGTTCTACAAATGTGATCTTTGATGTATTTGAACTTAGGCAATCCTCTAACACTTTCTTTTGAGGAGAGGGTCGAAATGAGATCCATTCCGGCGTGACCCAACCTCCTATGCCATAGCCAAGAGACTTCACTAATGGCATTAAGACAAGTCACATTTTGGAGTCTAAGATCATCTAGTCCAATTGTGTAAATGTTATTGTCTCTAGAACTTATGAATTTTACTTCTCCATCTATCTTATTTTTAACAATGCATTTATCGGGATTGAAGACAACTTCAAAACCATTATCACATAATTGACTAATGCTAATAAGATTATGGGATAAGCCATCAACAAATAGTACATCATGTATGGGAGAGGTAGAGTTACCTATGGTGCCTTCACCTTTGAGTTTTCCTTTCTTATCATCTCCAAAGGTAACGTCTCCACCATCCTTGAGTGATAGGGATGCGAATTGAGTAAGGTTTCCGGTCATATGTCTAGAGCATCCACTATCAAGGTACCATGTGTTCTTCTTGTTATGGCTTTTAAGGCATACCTACATATGAATAGGCAAGTGAGATCCTTTGGGTACCCAAATCTTCCTAATCTTGCTATGTTCATTTGTTTTTACTTTAGAGTTCAATTTAATTTTATCTTGTTTAGCATGCATGCAAACAACTTTATAATGACCTTTTAAACCACAATAAAAGCAAGTTTTGGTACTATTAGAAGAAGCCTTTAAAAGTTTGTTTTTATAGTTGGATATTGTAGTATTCCATTTAAGACCAAGTCCACTTTTATCATGTGGCATTCTTTGAATGTTAACAAGCCTATCCAATTTCAATGAACTATGTTCAAATTTTTCAAATAGTTTCTTTAGTTCATCATATTCAAAAGATATTTTACCATTTTCATGCTTTAGCTTGTTGTTTTCAATCGAAAGCTCTTGTCGATTTTCATTCAAAATGGTGATAGAAGCATTTAACTCATGAATTTCTACTTTGTATTTTTCATTTTTATCATCTAAAAATTCATGATCTTTCTTTAACCAACCAAATTCTTTTGTCATGTTAGCAAGAGAGTTTTCAAGTGAAGCAATTTTATCAAATTGAATTTCAAGTTCATCATTTGCACTTTGTAAGGAGTCAAGAACTTCTTTCAAAACAACGACATCATTTAAAGTGTTTACCTCGTTATTGTCGTTTGTTGAGGCCATGAAGCACACGTTCTTTGCTATCAAGCAATCTTCGCCATCATTTTGTTCGCCTTCGCTTTCAATTTCTTCATCCCACGTGGCGGTCATTCCTTTCTTGCCTTCTCTTCTCTTGAAGTGGTTGTTTGAAGTAGGTTCATTGTTGAGTGGACAATCCGGGCGAATGTGTCCAAGCTTCTTGCAACCGTAGCATCGGAGTTGAGAAGACCCATCACCAAGTTCTTCTTTCTTCTTGAATGGGGGATTAGTTCTTCTATTTCTCATGCCTCCCATGTTCCTTTGTAAGAATTTGATCCTTCTTGTTAGGAGGGCAACTTCATCTTCCATGTCTTCCTTTGTATCTTCATTTTCACCTACATTGCAAGCAAAAGCAACACCTTTTCCTTTTTCACTTTTAGTTTCAATTTCGGGTGCTTTTGTTTTGAAAATCATCTCATGAGTGATCAAGGACCCTATTAGTTCATCTAGGTTCAATGTGTTCATGTCCTCGGCTTCGGTGATTGCGGAGGTTTTGGATTCTCATGACAAAGGTAGGGACCTAAGAATCTTGGTCACTAAGTCTCTATTTGAAAATTGTTTTTCAAGTCCCCTTAGTCCATTTACAAGATTGGTGAACCTAGTGTACATGTCGGCAATTGTTTCATCGGGTGTCATTTGAAAGAGTTCATATTGCCGAAAGAGATGGTTCATTTTAGATTCTTTGACTTGATTGGTTCCCTCATGGGTGACTTCCAAAGTGTCCTCATGGGGGTGAATTGAATTTTAACACTAAATTATCCCTTTTTGAAATTACTTGTGAACCTAGTTAGAATTTTTCTTCTTCAAATTAGGTTTTTGGTTAGTGCAAGTAAGATTGAAAACAAAAGATATATCAAACCAAAACAAGAATGAAAGGACAAAAATAAGAGATGACACACCGATATATAGTGGTTCGGGCAAAGCCCTACTCCACTCTTCTTAAGATCGTCCTTAAGGATTTCCACTATTGGAGACCTCCACGATGCCCGGCTCCGAGGCGGTTACACTTCCAAGGGATATTAAATGAGGATGCCCTTACACCTTTACAAAGACTCTCCTTCTCCGCCGAGTTCTAAGCGGTTGCTCTCTAGGGAATTAAAATAAGGAATGCCCTAGCCACCTATACAAGAAGTGAAGATTGAATAGCTTGGCTTCTTCTTGAAAGCTTGATGCTCTTTGTAGATCCTTGATTGCTCTTCAATGATTGTAGTTGCAAGTGAAAGCTCTAAGAATCCCAACTCAAAAAATTTGCAAGTGCAAGGCAAGTTTGGGAAAAATCAAATCTTAAGCACAAAATGGGTTGCAAGTTTTCTTCAATGCTTAAGGAGGTTTTCAAATCATCAAGAGAGAGGAAATGAATCCTCTAGATGTTGTATATATAGCCTCACCAAAGAATATGACCATTTGGGGGTGTTGATATCAAAAATCACAAGTTAATTTAAATCCCAACGGCTAGTTTTTGGTCTGTCGCGAAGTTCTCGGAGCTCCGAGAAATATTCTCGGAGTTCCGAGAGAACGGCCAGAAGAACAAAATATTCTACTGGACCATTTCTCGGAGTTCCGAGAAATATTCTCGGAGTTCCGAGAAAATGGCCAGAAGCTACTAGACCATTTCTCGGAGTTCCGAGAGAACTCTCGGAGTTCCGAGCTCGGAGCTCCGAGAAAAATCTCAGAGTTCCGAGAAGCCTAAAAAATCAGCAGTTTGTGTATTTTTTGCTTATTTGATTTTTTAGCTTTTGGAACTCAACTCCTATGATAATTATGGAATGTTTATGAGGGTCCCAACATGTTGGTCCACCACATAATCATTCACTAAACCTTTAAAGTTCTTTAAGTGTTCTTTGAAAAAACATTTTGAAAACACTTTGCCTTGACTTGAAAATCTAAAGAGAAGGGATGTACAATGATACCTATTCAACCTTCAATTCCTCTTTAGCTTTGGTCTTCAATTGATCTTCCATCTTTGTATGCTTGCTTGAGTGATGATGTGAGCTCCACTTAGCTCCTTTGACTCTTGTTGGGTACATCTTCAAGCATGACCATGTTGTGTTTTGGTTTCTTCAATGATCAATCCTATCTTTAACACAACACTTCAAAGCAAATTGATTAGTATTCAAAAACACAATCAATTATGTGTAGAATCATCAAAACAAGATTGGAGAGTAGACCCTTGGGCTTACAGTTTGTGAGCTTAAGAGTTTGTAATCCGCCTATCAAGAGGCAAAGAGAGAGTTTTCTTTTTAGTTCTTCATTTGTATTGAGGGTCTTCGATGAGGGTCTTCGATTCGGCCCGGTAACAAAGGTGAATCTATTGTAAGAGGGAGTGTCCCCTCGCAAGGCTTCCTACAAAAAGGTTTTATTCCCTTTAGAGAATTGAGAAGGTGGTGTACGGCTTAGAGATTCGCCATTGAAGAATCTCATCTTTTAGTGGAGCACCCAAGGAGGTAAACTTGGAAGAGTGGAGTAGGTCATGTGATAGACCGAACCACTATAAAATTGTGTGTTCCTTGTGGCGTAGCTTATCTCTTCTCCTTTCCTTTGCACATCTTGGTGATTGGTAAACTCTAACCCTAACTTGTATCTATGTTTCATTGAATGGTTAGTAAATATAAACAATTGTAATATCTAAACCCTAACTTTATCATCTTGATTATCTGAACAAGGGTTAGACTAATAATTGCTTAATTGATAAATTAATTTGTAATAATCCATCTAATTAAGCCAAGATTTTTGAATTTGCCAATTCACCCCCCCTCTTAGGTTGTCACACGTGCATTTCATTTGGTATCAGAGCTTAGTCTCTTAAAGAGATTTTTAATTTTAAAATCTACAAAAGATAAAGATCCGTGACAATCCAAATGGAATTTGAGGAAGGCCAATCCATTCTAATTCCTCTTTACTTTAATGGAATGAATTATAGGGCTTGGAAAATCCAAATGCTTGCCTATCTCAAATCCATAGATTTTGACCTGTTAGATCTCATTAAAAGGGGATTTTCTATTCCAAGGAAAAGTAGTAAAAATGATGCAAAATTATTTTCATTAAACTCAAATGCTATAGTTATAGAATGTTGTGGATTATTTCCCAATGCTTTTGAGAAAATTTAATCATGTACAAATGCAAAAGAAATTTGGACCTCTCTTGAAAACTTTTATGAAAAAAATCTTTCATCAAATGATAAAAATGTTGTCCTTGGACAAAAAGAAATTTCTCAAAAATCTTTTGCAAATGGAGATACTTTCAAACTCTCAATCTCCGATTTGGAAAAGCAAATTGAAATTTTAAAATTGGAAGTTAAAGAAAGTTTGAAAAGAAATGAAAAATTAAGTCAGTTAAGCAAAGTTTTAATACATAAGAATGATGACATAATTAAAAGATGCAATACCCTTGGAAAAGAAAAGAAAAGCCTTGAAAACACAAACATGGAATTAAATGAAAAATATAAACATGTTTATGAAAATGAAGAACAACTTAAAACTAGTTCATCTCATAAAATAGATTATCTTGAAAACCAATTAAATGAGATAAACTAGTAAATAAAGAACTCTCTTTAAAGAACCAAAGATTACAAGAAGATAAAGATAAACATATATGTTCTCATATGTATTCTTGTGGTTCTAGTTGTTCCTTATCTACCAAATTTCATTCTTGTACATATTGTGGTAGATTTGGACATCACAAATCTAGGTGTAAACTTAAATCTGTGAAATCTAACTGTAACCCCAATGGTTCTCACCTTCGTAATCTTCTATGTTTTGATGATTCCAAACACAAGTTGAAATGTGTTGTATTTCTAACGTGTTTTGATGTTTAAGTGCATGTATTGAAGATTCAAACATTTCAAACACTTAGATCAAGGAAAACGGCATGAATCGAAGCCTGTACATCCTTGAACACCATTTGAAGCCAAAGGATAATGAAGGCTTGGAGCGTTCAAGGAGAGATCTTGAAGAGCCAAAGAATTGGAGGTGATCCATGCAAGAGTTCAAGACTTGAAGATGTGCTTCAAAAGTAGAAGATTTGAAGGCTTAAGTCTTGTGTTAGATTGTACATCTAATCCCTATTAGGTACCCCATGTTGAGGCATAATCAAGTCAGTAATAAGGTCCCAAACAATATTAGAATATAAGGAAAAAACCCGTGGACCAAAGCCCTAGTGCCATAAATAGCTTAGAATTGCAAAAGATTCAAATCGGCACCTTAGCACTTGAATTTTGAGATCAGGAAATAAATCCTATCATAACTGATCCTAAACATTTTTAAATATTTTTAAAAATATTTTTAACAGAAAGATCTCATCGTTTCCATTCAAATGAAGTATAACAACGTCGAAATCCGACGAGAAACGAGTGAGATATGAATTTTACAAAATTGAGTCTTAAATCTGAAAAATGCCAAAAATGCCCTGAAGTAGATCCGTTGGGAAGTTGCCCAGAATTACAGAAATGCTCCTGTAACGGCTAGTTTTGGGTTTTCTCTATATATGTGGGTTCCCTAAGCATGTAAACTTATCTCTCTCATTCCTAAACAAGTTCTAAACATATTAGAGAGTGGTAATCACCCTTGTGCCTCAATTTGGGATATCTAAAGGGATTAGACCTAGGCTTGAATTTGTACATCATTTCAAGAGTGGAATTTGTGTGAGCTTGAGAGCTATCTACCCTTAAAGAGGGAAGTTGTAATTTTCTATTTTCTTTCATTGTATTTGGGCAAGTGTTCGGAGAAGCGTAGCCCTCTCTCCGTGGTGAGGATTGCCACCAAGGTTAAAGCGATTGTAATTGGCACCGGTCTTCACCAAGGTTAAGAAGATCAACATAGTGAAGCCATCAACGGGTTTGGTTGGTGGAGTGGAGTAGGCCTTGTGTGTTTGAGGACCGAACCACTTTAAATCTCGGGTGCACTCTTTCTTGTCTCTTGCTCCTTTCTTGCATTGCACTTTAGATTTAACTTGCTTGCTTAAATTGTTTTATTTTTTGATCTCTTAATCCTTCATTAGAGAGTTTAAATAATTGGGTTAAAATTTCAAAAGGTAAATTTTATTTTTATAAACCTAATCTCCTTTTAGGTTGCCACTTGGGCCTATCATTAGAATTTCACTTGGTATCAGAGCTAGGGCTCTTGTTTCAAAGGCCTTAACAGGTAAGAGTTAAAGATCATTTTTGGCAAGACCCATGGATTTTAAAATTGGTCATGACATCTCTATCCCTCCATCCTTTGATGGAACCAACTATGGGAAATGGAAAACCCGTATGAGGTTCTTTTTAGGATCTTTGGATTTAGAGATCTTAAATCTTGTAGAAAATGGTATTTCTAAAAGAGGGGAAATAGGGTCCAAATTGCATGCATTAAATAGTAGAGCTTTGATTGCAATTTGTTGCTCGTTGTCTCCCCATGTTCTTGAGAAAATTTCAACATGTAAAGATGTACATGAGATTTGGATTAAACTTGAAGTAATCTCTAAAAATCATACTTGTCATCTTTCATTAGAAGATTCTAAGGTTTCTCATTTACATGGTAGTGTTGTGAATCATTGTTTAAACACTTTTGATATTAAAAAGGATTTCAACTCCTCAATTTCCAAACTACAAAATGAGATTGATTCCTTGCACTTGGAAATTGATAATTTCTCGCTCAAGAATGAAGCTTTGAATCAAATAAACAATGATTTGATTAATGTAAACAAATGCTTGATTCAAAGATGTAAGTCATTTACAAAAGAAAATGAAAAATTGGTTTTTGAAAACCAAAATTTGCAAGAAGAGAAGAAAAATGTTGAAAATCTTAAATCTTCTTGTATTGTTACATGTCCATCTACTTGTTGCACAAAATGTCATTTTTTCTGGTAGATTAGGATATTTTAAAAATGAATGTGTGCAATCTTTACCTAAGACTAAGATGATTTGGGTTGAAAAGAACATTTTAGGTAAATCTAAACCATTTGGAACCAAATGGATGTAGGTTCCAAAGGCCCCAACCTAGTTTTCTATGCTTTTGCATTAGATTAGGGGCATATGCTTAATTTGAATATCTCTATGAATTTTGGTTCTTTGTGCCCAAGACTTTTACTTAGATTGTTATATCTTTATCTTGGAAATTTGATTAGGATGATCCCCATTTATTGATGATTGTATTCTGTTTAAAGGGGGACATTTGATTTAGGGGGAGCTAGAAAATGAGTTATCTTTCAAAACCCCATATTAGTTTTCAAATCCCTCCTTGTTTTGAATTTTGCTTTTATTAAGGGGGAGTTTTGATTTGATTTATTCCTTGACAAAGGGGAGCTACACATTGCATAATTTTTCCCTTATGTTTAAAACTTTCATCTCTTCTTTTTGTGATGACAAAGGGGGAGAAGTTTTATGTTTAGTATGCTTAAATGTGGCAATCACCTTGTGTGTTGTCATGATCAAAAAGGGGGAGATTGTAAGCTCAATGGTTCTCACCTTGGCAATCTTCTATGTTTTGATGATTCCAAACACAAGTTGAAATGTGTTGTATTTCTAACGTGTTTTGATGTTTAAGTGCATGTATTGAAGATTCAAACATTTCAAACACTTAGATCAAGGAAAACGGCATGAATCGAGGCTTGTACATCCTTGAACACCATTTGAAGCCAAAGGATAATGAAGGCTTGGAGCATTCAAGGAGAGATCTTGAAGAGCCAAAGAAATGGAGGTGATCCATGCAAGAGTTCAAGACTTGAAGATGTGCTTCAAAAGTAGAAGATTTGAAGGCTTAAGTCTTATGTTAGATTGTACATCTAATCCCTATTAGATACCCCATGTTGAGGTATAATCAAGTCACTAATAAGGTCCCAAACAATATTAGAATATAAGACAAAGACCCGTGGACCAAAGCCCTAGTGCCATAGATAGCTTAGAATTGCAAAAGATTCAAATCGGCACCTTAGCACTTGAATTTTGAGATCAGGGAATAAATCCTATCATAACTTATCCTAAACATTTTTAAATATTTTAAAAAATATTTTTAACAGAAAGATCTCATCGTCTCCATTCAAATGAAGTATAAGAACATCGAAATCCGATGAGAAACGAGTGAGATATGAATTTTACAAAATCGGGTCTGAAATCTGAAAAATGCCAAAAATGCCCTGAAATAGATTCGTTGGGAAGTTTCCCAGAATTACAGAAATGCCCCTGTAACTGCTAGTTTTGGGTTTTCTCTATATATATGGGTTCCCTAAGCATGTGAACTTATCTCTCTCATTCCTAAACAAGTTCTAAACATATTAGAGAGTGGTAATCACCCTTGTGCCTCAATTTGGGATATCTAAAGGGATTAGACCTAGGCTTGAATTTGTACATCATTTCAAGAGTGAAATTTGTGTGAGCTTGAGAGCTATCTACCCTTGAAGAGGGAAGTTGTAATTTTCTATTTTCTTTCATTGTATTTGGGCAAGTGTTCGGAGAAGCATAGCCCTCTCTCCGTGGTGAGGATTGCCACCAAGGTTAAAGCGATTGTAATTGGCACCGGTCTTCACCAAGGTTAAGAAGATCAACATAGTGAAGCCATCAACGGGTTTAGTTGGTGGAGTGGAGTAGGCCTTGTGTGTTTGAGGACCGAACCACTTTGAATCTCAGGTGCACTCTTTCTTGTCTCTTGCTCCTTTCTTGCATTGCACTTTAGATTTAACTTGCTTGCTTAAATTGTTTTATTTTTTAATCTCTTAAACCTTCATTAGAGAGTTTAAATAATTGGGTTAAAATTTCAAAAGGTAAATTTTATTTTTATAAACATAATCTCCTTTTAGGTTGCCACTTGGGCCTATCATTAGAATTTCACTAACAAGTTTGTTTGGATAAGAAAAGATACACTCCCACAAACAAACTTGAGTGGAACCCACGTGATTTGGATTCCAAAATCTCCTATTCAAATCATTCATTGAATATGTTATTCTTAGGGGTTGTGCTAAATTGTTATATCATTTACATTCATTCTAGATACTTTAATTCATTGAATTACCCTTTGTATCTAGTTTTCGTGAGCTTAATTTGTATATCCTGTCATCCTTGAATATTGATACTCATATGTATGAAGTTTTTAACTTGAATACATCTATATTCATAAGAGCTTAATGATCACATCATTCTTTATTATCCATAGTCTATAAAGAGAACAATGTTTTATTCATTTTGGACTATATTTTGTGCTTTATTGAATATCCTTTAGAAAAATCCATCTAAGTGCAAAATCACACTACTTGTGCACTTAGCATCCACAATTAGAAAGCGTAGCATGTCAAACTTTGCTAGACATGGATTAAGCATGTATCATTATCTCTATCTAGCAAAATCCATCAAAAGAACATCCACATAGATCTCAATGAAAACATATGTCCACTCATCACATGAGCTAAAATGTTAAAAAAATAGAAATAGATTTATAGATGCCCTCATATAGCCTAAGGATCAAGTTTACAAGTTCATCATAATCTCAAAGAAGAGAGAAAAATATGAGAAAATTAGATTGACCTCAAAATCCTTTGAAAAATATTGAAAAATTGGAAACAGGGGTATGGCGGTCGACCGAGTCTCAGATGGCGACCGCGGTAGGCAAATAGGAGGAAAATAAAAAGAAACAGGTTAGTCGCAGCGGGCAACCAACCTTTATAGGGCGACCGCAGATGGTCGCATTAGCAAAAAATAAAATGGACAGAAGGGTCGCAGAGGGCGACTGCGAGAGCCCGATCAACCGCTACGGTCGAAAAATGGGTTTTAAACCCCTTCTGCCGTTCATTTCTTTTAACTTCCGCAGGTTCTCTCTCACCTAGGATTTTTGCGGTTCTTCGTGCCTGAAGCCATTTTCAGTCAAGATCTTTCAAGATTAAGGGTGTTAGGTGAGATTGATTCATTCCCCTTCCTCCGTTTCTCATTTCTTCATCTTCCCTCTTTATTTTCTCCATTAAATCACCCCATAGTTCATCCTCTTCATTTCTCTTGCCATCTCTCCCATAAATCTCTTGATTTCTCTTGTTTTTCATCTCACTCATCTATTCTCCGTCATCCCTCATCAAAACCCTAATTTGTTTTGTGTTTCTTCATATTCGTCACCAAACCCTATCTCTAGAATGTCAACTTCGAGAAAATCCACCACACAAAAGGGCAAAAGAGCAAGAACAGAGCCGGAAGAAGAAGTATTCCCCACCGAACATTTCTTCAACAAGAGGGCAATCGATCGATTCACCGATTTCACAAAGCGAGCCATCATCTCAGGGCGAAGAGTTGTCTTCCAGGACTTCAAAAAGTTCAATCTCTTATCATTATTCGAATTCCAAGGTTGGACATTCTTTCTCTCATATAGCACCTTGGTTTATCCTGAGCTAGTTAGATACTTTTATGCTAATTTGGATATCGCCCATGGTGGAGTAGTCATGAACACCTATATTCAAGGGAACGAATTTGGGCTAAATTTGAAAGACTTTTGTACTTGGCTTGATGTGCCTAATGATGGCAGAAGGATCTTCTTTTGGAAAAATGACGAAATCGAAAAATACTTCACAAGGGAAAAAGTGTATAAGACCTTAGAAACCATTCCCCCTCCTGCAGATAAATTGAACATCAACGCCAATGTGATGAATCTCACTACGAGGTTGATTCACAAGATTATAGCCTACAACATTACCCTAAAGCCGGAAACATTGATGCAGTAAAACCCTTTGAAGCCCTCCTGATTCATTGCATTATGAAAAAGATTAAGTTGAACCTAGGATTCATCATTCTAGGATACGTGGATGAGGCTATCAAAAGAGGACAGGGAGGTCTGCCATATGGGATGCTAATTACTAAGCTTATGAGGCTTAAAAAGATCAACCTGGAAAATGCATTATTTGAAAACCTTGATCCCGTTCTCAACTACACCACCATTACTCTGATGAGGATCCCTATTCTAGGGAGCAGTAGACCTAGTGCCGTTGGTGTAGATGAGGTAGATGCGGCAATGGCAAAAGCTGAAGAAGTGGCCAGGATACAGGCTAAGATTCGAGCACACGAGCAGCAGCGACAGGCTCCTACTACTGACTCATATGAGGGCATCTTTGAGGACTGCCCTAGACACTCTCACCACTGAATTCGATAACCTCTCTACTACTATAGTGACAACAGAGAGCTAGAGAGCCACTGATCACTCTGCTATGACGAAGTTTCTGAGAGAGGACAGGAGACTTAGAGCTGAGCAGCATGCCGAGATGCTGCGAGCCTATCAGAGGAGCCAGACAACCAGATACTATTCCAGTACTCCACCTCGTGATGAGGGCCCTCCGCAGGAGTGATAGATGCTCAGCACCCTCTCAGCAGCGAATGTACTAAAGCCTGCCCTATCTTGATTGCTGCTTGATCATCTTTTTTATTTCTTCTTCTTGCCTAGTATGGGCTTTTGGACTATGTTTATATTCTCTTCATGGATGTTGTGTACACCCTATATGGGCTTTATGTCTGGATGTATATGCCCGGTGTGGGTTTTATATTTTCTGATGATGCATGGTTGTGCCCAGTAGTGGCTTTTATGTTTTTGTAGTTGTGGATGGAAATGCCATGAATGGCATAATTATGGATGTACAAGCCATTTGCCCAGATGGGCTTTATGTTTCTTTTTGGTATCATGATCAGAGTATCTTATGGTTCAATTGTATAGTGGTGATGAGTAGCACTAGGCTCTCACACCCATCTGTGTATCTCTGACATGTTGTTAAGATGAGAAGAGGGTTTGTCTCTTCCATCTTGGTTCATGTATATGGAGCCTCATTATGTTCTCATCATATATATACATAATCCTTCTTTGCCATGGATGTATGTTCTCATCATATATATACATAATCCTTCTTTGCCATGGATGTGTATTTTCTTTTCTATTTTCCTATCCATGTGTTTATTAGACTGTATTCGCTTCAAGTTCACAATCCTTTGTCTAATAATCATCCATTCTAATCCAAACTGTAATCTTCTTTTGAATGGAGCAAAATTTAATGGTTAAAATTGATCAAATTCAAAATCAATGGCTCTATGTGCCTTGAACTATCATAGTTAGACTAGATGCACATAGTCAGGGGGAGCTTTCACTTTCATATGTGTAAACTTCTAGGGGCAAGCAACTTAAAATCTCTGAAAGTTATATGATAGTTCTGAGCATATACATGCTCAAGAAGAGACTTGTCTGCATCTTGCCAAGAAAACCAATATATGGAGCAACTGATGAACCCAAATAGTTATGTCATTAATCTGAGCATATTTATGCTCAGGTAGAGACTTATCCACTTCAAGAGTTGCAAATGTAGCCCAAGTGATCAAATCAATTATCTTTTCAACCATAGTGACTTGTCATGCCCTCTCACATAGGTTCAACGTAGGGCCAATGACAAATACATAGGGGGAGAGCCAAACAGTTAAATATATTCATGTTTATATAGATCATTGTGATGTGCTCTCAAGATCTATTGCCCAATTAGTTGTGCTTTACATTCACATTTAAAAGCTTATCATGAACTTCACTTTGTTTTTCTTCAAAAATCTCTTCGATAAGCATTATATGAGCTTGAATTGTATATCATATACTAGGTACATAGCTTCGATAAACTATTATTCACCTTGACATACCATTTGCACTTTCATTGTAAAATCCTTCCTTTTTACTGTTGCCAAAAGGTAGAGAATTTTTAGAATTGATTAGGTAGTCCATTGTATATGCATCACATGCTTTACATTCATTTATTACACATGTGCATTTAGTGAGTCAGAGCATTGCTCTATTGTTTATGCTATTACTATATATCACCTACCTCCCTAATCAATTTGTTTGCCATCATAAAAATGGGGGAGAATGTACGCCCAAGGGTTCCCATGGGTTCAAACATTTACCTTACCTTCTTGTTTCGATGCTAGCAAACCCAAATTGATTAGCATTTATGGACTAATGTGTTGCTTTGAGGTGTTGTGTGCTATACAGGAATTTCACATGTCAATCGCCAATACACAACTCATCACAACACATAGCTTGCGGATCCACACACACAATGATCAAGGAGCTTGCACCCATATTGGAGATATCACCATTTGGAGATGTTTAAGTCAAGAAGCTCAAGATGAAGATCTCACAAGTTTCCTAGGAAGTGTCAAGAAGAAGCTTGAAGATGAACCAACATGGTGACACCTCTTGTACCTCTCATCATGTCTTGAGGATTGGAAGGAGTCACAAGAGCCAAGTCAAGTTTAAGATGTTCACTGGCAAGTTGAAGAAGTCCAAGGAAGTGCGAAGGAGCTGATACATTCCAAGAAGACTCAATGGTATCATTTTTAGAATGTATTTAGAGTCCTCTTGATTTTATGTTAAATGCACTTTAAAAGGTTTTTAAATGGTTTTCACACTTAATTTTTGAATCTTTGAAAACCATACACACACCAAAAAATGTATTTGAAAAGCTAAGACTAAAGCCCAAAGACTATGGCCCAAAGCCCCTGAATTAAAAAGGAATTCCATGTAGGGCCGGTCAACCTGGGTGTCCCGTGTGACCACGGAAGCAAGGCTGGAAATCATGCACTTGGCTTCCAATAGTGGGCCGGTCGACCACGGTAAGCCGGGCGACCGCGGATATGTTTCTGTTTCGACAGAAACAATCCAGCATGGTTTGGACGAGCGACCGCCATGGTCTGGTAGACCGCGGATAGGTTTTTGAGCGAAATTTTTAATCAAACAGGTAGCCCCCTCGACCGGCGACTTCCATGGGCTGGTCGACGCGACGGTAAGAAATTTGAAAATAAAAAAGTGTGCCCAATAAGGGCGGGTGACCGCCGTAGCCCGGTCGATCCCCGCTGTCTGGCAAACTAGCCGTTGGGGCTTCTGCGGCTTGACTTTTTCAACACAGTAAATTACTGTTTTGCCCTCAAACGGTCATATTTTCAAATACACTATATATACCCTATCAAAACCTATCTAAAGAACATTTTGCAAGATCAAATCTTATTCTTTTGAGCTTAAACTTTCATAACAAAGGTTTTATCTCTTTGAACTTGTATTTTTACATTCTACCAAGAGGAACTCCATAGTGTTTGTAAGCTTAAGAGTTTGTAATTTTCCTATCAAGAGGCAAAGAGAGAGTTTTATTTTTAGTTCTTCATTTGTATTAAGGGTCTTCGATTCGGCTGGTAATAAAGGTGAATCCGTTATAAGAGAGAGTGTCCCCTCGTAAGGCTTCGTGCAGAAAGGGTTTGTTTCCATTAGAGATTGGAGAAGGTGGTGTACGGCTTGGAGATTCGCCATTGAAGAATCTCATTTTTTAGTGGAGCACTCAAGGAAATAAACTTGGAAGAGTGGAGTAGGTCTTGTGATAGACCGAACCACTATAAAATTGTGTGTTCCTTGTGGCATGGCTTATCTCTTCTCCTTTTCTTTGCACATCTTGGTGATTGGTAAACTCTAACCCTAACTTGTGTTTACGTTTCATTGAACAAGGGTTAGGAAATATAAACAATTGTAATATTTAAACCCTAACTTTATCATCTTGATTATCTGAACAAGGGTTAGACTAATAATTGCTTAATTGATAAATTGATTTGTAATAATCCATCTAATTAAACCAAGATTTTTTAATTTGCCAATTCACCCCTCCTCTTGGGTTGTCACACCTGCATTCAGAAAATCACAATAAAATTAGAGGACATATTGGGTTAGGGTCAGGTTTAACCCAATCCTAAATTAAATCATGTTTGCTTTTCCAAACCCAACCCTAGGAAATGCCAACCTAATCCGTGCCAAATCGGGTAGAACCGGTTGGGTTGGGGTTGAGCCCAACCCAAGTTACACATCTATTTGTAATAGACAAAAACGTGACACTTTGGAAGAACAAAATTCTGTCATTTTGTTCCTTTTTAAAAAGACAACCTCAATCATGTTTCGAGCTACCCATTTAACAGGTGACGAGCAGTGCATTTTTGAAATGGGATTTGCTAGCGTCCATCACAAAAGGCATTTTGCGATGGGCTGTTGCATGTGAGAGGTGCAGCTGAAGACAATATATGCTGAAAAGTAAGGGATTTGCAACAGATCGAATTTTTGCGGAAAGGCATTTCGTGGCTGACTTTTGCATGAGTGCGCTCAAATTTAAGCAGATTTGCGTCCTAATCATTTAATTCAAGTGACATGGTAGTTCTCTCATGCAAAAGTCAGCCGTGAAATGCCTTTCGGCAAAATTCCCTACCAAATCTCTTGTTTATAAAAGAAAATTGTAACATTTTGGGGCGAGACCATCTCAACCATTACTAATTTCTAATCATCTCAACCATATACTGGAGATATTTAGAATGAGATTGTGGGCCATTGATCATATGCGGACCCATTCAAAAAGCACACAAGGACAAGGATTTGGACTGGCCATTCATCTGGTTCTCCATCGTCATGTCATGGGTGGCCTACATATGAAAGGCTAGTAGCAAAAATGTAAAAATTCAACATTAGATTGGACATCTAAGATTGCACATGTGAGGAATGATTTTGGCGATCGGACCGTTAAACAAATGGCCCACCACAATGTGGATTGATTCACTCATAAATTTTGTGGACCATTGCGCTCTTTGGTCTTAAGCATAATGCTGAAGAGACATTCCGTCCGTAAGATAAAAGACTACAAAAATTAATTTTTTTTTTTTTTTTTTGGTAGAACACTTAAAAAGCTAGAAAGCCAGATCTGGTCATGATGGAGTCAACCACTCAATGTCTCAAACTTGCAGTGGGACAACTTGTTTTGTCCCTTATATCTTTCTGAAGAAATATACACCTTTTAAATGATCTTTCGTTTTATCCTTCAAAATGTTCATAAAATGTAGTGGCCACAGACCCTCGTACAAAGGAAAGACAGTTGTTAAGGGATGCTGTATATTAAAATATTTCTTTTTTATAATAACACTCATCTCCTGTATTTCACTTTAAAATTCTCAATTTATGGTCGCTACAATCCCTAAAAATGCTAAAACGTAAAGAAAATAAAAAAATAAAGTGTCTTTATCAAGTGAGAAAAGGTTCATTAACATTTATATTTTAAAAGTGGAGGAGTTTGGTATCTTTCCTCAAGTAGGACAAGGGGAATAGTCAATTAATCTCGATTAATTTTCGAGAGAGAGAGAGAGAGAGAGAGAGAGTTCCAAGTATCTAGTATTAGAAATTGTTCATATCATATTGTTTCAAAAACAATAACTATCACTTTGTCATTGTTCACGAACATCAATCTGGACTAACATCTCTTGGGTGGTTGAGATCAACAGACTACTTTTCCTCTTTGAATATGTTGGCAACTGATTGAACAATTAGAATTTTACCTACTCCCTTCAATTTTTACCCTATGGTCATGTTTAGCAACCACGATTTTTTTCCAACGAATATCAGCTTATATACCTCAAGACATGTTTGGCGGCCATGGAATAGTCATGAGCTCAATTGTGAGAAATGAGCGGGGAAGGAGGGAAAGGGAGTGACTTGATAGGAAAGGAGTTGAAGAGAGCACAAGAAATCCCTAAAACCGGTGAAAACAAAGATGCTACCTTAAATTGGGTACACCCCCACAAATATTCCATGGAATATTTTTTTCATGCTTACTAAACATGCCTTAATGGTGAGAAGATTGTGAGGAGAGGATGAGAAAAGACCAATTCTCACCATCTCCTCAACATAAAGAAAATAGAAACCATTCAAAATACAATATTGCTTGCCCCTATTTTCTAGCCACTTGTCACCCTCACCTCACTCGTGCCCTCTCAAGTCTCTCACCCTCTCACCTCTTTTACTAAATGATATTCAAGTATTCCATAGAAAAAGAATTCATGATTGTCAAAAATGTCCTAACTGTGACCAATTCAAATTGTTGTGCTCCATTTGAATTCTGACCACTGGTGGTAGAGATAGGGCGCGCTCCTCTATGAAGACGACTACCAATAACATTCCAATGCTAGTGAGATGAGAGGACGCTTAGGTGTTTCACATGTGCATGTTGAGCAAACCGTTGATCTAATGGGCCCATTCACACATGGCTGTACTTATGTTACCCGTTTCATTGGTTCAGGTTCGCCTTTTGCCATTTCATACGATACCCTTTTATTAGGGGCAATCTTCTTGAATTCGCAAGCTAGATATGATTTCCTGATCAGATCAAATGGGAAAGACTAAAATCCATATATGTGATTTCGACACGAGGAAGTGGAGTTAAAACTGAACGTCGAACTACATATCTTTCATGCCAGTCCATAATTTGCTTGTTTTAGCCAATTCAACACCTAACCGCCAAATAGACACGCAATGTAGACTGTGGGCCCACCAAGACCTACAGCATTAATTCATCAAGAACGACACTTTTAAAAGGGAAGTGATATATACACCCCTTTTGATGACCAGGAACACCCCCTGTTAGTGTATGTGGCAATAGGGGCATTGAATTCTTCTAACATAAGTATAACAGCCCCTCTTTGGTCATTGATACACTGGAGGGGGTGTTCCTGGTGATCAAAAGGGGTGGATATATCATTTCCCTTTTAAAATCAATGATCAAAGACAATTTTGGGTACCATCACGAAGTGACATAAGATTAAGAACTACAGAAATCAACAATTTATCTTTTCATGGCAGAACCCTACATGATACTTGATCGATCAAGGGGTCAGGATGATCCCATCAATGTTTTATAAACCGCATCTAGCCATACTAATGGCGATCTTATGATCAACAATCTGATCACAGAAATGAGTTACAAACAGTGTGTTTGCATTGCCAGAATCAAGAACTAGACTCGGGATCTGATTCCAATTCCACCCATCCACCATTCAGGAAAAAATATAAATTAAGAGGTTGGAAACTTGGAATTGAACCCAGGGTTTCCCCCTCCTAAACAATAGAGGGGGAAACTACATGAATATGTTTCCCGCCCCAAGAGATGGTATTCTGATTTGCTCCAGTCGGAATGGAATTTTTATTAGAAAATTTTTGAATTAAAATTTTAATTTAATTTTAATTTTTTTTCTCATTCCATTTAAGAAAAAATTGAAATAAGGAATAGAATAGAATATCGACACTAATGCTCATTCCCTTAATCCAAACGCAGCCGTAGAGTAAAAGTGACACTCCTGACTATTTCTTATCAGTCATCCCCTCGTACACTTTACATCCTCTCAACTTTCGTCCTAATTTAATTTAGCTAATTAACACCGAAAGAGAAAATGCGTACCATAGAAAGAAAAAGAGACACACGGACGAAAACAGAAACCAAAGAAAGGGATACCACCAAAGAGAAGACGTGTGGGTATTGATTTATTCAAAAAGTATAACACTATTTATTCCCAAGCTCCCTCATTACCTCCCTCCATATTCCTTCTCTCTAAAATGACTCTACTCTCCATCTTCCTCTATTTTGTCATCTTCCTCGCCGGATTCCGTCACCGGAATCTGACCCACGCTGCCACCGGCGGCGAATGGGACCTAATCCAACGGTCCATCGGGGTCTCAGCCATGCACATGCAACTCCTAAACAACGACCACGCCATCATTTTCGATCGGACCGATTTCGGACCCTCCAACCTCTCATTGCCATCTGGTAAATGCAGAAACGATCCGAATGAGCTCGTTCTCCATCACGATTGTACGGCCCACTCCGTCTTATATGACATCACCTCAAACACCTTCAAGCCATTAATGCTTTTAACAGACACGTGGTGTTCCTCCGGTACGGTCTTCCCGGATGGTCACCTCGTCCAAACCGGTGGCTATAACGACGGTGACCGGACCGTACGAACATTCTATCCGTGCCAAAACTGCAACTGGGTAGAAACGCCGTTAGCTTTAAGGGAACGCCGTTGGTATGCCACAAACCAAATACTCCCTGACGGAACGTCTATCATTATAGGCGGAAGACGTCAATTTAACTACGAATTTTACCCGAAAACATCAACCACTAACGGAATATTCAGTCTCCCGTTTTTACAACAAACAAATGATGCAGCAGAGAATAATCTGTACCCCTTTTGCCACCTCAACGTAGATGGAAATATTTTCGTGTTTGCTAACAACAGAGCAATTCTACTCGATTACAAGAAAAATGTTATAGTAAAAACATACCCTCAAATTCCTGGTGGGGACCCACGAAATTACCCCAGCTCGGGTTCTTCGGTTTTGCTTCCATTGAAGAATTTAAATGAAGCCGAGGTTTTGATCTGCGGTGGGGCACCGACGGGGTCGTATCAGAGGGCGACAAGAAGGAGTTTTGGGGGGGCTTTAAATACATGTGGGAGAATTAAAATTACTGATGCAGAACCGGTATGGGAAATGGAAACAATGCCGTTGGCGAGAGTTATGGGTGATATGGTTTTATTACCTAACGGTGATGTTTTGATTATTAACGGAGCTTCGGCCGGAACGGCGGGATGGGAGCTTGGCCGGAATCCGGTACTTACGCCGGTAATTTATAAGGGGGATAACCCAATTGGGAAACGTTTCGAAACGCAGAACCCATCTAAGATTCCTCGTATGTACCACTCTACTGCTATTCTTATTAGAGATGGGCGAGTTCTTGTGGGTGGGAGTAATCCACATGCGTATTATAATTTTACCGGCGTACTTTACCCGACGGAGCTTAGTCTGGAGATGTATTCTCCGGCGTATTTGGGTTCGGAGTTTGCGAATTCTAAGCCGACGATTCTTTTAGCTCCGGCGAAGGTTAAGTATGGGCAGAAGGTTGGAATTAAGTTTCGGGTAGGGGGTGGATTGAGTAAAAATGGGGTGTCGGTAACAATTGTGGCCCCTGCGTTTGCGACACATTCATTTTCTATGAATCAGAGATTGGTTGTTTTAGCGAGTGGGGCTCCGAAAGCTGTGTCTAAATTTAGGTATGAAATTATGGTTACAATGGTGGATTCAGGGATTCATGCACCTTCAGGATATTATCTTATGTTTGTTGTTAATGGAGGGATACCGAGTGAGGGAATTTGGGTTCAAATTCAGTGATTTGTGGTGGGTTTTATTGTGGTTATCGTTGTGTCATTTATTGATGACGTACATATATAGTTTGTCCCTTGTTGAGGAAGCTCAGTAAGGAGAATTAAAGTTACTGACTTACTGGATTGGGGGTTTCACGTGATTTCTTTTACTTTGGGTTTCTTTTATATGGAAAAGTACATGATTTTACAGCTGTTAAGACAAGTTAGGTGTCAATCTGTGTTAAAAAATTGGAAAAAACTTTTTGGGCGATGATAAATTCGCACCCTCTGTTGAATAATTCGCATCCCTTTAAAGGAGAGTGCGTGGAAGACTTTAACGCTTTTTAACGTTTAAGAGTGTGCGAATTATCCTACAGGGGGTGCGAATTTCTTATTGCCCTAACTTTTTTATGTTGCCTTCTGTCTCTCTCTCTCCTTGACTCTTGGATGGTGACGATCGTCCGATTGGTATGATTTTTTGGGCTGTGATCTACCACGAATAGATAACCAGATGGATGATCACGATAAGGTACACGTGTGCAACTCAATAAGATAAGAAACCTTTTAACGATGAAAAGAAGTGCTTAATGCTGAAGATCAATCTCTTCGGGCTAACTGGGCCGGGTGGGATGTCCCCATTTAATTTTGAAAAACTGGAATGTTGGGAGAAAAATTCGTGATTTTATCACTATCACTTCAATCGGGATGCTATAGTTTATTTGAATTTTAATATGGTGTAAGTCCGTATAGTCTAAGTATTTTTCCAAAAGTACTGTACCGCTCACACCATAGCATAATCCAAACCGTCCAATTGATGGTTCCAAACGTAAATGGGTTGTGCCCAAAAAAATCATTTCCAAGACGTACCAACCCTCCAATCTATAGAGGTTTTATGTAGTTCCTCTCTATCGGAGGGCTAAGATCATCGTATAGAAATGTTTTTTTTTTTTTTTTTTGGGAGTGGGGGGGGCATAAGCTATTTACGCTCCCTACAGTAATTTTTGAAAAATACTGGACTATAAGTGCTTACACCATTTTTAATCTCCACTTATGATATAGAGGGAGAAGACATATTCTAGCTCCCTACTTTTGATAATGGCACTCTTCTCTTTGCTTTGTAATTGTGTGATTGGTTTTTATTAGTTCATGGCAAATAAGGGCGTGTTCCGCAATCATTTTAGGTAGGGTGGCTCTCATTTTCACCTTTGGAGCAGTGTTTAAAAACTCGTTGACACGATAAGAAACTCACCCAAGTCCACAAGGATTTTTCTTAGCTGCGTTCCGAGTTACACCTCATCCGCATTCCGCGTTTTGCCCTACAGATCAGCAAAAACATTTTTGACTCTCCTGAGCTATGACCGTGTCAACCGCATTCTTGGCCGCATCCGGGCTGAGTCGACAAGGATATTTTTTTTGCCGTGTTCCGCATCACATCCGTGTTTTTAAATAGTGCTTGAGAGAATGAGAAATGAGAAATGAAGCCGGAAGATCCCATTAGACAAACCGACTTGTTTCCGCTTGTTTCTCCATTTCCTTGCAAAATCAGCACCAGAAATGAGTTTAAGCCTGATCTTTTGAAGCCATGCTAATTTGATTATGTTACGTTCCTAGATGGGTCCCGCTTGGGGTGAAATAAATTAGTTTAGATATTTGTAGTTTTTAGATTCTCTGTTCTCAAGTTGTTTGGTATGGGTAGGAGTTTTAGAGAAAGTAGTTAAGTGGCTGCAAACTGGGTTTTCTGTTTAATATAAATAATATGTTAGTAGCCTTTTTCAAAGGAATGAAGAAGTTATCCTAGAAATTGTATTTTTGCACACAAAGGAGGACCGACCATTCCCTCACAGTGGGTAAGAGGCTGATCTTCACTCTAAGAAGATTAATCTCATTGCGAACCAATTCGGGTTTGTACCATATTCAGGTTATTCTCATTCTCTGGTTTCTACCCATTTTTGTACTTCACTAAGAGGGAGAATGAGAATGGTTGCCAAACACACCCTAATAGTCTATAGCAATATCAACTAACTAGAAAAGCATAAAATGTACCGCAGAGTGAGATAATTAAATCTAAAGAGGAACTGCTTATTATGGAAACCTCTATAGATCGGAGGGCTAGGATCATCCTATGCAAATGATGTTTTGGACAAAACCTGTTTATGTTCTGGCCCATCAAATGGACGGTTAATTTGGAGAGAAAAGTACGGAATGTGACTACAGTTTCGAGAAATTATGGATTTTGGGTACCTTTTAAAACTAGCATGAAACACGGGTGATTCTTCAAAATCAGGTGGGAAAAGACCCCAATACCCTTCTGACATGATCAGAGTCCTCGTATGTTGCCCTTCCTGATGGATGAGATTTGAGAACGTCCAATCATTATCTTAAAGGATGAGAACGTGGCAGAGTGAAAATATCATCCAAAAACGTACCACGACAGGACGATCTTAAAGGATGAGAATGTGGGGGAGTGAAAATATCATCCAAACCGTTCATTTGTTGGGCCACAACATATATAAGATGCACCGCATAAATCATCTCCATTAGATGATCCCAACCCTCAGATCTATATAGGTTTCTATAACGAACAATCCCATTGTAGATAGGACGATTAGGATGATCAAATGGAGATGATTTACCAGGTGTAGTCTATTTCCGATGTGGCCCAACTAATGAACAATTTGGATCATCTATGAAGTGGGCCCGCAATACTTTAAAAAAAATAATGGAGTACTTTAGATTTTAGGTGCACACAACATGTAAAATCTCATAATTACGTAGGTAGCATATAACATCTTATAACTAGGGTGACATTCCCTTAGCCCCTTATCCAGATTTGCTAACTAATAGAGAGAGAGAATTGATAATTTAGAAACTAGTTTAAGAAAATTTTGAAAATTAAGGGGGATGGGCCAACTTTACGTAAACAAAGAGAGAGAGAGATATATATATATATATATATATATATATATATATATATATATATATATATATATATATATTAGGAACTGGTTTAAGAAAAAAAATTAGAAAATAAAGGGGTCAACTTTACGTAAAAAATAGAACTGAACAGAGAGAGAGTTTAGGAACTGATTTAAGCAAAAAAATTCCAAAAAATAAAGGAGCAAATTAACGGGAAAAAAATCAAAGAGAGACCCATTTAAGAAAAAATTCCGAAAAAATCAAAATAAATCTATCGACTTAAGCCTAATAAAAAAAATCATAACTTTTAGGGGCGCAATTGCCAACCCCCCCCCCCCCCACCCCGGCTCTGCACCGCCGAATTCTAGAGTACACCGCCGGAATATTGAGTACGCTATCGGATTCTTTAGGTTCAACCATTTGTTCCAAACGTATCGAGTACGTCGCCGAAATATCGAATATGCTGCCGGATTATATAGTACGCCGCTGGAATATCAAGGGGTACGCCGACGAAAATAGGGTGTAAGCAGAAATATTGGGTACGCCGGCGAATTCTAGAGTACGCCGGCGGATTCTAGAATATGCCGCCGGAATATTGAGTACGCTTCCCGATTTTCTGGGTTCAAACATGTGTTTCAAAATATCTAATATGTCGCCGGATTCTAGAGTACGCCGTCGGAATATCAAGGGGTACACCTGTGGAAATAGGGTACGCCGGCGGAATCTCATACAGAGAGGTGGTATTATTAGAAGACGCCACCGGTCTATATTGATGTCCACGTGTCGTGGATCCGATCGTCTATGTATATTGGCGACGACCAAGATTTAAACGAACCCAAGGGACTCTGGGTTCAAAGAAAGATTTCAAATCCAAACCAAACCGGCTGTGTATAAAGGTGCCAGTGTTCCAAAAAGTTTTTCAACACGTGTCAAGAATCCATCCGTCCATACTTATTTCCAACGGCCAAGATAGAAACGAACCCAAGGTACTATCGGTTAGAATACACATACAGAAGAACCAAAAGAAGCCTTGTGAAGCGCGCCAATTTAATGGGCAGTAATGAAAAAGGAGATTTTTGTTGATGTCAGAAGGGTATCAGGGTCTTTTACCCACGCGATTTTGAAGAAGCACCCGTGTTTCATGCTAGTTTTAAAAGGTACCCGAAATACGTAATTTCTCGAAACTTGTACCCAATTCCGTACTTTTCTCTAATCTGGATCTCCTATGGTGTAAGCCGTACAGTACTTTTGGAAAGTAATGGCCTATATGGGCTTGCACCATATAAAAACTCATTTTATAATATAGTCATGGGGGATGATATTTTCAGCACCCCCCCTGCCCACTCCCTCTCAGTACTTGCACACCCTATTATAACGTGATTTCACATAAGTTGCTCACTTTTCACGTCAAATCATGTTATAAGGGGGTGCGCACGTAATGCAGGGGAAGGGTGAAAATATCATCTCCCTGTATCATAGGGAGTGATTTCGTCAGACTTATTTAATGGGTGATGTCATGTAGGAACTTCATAATAGAACTGTAAGTGGGCCCAGTTAGAGGAGAATAATTGTCACTTTGGACCCTTCCACACTATGATCCAAATTACATTAGCATGTCAATCTCACAATTCATATAATTAAATAACTACCCACAGAATTTGTTTGGTCTTTCAGGTGTTATCTTTTTATTTTATTTTTCTGTCGCCTCAAATAGAAATAGAGATAATCCTATTTAAATATAAAAAATAAAATATCATACAAGTGAATCAAATTAGTACATACAATTGAAAAATTGGGTAGACCCTGAGGGTATTTAAGACCACCTTATAATTTAAAAGTCTCATTTTACTATGAAGTACCTTAGAATGCTAAATTGCTTGTAACTATTAAATATCTTATACATGCATGTAGGGGTAGCGATTGACCCGGAAAGTCCAATGAATTCAAAGGATCGGAACGTTAGTTGATATGATGTGCAGTGGAACAAAAAATCGCATAGAACTTTAAATTTTACATTTCAATCTTGCTTTTGCTCAAGACCTCAGAGTCTAGATTAGTTAATTATGTTAATTAAACATAAAGAAATACCTCTTTGAAGAATAAATCAAGGAACCGCTCTGCTTGATCTACTTCTCAAACGGTTGCGATCGTTCTGACCGTCACGAACCCCGCAAGTTAAACCAATGGATTCTTTTTCTTTGCTCGGACCGTTGTGGATACAAATAACTCTTATTTATATCTTTATGGTCTGATCTAATCAGTATCTTTGTTGTAGAGAATAGAGAAATTGATTGCAAGCATTTTTCTTTGAAACTATTTCAATTGGAAGAGAGATAGAGAGAGATCTGGAAAATAATTTTTTCAAAGGGTGAAGAAAGGGAGAACGAATTTTTGAGTATTCCTACTAGAAAATCCGTTCACCCCTCTCTCATTTATAGAAAATACCATTTTGGTTTCAAAAATCCTTATTTCAATCTCTCAATTCCTATCCAATTGAGAAACCAACTTGAATTGAGACTCCTCGACTGAATGGGGATCTCCCAAACCTCCAAGGCTGTGTGGGGAGACTCAAGATACATGAGAGAATGTGTATGGATGTCTCTCTCAAGCCCTTGTTACCTTATCTCATAAGAGTTGATGTTGGAAACAAATTGCTTGCTTTGTAGATCCCACAATTTAGAAAGTCTTATCTAACAAAGAGTTTGAGTGCATCTCAAAGTCCTTGAGCAATTGAGACTCTTTTCCCCGGCTCTCCAACTGATTTGGGGGTGTTGTGGGCCCCACAAACCTTATCTAAATGTGTAGTCCTATTCCAATTCCCAATTCCGTTCCAATTCCGCAACTTTTGCAAAACCGGTTTGGAAATAACTACCCTCATTTGGCTTACACATTATTATGCGTATTATTAATCAAATTTAAAATACATAATAATGTATAATATTTAAATAATTAATTAACAAATTAATTAATTAATTAATAACTGAAATACAAGGTGACAACCCAAGAGGGGAGGTGAATTGGCTAATTAAAAATTTGGGGCTTAATTAATTGGATTATTAAAATCAATTTACCAATTAAGCCTTAACATATTTATCCCTTGATCAACCAATAAAGATATTAAGAGATAAGGTTTAGATGTTACTTTAAACATGCATTCACTAACCCTTGTTTGGTTAAAACATAGATACAAGTTGGCTTAGAGATTACCAATCACCATAATGTTGAAATGAGAAGGAGAAGAAGAAAGCATCCATAAGGCACAAGATTTATAATGGTTCGGTCACAACTTGACCTACTCCACTCTTTCAAGTTTTCCTCCTTGGGGTTCTTCACTAACCAATAAGATTCTTCAAAGGGTGAATCTCAAAGCCTTACACCAACTCCTTCTTCAAAGGGATCACACTATTTTCTGCACGAAGCCTTCCGAGGACACCTTCCTCGTTGTGGACCCCGATCCGAGGACGGTGAGGGAACGGGTCCCTAACACCCTCTGGATCTCCACAAAGTGAAGGAGAGCTCTGCCAAGGAACTCTCGAAACAGGTGCCACCCTCACAGCATAGCATGAGTGGCGATACAAAACGAATGAGATACATCCTGATCAGGAGCCAGGGCTCGAAACCAAGATGTACCTAAAAATAACTCAGTGTCGCCATCCATGGACACGCCATGGAACCAAAACAAATGCTCTGTTTGCAATGGATAACCAGAGATACAGAAGGTCCGTGCCTGATGACGAATGGAGAAGGTCCGAAGAGCGCCCCCAATTCGCCCGAGTGCGAACACTTGGTCTCTTATGCCATTTATTATTAACCTCGAAGAGTTTTGGGCGAAAATCATGTGAAATGGGAACACACATCTCCGAGAAAACGTCTATCTAATCATGCATGTCTCGGAAATGAAAATAAGCATACACAAAAGAACCGAAATAAATGTCACCTAATGACAACTAGGTTATGAGTGACATGCCTAACAGGTGTCTAAGTTCTGGTGGACGAACGCATGCATGCTACAGCTAAAGGTATAGGTCTGCAGAAGAAAGTAAGAAAACACAACAAAACACACAACATAACAACACAACAAACTATAAGACTCTAAACAATTTAGCCCGAGTCCTCGGATGGTCTGATGTTCATCCAAAGAAGCCTACATATCCCCGCCTCCACGAGAATCAAGGCAACGTAGTTCTTCGCGCCTATTCGAAGCTAGGATGCCTAAGACACCTAGACCTCTATCTTAGACTCGATCTAAAAGACCGGACTAGTTCTTAAAGCTTCTTGTACGATTATTTAAATTCCAGTGAATTGTAGATTTTAGGACACCATATATGCCCTAACTAAATGCAGGTTAGCCCTAAGCTAATGCAGGTGGTTCCTACAACCTATGTGTAACTAGGCTGTGCGTCCTAAGGAAAACAATGGGATTGCTAACGTATCCAAGACCTAGTCATCAGTCGGCGATGTAAATCGCCAACTGACCGGACGGAGGCGCTCCTAGCTAGGACAAACTCCTAACTCTAACGCAAACACACAGCAAGCACACAACAAAAGACAAACTCCTAACTCTAAAACTCTCTATCAAGGACAAACTCCTAACTCTAGAGGAAGATCTTGTTGAAAACAAAGTTTTGAAGAAAAAGGGTTAAAGCATTTATTTACAAAGTTTGGCTGGACTTGGGATAAGAATCCCAAGCTGCACTACGTACCTCGTGGAAGAGGATCAAGCCAACGTAGTTCGAAAATCGAACTCGCCTAATACGCTTCTAAAAGAAACACTCAACACTTTAGATTTTTAAAGGTTTTTTTATGTTTTTGATATTTTTAAAGTTTTCAAATATTTTTGAGTTTTAAATTTCTAATGTTTTTGGATTTTAAAGCTTTTCCAATGCTTAGGACCTTTAAATGTTTTCAATCTTACAGGGAACACGCAAGTAATACCACAAACTAGGGCAAAGCCCTAAATCTAAAGGGGAAACCCCGAACAAGCAACTAGCGTCTCAAAGAGACGAACCACAACACGTAAAGAAGTGCCCCAAGAACAGAGAAAATGATCCAAGATCCCAAGCAAGCAAAGCTCTAACAAGACTGAGTTAGTCTCTAATCAAAGTGAAGAAAAAAAGTTATCAAGTAAACTCAGATTTCCATTCAATTATTATAAAAATAAATCAAGTGTTAAGCAAAGAAGAATTTTCAATTAAAAAATGCACAACCTATAGCAATCATAAAATGATAAACAACATAAATTAGTCCAGACCAGTCGCTGGATAGCCTAATAAAGCAAAAACAATATCAAACACTTCTATGCCCAACCACAAACACCACCCCAATATGGGGATGAAATCAGATGATGCTAAAGTAATCATCTGATATCATAATACACATGATAATATTTCTAATCCCGCCTTGAAATCAAACAGTACTCATGTCGATAATATCGAATAGAGTAGTCATTGATGGGGCACAAATACGGCTGCACTCCCAGATATCGCCACGTGTCATCCATGAACGAGCAGAGCCCAACCATCATGAAGAAGGGTGTTGGAAAACGGCAAAGACCACACAGTCATGCCACGTGTCGCCCCCTCACCACCCAGGCCTCATCATCACAAATTAGGGAAGAAAATGGCCGCCAAAGCCACGCGCGCCGGCGAGGCAGAGGGACGGCCTAATCCTGCAAAGGAAGTTTTTCCCTCCATAATGATGAAAAGGGCACTCTCACCACCCAGGCCTCATCATCACAAATTAGGGAAGGAAATGGCCGCCAAAGCCACGCGTGCCGGCGAGGCAGAGGGACGGCCCAATCCTGCAAAGGAAGTTTTTCCCTCCATAATGATGAAAAGGGCCGCACACCCCCTTTAAAAGAGGAGGGAAAGGAAGAAGAAGGGGACCCTTTTTACCTTTTTGCCCCCGAAAGCAGGGAATTCACCCATCCCCCACCTCGCAATACCGGAAAAAGAGGCGAGGCAACAACAGAGGAGGCCAGGAATCCCATCCTGCCCTCCCTGCTAGTCCCCTCCGACTCACTCATTTATGCACCCACAAATGTCCAGGCGCACCGGCCCTGGTAACCCTGATCAAAACCCCCTCCCTTTCTAGCTGTTCTTTATATTGACTGGTCGAAGGATCTGACTTGGGTGTCGAAGTGGTCGTCCGGGACCCACCCCGGACCCCCTGACCCCCTTTTGTTTGTGATTGCAGACCCCGCGGAGGCCCTCTACCGACCGCGCGATCGCAGACCCGGATCCAGACGCCATCATATTGGCGCCATCCGTGGGACTCGTCGAGTAACTGAACGCCTTATGGCGATGAGAAACCACACCCAACAGCCAGAAACAGGGGTAATAACCAGGAGTCAGGCCCAGCGCGCACAAGCCAGCTCCTCAAGCTCCCAAGAGCGAAACTCAATGCCTTCGGACCAACCCCGACCCTCCTCCAGCACGCCGCAGATGGTCCCCACCATGGAGATGTTCAACGAACTTCGCAACGAACTACTCCAGCGTTTGCCTCTCCCGGCTTCGAAAAAGCCCGGGACGACACAGGACCGGACAGAAGCCTACGACGAAGGCAACGAGGAACAATCAGGGGAACGACATCCCCGGCGAAAGTGAGCACCGACTCGCAGAACGCCGTCCCCGTCAACAAATAGCCCCTTGCCCCACGCAGCCGGGGGACATCAGCGAGGCAGCAGGGGACAGGTTACTAACAGCCGCGCCCCCCCTGTCCAAGATACCCGTCTCCGGGAACCGCCCTTGGCTCGGGCAGAAGAAGTTGCAACCTCGGCGCAACCGCCCAGCTTGGATCCAATAGCGGACCTGCAAAGGCAAATCCGAGAGGTAAAACTAGAAATGAAAAAACCCTACGCCCACGGCATCCTCGATGAGTGGGAAAGGGAGACGGCATCCCCGTTCACCTCAGAGGTCTTAAAGACCCCCGCAGAAGCAGGCATAGACCTCTCCCGCTTCGGTCTATACGACGGGAGCACGGACCCCCTCGAGTTCCTCCAGACTTTCAAGAGAGTAATGACGCTTCGAGGCGCGTCGGATGGATTCATGTGCAGAGCCTTTGCATCCCTACTAAGAAAAACCGCCAACGACTGGTACATGAGATTGGAGCCCGACTCCATCGCATCCTTCCACGAATTCGGGCGAAAGTTTAGCACGAGGTTCGCCAACAACCGCCTCCGCCATGATCCTGCGGACGCCCTCCTAGCCCTCCGCCAAGGCAGAAACGAGACCCTAAGAGACTTCATGTTGAAGTTCAACGCCGAATTGGCCCAACTCTCCAACATGGACATCCAGATAGCGGTCGCCACACTAAAGCATGCCACCACCGATCCGAACCTTAAGCTGCACCTCACCCTCAAGCCCCCGCGGGACCTACAGGAGCTTGAATCAAAGGCTGATAAGTTCGTCCGAGCAGAAGAAGCCTGCGCTCGAGAACAGAATCGGCCCGGCCCCGACGAGAGAAAAAACAACGGCCGAAGGGCCATAAGGCCACGAACCGATGAAAGACAGACGGGCCACAACCCCATCCCCGTCTTCGAAAGGCTGGGAACCGCCCCACTAAAGTTCCCCCTCTCCCACGTTCTATCTGCTATTAGGGATCAGGGTCTCCTGACCCCCCCCAAGAAAATGGCCACAGATCCAAAGAAGAGGTCCGCCAGGAAATTCTGCGAATTCCACGGGGACCACGGCCACGAAACTGACCACTGCTTCCACCTCCGCCTCCAGCTGGAAAGGATGGCCGAGGAAGGACACCTAAACCAATACCTCAGGAGTCCTGACAAAAGCCCATGCGAGGCCCAGCGCCCGCTTGACGAACCCAGAGGTAGGCATCGGTCACCAAACCGCCGCCGATCCACAAGCCGATACCGATCCCCCGGTAGGCATCACTCACGAAGCCGACGCCGATCCCGCAGCAGACACGACACGAGCCGCCACCAGCGCCCCCGAAAGGGCGAGCCCCCCGAACAGCCACAGGCTCGCGAGCAACCGCCTACCATCATAGGAAAAATCAATATCATCGCAGGCGGGCCCGCGGCGGGAGGGCCGACAACAGCCGGTCGGCGGGCATACGCGGAACGGGTATTCTCCATGGACATACCTTCCAAGAAGGCCCGAACAAATCCGCCCCATGAAAACCAGATCATCACTTTTTCCAACAAAGACCTCGACGGGCTACAAGTCCCGCATGACGATGCACTGGTCATCAGGCTAGTCGTCGCCAACTTCGATATAGGAAAAATCTTGGTAGACACAGGAAGCTCCGTCAATGTGCTACACCTCGGAACTTTCGAAGAAATGAAACTGGGCAGGGAAAGGCTGGGACCCGCGGAATACTCCATCTACGGTTTCTCCGGGGCATCCGTACAGGTAGACGGCAAGATCGACTTGCCCGTGACTTTCGGGGCGTACCCCTTGCAAAAAACCATCCTGACCACCTTCCTGGTCGTAGACATACCGTTCACCTACAGCACCATCATTGGGCGCCCTGCTCTCAGAGACTTGGGAGCCGTAGTCTCCACCCCCCATCTCAAGATGAAATTCCCCACTCCGGACGGAGTAGGAGAGGTCAAGGGACAACAAATGATAGCACGCCAGTGCTACGCGGCAAGCCTGAGAGGAACCAACGCCCCAGCCGAAAACTTCACAATCGGCAGTGAAGACCCTCGGCAGCGGGCTCGCGCAATCAGAGGAGAGCCCGCCGAGGAGCTAGACTCCATCCCCCTGACCCAAGATCAGCCGGAGAGACAGGTCCGGATAAGTTCCATGTTAACAGGCCCTCTGCGAGACCAGATGATCAACTTCCTCAGAATAAACAAAGACATGTTCGCATGGTCCGCCAAGGACATGCCCGGGATACCCAAGGAAATGGCCGTCCACAAGTTGAATGTGAACCCCGCCCTTAAACCCGTCCGGCAGAAAAAGAGGAACTTCGCAGTAGAGCGCCAAACTCACATAAAGGCCGAAGTGGAAAAACTGCTACAAGCCGGATTCGTCAGGGAAATCCGGTATCCCGAGTGGCTGTCGAACGTCGTGATGGTCAAGAAAGCTAGCGGAGGATGGCGGGCCTGTATAGACTTCACCGAGCTCAACCGGGCCTGCCCAAAAGACCCCTATCCCCTCCCGCGCATAGACCAACTCATCGACGCCACCTCCGGACACGAACTTCTCACCTTCTTAGACGCGTTCTCAGGCTACAATCAGATCAAAATGCACGAGCCAGACATCCCGAAAACAGCGTCTATCACCGATCAGGGCGTCTACTGCTACACTGTCATGCCCTTCGGGTTAAAAAACGCAGGTGCCACCTACCAGCGGCTCGTGAATAAGCTATTCCAAACGCAAATTGGAAGGAACGTAGAGGTGTATGTCGACGATATGCTGGTAAAAAGCCTGGAAGCCGCCAGACACATCTCCGACCTTCAGGAAACTTTCGACACCTTACGACGAGCCCGAATGAAACTGAACCCCGCGAAATGCGCCTTTGGGGTAACTTCCGGAAAGTTCTTGGGGTTCATGGTCAGCCAAAGAGGGATCGAGGCCAACCCAGAAAAAATCCAGGCCATCCTAGACATGGAACCCCCGACGACAGCAGTAGAAGTACAGAGGCTCGCAGGACGGATCATGGCCCTCGGCCGATTCATGCCCAAATCAGCAGAGAAGTGCCAACCCTTCTTCAAACAATTAAAAAACATACGGGAATTCGAATGGACCCCGGCTTGCCAAGAGGCCTTCGACTCTCTGAAGCAATACCTCCAGACACCGCCCGTACTCGCCAAACCCGAGCCGGGGGAAGAGCTATTTTTATATCTGGCCGTCAGCCCCACGGCAGTAAGCGCAGTGTTGGCCAAACAAAGCGACAAAAAGGAACACCCTGTGTACTACGTGAGCAAGACTCTCCACGGTGCAGAAATCCGATACTCGAACATAGAGAAATTCGCCCTCCCAGTCGTCAGTGCCGCTCGAAAGCTCCGCCCCTACTTCCAGGCCCACCCCATAGTCCTGCTAACTGACCAGCCCCTCAGGAAGATTTTCCAAAAACCAGAGACCTCGGGTAGGATGGTAAGTTGGGCCGTCGAGGTGGGTGAGTTCGACATACAAGTCCGCCCAAGGCGGGCTATCAAATCTCAAGCCCTCGCTGACTTTATAGTGGAATTCACGGCCCCGGCCGAAGAACCAGCCACAATGGGGAGCGGCGAGGACCCCACTGCGCACACGGTTTGCGAGGACGGGATGCAGGACTCCTCGGAACACAACAGCGAAACCCCTTGGATCCTGCACGTTGACGGCTCCGCCGGCAACAAAGGACACGGAGCGGGAGTGGTCCTCTACGGCCCAGAAGAGTTCACACTGGAATATGCCCTCAGGTTGAATTTCAAAGCCTCCAATAACGAGGCCGAATACGAAGCCTTGCTAGCAGGACTAAGTCTAGCCGCGGAGCTCTGCGCGGGCAAGTTGAAAGTCTATAGCGACTCACAGCTTGTCGTTAACCAAGTAAACGGAATATACGAAGCCAAGGGCTTCAGAATGAAAAAATACCTCCACAAGGTAAAAGAGAAACTGCAGGGGATGGGAGAGGTAGAGATCCTCCAGGTGCCGCGAGACATGAACAACCGAGCGGATGCATTATCAAGAATGGCCGCCGAAGAGACCCATGACT
The DNA here is from genome assembly GCF_043159265.1 of Tasmannia lanceolata. Taxonomy (NCBI): domain Eukaryota; kingdom Viridiplantae; phylum Streptophyta; class Magnoliopsida; order Canellales; family Winteraceae; genus Tasmannia; species Tasmannia lanceolata. The sequence continues at coordinate 8,569,076 of NW_027518688.1, read as the reverse complement.
TCGGCACCGTGCTCACAGAAATCCTGCCCCACCCCAGCATCGACGAGATACAAGTTCTGGAGATTCCACCGGGGCCAAACTGGATGGACCCCATCATACGATACCTGAAAGACGGTATACTACCCGCAGATAAGCTGGAAGCCCGGTGCCTAACCGCGAGAGCTGCCCATTACGTGGTCCACGGGCACAGGCTCTACAAACGGTCATACACATGGCCGTACCTCCGATGCCTGGTACCCTCCGAATCAGACTACGCGCTACGAGAAGTACATGAAGGGATCTGCGGAGACCATGGAGGCGGCATGACCCTAGCCCAGAAAATCGTAAGGCACGGCTACTTCTGGCCCACGGTCCTTAGGGACGCCAAGGAATTCGTCAAAAAATGCAGCCCATGCCAAAGGTACGCAACCACCCCCCACCAACCGGCTACACCGTACACCGCGATAGCAGGACCCCTGCCTTTCGCCATGTGGGGCATGGATCTGCTCGGACCATTCCCCAAGGCCCCCGGGGGGCATACAATGTTATACGTCGCCATCGACTACTTCACCAAGTGGGTTGAGGTCAAAGCCGTGGTGAAACCCAATTCCAAAGCGACGGAGAAGTTCTTCTATCACGACGTCGTTTGCCGTTTCGGCATTCCAAAGACCCTTGTAACAGACAACGGTCCCCAATTTGCAAGCGCCGAATTTGGCAGATTCTGTGATAGCCTAAGCATCGAACACCGTTTCGCCTCCGTAGCACACCCACAGGCCAACGGGCAGGTCGAGGTAACCAACAGGATTTTGCTACAAAGTCTCAAGAAGAGATTGGGAGAAGCCAGAAAAAACTGGCTGGACGCACTCCCTAGCGTCCTCTGGGCCTATCGAACAACACCACGGACCGCAACTGGAGAATCCCCTTTTAGCTTAACCTTTGGGACCGAAGCGGTCATTCCGCTAGAAATTGGCCTCCCCAGCTTCCGCACCGCGAATTACGACGAGCAGGGAAATTCCAAACTCCTCCGGAACAACCTCGATCTCGTGCTCGAGAAAAGAGAGCAAGCCCTCTTCCGGACCGTCACCTACTAGCAAAAGGTGGCACGATACTACAACGCCCGGGTAAAAAAGCGTTCGGTAAAACCCGGAGATCTGGTGCTACGGCGTGCAGAGGTATCAGACCCCCGCAACACGGGTAAGCTCGCACCCAAGTGGGAAGGACCGTACAAAGTCGTTCGAGCACTTCGACCCGGGGCCTACCAACTAGAACGCCTCGATGGGACCCCGGTCCCTCGCAGTTGGAGCATGGACAACCTCCGAAAGTTCTATCAGTAAAACGACAGGGTAAGTTCCGTGCCTTTCTTTTAAAAATATGACAAGTGTTTTGGTTTCCTTTTTGTGTTCTAGAAGCAAAGATGTATTGTTCTCAACAAATTAATGGAAAAGCACTTCTACAAAAGCAGCGTACATCTCCACTTTCCGGCCCACGATAAATGAGGGACCCGAAAGAAAACAGGGAGTGAGACAGAGGTAACATCGGGGCCGATCCCCCCGAGAATACCCTAAAACGCTCCCCATGAAAAAAAAAAAAGACCTCCCCCTTTAAGAGCAGGCGGGACCCATTAACCCCGAAGTGAACATTCGAGGGGAAGATAGTCCTCCCATAAACAGACGCCCTACGGGGTGCACTAAGAATACCCTCACCGACAAAATTCGCAAAGGCCTGAGGACCAACAGCAAGAACTCGAAAACCTCGCGGCGCATCGTATATATGCAGAGATGTCAATACGGTTACATACCAAACAAAAAAATAGGTAGTTCAAAAGTTATTACAGACCAAATAACCAGGAACATTAAAAAGAAAAGAGCAAGCCCCCCGAGGCCTTCACAACATCACTGGGCCCCCTCGGAAGTCTCGGCAACTACGCGATCCACCGGGGCGGCCACCTCCTCTCCTACCGGCTCCACCACTTCCGCCGGTGCCGGCAAAGGATCAACCTCAGACTCATCCATCAGTTTATCGAGAGGGAAGGAGGGATCGACCTCTTGAACGCGCCGCCGGCATTCAGCAAACGCATCAATCTCAATATCCACGCTGAACGCAGCCGCAGCCTTAAAAAACTCCGCAGAGTCGCGCCATTCCTCCCGTGCCTTCGCCAATTCCAGGGCATGAGTTCGCCGAGCCAGCGCCAATTTGTCCGACGCACGACTCCTCCCCTCCACAGTTACCCGGAGATCTTCCCGGAGTTGAGCAACAGTGTCATCAAAGGTCGCTCTCTCCGCCCGGGCTCTGTCCAATTCCTCGCGTAACTGCCGGTTTAACTCCCCCGCGGCACTTATCTCAGCCTCATCCTCAAGAAGGCACTGCACCATCCTCCTGGCATAACTTTGGGACTGCAAAAGGCAAGTTATCAGAAAACTTCCAACATGCAATCTCGAAAACAGCGAGGAGAGAAAAATACCATCTTAGATGAACTCTTCTTCCAAAAATACTGCATTCCTCCTTACAAAACAATTTTGCTCGCTTTCCTTATGATGTCCAATGAAAATACACCTTTCGGTTCTTGTCTCTAACTTATCAGCACTTATCTTTTTAACATGTGCGGGACACCCCCATATCCTCATCTGATTCAATGAAGGTTTTCTGCCTGTCCATATCTCATATGAAGTAGATGGTACTGATTTAGTTGTAACACGATTTAAGACATAGAGCGTCGTTTCTAGGGCATATCCCCATAGAAACAAAGGTCCTTCTGCGAAACTCATCATAGACCGGATCATGTCCAACAAAGTCCTATTTCTACATTCTGAAACACCATTCAATTGTGGTATTGCATGTGGGGTCTATTAGGAATTGATTCCATTTTCCTTTAAGTAATCCATAAACTCATTCGAGAGATACTCTCCACCTCTATCAGAACGAAGAGTCCTTATTCTTTTATTTAACTGATTGTCTACCTCATTCTTGAACTCTTTGAACTTTTCAAAGGTCTCAGACTTATGTCGCATAAGGTATAAATATCCGTACCTTGAATGGTCATCTGTAAAAGTCACGAAGTATATCAGCCCTCCTCTTGCCGGATAAGAAATGGGACCACATACACACTATGTATAATCTCCAACAAATCTTGGGATCTTCCACTCTTGCCCTTGAAGGGAATTTTGGTCATTTTACCTTGAAGACATTGTTCAAAAGTTGGAAAAGGTTCCACCTTGATAGAATCTAATGGACCGTCTTTTACCAATCTTGTAATCCTATCTAGGTTAATATGGCCTAATCGAAGATGCCACAGATGTGTGGGATTGGTCGTATTCCTTGTCCTTTTGAGGTTTGGAATATTCTGAATAGGAATATCCTCAATGTTACTTGTATTTTCTAAAGCATTTACTATAAATAATCCGTCAACTAATGTACCTTCTGTGATCAAGGAATTACCATGTTTGATAAAAACAGTACTTTTATCAAAAGTTGTTGAATAATGATTAATCAAAAGGTAAAAAAAAACTGAAATCAAATTTCATCAAATGGAAGGTACATAAAGACAATTATTTAAACGTAAATATCCTCTTGAAAATGCTAGTAGTAGATCGCGCACAGCTTGGACTGCAACCGTTGCATCCGTTCTAACCTATAGGTAGAGTTCGCACTCAGTCAACCCTTCCACAATGGAAGCAATCATCATTTTATTTTTCCCTTACCTTTCGGTTTGGGACTTGAGACTACATTAGCTTCAACTAAGAAAGAGGATTTTTTATTCTTTTTCTGAAGATCCTCAGTAGATTGAAGATGATTCAACAACTCTATTAATGTCATTGATAGTTTGTTCATATGGTAATTCATGACAAAGTCATTGAATGATGGTGGTAGGGATACTAACACAATGTCGACTTGGGACTCTCCATCTAACATGGCCCCTAAAACTTCAAGCTCATTTAGATAGCTCATCATCTTCAACATGTAATCTCTAATCGAGGTTCCTTCCACAATTTTAGTAGAAACCAGGCCCTTAATGACTATTTTTCTGGCACTGCGATTTTGTTCTCCAAACATGTCCCTAAGATTGTGCATAATATCCATTGACGAAGCCATTCTGACATGTTGTTGCAACACGTTCGACATCGACCCAAGGATATACCACTTAGTCATTTGGTCATCTTCATGTCATTTTGTGGCTCTGTCCCAGACATCTTGGGGAGCATCAGGACCAGCCAACTCAGGTGCCTTAGTAATCAAGACCCAATGAACTTTCGCTGCTGTAAGCATGGTTTTAGATTTTTGACAATCGAAATCGAATTTGTCGAAATTCTGGATGTCGCCCTTTACCAAATTTCGTCTGAAATTTCAGAATTCAGGTCCGAAATTTTGATTTCATGTAATTGTTACAAATTTCGGTCGAAATTTCAAAATTTATTAAATAATGTTTTTTAATTATTAACGAATTTCGGCCTGAAATTTCGGATTTCGGTAGGGTCCGAAATAGTTACCGAAATCAAAATTTAAAACCTTGGCTGTGAGAACTTAAGTTAAGTTCCTCTTCCCGTCCACGTAGTTTGGACCAGTAAGTTTGTTCTCTTCAAGAATCCTAGCTAATGGATTGAAGGATGTCATATCTAATGCAAAGAAAATAGGCACAATATAAGCAAAACTAACAATTTTAGATTTATCATGACGTGTAACCATTAGATCTGGGTTTTTGATCTATAATGGTATTACCCATATCTTGTCTCATTTATGTGCCCCTCAAACACATAAATGAAGAGAAATAACATGATTTCTCAAATGGGCATCGGATGCTCATTAACAACAACTTTGTTAAGTATGAGTGGCTTCATCTAGTCCAACATATTATTAATATGATATCCGATTCGATTTTGGCCTCCTAGCATCGCAGTGTATCTATCCTTTGTGCATCAACACTATTTGCTTGGTTAAGCTAACACCCACCACCTCATAATCATTTTGCAAAATACACTAGCTTCTGCTTTCGCATATGACTAATGTATTTTGCAAATATTCCTTATCCTTATAGGAATCTATTAGTTACTCTATATAGAAAATCAAGATCAGCTTTTGCTTTAGCATATGCCCATCTTGTTCTCTAAACTAGCTAACCAATAGAGGGCTATGAAAGGCCATGGAGATTAATCATTTCGATTTAAATTCCCATTTACAACTAAATATTTTATAAAGAGGGTTTATTTTAAGTGAAAAAAACTTATTCCTATGCATGCATCTAAAACATACCATCCAATGGAAATACATACATAAGGAAAAGAAAATGCAATCATCCATCACACATCCAAACCACGAAAAATAAAATAACAACATCCATAAGCTTAATTTTGGCATCTTGGATTTATAGGGATTCTCCCACTAACTATTTTAAAATTATCTAACTATTTTTGAGTTAGTTAATCCCCATAATTCGATATTACTAAAATTAAGAATGAAATTTGGGCAATTATTCGCTATTCGCAATAGGAAAAATCCGCCGACCTCAAGGCAAATTTTCAAGAGAAAACGGTTCCTACACATATGTGTAGATAAGTTATCTACACACTAGCTTAAAATACAGAGGGGGCCACATTATTTGGGTGATCCAAACCATTCATTTTTAAGGCCCTCACATAGATAGGGTGTTCACAAAAAATCAGATCCATAGGATCATCCTAACCATTCGATCTGTGGAGGCAAAAAATGGATTAATTTGTGAAGGTTTAAAGACATCCATTTTACCTCCACAAATTGTAGGGTTGGGATGATCCTATGGATCTGATTTTTTGTAGACAGCCTATCTATGTGAGGGCCTTTAAAATGGATGGCTTGGATCACCCAAACAATGTGGGCCCCCACTGTATTTTAAGCTAGTGTGTAGAGAACTCTCTACACATGTGTAGGAACCGTTTTCTCAATTTTCAAAGGTATTGATACGAATATACTTCATCATATATGTGAACCCCGATCCTGAGGAGGTGACGAGAAAATGGATCCCCCGTCGGTCCTTTGGGATCTCCACATGAAGGAGAGCTCTACTAAGGAACTCTCAAAATGGTGCCACTCTCATAGCATAGCACGAGTGGCAATAGAAAAAAGATACCTCTTGATCCGGAGCCAGGACTCGTGTAAGCCCAATGGTTCCCACCTTGGCATTCCCATCTTTTTTTTATGATTCCAAACTCAAGTGATTTTATATCACTAATGTGTTTGAATGTCTTAGTTGTAGATCATGATTGTTTTAGATCAAGGTTGCTTAGATTGAGGCCAAGAAGCTCTCATTGGACCACATTCGGAAGGCCAAAGTCATTGAAGATCCAAGAAGCAAGAAGACTTGAAGCAATGCAAGTGAAGACCATATCTTTGAAGTCTTATTAGTTTGTAAAGAGCCAATCCTATTTTAGGTTTTGAGAAGCATAAATAAAGAAATCACACACCTCTAAATGGACTAAAATATTTTAGTGATTGTCCTTGTGGTGTTCCAACACTTTGGAACCCTCATAACAATCCCATCTATGTATAGAATTGGAAGTCCTTGAAGCCCAAAAAAAAATCAGCAAATCAAACTTTAAAACCTGCTGGAAATAGGCTTCTCGGAACTCCAAGAAAGTTCTCGGAGCTCCGAGAAATGGTCCAGGGACTAAAAATCCAACTTCTATTTTTATTCCCGGAACTCCGAGAATTTCTCGGAACTCTGAGAAAGTCTCTCGGAACTCTGAGAACACTATGTCGGGAGAAAAATTATATCCGTTGGGGTTTTCCACAGAATTACGACTATGCCCTCAAACGGTCATATTTGGGTTTTTCTATATATATGTGTGTTCTAAACTTCACCATAATGAATCCTAACACTCAAAAACTATATTGGAACATCCTAAGAGTGAATCAAGCTTGTGTTTGCCTCTCATCCTTTAGATTTAGGATTTGGAGCATAGGCTCTCATTTGTACATCCTCTTCAAGTTTGTAAACCTAGTGAAGGGATTTTTCTTTGTTCTTTTTTTCTTGATAAACCGTGTATTTGGGCGAGTGTTCGGAGAAGCAAAGCCCTCTCTCCGTGGTGAGGATTCCACCAAGGTTAAAGCTATTGGAGATTGTAATTGGCACCGGTCTTCTCCAAGGTTAAGAAGATCAACATAGTGAAGCTATCAACGTGTTTGGTTGGTGGAGTGGAGTAGGCCTCGTGTTTGAGGACCGAACCATTTTAAATCTCGGGTGCATTCTTTCTTGACTTTTTCTCTTTTCATTTGAATTTGTACTGTAGATTTAACTTACTTGCTTAAATTGTTTTTGATCTCTTAATTGGAGAGTTTAAATAATTGGGTTAAAAAGTTTTCAAAAGGTTAAATTTTGTTTTTATAAAAACCTAATCTCCCTCCTCCTAAGTTGCCAATAAGAATACTTGGGCCTATCATTGGAATTTCAACTCGAAATCAAGACGTACCTAAAATAACTCAGAGTCGCCATCAAGGGAAGCCAGTCCTGGAACCCATAAAAATAAATTCTCTGTGCAATGGATAACCAGAAATATATATGGGTTCGTGCCTGATTACGAATGAGGAAGGTCAGAAGAGAACCCCATCTCACCCGAGTGCAAGCACTTGGTCTCTTATGCCATTTATTATTAACTATGAAGAGTTTTGGACTAAAATCATGTGAAATGGAATCAAATATCCTCGAGAAAAATATCTACCTAAACTTGCATGACCCGGGGATAATAAGCACATACAAAATAAATAATAGAAGGTTCATCTAAGCATAGCTAAGTTATGAGTGTCATGCTTAATGGGTGTCTAACTTCTTGTGGGCAAACACATGCATACTACAGTTAAAGGTATAAGGTAAATAAAGGAACACGCATAAAGAGATATGATAAGCGAGAAAAATTGTATAGCAACTACATCTAAACATGTGAAATAGAATATGAACAAGTGCTACAGCTAAACATGTGAACAAGCAATAAACTAGATAAGATAGTCATGCCAATGCTACAGCTAAGCATGTGAATAATCAAATAGGAAAATATTCTCAATCCGAAAAGAAAACACGCAAGAAACAATGGTAATTTTAAATACAGACTCTAAAATGTTAACAATAAACCCTAAGACTCTAAACATTGTCGCCTGATTCTTCGGATGGTCTGATGTTCATCCGAAACCGCCTACGTATCCTCGCCTCCACGAGAATCAAGGCAACGTAGTTATTCACGCCTATTTTAAACTATGATGCTTAAGACATCTAGACCACTAAACTAGACTCGATCCTAAAAGACCGGACTGATTTTTAAAGCTTCTTGAACGATATTTAGATTTAAGTGGATTGTGAATTTTAGGACTCCTTATATGCCCTAACTAAATGTAAGTTTTTAACCCTAAGCTAATGCAAATGGGCCTTACATCCTATGTGCAACTAGGCTGTATGTCCTAAGGAAAACAATGGGCAGACTAACGCATCATATTCTAGTCATCAGTCGGCGATGTGGATCGCCAACTGACCGGACGGAGGCGTTCCTAGCTAGGACAAACTCCTAACTCTAACACAAGCACACAACAACAAAAACACTTTATCTAAAGACAAACTCCAAACTCTAGAGGAAGAGCTTTTTGAAAACAATATTTATCGAGAAACCTTTGAAATATTTTTGTATTTTTGAAAGGTTTAAACAGTTTATTTACAAAGTTTGACTGGACTTGGGATAAAGATCCCAAGCTGCCAACGTACCTCGTGGAAGAGGATCAAGCCAACGTAGTTCGGAAATAAACTTTTCCTAATACGCTAATGACTTTAAAAAAATTCAAATTTTTTTTGGATTTTTAAGTCTAGTTTTCAAATGTTTTGTAATTTTAACATGTTTCAATGTTTTTATGATTTTTGTTATTTGATTTTTATGAATTTTCCAAATGATCTCACCCTTTTGGGCAAAGGCCAAAGGGAACACACAATGCAATACCCTTGGGTATAACCCTAGGGCTAAAAGGGGAAACCCCTAAACAGGTAAACTATTGTCCCAAGAACAATGAAAAAGATCTAAGGTCCCAAGCAAGCAAAGCCCTAATAAGACCGAGATAGTCCCTGACAAAAGGGAATGTCAACAACTCTAAAGGATAAACTCTCATCTAAAGAATAAACTCCTAAACTGGAGAACAAACTAATAATCTATGAGATAGACTTCTAAACAATCAACACTAAAGAGGGGTGCAAGTAAATCGAAGTATGACTAACACTCTATAAGGGGGTGCACATAAGTCAAAAACCTCTAATAACACTACCAAAATGAAGACAAATAAGTCATAAACTCTCAATAACACTAAAGGGGGTCATATAAAACAAACTATAACTGACATCTCATAAAAAATAGGTCGAATAAGTCAAAGACTCTCCAAATAGACACATAAAAAATAAACAGGGGCGCTAGTGAGACTCGACAGGACTCCTAGACACAGAGGTGGGCTCCAAGTATCCATATCATTGCCCTTGCAATGATAAATAGGGGATTAGGCAACTAACAGACCAAGTTGGTCTTTAACTAGTAGGCTACAACTTAGAGAAGGTTCTATAAATGAGGCTAGGCAAGCCTCCTATGGGTACACTCTCTACCAAACTAAAGCAGACTCCTTAAGGGGTATGTTCTAAACGACAAGGCTTGTCTCCAAAGGAGAATCGCCTTAATGAGACAGAGTGTGTCTCCTAGTAAGGCTCTAGATGGCTTTTTTACTGCCCTCTGCAATGAGGGAACTAACTATCTAAAGGTGTCTAAAAGACTAATAAAGTCTACTAAATAAAGAGGGGATTGTTACTAGGACCGAGCAAGTCCCTTAAGGATGGGCTTGGGATAACTCATTCATCGCCTTTGCAATGATAAGTGTCATTACCTTAAAGAAACAGTCCCGCAAACAGCATAAAGAGTATAATTATCTTAATAAATTATTAAGTTCCTTCCAAAATGGCTAAAATAAAATATATAGAAATTTCAAAGCTTTATACGAAAGGGATAGAAATCATACAAGCTGTACACATTTACTAAATGACAGATAGTGAAGACCACTAGAGGTAGTGCCTTGGTTCAAACTGTTAACAACTTCTATTATCAACTACATCAAATCTGTATAGGGATTATAATTTGTACATTTCTAACCTCCTAAACAGTCCTAACAGTCGAGTATCAAGTTATGTTTCTTGTATCCTATGATTTCCTTCAACTTAACAGATAAGAAATCAAATAATATTCCAATATTTTAGCACAGGTTCTCATACATCTATTTCTCAAACCATGCAAGCATACAAGACAAAAAGAGACCAAACTTTAAATGGGCAAGAACGGGTGATTAACTAAACAAAATAAATGAACAATTCAGCTAGTCATGGAATAAAAGATGTATGGAATCCAACAGAAACCTCCACCCCTTTTAAAAAGGTTACGAATTGTAAAAAAAAAACCTTCGATGTAACAAGCCATAACAACCAGCTTATTCAAACCATACCCAAACCTGTATCTTGCGTTCTTAAAATTCACATGTAAAGGGGTTCAAATGATACAACTATAAATTTCCTAATCTTTTAAGCCATGCTGGAAATAAAGATTTAAGAGTCAAAGGCTAGTCATAAATAAACTTTAAAACAAGTCAATAATCTGATCATAACTTTAAAATAATTATCATAATGCTCAATAACATTTCCTAAAACAATAAAGTTCCTCTAATCGGTGCAAACCCAGATAGGGAACAAAATCATTCACTTCTGAGAGAACATTTTGAATTCTTATACAACTTTAAATGGAAACAGATTTAACTAGAAGCTCAAAGAAACAAGTCATCTATACTACACAATTATGATATCATTCATTTTCAGTTGAACATGAGGCTAAAAATCTACCCAAAAGCTTTCACAATTCTCTAAAAGAATTCAGTGAACCATTTTGAAAAAGAGATATGAATGAAAGACTAAGTTTTACACTAAAAGACTTAAAATAAGGTGATAACACAACAAATAAAAGAACAGAGCTATGCCTAGGTATTATCTTTTACAAAAAAAATAAATAAATTCTGACACTCATTTGATCTCTCAACACTTACAAACCCTCACAGAAACTGCTTTAATTAATTTTTTTATGAATAGCTTTTAAACATCAAGGAACAAATATATGATTAAGACACCCTAGTTTGGAAAATCTCTTGCAAACGAGACCCAAGTAAGTCACTCAGACACAAAACCAATAATATAAAAAAATTCCTGCTTGACAGAGTTGACTACTAAGCATTCTACAAAATCTAAAGAGCATAATGCATGGAATACAAGCGGCCATTCCCATATAACCTTATCATTCTTACCTTTTCATAAAATCCCAAAAGTATCAAATAAAACCTAATCACCATGAAATACAAAAAGCAAACTTTAGTACTCACATATCTACACACAAACATATATACATACACTCACACATCACACACACTCTCGCACACATATGTACATTCATAGACATATGTACACTCACACACGCATATATATATATATATATATATATATATGTATATATATATATATACACACACATTCACATACACCCTCACACACATATATACATTCAAAGACATACAGGCACGCACACATTATGAGAGAACTAACATTTGTTTTCTAAGGCACGCACACACATTATGAGAGAATTAACATTTGTTTTCTACAATACCCTGCTTCTTTAACTATAACAATTTTTAAAAAAAAATTACTTGGACAGTTCATTAGCGTCACTAGGATAGAAGCATGAGCAGTAATTTGAAGGTCTAATGATAACTCGTTAGCACTACTCGTGGCAGCAGTTTAAATGACAAATGATAGCTCACAGGCACTACTCATGGAAGCTCATTTGGATGGAAAATGGTGGGTCATTTGGTTGAAAATGGCGGCTAATTGGCATTAATCAAATTTGGGCATTCGAATGGACATGTGCATTTCATTCAGATGATAATGGGCAGCACAATCGGGTCATAAAAATGAACAGAGCACTTTCATGGGCCTGATAAGAATACTTAAGCAAAACAAACAAATTATGGGCTCTATAATGATAAGATTATGGGCAATACAAATGATCAAATTAATTGAATAACGTGTTCAGATTGTGGACACTCTAGATGGTTCATTTATTTCCCTTTTAAAAAAAAATCAAATCATTTGAATCCAAGATGGTCTGTTCATTTACATAACCAAGGTTGAAACCTTTGAATGGAAAGGACAGTTCATTAACATTACCAAGATCAAGATATTTAAATGAAAGTGATAAGAAAATGACAACACCATAGTGTAAAGAAAAAGTCCACAGATTAACTTGAAAGTCAGCCAAAACCATGACAACCATAGCCATCAAGCAAATCCTCAATATTTCAACAACAAAAATGAGGGCTGCTATGGTCATTACCCCTGTTTTGACAATAAAAAAAGGGTTGCTATAGTTATTAACATGTTCCACAACAAAAATGAGGGCTGTTGGTGAGAGCTGACATTATCAAAGAGGTGTGTGGGCTGCAAATATCAAGGTGAGATGAGGGCTCATGATAGCATTAACATCATATAATGTTCAACTCAACACTCATTGTGAAATCTCCCCTCTTTTTTCATTTACTCAACAATCACACATACTCACACACATATATGTATACACATACCCACTCTCACATACACACCCACATATTCACATACACAATCCCACACATATACACACAATCCAACACATATACACACTGACACACACATACACATATTTACACAGACATAAATACGCACACACGCACACACACACATATTAGATATATTTACTGTGGACCCCGATCCCGAGGACGGTGAGCGAGGGACACGAGATCCCCCGTCGGTCCTCTAAGATCTCCACAATGTGAAGGAGAGCTCTACCAAGGAACTCTCGAAATGGTGCCACTCACAGCATGGGTGGCGATATAAATGAGATACCTCTCGATTCAAGGACCAGCCCGGAACCAAGATGTACCTATAACAAAGAAGAGTCGCCATCCAAGGAAATGGGCCCTGGATCCCATACAATACTCTGTTGCAACGGATAACCAGAGATACAAAAGTCCGTGACTGGTGACGAATGGGGAAGGTGTTAAGCGCCCCCAATTCGCCCAAGTGCAAACACCTGGTCTCTTATGCCATTTTTAATTAATTTTGAAGCGTTTTGGGCTAAAATCATGTGAAATGAGAACGAGTACCCCCGAAAAAACGTCTATCTAAGCATGCATGACCCGGGGATGGACAAAAGAAAATAAACATCCAAATCCTAACTCACCGTATCTACTCCTAACCCATCACATCTAGGAAAGCAATAACATCCGCATGCACAGCTACAGCTAAGCAAGTAATAGCAGATATAATAAGAAGAAAAGCAGTAAATATCTACAGCTAAGCATATGATCATGATAAGTAAGCAAATAAATGTCACAGCTAAGCATGTAAATACGCATGTGAAACTAAACGCACAAGGAATAAGCAAGCTGAAAGTAAACACACAAGGAACCAAATACAAACACACGATAAGCTAAAAGATGTGAGGAAAGAAAGGAATAAGAAAATAGACGGTATGCGCAAACCCAAAATGGCAGGGAAAAGAAAACGGGACATATGATAGACTCAGGGAGCGATTCTAAAGGAATCGAGCTCAGTGATCCTGATCCGCTAAAGATCGGACAAGTCTCGCGATCGTCATAGCCTGTCGTTGGGCTCAGCGAGGACAATCCCTGTAAAGGGGCCACGCTACGTCTTCCCCCATCCCAAAACCCGATAAAACGTCGGAAAATCGATAAAACCGCCAAAGCACGATCAAAATTAGAAATGAAGTGAAAAGAAGGCTCCGAGTGACCTGGCAATCACCATCCTTGCCCATTTTGGTTTTTGTATTTTTGGGAAAAGCTTCAAAGATTTTTTAGAAAATGTTTGAATGATTTTTTGAAGGGTTTAAATGATTTTATTGAAAAGTTTGACTGAATTTGATATAAGAGTCCCAAGCTGCCTACGTACCCTGTGGAAAGGGATCAAGCCAACGTAGTTCGAAACAGCATTTCGAAATACGCTTTGAGTGTTTTTTGAATTTTTGTTGTTTATGTTGTTTTTATGTGTTTTTATCTCTTTTGATTGAAAGGGGGTTTTTGCTCAAGAGGTTGCCGTCCGTCATCGCCTAAACCCGATAAAGTGTTCCTGTAATCGAGGGAATCCTGAAGCTCGAAAAGGATCCCGAGGAACGCAAGGAGAATAACTCTGAATGAAGAAGAAACTCGAGGGAACGCCCCTATAATCGATGGAATCCCGAAGTTCCAGTAAGATCCTTAGAAACGAGGGAGTGAACCCGAAGAAGAAGAAGAAACCCCAAACCCTGTAAGCAATAATGATCGCGGAGAGGAGGGAATCCCTAAGCCCCATGAGAAGTGACAAGACAAGAAAGGAGACAAGAGGGGCAAAGGGGTGGCTCAAGAAACATTCCGTCATCGCCTACACCTGAGGGAAGATTTTCTAAAATCGAAAGAAAGATCAAATGCTGGTGAGAACCATGAACTCCAGTGAAGATCCCGATGGTAAAAGGATGCTCAGGGAATCCCAAATAAAAATCCATAGGAAAATAACTGCAATGAGAAAGGCAAACCGAATCTATGCCACTACCAAACCTATTTGTACCAATATCCTCATCAATTCCTAACAAGACCAGGGAAGGTAAGCATCTATCACATGTTTCAGCAGATCGATGGAGGAATCACCAGTATACTCTAAAAAATAAGGAAAGAAATCCAACATTTCATAGATTCTTCTATGTCATTCTCACATTATGGTAAGGTATAGAAAATTACCTGATTATCAAGGTGACCCAAATTTGGTAGAATTGGTGGCAGCCTCAAGGAACAAATGACCGGTGATGAAGCGGCGGCGAGGGCTAAACCTCTTCTTCTCTCTCCAATTGGACTCCGAACTAATGAAGACCCTTTTCTTTCTTACTATTGCAACTCAGCCCCTTGTAGCCCCATAACTTCTACATGAGAGAGAGAGAGAGAGAGAGAGAGAGAGAGGATTCCGGCAAGATTGCCCCTTGTAGCCCCAAAATGTGGTTGATGTGGTGGAAAAGGAGATTGTGATGGTGGCAAGAGGGTGTGAAGGTGGTCGGATTCCGGCAAGTGGGCTTTAGGTGGAAAGGAAATGGTGGAGATGAAGATTTGGGTGGTGGGTTGTGAAAGGAGGTGGTGTAGAGGGGGTGGAAATGAAGATTTGGGTGGTGGGTTGTGAAAGGAGGTGGTGTAGAGGGCGTGGAAATGAAGATGGTGGAGATGGTGGTCGTGGGTGAAGCTCGAGCTCCCTCTTTGCCCCTCCCTTTCTCTCTAAGCAAAATGAGCTCCAAAATGAGCTCCCTGTTGGGAGCAATCCAAAAAAATCAAGAACCCCCTCTTCCATCCCTAATTCGATCTCTCCTTTTTTACACAAGGGGTGTGCTAATGTTAACACACCCGTGAATTAGTAATTGCACACCCCCCTTTTAGTTAGATGTATATAGGAATTTGGTAAAGGCACCCTCTTAGTTTGATAAGCCATCCTCCCTTGGAAATGATATTTTTAGACCCTCTTTCGCCCCTTGGACAGCTCACTTCAAATGAATTTTGTGATTTTTTTCTTAGAAAAGGGGTGGTCCAAGTAAGAAAGAGAAAAGAGTGATACATCATTGTTCTTCTTTTGTAATGATTTTACAACAACTAAACCTTGTTTATTGCACCAATTCATTTGTCTTTTCCTTTTTTTTAATCTTCAAATGACTTTGACAATTACACCTCTTGGCTTGTCCTTTTAAAATGAGAAGGCCATTGATGTGAACACACCCTTGTCTTCCCAAATTCACCCCACCTTCTCTTTTATCTGGGAATTGATAATGGCACATATTTAGCTTGTCTTTTCTTCCATTTTTCACAATTTTCCTTGAAAATTTGCAGGAACCCCTCTGAGAAAAGCAACAACCTTTTGAGAGCCTTACATTTCTTGAAGGGCAAAGTAAGCCAGTGAAACCTTGGGTTCTTCTCGCATTTGGATTTGGTTTCGGAAATTTGGGGATTCGATTCGGGAATTCTGTTCGGGATTTTTATTCAAATTTTGGGAAATTGGGTCAGGTCAAAATGGGGTGTCTACAGATGCCCCTCTTTGGCAGAGGGTGCTTGTCGCACTAATGCCAGAGCTGAAGAGACAACACATTTTGATCGGCCCGAAATTTCAAATGAAAAGATACAAAAGGGATTGGATTTTTATTGAATGGCAATTTGGACTTTGAACAATCAGGCGGAACCCACACGCACTGAAAAAAGAATTTTTAGTTAGGCGGGACCTTCACCCACTAATAAACGGGAGATTTGGTTAGGTGGAACCTTCACACGCTAACCACAGGGAAGCTTTGTTATGCGGAACATTCACGCATGAACAAGCAAAGAATATTTGTTATGTGGAATCCTCACACAGTAACAAAAGGTGGAATTTAATTAGGCGGAACCCTCACGCACTAATCAAAAGGGAAAGCTTTGTTATGGGGAACCATCATGCAATAACAAGCAATGGAAATTTGTTATGTGGAACCCTCACACAGTAACAAAAGGTGGAATTTTAATTAGGCGGAACCCTCACGCACTAATCAAAAGGGAAAGCGTTGTTATGCGGAACCCTCACGCAGTTACAAGCGATGGAAATTTATTATGTGGAACCCTCACACAGTAACAAAAGGGAAAGCTTTGTTATGCGCAACCCTCATGCAGTAACAAGCAATGAAAATTTGTTATGTGGAACCCTCACACAGTAACAAAAGGTGGAATTTTAATTAGGCGGAACCCTCACGCACTAATCAAAAGGGAAAGCGTTGTTACCCTCACGCATTAACAAGCGATGGAAATTTGTTATGTAGAACCCTCACACAGTAACAAAAGGGAAAGCATTGTTATGCGGAACCCTCACGCAGTAACAAGCAATGAAAATTTGTTATGTGGAACCCTCACACAGCAACAAAAGGTGGAATTTTAATTAGGCGGAACCCTCACGCACTAATCAAAAGGGAAAGCGTTGTTATGCGGAACCCTCACGCAGTAACAAGCGATGAAAATTTGTTATGTGGAACCCTCATATAGTAACAAAAGGTGGAATTTTAATTAGGCGGAACCCTCACGCACCAATCAAAAGGGAAAGCTTTGTTATGCGGAACCCTCATGCAGTAACAAGGAATGAAAATTTATTATGTGGAACCCTCACACAGTAACAAAATGGAGAATTTTAATTAGGCGGAACCCTCACGCACTAATCAAAAGGGAAAGCTTTGTTATGCGGAACCCTCACGCAGTAATAAGCAATGAAAATTTGTTATGTGGAACCCTCACACAGTAACAAAACGTGGAATTTAATTAGGCGGAACCCTCACGCACTAATCAAAAGGGAAAGCTTTGTTATGCGGAACCCTCATGCAGTAACAAGCAATGGAAATTTGATCGAGGAGTAAAATTCTTATGAAAAGATTGATACTCTCCTCCTTTTGGTTGATTGATTGATTTGAATTGATTGATTTGGATTTATGGATTTTGATTGATCTCTTTGAAAATCGCTTTGTCTCTTGCCGAGAAAATGGGAGTACGAGTTCATTGCTGAGGGCCGGACTCAAATGATTTCTTTTTTGCTCGAATTTTTGGTATTGACCCTTTTTGAAAGAATTGGATTTTGCTGGGAATTGAATGCTTTGAACAATCGACAGCGGACTCTCTAGATGGTAGACTTTAGACTCCACTGGGGAACTGGTTTTGCTGATGAGTTGACTCTGTTGTAGGGTAAGCTCAGCTGGTGAGATTGGAGGTTTGACTCGGGATGTGCTCGTAACCTCTCTTATCTCAACTTGCTGGAGACATTGCCACTGATTGCCTTTGTGTGCTTGACATCTTTTATGACGCAGTCATAAAAGATGCCCCTATTGTACTTGTGCTTCCATGACGAGAGTCTCAAGGAAAAAAACAATGATAGTTGAAGAAAAGATGCTTGGTTTCCTGAATACTTAAGGTTGCATAGGTTTTTTTTTCGGATGGAGAGAGTAGGACTATCACCGTGACGGCTGAGTCTAAGAATCTCTTTCTTGCATTGCTCACTTCTGGAGGCTTAAGGTCTCTGGTAGGTTTGAATAAGATGACTCTTGCCCCTTCTGATACCTAAACCAGGATTTACTTTGATTTTTTTTTTAGGGCATGCTGCCATTCTCCCAACGCCAGCGACTTCGACTTCAAAGGAAAATGACAACCAATAAATAGGAGAAACGAATTTCAAATGACTCAATCAAAGAAAACTATTACTCTAGAGACTCGACTCATTTTTTTTACTCACTCTTGGATCTTATGTGTTATATGTTTTAGGGTATGGCCTACCCACTCTAAGAGTATTTCGAATACCGTGTCAAGGGACACTACTCTCCTCTTTCGGTATTTCCTTCATGGTTATTATCCCTCTCAGATTGCTCGGTTTCAATGCCCTAGTTTAGAGGAGCGTCAAAATAAGCTTGCTGGCACTCCTTGGACTCTGAGATTTTGCTCCGGTTGAAGGTTCTTTCTTCACCTCATTTATTCGCTCCTTGTGAGAAGTCACTGCCATTGACCAGATTGCCTTTCCAGGTTTTCAATCCGGCGGACCGCTTGCCCTATCTTTTGCCTGGATCGCCCTTTCGGATTTTCGGTCCAGCGGGCTTGAGTACCCTGACTTTTGCCTAAGCCGACCTTTTGGTTGTCAACTTAGCGGGTGAATGACCATAACTTTTGCCTAGGCCGCCCTTTTGGGTTTTCAGCCTAGCAGGTCTTCAGACTCCATCGTTTTTCTCTTTTTTTTTTGCTTTTGCCTCGAACCTTTCCTTGTTCACCAGAAGGAATTTCTAGGTGGGCATGGGTTCAAAAGGATTGGATATTTCTTTGGTTCTTAGGATTTCGACTGGATCTGGCCTTCGTACCCCAAAAAAATGGAGGATAAAGTCCGCGCAGTTTGCTTGGGTTTTGAAGATAATGATTTGACATTTAGCTCAAAGGTTGACCGAACCTGGAAGATCAGGCTGCCTACGTACCCTGTAGAAAGGGATCAGGTCTGCGTAGTTCAGAGTTAAAATGCCCCTGGTTTGTGGGCGCTTGAAAAGAAGGTTTGATTTTGTTGAGGCTCAAAGGTGTTTGCAAAAGGATTTTTCAAACTTGAATTTTTTTGTTTTGAAAGTTCAAACGGCCAAGGATGGCTTTCTGGTGTTCTGGCATGAGATTTTCTCAAATGATTGAGGTTCAATAGCTTTGAATCTTTCCTTGCCTTTTTTTTTTGAGGAGTCTGGTGGCATTTCCTGTCAAGACTTCATCTGTACTGCGCAAGCTTGTTTGAAAGAATTCTCACTTGTCTCTGGGATCTTGAATTGTTGCTCGGTATTCTAAGACTCGGGGTTTTCTTTCAATGCTAAAGATGATTTGGGACTGACTCCACTTCTTGGGATTCAGATATTTTTAAGGAGTTGACGTAGGGGTATGTTCCCTTCTCCTTTTTTGTTCTGGATTCTATCTTTCGTTTTTTTGCTCATTCTTTTTCTTTTTGTTTTTCTTTTTTGCTTGGATGTGGGGAATGCCCCTACACCTTGAATGCTTTAACTTGAAATTCCATCGCAATGTATAGCCCAAGTGTTCTTTTGGGGCTCATGTTCTATGATTGTGACTTTGTTGTCCGAGAGTTTTCTCTCAATCTTTTCATTATCTTCACTTGATGTCTAATGTTCTTCCTTTGAAATTTTCGCTTCTCCGACCTGATATCTAAAGTTGAGGGAGACTTACATTGAACAGTGTCAGGGCAGGTTCCCAGTTTATTCTTGTAGGACCAAGCATGACTACTTTGAACCCCCTAAATAGGCTTATCGATTCTTCACGCTCTTCGGGAGATAAAGTTTTGCCAATCCGTATTTCCCGAGTCTTGGATTTCAATATCACTATCCACAGTTTCGATTTCATCTTCAAGTGGCTTTGCTCGACGCTCTTCCTCTCGTTTGACCATCTTTCAGATCTCGAGGGGAATATCGTCGGCATCCTCGTCCGAGGAGGGTGTCTTAGTTTGTTTATCAATATTAGATCCAAGAGCGAATACACAAGAATATTGACAACACTGGAATCATATGTTCAATTCATAGAAGATTTCAAGTACATCAGTGATATTTGACACGTCACGATGGGCTCTACACCAAACTCAACAGAGGACTGGACATTGACTCACAATAAGAAAGATCAATGGACACAGCATACTCAGGCTTGACATTGACACAATTATTTAGACATACCCACTTTGACAAGAGAGTTGGTATGCAGTCGACAAAGAACGAATTTCAAAGATGTGACTTGGTTTTTTTTTTTTTTTTTTTTTTTGAGGCAATAGACTAGCGCTGGAAGTTCATGGACATTATGCCTTCCTCCATAATGGTGATGACTATGGAGTTTGACCCTGGAATAGGAATCTCGGAAGGGGCGGCCTCTTTGGTTTCTGTAGACCTGGCTCAAACTGATTTTCAACACCTGATAATGGCAAGGCTTTATCTGGCATGATGTTTTCAAGGAGCTCAAGCTCTGACATTTTTTTATTTTCCCTTTGCAGTCAATCTACTTCCCAGCCCCAGGGTGGTATAGGTAAAGGTGGTAAGATCTGTGAAGGGTTGAATGAGTTGAATGGTTCCCATGGTGGGTGGAAGAGGTGCAACATGGTTAGGTGCAGGGTTTTCGGAAGCATTTGAGTTCGAGAAGAATAAGGGGATCCCGTCTATCAGGTCCTGGATTTCATCATCATTTCCCTCATTTCGGCCGAGATGAGACTCTTAGTAGACTCAACCATCTGGGCAAGGTGAGAGGAAACAGGTACAGCAGACTGGCTAGACCAGGAAAGTTTAGAGATGGAGAGGTTCTTTTGGGAGATATGATAGGCAACTGGGCAAGTCTCTAATCATGGACAACACAAACATTATGCTTAGTGAGAAGTAATCACATGGCAATGTAATGTGCAAATTGAAACAAAAGGTAACAGAAGCACATCTTCCTCTTGGCTAAAATCCGGCAGTATAACAGCAGTACATGGAGATGTGGTAAGGTAAGTACATGGTTTAGCAACAAGCCTAAAAAGATGATGACCACACTCAGGACATTTAGAGAAAATCCGGCAGCATGACAGCTGTACTAAGAAATATGGTACGGTAAGCACATAGTTTATCAATAACCCTAAAGGATAATGGTTACGCTTAAGGTTTTTGGAGAAAATCCAGCAGCATAACGACTGTACAAGGAGAGTCTCGGCAACCAAGCATAAAGAATACGCCGACAAGGTCAAGATGAAATAGGGCTCTCAGCAAGAACACACACTCTGGTAGTGATAATGGCAAAGTAGACTCATAATTGGCATGCGAAGCGATCTGATCAAGATCGATCAAAGGATCAAGCTCAGGGAAGATAGATCATGGCTATAAAGATAATGATGTGAAACCAATGATCTGATCATAATCCAAAAGACGGATGGATGGAAAAAATGGATTAGATTAGGAGGAAAACCTAACTAAGAAGCAAGCCCTAATCTAGTAATAAATATATATACATATATATACATCCTAACCAGGGGCACCAATCCTAGTCTAATCTAGCGGAGTCAAGGAGGTCTTAACTCAAGACAGACAGATGAGTGTACTAGGACCGCGTTGTAGCCACTTAAAGTGAACTACAATAATCTATAGACAGGAAAATGCTCCTAAATCTAGGCTCCACATGTGTAAGCAAGACATGTTCGTCCATAAATGCAAACAAAAGGACCATGCAATATATAGAGGGAGTAATGACGCGAGGTCCACCTGGCCGGGTGCATAGTTACTTGTATGCTGTGACTATCGCCCAGCATATGAACTATGCCCGTTTTACACACAAGGTGTCCAGGTGTTGAGATACTACTGGTGCGGTGGCACTAGAAGGTGGGTATAGCCCTCACAGCTCCTACTTATAGTAACTCTCCGAGAGTAACCTGATAGTATATCCAGAGCATAAAAGTAACCACAAAAAAGATAATATATGCAAGGGATGAAAGTGAGTGTGTGAGCCCTTGTTTTATTTTGTATCTATTTGGTGCCCCTGGCATTCTAACGAAAAAGGTTCCCATTTAAAATGATTTTAGTCCAAATTTCTTCCAAAATTAGTAAAAATGGCATCTTTACAGAGTTTAGCAATGTTCCAAGAACTCCCCAGCAGAGTCACCAGCCTGTGGACCCCGATCCCGAGGACGGTGAGCGAGGGATACGAGATCCCCCGTCGGTCCTCTAAGATCTCCACAATGTGAAGGAGAGCTCTACCAAGGAACTCTCGAAATTGTGTCACTCACAGCATGGGTGGCGATATAAATGAGATACCTCTCGATTCAAGGACCAGTCCGGAACCAAGATGTACCTATAACAAAGAAGAGTCGCCATCTAAGGAAATGGGCCCTGGATCCCATACAATACTCTGTTGCAACGGATAACCAGAGATACAAAAGTCCATGCCAGATGACGAATGGGGAAGGTGTTAAGCGCCCCCAATTCGCCCAAGTGCAAACACCTGGTCTCTTATGTCATTTTTAATTAATTTTGAAGAGTTTTGGGCTAAAATCATGTGAAATGGGAACGAGTACCTCCGAAAAAACGTCTATCTAAGCATGCATGACCCGGGGATGGGCAAAAGAAAATAAACATCCAAATCCTAACTCACCGTATCTACTCGTAACCCATCACATCTAGGAAAGCAATAACATCCGCATGCACAGCTACAGCTAAGCAAGTAATAGCAGATATAATAAGCAGAAAAGCAGTAAATATCTACAGCTAAGCATATGATCATGATAAGTAAGCAAATAAATGTCACAGGTAAGCATGTAAATACGCATGTGAAACTAAACGTACAAGGAATAAGCAAGCTGAAAGTAAACACACAAGGAACCAAATACAAACACACGATAAGCTAAAAGATGTGAGGAAAGAAAGGAATCAGAAAATAGACGGTATGCGCAAACCCAAAATACCAGGGAAAAGAAAATGGGACATACGATAGACTCAGGGAGCGATTCTAAAGGAATCGAGCTCAGTGATCCTGATCCGCTAAAGATCGGACAAGTCTCGCGATCGTCATAGCCTATCGTTGGGCTTAGCGAGGACAATCCCTGTAAAGGGGCCACGCTACGTCGTCCCCCATCCCAAAACCCGATAAAACGTCGGAAAACCGATAAAACTGGCAAACTACGATCAAAATCGGAAATGAAGTGAAAAGAAGGCTCCGAGTGACCTGGCAATCACCATCCTTGCCCATTTTGGTTTTTGTATTTTTGGGAAAAGCTTGAAAGATTTTTTAGAAAATGTTTGAATGATTTTTTGAAGGATTTAAATGATTTTATTGAAAAGTTTGACTGAACTTGGGATGAGAGTCCCAAGCTGCCTACGTACCCTGTGGAAAGGGATCAAGCCAACGTAGTTCGAAACAGCATTTCGAAATACGCTTTGAGTGTTTTTTGAATTTTTGTTGTTTTTATGTGTTTTTATCCCTTTTGATTGAAAGGGGGTTTTTGCTCAAGAGGTTGCTGTCCGTCATCGCCTAAACCCGATAAAGTGTTCCTGTAATCGAGGAAATCCTGAAGCTCGAAAAGGATCCCGAGGAACGCAAGGAGAATAACTCTGAATGAAGAAGAAACTCAAGGGAACGCCCCTATAATCGATGGAATCCCGAAGTTCGAGTAGGATCCTTAAAAAAAAGAGAGTGAACCCGAAGAAAAAGAAGAAACCCCAAACCCTGTAAGCAATAATGATGGCGGAGAGGAGGGAATCCCTAAGCCCCATGAGAAGTGACAAGACAAGAAAGGAAACAAGAGGGGCAAAGGGGTGGCTCAAGAAACATTTCGTCATCGCCTACACCTGAGGGAAGATTTTCTAAAATCGAAAGAAAGATCAAATGCTGGTGAGAACCATGAACTCTAGTGAAGATCCCGATGGTAAAAGGATGCTCAGGGAATCCCAAATAAAAATGCATAGGAAAATAACTGAATGAGAAAGGCAAACTGAATCTATGTCACTACCAAACCTATTTGTACCAATATCCTCATCAATTCCTAACAAGACCAGGGAAGGTAAGCATCTATCACATGTTTCAGCAGATCGATAGAGGAATCACCAGTATACTCTAAAAAGTAAGGAAAGAAATCCAACATTTCATAGATTCTTCTATGTCATTCTCACATTATGGTAAGGTAAAGAAAATTACCTGATTATCAAGGTGACCCAAATTTGGTAGAATTGGTGGCGGCCTCAAGGAACAAATGACCGGTGATGAAACGGCGGCGAGGGCTAAACCTCTTCTTCTCTCTCCAATTGGACTCCGAACCAATGAAGACCCTTTTCTTTGTTACTATTGCAACTCAGCCCCTTGTAGCCCCATAACTTCTACATGAGAGAGAGAGAGAGACAGATCCAAATCCAAGGAAGAATTAGGTTGAGAAAGAAATGAAAGAGAAGGCTCTGTTCGGCGGGGAGGTGAATGGAGAGGATAGAAATGGTGAAGGGTATGGCTTGAATGGGGTCTGATGGTATAAGGGTGGCTGGTAAGGGTTATGATTGAGGAAATGGTGGTAGATATGGCCGGATTTAGTTGGAGGTGGAGCTCGAGGTGGGGGTTATTGATGGGGGTTTGAGGAGGTGGGACACATGTGAAATGGGTTTGGGGGGTTTAAGAATTGAAAATATGTTGAGAGATAATTGTGGAATTGGAGATGGCCGGTGGGAATGGTGGAGACACAGCCGGATTCCGGCAAGATTGCCGGAATCAATAGTGCTAGAAATGGGGTTGGGTGAAGCTATCCTCTCCCTCTTTCTTCCTTTTTAAACCCTAGCAGCCCCCTCTTGATTTTTTCTACAGAAAATGGGATCCCCCTCCCTGTTTCTAACAAAAAATGGGTTTGTATAAATGGGAAAAGGAGGTGGGTTTGCCGGATTTTGATGAGACCTTGCCGAAGAAGGAGGATTAGAGAGGATGGAGGTTGATGTTGGTTAAAATTTTAGAGGGATGATGGTTGTGGTTGAGGCAAGAGGTGGTGGCCGGATTCAATGGTGGGTTTGCCGGATTCCGGCGGGGTATGGTCGGAAATGGGTTAGAGGTGGTAGTGAAGAGGGCGGCGTTCGTGGCTCCCTTCCCTTGTGCGGCTGCCAAAATGAGATTCCATGTTTGGGAAAAAGAAGAAGAAGAAGAAGATGGTGGTCTCTCCCTCTTTCTCCCTTGGTGGCCGCTGTTGGTGGAAGTGGAGGTGAAGAGAGGGGGTAGATGGGTTTGTGAAGAAGGGTTTGGGGTGGAGATGGTGGTGGGTATGGGGTGGCTGTGAAGTAGATGAGAATGGGTTTAGGAGAAATAGGGGTGGCTGATGGTGGTGAGAGTGGAGGTGGGTTTTGGGGAAATGAGAAAAATGTGGTTGATGTGGTGGAAAAGGAGATTGTGATGGTGGCAAGAGGGTGTGAAGGTGGTCGGATTCCGGCAAGATTGCCGGAATCAATGGAGGTGGGCTTTAGGTGGAAAGGAAATGGTGGAGATGAAGATTTGGGTGGTGGGTTGTGAAAGGAGGTGGTGTAGAGGGGGTGGAAATGAAGATGGTGGAGATGGTGGTCATGGGTGAAGCTCGAGCTCCCTCTTTGCTGCTCCCTTTATCTCTAAGCAAAATGAGCTCCCTGTTGAGAGCAATCCAAAAAAATCAAGAACCCCCTCTTCCATCCCTAATTCGATCCCTCCTTTTTTACACAAGGGGTGTGCTAATGTTAACACACCCGTGAATTAGTAATTGCACACCCCCCTTTTAGTTAGATGTATATAGGAATTTGGTAAAGGCACCCTCTTAGTTTGATAAGCCATCCTCCCTTGGAAATGATATTTTTAGACCCTCTTTCGCCCCTTGGACAGCCCACTTCAAATGAATTTTGTGATTTTTTTCTTAGAAAAGGGGTGGTCCAAGTAAGAAAGAGAAAAGAGTGATACATCATTGTTCTTCTTTTGTAATGATTTTACAACAACTAAACCTTGTTAATTGCACCAATTCATTTGTCTTTTCCTTTTTTTTATCTTCAAATGACTTTGACAATTACACCTCTTGGTTTGTCCTTTTAAAATGAGAAGGCCATTGATGTGAACACACCCTTGTCTTCCCAAATTCACCCCACCTTCTCTTTTATCTGGGAATTGATAATGGCACAAATTTAGCTTGTCTTTTCTTCCATTTTTCACAATTTTCCTTGAAAATTTGCAGGAACCCCTCTGAGAAAAGCAACAACCTTTCGAGAGCCTTACATTTCTTGAAGGGCAAAGTAAGCTAGTGAAACCTTGGGTTCTTCTCGCATTTGGATTTGGTTTCGGAAATTTGGGGATTCGATTCGGGAATTCTGTTCGGGATTTTTATTCAAATTTTGGGAAATTGGGGTCAGGTCAAAATGGGGTGTCTACATTTACAGACACACATACACTTATGCACGCATGTATTCTCACACACATATTCACAAACACATGTACACATTAAATCGACACACATACCCTCTCACATACATATTCATAAACACATGAGAGCACACTCATGCACACAAACACTCACCGGTCACTCGTTAAAACATCTAGTTTTCATAGATCATAGGCTTAAAATGCTAGCAATAGAAGCGTTCACAAATCTTCAGCTTAGAAATTAGCATGTTACAGACGTTTTATGAATTTTAGATTCAAGATACAAACATCACAGAAATCTTACAAATCTCAAGCTAAACAAAACAGAGATCTCATAAATTTCACATTTCAGAGCATTAAAACATAGAGATCATGCAATTTTTACACAAACATTCACATTTAAATCAACAATTCAAGAAAAAAAATCAAATGCCTAATAAAATCATGTACCTGAGCTGTTGTAGAATTTTTGAATTGACTAAAAAATTATCAAAGCCTGAGGAATTTCGTTGGAGATGATGAAAACGACCACAGCTTGAGGAATTCAGAGAAGTGATATCTAATGTTTCAACTCTTGAAGGTTTTGATGCTAGATCCGAGGTCTCAGAAAATGGCCGGAGCTTCGCCGGAAAAGGAATGAAGAAGAAGATAAGAAGATTAGGGTTTGTGAAGTAATAGAATGAAGAAAAATTGAAATTAGATTAGGAAGAAGAAAAATGGAGGAATATGTAAAGAGGATCTTGGCTGGAGAAGATCGCAATGCTCGCAGGAATAGCTGGCCGAAGAAGATGATTATGATCGGAGAAAAATCAAACGAAGAAGAAGAGATCTAGGATTTCAAAATTTGTGGGTTTTCTCTCTTAGTTCTCTCTCCCTCTCGAAATTTTGATGAAAAAATGAGTCCCCCCCTTTTTTCATTGTTTTCTTTTATACCAAATGGAGACTACTAATATTGGCACCTCCTGATTTGATGGGCAATCCAAAATCGATAGGCGCGCGAATCAGCCGCGGCCTAGACAGGCTAATTCACCCCCATTTACCTTTGGTTGATGATATACATATATGATAATTTTGACCCCCCATACTCTACTGGACAGCCCTCCTGAGTGTGTTTATGAATATTCTTTTAACCCTACAGGGGGTGGCTCAGGTAAGTGAAGAGAGGGAGTAAAAATTATACTTAAGAGTTGGTACTAGCACACCCCCACCTTGATGGTTCCATCCCTCTTTTATTCTATGAGACCCCTCTTTTATTCTATGGGCACCCCCAGCTGGATAAATCACTCCCCTTACACTACGCTACAAACCTCACTCGTTTATTAAGCAAAACTCGATAGATTTCAACCAAATTTCGCGAGGACCTACTTCGTACCCTAACCAATTCTAGGAAGAAAATTTAGGACTCTAAAACACTAGTTTACTAGGGTTTCCACACAAATCAAGTTATTTGGGGTTCGGCCAAAATGGGGTGTCTACAATATGAAGTATTTTAGATTAGTAAAAATCATAAAGAATGTGTCTGCCCTCTATTGAATCGATAGAATCGAGGGTCGCCATCATCTATAGCCTTCTTGAAACATGTTCATGTCCAAGTACTTCTTTGATTCTTCAATTCTTCGATTGACCACCTCAAGAGCGATTTTCTTTCTTCATTACTTCTGATGTAATATGAAAATAAACTATCCTAGTGTTTTACACTAGCCTAAATAATATGTACATCAAAATAAATTCTCCATGGGAAACCAGTTGCCCACACAACTGCCCACAGGGAGTACATAAACCAATAAAACATTTAATTAATACATTGCGGACTTTTAATTGCTTCATTCCAGTAATACCAAACCATAAATATAAATAGCAAAATCCACAAATATCATCCATATGCATCTCATGCATGGATAGATGTAGAATAATCCTTTTTGCCCAATTTTCACCAATAGAGATCAAATCATGCTAAAATTAAATTAAATAATTTTTAACTCAGCCATAAAAACTACTGACATCAAAAGAAACATTATATATTTAATCCTTATGATGTCAGAAGTCACCACAAATTTTTTTGTGTAAAAACGAAATCGTTTGAGCGAGAATATCTCAAAATATTGGTTTTTAGGAACCCTTTCAGAATAGCATAATTTTTGAATATTTTAAGTGGGAGAAAATTATTCGAACTACCAAATTAGTTACTTATTATGCTTAGAATACACCCAAATAATTTTAAAAAAATTTAATCTTGGTCTATAAATTTTTCTCACAACTTTGGGGCCATTCTGAAATAAAACATGTAATTCCCGAAATAAAATTAGCAAAAGACTACACCTTTGCCTAACTTGTAAAAATCATATCTCCCAATCCACTCATCGGATTTCCATTATTCTAGATGCGTTGGACTCGTATTCGAGTCTACTTTTTAACCATTAAGGTTGATCAGATCAAAAATAACGAGTAGAACGAAATTACTAATCTTTACACAACAGTCCATATGTTGATTAATTAACACAACGGACTAACAACCTCGGATAGTAGGGATAGAACGTCCGGACTCATAGCGGATATACCACATGATCTATCTTTGGTTAATTTAATCTCCTAATTTGAGCCCTAGTTGCTCTGATACACTTGAATGAAGCTTTTCCCCTTCCGGCAAGATCCTTATACGCAGCGGAACAAAAAATCGCATAGAACTTTAAATTTTACTTTTCGATCTTGCTTTTGCCTAAGATCCTGGAGTCTAGATTAGTTAATTATGTTAATCAAATATAAAGAAATACCTCTTTGAAGAAGAAATCAAGGAACCACATTGCTTGATCTACTCCTCGAATGATTGCGATCAATCTGAACTCCGCGAACCCCGCAAGTTGAACCGATGGATTCTTTTCTTTGCTCGAACTTTTATGGATGTGAATAACTCTTATTCACCTCTTTAATGTCTGATCTAATCAGTACCCTTGTTGTAGAGAATAGAGAAACTGATTGGAGGCATTTCTCTTTAAAACTATTGCAATTGGAAGAGAGATTGAGAGAGATATGAAAAATGATTTTTCCAAAGGGGGAAGCAAGGTAGAACGAATTTTGGAGTATTCCTTCTTAAAAATTTGCTGACCCCTCTCTCATTTATAGAAAATAGAGTTTTGGTTTCATAAACCCTTGTTTCTCTCTCTCAATTCCTATCAAAGTAAGAAACCAACTTAAATTGAGACCCCTCGAGTGAATGGGACTCTCCCAAACCATCAACCATGTGTGTGGACACTCAAGGTACATGGGAGAACGTGTATGGATGCCTCTCTCCAGCCCTTGTGGCCTTATCTCATAAGAGTTGATGTTGGAAATAAATTGCTTGCTTTGTAGATCTTACAATTTAGCAATTATTATCCAACAAGGAGTTTGAGTACAACTCAAAGTCCTTGAGCAATTGGGACTCTTTTTCCCAGCACTTTAATTGATTTGGGAGTGTTGTGGACCCCACAAACCTTATCCAAATGTTTAGTCCTATCCCAATTCCCAATTCCGTTCAAATTCTGCAACTTTTACCAAACTGGTTTGGGAATAACTATCCTCATTTGGATTACAAATTTTATACTTATTATTAATCAAATTAATAATACATAATAATGTATATTATTTTAATAATTAATTAATAACTCACATCTAATGGGAGTTATTTCGGCTCCAATTCATCTTCGAAAAATTCTCTTACTGTCTCTTGTTACTTACTTAACAAAGACATGCATATATATATATAGAGAGAGAGAGAGAACATTTCCTACACACTTGTGTAGGTAAGTTACCTACACACTACCTTAAAATACATTGGGGGCCCACATTGTTTGGGTGATCCAAACCATTCATTTGAATGGTCCTCACATAGATAGGGTGTCCACAAAAAAATCAGATCCATAGGATCATCCTAACCATTCAAACTATGGAGGCAAAAAATGGACTAATTTGTGAAGGTTTATACACGTCCATTTTACCTCCACAAATCGTAGGGTTGGGATGATCCTATGGATCTAATTTTTTGTGGACACCCTATCTCTGTGACGACCATTCAAATGAATGGTTTGGATCACCCAAGCAATGTGGGCCCCCACTGTATTTAAAGCTAGTGTGTAGGTAACTTACCTACACAAGTGTGTAGGAAATGTTTTCTCATATATATATATATATATATATATATATATATATATATATATATATAGAGAGAGAGAGAGAGAGAGAGAGAAAACGGTTCCTACACATATGTGTAGAGAGTTCTCTACACACTAGCTTAAAATACAGTGGGGGCCCACATTGTTTGGGTGATCCAAGCCATCCATTATAAAGGCCCTCACATAGATAGGGTGTCTACAAAAATCAGATCCATAGGATCATCCCAACCCTACGATTTGTGGAGGTAAAATGGATGTCTTTAAACCTTCACAAATTAGTTCATTTTTTGCCTCCACAGTTCGAATGGTTAGGATGATCCTATGGATCTGATTTTTCATGGACACCCTATCTATGTGAGGGCCTTAAAAATGAATGGTTTGGATCACCCAAATAATGTGGCCCCCACTGTATTTTAAGCTAGTGTGTAGATAACTTATCTACACATATGTGTAGGAACCGTTTTCTCATATATATATATATATATAAATATATATATATATACACACTTAATTAATATCCACATTAATATAACGGATCATATCCATCCGTGCAATTACATAAAATGCGGAACCCTGATCCGCATTGGATGTTACCGGGTCATTCGAGTTATGAGTGGGATTCGAGTTATGAGCTCCAATTCAGCTCCAATTGGATGTTACCGGGTCATTTGAGTTATGAGTGGGATCATCGCAGGATCTGACGGTCGATCCTTGAGAACTCTATGGTAGGCCCCACTGCGATCTTGCTCTGTAGTTAAACTACACTCGTATTAGGTCAGTGGCCTCCATCGAGAAGTAACCCTGAAGATGACCCTCAGATTATCTTACCCTTAATCATATCATGTATATGCAAGTCCTTTCTTCGTAACTACATCTACTGAGTTGAGTCGCACGGGAGGTGGACACCATTTACCCCCTTGGCCCACTCTTGGTATACCATTTTGATTAAGCGGTGTTTGGCCACCAAATGTATTTGTAAAATCCTTTGAAAATAATTCAATGTTTCATAAAACTTGTTGATAAACATTTTATCAAATCCGCCTGGCCAGGCTATTTAATAGGCCTACCACTCTGACAAAATTGTAGATGTCAATCCCTAAATTTTAGTGCAAAGAATCCTTTGTTTAGTATCACTATTGGTCTCGAGGGTTTGCTCTAGGATATAACTCTATCCGAATGTGACTCCAAAATAGAATCACTATAAGATAGACTAAGACATCTAGAATGGGCCGACAGACCAATAAGATTCCTCAGATCTAAGGACATGTGAAGGGTCATGTCTAGAAGAACAACTTTATACTTTCTTGTCCACAAGTTGTTCTTCATTTGATCCGGTTCAGTTGGGCGATCCAATCGTCACACCCACTCTTCTTGCTTAGGGTCCACTACCTAGATGACCGAGATAAGTCACCTCACGACACGTGCATGTAGGCAAGACTGGTGCTAGTTGTATACAAAAAGAGATATCCAGTCTCTTTCCCAACTAGGAACTATTAAGGTTTGCATAGAACCGAGATGACATATCTCCTTGCTCCCTTGGATCTGTGAATCCTTTGAGCATGACATTTCTACTACGCTACCTAAGGACGAATATGTGTCAATAAACAAGGACATCACACATTCATTAATATAATCACCCATTTATGTCATGAAATAAACCTTTATTAATTAATAAATGGCATTCTATTGGCTTTTCAGGGCATATACTCTAACAATAGCTGTAGACACCCCCATTTTGCTACGCTTTAAAAAGCAAAAGATTCGGTAGTATCATCGAGTTTTGAATCCGTATTCAGCATTAGATTAGGCATCCATGCATTTTAGGGTAGATTTCATTTCATTATGGGAGTTTTGAAGTTGATTCGCGATCCTGAAGGTCTCTAGGGGGTTCCTTTGGCCTCTGAAAGATGAAAGTTCAAGTTTCCAAGCAAATGAAAAAACCTGTTATTTTTAGAATTTTCAGAGTTTCCCTCAATTTTGCCTATTTTGCACTGCAAGGGTATTTTGGTCATTCCCGATGTGTCTCGTTTGACCCCCGAGTTATATTTGAGAAATCTTGAGTGATTTTACAAGTTTTGAAAAAGCTGCTATTTTTAAAAACTCATGGGGCTTCCACATTTTCATCATCTTATGGATATTTCAATCATTTTTCGTATGTCCAAAACCATCTCGAGGGTACGGCTGATGGATTATGAGTAATTTCGTAAGATTTGGGAAACCTGCTAAATTTAGATCTCTCAAGATTTTCTCTTAGGCTTGCACTTCGGGGGTATTTTAGACATTTCCAAACATATCATATTTGGTCCCTAAGTTGTGTGTAAGAAATCTTGAGTCCGTTCATAAATTTTTGAAAATCTACTATTTTTAGAATTTCTCAGGGTTTTCCCTAGTCTCTCCAAATTCTAGCACCTCGGAGTAATTTGGTCTTTTCCTGTGTAATTCTTTTGATCCCCGAAATATGTCTGAGAGATTATGAATGTTTTCCTGAAGTTTGAAAAACCTGCTAAATTTAGAATTTTTCAGGAGTTTTGCTTAATTTGGAAATTCTAAGTGTTGAGGGCATTTTGGGTATTTTCAGGGGATACCAAATGATCCTGTTTAATATTGCTCACCGAAAGGACCCAATTTTAAAAGTTTCTATTTTTGAAGTTTGACCACAAAGACTTTCCATTTTAAATTTTTCCCTTTAGGGGTGAACCAATCTGAGGGTATTTTAGTCGCATTTGGATGTCTAACAGTCAAATAGGGGTATTTTGGTCCGAAAAGTTATTTTCCAAAAAATATGATCCGACATGTGTGAGGGATGTACCATAAATGTCAAATGGGTTGGGTCCATATATAGAATGTTGAATTTAAAAAGATTTTATTATTTTTTTACGAAAAAACCCGAAACCCGTGTGAAATGGCCCATTGGGCTAAAGCTCGCAAAGATGGAGCTCATGTGGGTTCACCCATATGGGTCAACCACCATGGCGGGCGGCCCACATGGTTGACCCACATGAGTTGAGCACCCAACCTTGATGATGTCACAATGGTGACATCATATTTGTTAAAAGAAAAATAAAAAGAATAAAAAATGAAAAGAAGGAAAGAAGGAAAAGAGGAATGATTGCTTAAAAAGGTTTTCTTTCAAAGAAGCAATGTGGAATGAGAATAGCATGTCTTGATTGACAAGAAATTAAGATTGGAATCAAATCCAATTTGGAAACAAGAAAGAAAGAAAGCAAGAGGGGAAAATTGGAAACAAGCCAAAAAGGGAGCTCTCACATTGGAAATTACTATTTCTCTCTTAACCCCAGCTTTTTTTGTATAAAAATCAAAGCAAACAATCCTAGAAAAGATGAAAAAAAATCCAAATTCGTCTTTTTTCTCTCTCCTCCCAAAAAAAAGAAAAAAAAACCTCCTCTCTCTTGAAGTGTGTTCATCTCTCTCTCAAGTGTTCTAGACAAAAGGAATTCTTGAATTCCTTCTTCTTCTCCAAGGCATAACACAATCAAGGATTATTGGAGTGTTCTTTGGATCTTTTTTAGCGTATAAAAGGGTAGGACAAAGCGTATATCTTGGATCACCAACCCTAGAAACAAGGATCGCGATCAACGGTAAGGATTCCTTATCTTTGTGAAGTAGAAAAAGCATGCTAGGGTTTTAATTTTGATAGATCAAATCAACGAGTTTTTCTTTGAAATTTCAGTATGTTATAATATAGATTATGAGTTTTCAAAATCCAAAATTTGATCCAAAAATTAATTTTCCTCCATTTAAAAATGGTTTTCTTTTGTTTTTATTCAATAGGAATTTAAATTAGATTATCAAAGCAAGTGTTTGAAAACATAGTTCTTTTTAAAAACTGATATTTTCTGAGTTTTATATAAAATACAAAACTACTGGAAACTTAATTTCCAACCGCAGTTCGGTCATTTTATTTTTCAAAGAATAACCCCAAAAAGGGTTATTTCTTGATGAATGGAGCTAAAAGTATATCAAATCATGTCCAAATTTAGTGAAACTTTGTTTCCAATAGTTTTACAAGGTGTTTAGATCACCCAAAAATTTTCATATTTTTGGAGTTTATTTAATGAGATTAATAATTATTTTAAAATTTGGCTATTTTTAATAAATACCAAATCATTTTAAAAATTGATAAAACTTTTCAGAATTAAAGCCTAATAATAAATGGAAGTTTCCATTGAAAAATATTTAAAAAAAAATATGGTTTTTACTATTTTCTAATCACTTCCCCGTTTTACGTGCCATAATTATTTTTCTTATTAAATTAATATATTTTCAAAAATATTCTTCACAAACCAGTAACTTAGGTTACTGGAATGTTAGAGAAATATTTTCAATTAATTTTACAAAGATTTGATAAGGTTTTACAATTTATTTTAATAAACGGGTTTTAACGCCTATGAAACAAATTGATCTCTTATGTTTAAAAACCAATTTTATGGAGGAGATTTAATTTTTAAGTTTTGAAATTTTGATAAAAAAATTTATAATCTATTATATATTTACTGGAAGTTTTTATTTGATTTTAGGATACCATTAGGTTTGCTTTTTAAGTAATTCTTTGGTTTCATCTGATTTTTGTGTGAATTTAAATGGGCATCAAATCATAATAAAAATCCATGAAAGTCATACAGTAGTCTAAGATCATGATTATCTTTATACTGTAAGAGTTTAAGTTGATTTGAAATTGATATGCTATAGGTTGCTGTGTTAATCTATAATCTGATTTGAATTTTGAAAAATCAAAAATTGATATCTAATCTTAATGCTAATTCATACAAATTTTTTAGTAAGATTTAATCATCTATATCTTTATTCTGTAAACGTTTGGAGTAATTTAAAATTGATATGATATAGGTTGCTGTGTTAATCTATAATCTGATTTGAATTTTGAAAAATCAAAAATTTATATCTAATCTTAATGCTAATTCATACAAATTTTTTAGTAAGATTTAATCATCTATATCTTTATTCTGTAAAAGTTTGGAGTAATTTAAAATTGATATGATATAGGTTACTGTGTTAATCTATAATCTGATTTGAATTTTGAAAAATCAGAAATTGATATCAAATCTTAATGATAATTCATGAAATGTTTCCAGTAGGCCACAATCATCTATATCTTGTTACTGGAAAAGTTTCAATTGAGTTGGAGTTTGATTGCTTAGGGTTACTGTCTAATCCTAGCAATCTGGTCTTAATGATATTAAATCACAATTTAATAGCAAATCAATACAAAAGTCAGTAAAAATCTCCAAAATACCTTAACTTTTCATCATAAATTCAATCCCTAACTTTTTTGAAACAGAAACCTTAGGGTTCATAGATTGCCTTTGTAAATTGGCTATGCTGAGACAATTTAACTGCCGAGATCGTAACTATAATCGTATACTAATTACGATCGATCCAGCATAATTGGAGTGCGTAAATTATAGTATGTTATTGGCTCTGAGGTCCACTGTCCACGGAAATCCTGAGAAACATGCCAGGCAATAAGATACTATAACTTACGTGTTAAATTATACAAGGGTTGAGAGCACGATTCCCTTCCATGGTTGTGATTCGAGGCCGAAACTTGCGAACCATAGAGCCTTTGGTATTCCTTAGATGTTTAGGAATCGAAAATTCTCAAAAATCGAAAATCATTAAGTTCAACAAATTGAATTAACTCGATCCGCGTCTTAAGAGCCGTTGGATTACGGTCTCCTATCGTAGGAACCTTTAGGGCCCGTAAGGAACACTTACGTCACGTTGCGTCCTAGGTTTAGGGAGTCCTAGAGTTAAGAGTCCAGCTTCATCACGGGCGTTTGCTATGGATAGCAACCATGCCATAGATCTAGTTACACTAGTCACCCAATTTTTTCCTAGGACAAACCTAGTTACCTAGGATGTAGGTTAACCTGCATTAGTCTAAGGGACATCTTGCACCTAGATATGACCATATGGCATCTTAGATGAAGTCTTAGGATAATAAAATCTTCAACTTTAATTAAATAATTTCTCTTAAACTGTTAAAACAGTCAATCCAGTCTAGGTCGGTGTCCTAGATGAGTTCAGCATAAGTAGCTTAGTTCAGGTGCACCGAACTGCGTCGACTCTGATTCCAGTGAGGCTGGGATACGTAGGCAACTTGGATACTTGAGTGGCATACCAAGCCCGAGTCGGCTCCACACATAAGTGGTGGGGTTTTTTACATTAATCCTTAAATTAAAAATAATTAAATCACTTAGGACTTTCCATGAAATTAGAATTTTAGGAGAATTTTTACTTAGATTGAAATCAAACAAATTAAGAAAATCAAGATACATATTTAGGAATTACACTGAAATTAGATCTTAGGATGCATGTTATGTAGTTCGCACATTAATATAGAGTTAAATAAGCCATTTAAAAGATATTCAAAAGAGTTAACTTTTGGAATTGAAGACCGATTATCGGGCATGAATAGTGCATGTGGTGGTAACTCTCCATACCTTCCATTCTCGTAACCAGGTAACGAGTCTAGATTTCTGGTCAATTATGGGGTCCTAGATCCCTCATCAAGGTGGCGACTCTGTCACTCTCTTTTGCGTGGAATTCGGATTGCTTTAGTGATCCCAAGTTCACGAAAAAGATAAATTAAATCACACCTTGCTAGGCTCGGCGGCTTACCCCTGCCCTTATGGGTACTGGGTTGCACGTTTGTTTGCACCCTATGGCTTGGTTGCTGCCTGCTTGGTTGGGTAATTAAAATCAATAATAAAAAGCACACGCCATTCGTGTGGGTACGAGAGACCAAGAGAGAGCGTAGCACCTCGCGCGCTCGCGACCCTCTCGCGGGATCGGGTCCCACAATAGCAAGGTGATCCGAGGTCTAAATTTACTTTGGATCGTGATCCAGACATAGCCACAAAATCTGATGGAATGTTTTAGATCTGAATGGAGGTGCAAATGTAGAAAAATACACTTTATATTTTCCCCCGTTTATGTCTATTCATTAGTGGTAGCTTTGTTACATTAAAAAACTCTACTTAAACCACAAACAACATGCTACTTTCTCACTTTTCGTTTCGACAACGATTCTTTGGACGTACTTCCCTCTGCTCCCTTCCAATACTAGGCCATGTTCATTTCAGATTGTGACAACCGATGGTGAGGGCCCCAACCGATTATTGGCTTGGGGCCCTCACCATTGGCTTCCACAATATGAAATGAACAGGGCCTAAAATTGTAACTGTGTACTCACAAGTAGAACCTAGATCTCTCAGATTCAAAATGGATCACAAACCAAACTCAGAAAAGTACATAGGATCCAAAAAGCACTAAAAAAAGATTAGACCAATAAGTGATCGAAAGGAATGGGTGTACTTCTTTGGCTTAAAGTCATGGGTATGCTCCCCAACGACGGGAGTTCAAATACCCATGTAGTAACCCGAAGCACATGGTTTATGGGTGATTGCCCACATCCATAGGGATTAGCCTGCCCTAAAATAAGGCGGGCATACCCTATGTCCTAAAAAAAAATCATAAAGAAACTTGACGGAGTTCGGGCCGGGCCATCAACACCCCTACAAACAAGTTTTCCTTAATCTATTAATTACCTTATAGATGTAAATTTCCTTATAGCTATTAAATGCCTTAAATATTACATCCTTAATCTCCATCTCTATTTTTATATCAAAGAAATTTTGTAACAAGAGGGTGTATCTTTCATAAGAATATTGTACAGGCTATGCGCGTTGCTGGATGATATATAATGAAATAAGATAATAAAAGCCCAGTCATTATAAAGAAATTGTTAAACGAGTCATCTATCTATATCTATAAAGTTGAATGTGGTAAGCTGGGGTGTCGCCACGTGGCACCCCCACTACATCCCGAAATTTAAAAACGCTTGAATGTGGTAAGCGGAATCCTCTACGCTGCCTTTAATTTAGATGTTTCTATTAAATAGGCAGTAATGTCCCTTTAATTTAGCAATAAATCCTACAAAAATCTCTCTTTATTCACCCATATAGTAGGTTGTATATGAAGGTCTCTCCGTTTCCTCTAACCCTTTCGTCGTAGAAACTACCTCCTCGCATTCCACATTTTTCAGTGCTATATTTTAGGAAAAAAATTGGTTTCTCGGAAATCTTTTAACGTATAGCCCTCTACGCAAAAATCTCGCCCAAATCTTCACGGCTATCTATCTATATCTATAAAAATTAACTGAAAGTACGTTTTTCCAAGATTTTAGGCAACGATAATCTTTTTTTTTGGGTAGGTAACGATAATCTTCCCCAAACGTCAACTATAGAAAGTATTACGTCTTTTCCTATCCCGGACTCTCTTTTCGTGTTCCAAACGGATGCAACCCTTGATTTATCTCAATCATCTTTTATTTCTTCCACAGCAGCCATGCAACCCTTGATACCAGACCCTAACTCTAGCATTCTTACTGCCCACAATCATCACTTTTAATGATTTAGTGTTAAAAGTAAGGTCGGGTTTCAGGTTTTTTCGCCTTCTCCTTCCTCTGTTTTTATTTATTAGGCGAATTGTCATTTTTCTGGGGGATTTTCATTAACTATAGTTTTTCTGATTCTATGTATTTTATGTTTCTTTCGTTAGATTTTCCTTCTCTTACCAGATGATGTCAAGGTGGAATAATATTAGGAAGAGTTGAAGGATGTTATCCTCTATCTAGCCATACCCAGATTAGAAGAATAGAAAAAAAAAGGTATAAGGGTGGTAGAAATCAAGTGACCATTTTTCTGGGATGTGTGTATTTTGGAAGGTTGAGAATTGCTATTGCGAAAATTTCAGGGTCGTCTTTTGTTGTATTGAATGTGGATCGATTAGGTCTTGGGCAATTTCATTGTCCCAAATGAAGTGTTTTAATATTTTTATACCATTCCGTGTTACTGCCAGGGCATTTTTTTATATTACTATTATATTTCTTAGAAGTCCCACTTATATTGTTGTTTCTCTAATATTTTAGTTTTGATTGATTTATTTTGGTTTTGATTTGCGGATATAATAACTTCCCTTGTGGTGGAGGTGAGTAGATTATGCCTCTTGATTTTTTTTAGTTTCCTTCTCCTTTCTTTACTGCAGAGATGGGTTTTATGTTGTTTACATCAATGAATATTGTTAACTTTTCCTTTTTAGATTGTTGGATTATAAACTTTTGATGGGCTTTGGTTGTTTTTTTTGGCTTTGAATGATATGTTTTGGGCCTTCATCTTTTCCATTGTAAGATTAGAAATGATTTTTTTGGTATTGTTGTATATGGTTGTAAATGTTATTTTGGATGTTAAAAATAAAATATCGCGCGCATTGTTCATTTGAATGACCAAATGTCGTTCCTTATGAATGTTTATTCTCATCGGTTTAGGGTTTGATGTATTTTTCTAATGAACTGTAGGAAAGATGTAATTTTCTAATGAACCATAGGAAATACATGTCTGGTGACTTCTAGAGCCAGTGGATCCGAAATGGATTTGTCTTTTAACACCCCTTCACCTTTGCAACACGTGCATTTAGCAGGAATGTTGTCAAGTAGGCATGGTCATTCCAGCACTTGGCTGATTTCAAGGCGTTATGGTAATGCCCATCAGAAATATATTATAGTGACATATTTGATTTTGAAGGATACAAAAAAAATGAAGTATTTGAGGGTTCAATTATTTCTTTCATTTTGATTGTGCTTTCTTCGTTGCATTCATTGAGACTCTTCAATCTTCATCCTCCTCACCTTGCATCCTCCTTCCCATATTTGCTACTAACTACAGTGATCTGCTCCGGTTCCACCATCAATATCACACAGCATGTGCTTTTTTTTGGTTTGGGAAATATTTGTTTCATATTTTTTTACAACATTATTTCCCTCTAATTTTTTCAATTAGGGACCTTCAATTTATAATGATATCCTCATATCCCTCTAAATTGCAGTCTAAAATCCTGATTTCTTTCTTTTAATTTCCATTTCATTGCTTCTGCAGCCTTATACTACTTGATATAGACCTTGCCATTCATAAAAAAAAATTATAGTTGTTTGTAGGATTGCAGGTTAGATGATTAGAATTTTTTTTCATTTAATTTCCATTTCATTGCTTCTGTAAACTTATATTGCTTGATATAAAACTTGCCATTTATAAAAAAAATATAGTTGTTTGTAGGATTATAAGTTAATTGGTATGGTTAGACGATTAGGGTCTTGAAAAGCTGCATCCTTTACCAAGGGTTGCTACCAAAACTGGATTCGATTTAAAAAATACTGGTATGGTTAGATGATTAGACTTTTTTCCATATTTGTTTTACTTCATTTCTCCTAAAATAAGTTTACGTGCATGAAATTTTTGTATCTTATTCTTTGACGGTTTAGGGCTTCATCAGAATCTAGATTTTAGCTTTCTTTTAGGGCCCGTTTGGATGCCGAGAAGATTTTGATTTGGATTTCTCACATTTGCAGCCTTTTTGCATTGTAATTTGGATCGGATCAAATTCTTGGATTTCTAATTCAGCAGCTAACAGTGAAAAATAAATAGATTTCTAAGTTTGAGGTGGAAATAAGAAATTGGAAATCAAATTCTTTAGGGCCCATGAAATTGGATCTGAAATGGATTTGTCTTTTTACGCTCCTTCACCTTTGCAACACGTGCATTTAGAAGGAATGTTGTCAAGTAGGCATGGTCATTCCAAGAATGACTTTCAAATTCATTGTTGGTTCTAATTCTCCAAGCTCTCTCGGAGATTAATATCTGGATCAATTCCTCTAAGCTGTGGCTGTGCCATGTGGCACATCCTCTCTATCTCTGGAATTTTAAAAGTCACTTTACTTTCGTATCTATCTAACCAATCTTAAGGAATTTCAAAGGTCACTTTACTTTTATATCTATCTGCGCCTAAGGGTGTCAATTTTGGCTCGGGCTCGGAGGCTCGCTCGAGCTCGGCTCGAATCCTTAACGAGCCGAGCCGAGCCGGCTCGCCAGGCTCGTTAAGCTTAATGAGCCTAGCCCAATTTAGGCCAGGCTCGGCTCGGCTCGTTAAGAATTTAATATATTTAAATATATATATATTATATATTAATTTATACATTAAAAGGGTTGTCCAGGGAGTGAAAGGGGGTCAAAATATATCACTTCATTTTTGGAACCCCATTTGTGACTAGGACCACCCCCCATAGTGTAAAAAGAGTAGTCAAATTACACTAGTAGGGCTGTCCACGGAAGATGAGGGGTGTGAACATAATATAACCCGAGCTCGGTAAGGCTCGCGAGCCTGGCCGAGCCTGACCGAGCTCGAGCCTGGTTCAAGTCCGAGCCGAGCCTGAGCCGAGCTTTTGAGCTTAATGAGCCGAGCCGAGCCGAGCCTGACCAAGCTCGGCTCGGCTCCTTTACACCCCTATCTGCGCCCATTCTTATCGCATTTAATAAAGAGGAAGTTGAGTTAAGAATATGAAACGTTACCAATATGAAATGTTCCAATACCTCTGCATGGATAAGTCTCTCTTTATACAGCTGCTTCTATAATGCTTACTATTTTACTCTCTCTCCATTTCAACGACAAAATCTATAATATAATATTAAGCTCTCTCAGAGATTAATATCTGTGATATTAATATGGTTTATATCCTCTCTCTAAAAATGGCTGGGAATGCCATGATTTCCGTATTTTCTTCAACCTCTCCCCATATCTCTCGGTACATTTCCCATACCGATTGAGTGTTCTCTCTCTACCTTGGTATTTCTTCTGGAAAAAGTACTGAATTAGGGCTTGATTTGGGTTTTTTCGGGTGAATTGGAAAAGGTTCCAATACCTTGGTTTTTTGTTTAGTTGGGTTTCCTTAGATTTCTGTTGCAATTTGGAATTTTTTTTTAATTTTCATTTCTTTTTTTTTTCTTTTTCGTTTATATCTATTCTTGCTTTATGATGTTCTTATATATTTTACTTCGTTGTTTCTAAAGTTAGGTGTTTTTTTTCGAATTTTGTTTCGGATTCATGATATGTTTGGCTAAGTTTTATGAATTCCTTT
Source organism: Tasmannia lanceolata (assembly GCF_043159265.1). Classification (NCBI taxonomy): domain Eukaryota; kingdom Viridiplantae; phylum Streptophyta; class Magnoliopsida; order Canellales; family Winteraceae; genus Tasmannia; species Tasmannia lanceolata. Next base: position 8,526,443 of record NW_027518688.1, on the reverse strand, counting down.
ATTTTTTGTGCTTAAATTTGTTATGTATTTTAATTATTCATTATTTTTTGTTGAAGATATATGTCCTTGGATTGTTTTCTTATGCGTTCTTCTCTTGAAATTTTCTCAATATCTTACGATGAATGTTTCTTCTTTCTTTACTTCTTTTTCTTTTTTTTTTAAATATAAGTTATAAAGCTTTCTGTTTTAGTTATAAAGCTTTCTGTTTAGGCCGGGACTGCAACTAGTTTAAGACTATTTTTTTTTTTGGGATAATTGCATTTTCACCCCCTCTAGTTTCTGACATATCCACTTCCACCCCTATAGTTTAAAATGTAACAAATACACCCTTGTAGTTTCAATTTGTTTAAGGTTTGCCCCCTCAGCTGAAGGTTCGTCCATAGATTGAAGGGTTAGGATGATCCGATGGAGCTGATTTTTTGGGCACACCCTATCTATGTCAGGACCCATCAAATGAACGCTTTGGATCATCCAAATAATGTGGGCCCATACCCGAATCCAAACACTACCAAAAAATCATCCAAATAATATGGGCCCACATTGTTTGGATGATCTAAAACGTTCATTTGATGGGTCCTGACATAGATAGGGTGTGCCCAAAAAATCAGCTCCATCGGATCATCCTAACCCTTCAATCTATAAACGAACCTTCAACTGAGGGGGCCTACCTTAAACAAATTGAAACTACAGGGGTGTATTTTTCACGTTTTAAACTATAGGGGTGGAAGTGGATGTGTCAGGCCTACCTTAAACAAATTGAAACTAAAGGGGTGTATTTGTCACGTTTTAAACTATAGGGGTGTAAGTGGATGTGTCAGAAGCTGGAGGGGGTGTAAATGTAATTTTCCCTTTTTTTAAAATGGATGTACTTTTTCTTTTAAAAAACAAAAGTATGTTATATCGGGATGGTTTGTCACGGTCACAACACCGTATAATTCAACGCTCACGGGTCTTTGTTTTTTGGGGGTGTGGTGGCTTTCCTTTGTTTCTGATCACCAAACTCAAATGCAAAGATTGTTTCTCCTTTTATAAAATTTTGTGTTTGTCGTTATTTATTCTCCCCCTCGTGATAACGGATGTGATATGAGACTATTACTGCTACTGAATTGATATCCACAGCCCCATTTTTTCATATTGCCGCCCCTCACATTATTAAACACTTTTCTGGCTAACTGTTGAAGTCTTTCAAACATTGTGAAACTTTTAATATGGAAAGGAAAATGATATCAGCACAACCATGTTTTGATGACTGCACTAACTCAACTCGTCTTTTAGTATTTAAAGAGCTGTCAAAGGCATTACAGTTCCCTAAAAGCCCTCCCAAGCCAATTAAAATAGAAAAGACAAGTTGAGTTTGTGCAATTAATAAAACATCGTAGTGTCAGATGCTCAAAAGACTGTTACTCACAGGCTTGTTCTTAAAGAGCCACTCTCTGATTCCAACCCGATTTTAAGGAAAAAGCCCAAAAATCGACCAAAGTTGCACCCCCCCCCAATCAGAAAAGCATGCATATAGAGTGCCACTATTAAAACAATGGGGTGTGAATATCAGTTTTCCTACTAGAGAAAATACAAGAATAAATTCGGGGTTAAAACATACAAAAAAAATAGGGCGCTGATATTCTCCCTCACCCGTGATGGCTGGCTAACTTTAAACGTTAGGATTTAACGTATGTGTCACTTTCCCACCATTTGACATTTTGACCGGTCTCTCTCTCTCTCCACACACACAACAGGAACAGTTGGTGGGCCCAACAGAAATCGTTGGTGGAATGGTAGGCCCATCGTTGAACAACATAGGCCCCACCCATACCACACCATAGGATAATCCTAACCGTCCATTTGATGGGCCATAAATGTAAATAGGTTGCTTCCCAAAATATCATTTCCATAGGCTGATCCTAGCCCTCCGATCTAAATAGAAACTACATCTTATGCAACCTATATAGATTGTAGGGTTGTGATCATCCTATGGAAATGATTTTTGGGGCACAACCTATTTACATTGTGGCCCATCAAATGAATGGTTTGGATCATTCTATGGAGTTGGTCGTAAAGTAACATTAAGGCCCGTCCACAACATAGGACGATCCAAGCCGTCCATGGTTTGGATAATCCTATGGAGTTGGTCGTACAGTAACATTAAGGCCCAATCGTAGGCCCCACCAATATTTTTTCAAATTGAAGCGTACCGTCCACAACATAGGATGATCCAAGCCGTCCATGGTTTGGATCATCCTATGGTGTGATTCGTACAGTAACATTAAGGCCCAATTTAGGCCCCACCCATATTTTTGAAAATGAAGTGTACCGTCCAGACCAGAGGATGATCCGAGCCATCCATTTGATGGGCCATAACATAAATGGGTTGTGCCCCCAAAAGGGTAGGCCCATCAAATGAATGGTTTGGATCATCCTGTGGTCGTACACTAACATTAAGGCCCGTCCACAACATAGGATGATCCAAGCCGTCCATGGTTTGGATAATCCTATGGAGTTGGTCGTACACTAACATTAAGGCCCAATCGTAGGCCCCACTGATATTTTTCAAATTGAAGCGTACCGTCCACAACACATGATGATCCAAGCCGTCCATGGTTTGGATCATCCTATGGTGTGGTTCGTACCAATTTAGGCCCCACCCATATTGTTGAAAATGAGGTGTACCATCTAGACCATAGGATGAACCGAGCCATCCATTTGATGGGCCACAATGTAAATAGGTTGTGCCCCAAAAATCATTTCCGTAGGATGATCACAACCCTACAATCTATAGAGGTTGCATAAGATGTAGTTTCTATTTAGATCGGAGGGCTAGGATCAGCCTATGGAAATAATATTTTGGGACGCAACCTATTTACGTTTATGGCCCATCAAATGGACGGTTTGGATTATCCTATGGTGTGGTATGGGCGGGGCCTACATTGTTCAAAGATGGGCCCACCATTCCACCAACGGTTTCTGTTGGGCCCACCAATTGTTCCTGTTGTGTGTGTGCGTGGATGGAGAGAGAGAGAGAGAGAGAGAGAGAGAGAGAGAGAGAGAGAGAGAGAGAGAGACCGGTCAAATGGTGGGAAAACGTTAGCCAGCCGTCGGAGGGGGGGGGGTATCAGCGCCCAAAAAATATAAGAAATATTTTTGAACCGGAAATGACCATGTATGTTACAAGGTTAAAAAACTTGTTGGCCATCAAAACTTCAGTCAGTCGCCCACAGTTCTACCCTCATTGAATGATCCTACCAGTGTTGAATGGATTCAGATTCGCGTCGCGGGATCCGACATGGATTAGAGGTGTCGGATTTGACAAACCCCCAAAATTTGCATTCGGTAATCCTTGAATAAAATAAATTTTCAAAATAAATTTTTTTACATTTATATATATATATATATATATATATATATGAGAGAACATTTCCTACACACTTGTGTAGGTAAGTTACCTACACACTAGCTTAAAATACAGTGGGGGCCCACATTGTTTGGGTGATCCAAACCATTCATTTGAATGATCCTCACATAGATAGGGTGTCCACAAAAAATCAGATCCATAGGATCATCCTAACCATTCAAACTATGGAGGCGAAAAATGGACTAAAATGGCCCATCAAAAATATTTTGAAAAATATGGGAGGGTTTGACTCGACCTGTAAGGCTCCGGGTGACACGGGTCAGGTCAAAATGATCGGGAAAAATTTACGGGTCACGAATCTTGGACCCATACCCGGCCCAAGAACTGTACGGACCACATCATAGGTTGATCCAAACCGTCCATGTGATGGAACACAACAACAACAGGTTGTGCCCCTGAAATCATTTCCATATGCTGATCCTAGCCGTCCAATCTATAGAGGTTTCCATAATATGTTGTTCCTCTTACATCGGATGGTTAAGATCACCTTATAGATTTTTTATTACTAAAGCATAAAGGAGGGGGTAAGATTGAAATTATGTGGCTTTCATGGGTGCCTTTGTTAAAAAGCATAAAGGAGGGGGTAGGATTGAAATTATGTGGCTTTAACAGGTGCCTTTGTTAGAAAGCATAATAGAGGAATGGAAACTAAGGGAATTATTTGAATTTCTCCCAAAAATCTATGAGAATTACACATCACTTTTTTTGACTTTTTTTCAACAAAGGCACCCATTCAACCCACATATTTTCAATCCTACCCCTTCCTTTATGCTTTCTAACAAAGGCACCTGTTAAAGCCACATAATTTTAATCCTACCCCCTCCTTTATGCTTTTTAACAAAGGCACCCATGAAAGCCATATAATTTCAATCTTACCCCCCTCCTTTATGCTTTTGTAATAAAAAATCCATAGGGTGATCTTAACCATCCGATGTAAGAGGAATGGAAACTAAGGGAATTATTTGAATTTCTCCGAAAAATCTGTGAGAATTACACATCAATTTTTTTGACTTTTTTTTTAACAAAGGCACCCATTCAACCCACATATTTTCAATCCTACCCTCTCCTTTACGCTTTCTAACAAAGGCACCTGTTAAAGCCACATAATTTCAAACCTACCCCTCCTTTATGCTTTTTAACAAAGGCACCCATGAAAGCCACATAATTTCAATCTTACCCCTTTCCTTTATGCATTTGTAATAAAAAATCCATAGGGTGATCTTAACCGTCCGAAGTAAGAGGAACAACATATTATGGAAACCTCTATCGATTGGACGGCTAGGATCAGCGTATGGAAATGATTTTTGGGGCATAACCTGTTGATGTTGTACAGTTCTTGGGGCGGGTACGGGTTCAAGATTCGTAACCCGTAAATTCCCCAGGTCATTTTGATCTGGCCCGTGTCACCCGGACCCTTACGGGTCAGGTCAAACCCTCCCATATTTTTGAAAATCTTTTTGATGGGCCCAAAAATTAATTTCTTCTAATCTTTGCACTGGTCTATCCCCCACAGTTGGTGGGCCCAAAAATTATTTTCTTCAAATCTTTGAACAAGGTAGGCCCCACCTGTATTTTTCAAAATGAATTGTACGCACCACCCCATGATTCAAACCCTCCATTTGATAATCATAGCCCTCCGATCTAAAGAAAAACTGCATATTACAGAAGAGAAAACGGTTCCTACACATATGTGTAGAGAATTCTCTAAACATTAGTGATGTCTGAGATGTGGCTTAATTTCAGCCCTTAGATCAATACACATCTAAGCCATACATTTAAAAAACGAAAACCAGTGAGGGTTTCTCACGCCCAAACCCAAAAACGAACAAAGCCCAAAAACGAACAAAACCCAAAATCTAGGGCATCTTAGGAAGAAACCCAAATCTGTAAACCTCTTCTCTTCTCTGATTAGCTTCTCTGGTTTTGATCAAACCTCATCTCCTTGCATCTCCTACACAGGCTGAGAAACCTCCAAAAACCCGATTGTTCTCAATACAATACAGAAGCCGGCTCGGGTTTTGTACGAACTCTCGTCTCCTCGCATCTCCTTCACAGTTCGAGGTAGACCGTCGAAGAAGAACAAGGGTGAAACCCAAAGCCGACGATCTCCTTCACCAGGTAAGTCCTTCCTTCTCTGTTCTTTTTTTTTTCCATTTTTTAATGCTAAAAGAGGAAGAATCGGGTTTTTGGGTTTTTTTCGTTTTTGGCTTTCTTGCTCTTGGTGAAGGAAATCGTCGGCTTTGGGTGACGGAGATCTTGGTGAAGCAGAAACCCAAAATGCTTATTTCCAGTGTAAATGAGGGGATCTCAGCAACAAACCCAAAAACGAAAAAAAACCCAAAACTAGGGCATCTCAGCAAGAAACCCAAATCTATAAACCTCTTCTCTGTTCTTTTTTTTTCCATTTTTTTATGCTAAAAGAGGAAGAATCGGGTTTTTGGGTTTTTTTCTTTTTTGGCTTTCTTGCTCTTGGGTTTCCACCTCCTTCCCCAGGTAAGGGTGAAACCCAAACAGAGGGAAGAACAAAAGCAGAAACCCAAACACTAGGAAGACAAAAATGAGGAAACGCATCTCGCTTCCTCGCCTTAGATTCTCGGGTTAGCAGCTTCTCTCTTTTTATTTACGTTTCCCTTTTTCCCCTCAAAATGCAGGGATTAGGGGTAGCGTTTCTCTATTACGGTAGTTAAATCTGTGGAGGAACAGAGAAGGAAGAAGAGCTTATTTACTCAACATAGTCTGAACTGGTAAGAGTTTATTAATATTTTTTTGATTTTATTTCTAGTGTTGAAGGGATTTAAATGCTTATTTCCAGTATGAATTAGGGTTTCTATCGATGTTTAGGTTGTTAAAATTTTCTCTTTAGCTTTTTGGTGTGAGATTCATCTGTACGATTTCTATTTACTTACTTATTTCATCAATTTGCAATTTTCTAAATTTTGAAGTTACATGTTTATCTCGATCTGATGTTTTTTTCGGTTTATATGGTCGATCAGTTGCATCTTCAGGTTTTTTGATCCTCCTTTACAGTATATGGATCCGTTTGGGCTGTCTATTGTGGATGTTGATGAAAATAGATTAATTATGGCTGATGATACAATGTCGCAAGCCGATAGGTTATGTGTTTATGAGGGAAATAGATTAGAGATGGGTGATGAAGAGGAACCGCTAGGTTGGGTTGATAATGATGAGGGCGGTACTGGTACCTCAGAAACGCCTAATAAGGATGATGCGGCGAGTGTTTTAGGTAGCAAACCTTTTGAAGGCCAGCTTTTTTATAATTGTGAAGATGCCTATGCATTCTATAACTCATATGCGTTGAGTACAGGTTTTGAAATTCGAAAAGGCAGGACCAATAGGTCGATCAAAACAGGTGAACCTATAAGGAAGAGTTATGTATGTGATAAAGAGGGATTGAGAAATCCTAATGATAAGAGACAGATTGGGATGGATGTGAAGCGGCGTCGTGAAACAAGAGAGGGTTGCGAGGCAAAGATGGAGATCAATTTGACAAAAGAGGATAAGTGGGAAGTTAGAATTTTTGTGGAAGAACATTGCCATGATCTTACATCTCCATTGAAGACACGATTGCATCATTCACATAATACATTACATAAGAAAGCCTTATGTAAAAACTTGATGGATAAAATGCACAGTGATGGGTTTGGTCCTTCTGGCATTGCAAGGGCAATTAACGCTTCAAATGATGGTTCATCTAGTGCTCTCACACCAGATCAGGTGTCGTCTCATTTGAGAGCACATAGGGCTAACAACATGGGACGAGAAGTTGCCACAGTAGCTAATCAGTTCCAACAGAAACGAGCGGAAGATCCAAATTTTCAGTTTGCCATGGAGATAGATGTTGATGGAAACCTGAGATCGATGTTTTGGGCGGATTCGAGGGCCAGAGAGGCATACCTAACCTTTAGCGACGTAATTTTTTTTGACGTCACTTATAAGACGAACAGGTATAGGATGCCGTTTGCACCATTTACCGGCGTAAACCACCACAAACAGTCTACACTTTTTGGTTGTGCCCTCTTAGCAGATGAGACGGAGGAGACATTCACTTGGTTGTTTCGACAGTGGTTAAAATGCATGTTTGACAAAGCTCCAGGGTGTATAATAACTGATATGGATGGGGCGATGAGAAACGCGATTAGGCATGTTTTTCCAAATACACGCCATCGCTTTTGCTCTTGGCACATTAGTAGGCATCTAGTTGAGCATGTTCCAGACATGCGAGATGCAACTAGTCAGTTGTATAAGGAATACAACCATTAGTTTTATAGGAAACACAAAACCGACAGTGAGAAGGAATTGGGAGCGTTGGTGGAGAAATATAATTTACATGACAGACATTGGTTATGTAAGATGTGGGATTTACGAATGCACTGGGTTCCTGCTTATTTTAGAGACACATTTACAGCTGGAATGACTTCAAGTGCACGAAGCGAAAGCATTAATGCTTTCTTTGATGGATTTGTTAAGCAAAGTACCACTTTAGAAAAATTCGTGGTACAATATGAAAAGGCACTTGTGGCTCGGCGGAAAAAGGAAGCTGAAGAGGATTGGAGGACTAAATCATCACATGCAGTATTGATTGTTGGGAGGACAAGGTAAGAATGCGTAATGAGGAGGAATGGAAGAGTTACAAGGTTATATATGATGTATCGGAAGGTGTTAATGCTACATGTGAGTGTGCGATGTTTGAGACCGCAGGGATTCTATGTAAACACATACTTCGCATAATGGATATGAGGCGTTTAGGTTCTATTCCTGAGCGATATCTCTTAAATAGGTGGACAATTGGGGCGAGATATCAAGTGAATAGTTTCGCATCTACAAGCATAGGAGATAGTGCCGAAGTAACTTCATTTGAGAGATGGTGCATTACATCAAGGGTTCATAAAGTACTAGATGAACACCCGAGAAAGAAGAGCATTTTGAAGAAGATGGAAGAAGACTTAAATGTGTGGGTAGCGGAATGCGAAGAAGCAAAGAAAGACAAGGAGAGTGTCTTGGAAAGCAGTGGCAGTCAAGTACAATCCAACTATCCTCTCGAGATACCTATTCACGACCCTCAAGTTGTGAGAACCAAGGGTCGGCCAAAAAATGCTACAAGGTTTAAATCTCCATTGGAGGCCTCTCAATCTCAACCCAAGCAGCAAAGGACGTGTAAAAAATGTGGAGAAAAAGGCCATTATGCGACCACGTGCAAAAACATACCCGAGGAAGAGGTATGTTTTTAAATCTCAATGTGTTTCTAATAATTTTTTCCAAATTGGAAGGTTTATAATATGTTTCTCATATAGATGACTACAACGAAGGTTGTATAGGAAGAGGTTAGAGTTGGCGAGAAGGAGGACCACCGTTGGAGTGCACTAAGTAAGTGTTTACAATCATAATCCCTCTATTCTTTTTAATTAAAACTCATGCAAAATGATTGGCCATCCTTTCTTTATCTGTGTGCCATATCTTGTTTCACTTCTAATAGATTTTTGTGTACCACTGATGAATTTTAATCATGCATTTGATGCAGGTCAGTAGAAGAGGTTGGAAATTGGTCACTGAAGCTTTGGTGCAGATATTTTTTTGTTCACCTGCTATTTGGAACCAACAACATTTTTCTTCACCTGCTGTTGGTGAGATAGTTTCGCATCTACTTTTTTGAATGGCTGTTATGATTAGAGATGCATATAGTATTTTATGGTATAGTTTTTTTAAAAATTGCAGCATTCAATCAGATCTAAGATGCTAACACACACAAAATATTAAGTGAACGGACAGTTATCACAAGCCATATGCAGTGCCATATTATGGTGTGTAGATTTGTGTTTAGATTAGTTTTGAGTCCCATCTAGATTAGTTTTTCAAAACCATTATTTTGCTTGTTTTAAGTCATGATTTTTTCTGTCCTCCCCGGACCTCAGCGTACAATTCCGGGTTAAAAAAAATAAGATTTTTGTTTATGTATGTTATACTATGCGACTGCTAACATTTTCTGTTAGTATGTTCTTAATTTAGAGTGTAATCGTGTAATGCATTTATCAGTTTGTATTAATGTCTTTTTTACTTTACTGAACAAATGATATAACAAACATGCTGGAAATCCTTTAATGATCAGTATATATAGACTTTTAACAGTAACAGTGTGGTTGATTTGTTCATATAACACAGGTTTGACAAAACATAAAGGCTTTTAACTGTAACAGTGTGGTTGATTTGTTCATATAACACAGGTTTGACAAAACATAAAGGCTTTTAACAGTAACAGTGTGGTTGAATGTTCATATAACCGAGACAGGTTTTTGACAAAACATGGGTCATCCTTATTCTTATATAACAGACATGGATTTATAGATCTCACTCTTGCTTTCATAATTCTTCCTGAAGCTTTGTATTATTTATGGAATAGCTTTCACTATGTTTCTAGAGTTCTAGTTAATAAAAATTATCATTTTCATGTTGATTTGTATCTGGCAATTAAAATTTCTCTTGAACAGATTATCACATCTTTTCTCATGAAGGAAATTTTTAATAACAATAACTGACGCATGCATAATTCCTCAGTTAAATATTAGGTGACCCTTCAATTGGATGGTTAGGATCAATGAGAATGTGAACCAATTATATAGTAGGGATGGCAATGCTTATCTTTAAATGCTTATATCATACAGTTTGATATGTACTATCCTTTTTAGCCCTTTTTTTTCAATGCTTATAGTCCTCTTTAAATGCTTATAGTTCTTTTTAGCCCTTCTTTAAATGCTCATCAAGCATATGGTTTACATACTTATGCAGGTTCCAGAATAGCAGTTCCACGGAGTCTTCGGTGGGCTGCTTGTGGAGCGGTATCCATAGCTCGACGACAGCTCTGCTTGTCCGCCTTTTTAGTCCTCAATGTGAACCCCAAAATATAGCTGCTTATGACAAGGCCCAGTAGAGCCTTCTATTTATAATATTTGAAGCTTGAGATCTAGTGTTTGTAATTCTATGGTACCAACAGAAACCATTAACAGTGCATTTATTAGTGACCTTCTCCAAAATTTTCAGTAGGTGATTGCTCTTGAGCCCTACTGAACGATGCAGGGTTTTTTTTTTTTTTTTTGGGTTGAACAAAGGAAGTTTGATGAATGTCTTTGAAGTATACATGTTTTGGTCACACAATTTGATTGTTTGGCTTTAGTATCTTTATCATCTTTTATGACGAAAAATTACCTTCAGGTAATGTTTGGATGCCATGATTTTTTTTTTCCATGGAATATTTGTTTATTAAGTGATGTGAGAGGGCCAGGGAGGGTGGGAGAAGGACAGAGTAGAGATTGCATGACAGAGGAGAAGGGGTTAAAAAGCAGGGAAAAATAAATTGTATTTTGATTACAGTTTTTCTTTTCCTTGTCTTCAGCCTTCAGCCTTCTCTAAAACTTTTAATTCATGGCAGCCAAACATGGCCTTATTATGTGAAAATTTTACCAGTTACTCCATGCCTTACTGAATATAATGGGAAATGATAAAAAAAGATTTTGGATCTACTTGTGTCATGTCTGTGTGATTAAATCCGTAAGTCCCACCAGCCAGATGTTGTTGAGAACACGTTCAGTTTTATTCCAGCCATAGCTAAACCATTGATTTTGGTACTTCTCTATCGAAAGCTTGTAGGTGCTGTTTTTGAGAGATTTAGGGCAAGGAAAGGATTGTGGGTTTTTGCTAGGGCTTTCTCTCATGTTCCTAGGGGGCTCCTACCTATCGATTGAAAGAAAGCATACAATGTATCTCTCGTGAATAAAACTGAAGAAAAAATAAAGAACAGAACATGTGCTTTGAGTTGGGTTCTCTTTAGAAACCTCCTAATTGCAAAAGGATATATGCCTCGTGCATGTTTGGAACCCTGTGAATTAAGCTTGTCTTCTTGTATCTAACATTTTGTCAGAACGTTGATAACTCGCTTGCAAAAGAAGAAAATTGCCTTTGCCACATTTGTTTGTTTATGCTCATCATTTTGGTTAATTAATTCACATGAATCCAAATCCATTTCTTCCAATGTAGTACATGAGATATATAGCCCACAATTTAGGGTGGTCCATGGACATTTTTATAGAAAATACAAACCTAAAGGAAAAATTACTGCCATCTTTTCAAGATTACCTTTCTTAAGACAAAAATACTCTTATCTTCTGAAAAAATGACAAACATATCCTGCTTGAACACCAGTCGTCCTGTTCGTTTGAGATTGAACACCAGTCCTGTTTGTAGAGTCGACTTATCAGTCAATTTACAAGTGCAACCATGGCGAAAGCATATGAAGCTTACAACTATACAAGCAAAGCATTACAAGAGATGATGTCTGTTACAATATGATTGAGACTCTTTCATTCTTCCCACCTCACTTAGTGCTACATTTAAAAAAAAAAAAACAAGGAAAAAAACCACAACACCCATAACTTTAATCCACCCAGTTTCATTCTCGACCACTTTAACGGCTTCACGTCCCTGTTGCACCAACACCTTCAATTCAGCAACCTCATTATCCAACCATTCCAACACTTTAATGGCTTCACGTCCCTGTTGCACCAACACCTTCAATTCGGCAACCTCGCTCTCCAACCTTTGCAGACGTTGATTTGCAATCTTGTTGTCCCTCCTCAAACGAAATTCGTTGTCGTCAACATCATTTTGACACCAACGGAAATACTCACACTTCTTGATGCCAAGTTCCTGTGCGTTGCATGAGCTTTAGGAATTTGAAATTTGATCAAGAAATTAAATCACACGTATGAATTTTTACTTACAACAAATCCACATGTGTAGTAGGGCCGTCCTCGGTTTCCATTCTTATCTGACTTAGTTATTCTGATACATGCTTTCTTTTGACACTCACAATTCACCACAGTTGAACTACCATCAACCACACTGTTACCTGGTGAAGGAGATCGTCGGCTTTGGGTTTCACCCTTGTTCTTCTTCGACGGTCTACCTCGAACTGTGAAGGAGATGCGAGGAGACGAGAGTTCGTACAAAACCCTAGCCGGCTTCTATATTGTATTGAGAACAATCGGGTTTTTGGAGGTTTCTCAGCCTGTGTAGGAGATGCAAGGAGATGAGGTTTGATCAAAACTAGAGAAGCTAATCAGAGAAGAGAAGAGGTTTACAGATTTGGGTTTCTTCCTGAGATGCCCTAGATTTTGGGTTTTGTTCGTTTTTGGGCTTTGTTCGTTTTTGGGTTTGGGCGTGAGAAACCCTCACTGGTTTTCATTTTTTAAATGTATGGCTTAGATGTGTATTGATCTAAGGGCTGAAATTAAGCAACATCTCAGACATCACTAATGTTTAGAGAATTCTCTACACATATGTGTAGGAACCGTTTTCTCATTACAGAAACCTCTATAGATTGGAAAGTTGTGATCATCCAATGGAAATTATTTTTGGGGCACAACCTATTTACATTGTGGCCCATCAAATGAATGGTTTCGATCATCCTATGGTGTGGGTCGTGCATTAACATTAAGGCCAAATTGTAAGACCCACCCAGATTTTTCAAATTAAGTTTGCGGTCAACGCCATAGGATGATCCAAGCTATCCATTTGATGGGCCGCGACGCAAATAGGTTGTGTCCCCAAAATCATTTCGATGGGATGATCGCAACCCTCCGATCTATAAAGTTTCCGTAATATGCAGTTTCTCTATTGTCTATCATGAGAAGCTAAATATAATGTTAAATATATACTAGTGGGACACCCCGTGCGATGCACGGGGAGTGGGAAAACATTATATTTAGCTTCTCATGATAGACAATAGAGAAACTGCATATTATAGAAACCTTATAGATCGGAGGGTTGCGATCATCCCATCGAAATGATTTTGGGGACACAACCTATTTGCGTCGCGGCCCATCAAATGGACGGCTTGGATCATCCTATGGCGTTGACCGCAAACTTAATTTGAAAAATCTGGGTGGGGCTTACAATTTGGCCTTAATGTTAATGCACAACCCACACCATAGAATGATCGAAACCATTCATTTGATGGGCCACAATGTAGATAGGTTGTGCTCCAAAAATCATTTCCATTGGATGATCACAACTCTCCAATCTATAGAGGTTTCCGTAATATGTAGTTTTTCTTTAGATCTGAGGGCTATGATTATCAAATGGAGGGTTTGGATCATGGGGTGGTGCTTAAAATTCATTTTGAAAAATACAGGTGGGGCCTACCTCGTTCAAAGATTTGAAGAAATTAATTTTTAGGCCCACCAACTGTGGGGGATAACCAGTTCAAAGATTTGAAGAAATTAATTTTTGGGTCCATCAAAAAGATTTTGAAAAATATGGGAGGGTTTGACCCAACCCGTAGGGGTCCGGGTGACACGGGCTAGGTCAAAATGAGCCTGGAAAATTTACGGGCCACGAATCTTGGACCCGTACCCGGCCTAAGAACTGTACGGACCACATCACAGGTTGATCCAAACCGTCCATGTGATGGAGCACAATATCAACAGGTTGTGCCCCAAAAATCATTTTCATACGCTGATCCTAGCCGTCCATTCGATAGAGGTTCCCATAATATGTTGTTCCTCTTACATCGGATGGTTAAGATCACCCTATAGATTTTTTAGTAAAAAAGCATAAAGGAGGGGGGTAAGATTGAAATTATGTGGCTTTAATGGGTGCCTTTGTTAAAAAGCCTAAAGGAGGGGGTTAGGATTGAAATGATGTGGCTTTAATGGGTGCCTTTGTTAAAAAGCATAAAGGAGGGGGAGGTTGATCCGAACCGTACATGTGATGGAACACAACATCAACAGGTTGTGCGCCAGAAATAATTTCCATACGTTGATCCTAGCCGTCCAATCGATAGAGGTTTCCATAATATGCTGTTCCTCTTACATCGGATGGTTAAGATCACCCTATAGATTATTTACTACAAAAGCATAAAGGAGGGGGTAAGATTGAAATTATGTGGCTTTCATGGGTGCCTTTGTTAAAAAGCATAAAGGAGGGGGTAGGATTGAAATTAAGTGGCTTTAATGGGTGCCTTTGTTAGAAAGCATAAATGAGAGGGTAAGATTGTAAATATATGGGTTGAATGGGTGCCTTTGTTAAAAAAAGTCAAAAAAAGTGATGTGTAATTCCTACAGATTTTTGGGAGAAATTGAAATAATTCCCTTAGTTTCCATTCCTCTATATATATACTAGCAAAAAACCCCCTGCGATGCACAGGCCGACAAAGAATTGTACAGGCCACATCAAAAACCTATCAATAAAAATAGATAATCCATGAGATCATAAATAAAGCTATACACATCAAATGAAGGAAGACTAAAAAATAAGACACGCGCCCGCGTTCACACACACACAATCATCCAGTTCATAAATCATGTAACAATGATTCTCTTATCATGCCCTTTTCATAAGAATACAAATTTGGTTTTGAAAGAAGCAACAGAATTGACATAATAACATATGTACTAAGAATATTGTAAGCCCAATGGTTTCCACCTTGGCATTCCCATCTTATTTTGATGATTCCAATACACAAGTGATTTATGATCACTAATGTGTTTGATTGTCTAAGTTGTAGATCACATTGGTGCTAAGACAACATTGCTTGGATTGAGGCCAAGAAGATCTCATTGGACCACATCATGAAGGCCAAAGACATCGAAGTCCAAGACAAATGAAGACTTGAAGAATCTATTGAAGATCAAGTTATATTAGATTGTATTAAGATCCAATCCTAGTTTAGGATTTTGAAAGGCATAATTAAGTAAATAAACACACACCCTAAATATATAAGAGATTGTCCTTATGGTGTTCCAACACCTTGGAACCCTCATAGTAATCCCAACTTGGTGTTAAGTTGAAAGCCTAAAAACAAGAAATGAAAATCTGCATGAAATAGGCTTCTCGGAACTCTGAGAAATATTCTCGGAACTCCGAGAACACTAATAACGGTCAGATTTATATCCGTTAGTATTTTTTTCAGAATTACCACTATGCCACCAAACGGTCATATTTGAGTTTTTCTATATATATGGGCATTCTAAACTTCAAAATATGAATCCTAACACTCTAACTTCATTTGAACATCCAAAGAGTGAATCAAACTTGATTATGCCTCTCATCCTCTAAAAGCTTAGGATTTGGATCATAGGCTAAATTTGTACATCTTCTACATCTTGTAAACCCTTGTGAGGGATTGTTTTTGTTCTTTCTTTCTTATCAAGAACTTTTGTATTGGGCGACTGTTCGGAGAAGCGTAGCCCACTCTCCGTGGTGAAGATTGCCACCAAGGTTTAAGGTAATCGGAATTTGTAATCGGCACCAATCTTCGCCGAAGTTAAGAAGATCACATAGTGAAGCCATCAACGGGTTTGGTTGGTGGAGTGGAGTAGCCCTCGCGTTTG
Source organism: Tasmannia lanceolata (assembly GCF_043159265.1). Classification (NCBI taxonomy): domain Eukaryota; kingdom Viridiplantae; phylum Streptophyta; class Magnoliopsida; order Canellales; family Winteraceae; genus Tasmannia; species Tasmannia lanceolata. The sequence continues at coordinate 8,510,633 of NW_027518688.1, read as the reverse complement.
GAGGACCGAACCACTTTAAATCTCGGGTGCAATCTCTCTTACTCTTGCTCTTTATTTGCATTTGCACTTTAGATTTAACTTGTGTGCTTGAATTTCTTTTTGATCTCTTAATTTTCAAAATTGGGTTTGAGTTTTAAAAAGAGTTAAAACTTGTTAGTAACCTAATTTTACACTCCTCATAGTTGCCGTACTTGGGACCACCCTTGGAATTTCAAATATCAATTTGATGCACTTGACACATGGTTCTGTGGTTTTCCAGATCATTCAAGCAACACTGATATGAGGACAAAAGAACTTAATATAAACTTTTTGTATTAAAGTCTAAATAGGCATGGTAAAGCATAGATTGATAAAGAGGTCTGGAAGGAGTAATACCTGCTCAAGTGTTTGTTTAGCTCTTTGATTTGAAGCATGCTATTTTTGTTTCTATAGAGTGGAAAATAATCCCAACTAATACTCAGACCAAGCTTCAAATTCTACAGGGGATAAAGAAAATGCATATAAAAAAATATAGTAATGTATTCCAGATTTTGAAAGATGTAAACGTACTAGAAAGAACACAGTTCAGGGAGAATCAAAATAGGCCGTTTAGGCTCAAGCAAGTAATGGCCATTGCAAAATCTAAGCATAACTTCTTCCATTTTCAAAATACCTAATGAAGGTGATGTGATTATATACAATTCATGGAAATCAGTTCATTACAATAAGTTTGATTATATAATAAATAAAATAAAATTTGGAATGTAAAGTAGAAAATGGAGCCGGTCAATATCCAATGCAGCACAAGAGGAGGGGTGGGTCAAGATCTTTGGTTTCACTATCAATGCCAGTAGTATTTCAAGCTCACAAATGGAAAAGCCAACCCATCTTGTCCTTAGCCTATTTTGGTTGAAAGTGCTGGACCCTTTCCATGTGTTTGTGTAGAAACCACCGCTTTGACCGCACTAAGAGGCTTCCAAATTGCAGCTTTGGGTCATTGAGAATGTTAAAATAGAGTTTGGTACTTGCACTGCAGTTTTAAAACAATATCCAATTTCATCATTACCGCTCGTTAGATTCAGTGCTAGAATCATAGTTTGAAAAATGGGTCAACCTGTTTCAATTGGGTTGAGTCAACTCAGCTTCAGTTCACCTATGGGTCACAGCAAACCACTATTGTTTGACTGACAGAAAAATTAAATCAACATTAGTTTTGATTACCACTGGTTCTGAATTGAAATTATATGGGCAGTGCTTACTTCATTTGGTCCTTCATGGATTGAACATTGACAGAAATCAGAAACTCCATCCGCTCAACAGTACCCTGTCTATTTGAATCAGCTGAGTTTTCTTCATTTTTATACAGCACTAATACAACATTTTTTTGCGTTTAGATATATGCATTAACCCACGACTTAAATCACATCAAATGAAACCTCGTTATGTGTAGGAATAAAAAAGTCGTAGCAGTTCAACTCATGTATACGATTGTTCCTCCCACAATAACTAAGGTTTCAATCCTGATAATTCGATCTCAATCCTGCTAATTAGACGAAAACAACCACTCAAAAAGAAAAAAAAGAAATGGTTGCCGAAAACAACGACCTTACAGTGACATTGGGGCAGACCAAGTCTGGTCAAGAATTCCAAATGATAAGAAAAAAATTAACCCTGAATAAAAATTAGAACCTTATGCATTCAGCAGGCAAAATATGAAAAGATGTAGAAAAGAAAACTTTTCCCATCTAGATATGCAAGAAAATACTGGCCATTAACAGTGTCTTGTTTGCAGTGACATGGCCATAAAATGTCATCCTATATATGGTGATTCCCAATCCAAGGAAAGTGAATAAACCTGTAGTTGAACATGGAAGTAATTGAGAAAACGATGCCATGAAAAAAGATAATAAAAAAATGGGCACAATAATAGCAAAAGAAGTATAGGAAATAACTTTCAAAGTTCAAAACATATGAACATGCAATACCTTTTACTATCGAATAATTGGTATAGAGATTAGAAATGATAGGAAAATCAAATTTTAGATAGCAAAGTAATGAGTATGGCAATTGTCTTGTATAAGAGCATGGTACTTTCATAAGAAACTACAACAATGTGATATTAGAGAGTGGATGCTGAATAATAAATGATGGCACATGTTCAGGGAGGGATGAAAATAGTAGCAGAATAATGGGTTGAATTGTCGGAGCAAAGCTACCACTTGCTCCCAAACTAATCCATTTCTTGCCAATATGCATTTGCAAAAATGTCATCCATTATGGTTGCAACACGGTACATTGTGGTTGCAACAGCCAAAATCATAGTGGATGGAAATTAGGCCATTAGATTATTTGAAGATGGTTGGTTTTCATGGAAATATAATTCATGGATTGCTCATATCCATAGAACAATGCAGATGTCAACTAATGAATAGAAAATCATGACAGAACTAATTTGTATATGCAATTAATGGAACCATAGAAAGAAAATATAAAGATTTCATTTCATTATAAAGTGACGAAATGATTTGAATAACTTATAGTGAATTATTGAAGTAGTTTGGGTTGGAAGATGAACTCCTACATGGATTTGTGAAGTATTGGGGGCAAATAAGTGGAGAGACTACTAAAAAATTGGCAAAGTATATGAGAAGCTCATTGAGTTGGAGTTTTGAATTCTTGAACATATGTGTTGAAGTTGGCCCAAAAAAAAAAAACAAAGATCAATAGATGTTGAATAGAAATATAAAAATTAAATATCAATATATATAGAAAGAGATTTGTAAACACGTGTCTGGTTAAATAGAAAGAAATTAAATATCATACCTTCTTGGAAGGTATGCTTAGCTTTTGATTTGTTAGAATAAGGAGCTACACAGAGGAAAAAAAGAAATCAGTAAGAATTGTAGCACTACTAACAACAATAGGTATTTATTAGTGATTTAGTTTTACACATAAAAGAACATGCATATAGGAGTTGTTATGTGGTAAGTACCTTGTTGGAAGTTCAAAGCTGTGATACGTATCATTTTGGTTTCATGTGGTGTTCAGGTTTTCATTAAGAATTTGATGAAATTGGGGAAATTAACATAAGTTACATCTATGATTTAAGATTAGCCTAAGATATAAACATGAGGTAACTTTTATTTACAAAGTTGTAGTTAAAATATAAATAGGGTTCAGAACCAGATGTACATACTGAATTTACATGTAATATTAACATATTTTATAAATAAAAAGGCTAGTCATCTGATTCTTTAGTCAAAAGTGATGAGAAAGTTATGCGATTTCTTTGAAACTGAGCTGAACGGACAAAGCTATGTAGCTTGTTCCAAAGTGACATCATCTGATTTGATATGTTGGTCCTAGAAAAAAAAAGGTGATTTTTTGGTAAATGTTGGGAATTGAAGTGGTTATTAAAAATATAGGAGAAGAAAGTGTGAAATTTCAAATACCGTGCATAGTGATTCCTTTTCTTTTTGTAATTCTGGAATACTTTTCTTGCCTTCTCCTTCCATAGAGGTTACAACTTCGCCTAAAGCAATGTAAGATTTAATTATGTGAATCTCGTCATATGTGATATTAAAGTCGGTAGTTTTATACCTTCTTTGCATGTATTCGCTATCAGCAATGCATCATCTCTTGTTATTTCTTGTGAAGCCCCTGTTGAATATTCTTCGATGCTTGATTGAACTTCTGAATGGTCACCATTTGTGTGAATTGATATGACATCATGGTCTTAGGAAAACAATATGCAGTTTTGGTGAATGTTGAAATTGATAGCAGTATTAAAAGAGGATAAGAAAATGTGGTAAATTACATAATGTACATACAGATTCTATTTTCTTATATACTTGGGGAATTGTTTTCTTCTCTTTTTCTTTCATACAGATCCAAAATTCGCCTTCAACAATGTAAGATGTAATTATGTGAATGTTATTATATGCGATATCAAAAAGCTGTAAGTTTATACCTTCTTTGGATGCATTTCCTATTAACAATGTCTCTTCTCTTGTTCTTTTTCGTGAATCAGCTATTGAAGATTCTGGCATCCTTGATTCAATTGCTGAATGTTGACGATTTGTATGAAAAAGGAATCATAATTATTTTATTGGTATATAATGAACATGATTTACTCATTTGCAGCTCATTGGAATGTGATGTGATAAAATCTACCTGTAATTGAGTGAAGCAATGCACGACTCTCCTCTGAGTAGTCGATATTGATTATGGAATGTACACTTATACCTGTTGAATTTGGCACGACCTGATTTCTTTCGGCAGATATAATAAAAACATACTTTTCACCTACTTGTCGACGGAATAGGCGGTTAACGACTTCCATGTTATTAGCCTATTAGTAAGATAGAAAGAAATATAACCTAATTATTAAGTGTTGATGGAATTTACTTTAGTACGATTATATTATTATGAAGTACAAGTAATAGATGAGGAGATTTACCTCAACTATTTGCGATTTAAATTCTGTAGCTGATAAACCAAGTATATGTTGACCCTCATCAGTGAAAAGTGCAAAATCGATTGATCCAGATCCATCGGCAACATTCACTTTGATTATATAGCTGTATAGTGTATAAAATATGTTAGTATAAATACAATTAAATTGAATTATAAATTTAATAACGGTAATGTATATGAGTCATAAACAGATATGATATTTTTTACCTGGGGATTGTGTGATCGCTTTCATACCCACAGTTAAGACACTTGCTTGTATCAGTTGTAAGATATTTTCCGTTTGCATAAAACACATGCGTCGTAGCAGAATAGGAGATCTGTGTGTACAGTAAGCAATGTAGCAGTGATTCTATAATATGTTCCTTGTGAATAAGGAAAATGATTTAAGTTAGGAAAAAACTGTAAATATATGAATCTCATATTTTTATGATGCAGAAAAGAAGAAGCTATATTTGATACAAATTTAACTAAATGTGTATCATACATTTGGTGGATCTTGATGTAGATGGTTTCGTAAATCGATGATTCCTATTCTTTTTGCACTTGGCAAGACAGATATAACGTTTATTGGTGAAGATGAAGATACTATGTGCATGACCTATGAGTGAAGTTTCTTATCGACATCTAACCTGTAAAATATAAGTCAATTAATTTAAATCTATAGAGGAAATTGGAATTATTTGGTGAAAATATGATTTTCCCTACCAAGTTGATAATCTTTCAGCACCCATGTTGATTAGGTTGATTGAAATGTCGGTATAGCCCGTGCTTGATAAAGAAATCCCTAGAATCAATTTAAAGTAACAAATTAGTATATAGTATATATTAAATAAAAAGAGTTTTCTTCATGGGAATTAAAATATTATAGTTACCTTGGTACGCTACAGCTTTCACAGATTTCCCCATCAAGATAGTATGAAATATGGGAGGATGAACTAAGTCGGCCGTTATTCCTTCTGCTTTTAAACCCCACAAGGTGAGGATAACAAGATGATTGCTGACACCACAATTAAATATTCGATATTAGTGAATGGAGATTGAAATATGGATTAATAGTAAAAATCAAAATTAATAGTAGAGATAAAACCTTTCATCGATCAAGATAAGATCCCCTTTTAAAGTAAATGTGTTGTTTTTGGTCTTTGCAGGCCGTATGTCACTGACGTAAAGTAAAATTCCCAAGATATCTTTATTGATCGAAAAGATAAAGTTTTAGCACAGATATGACATATAATGTATATACATAAAAACTTTATTGAATATTTATGCGATGTAAGAAAGGAATTGTACAACTTACCAATTATCCCAATTGGATGAGATGTACTTCTGCAAGTAGTTTTGAATGGAGTGAAATTGTAACCTATAGGCATTGTATCTCCATCGAATGGAACAAGTATGTCTTGTTGGCATCAATTGGTAGTCATGATTGATCATCTTGTACTCGGGATTTACTGCTTTAGAAGCGAGATTGTTAATGTAGAAGAACCCATCTTCCTATAGTAAATCTCTATATCTTTGAATATCTTCATTGAAAAGTATCAGTTGAATAAGATCCTTCTGTTAAGAATATAAAAAAAATAAGAAAAATTAATAGAAATTCAGGAAAGTTGGAGTAAATATTTATCTCATGATATAAGCCAAAATAAGGTAATCGTTGTAAATAAAATAAAACATACCTTTTGATCAGCTAAAATAATTGTTGATACCCGGCCAGTGCCATGAGGTCTATTGTATTCGTGAATACTAAAGATTTACTTAACTCTACACTTCACATTCTAAGTTGGCCTATTTAGAAGTATCTGCTCGAAAGGTGTATGCATCCTATAAAAAAGGTACATTCATTGTTTTAAGTATAGTCATATCTTGTCTATAAATTATATTTCCTATTCTAAGTAGTTATAGGCAATAAAATTTGAATGAATGTATGAATCAAGATAGGCCTTACAACATTATTAGTAGCATGGATCATATTCCTTGCAAAACTTCCCTATAAACAACATTTTTGGTGTAGCCTTTCTTTGGATGGTCTTTATTACCTAGCAGTATTTTAACACCACAAAGACTCACAACAAATCTATAATGAAGCCAAAAATGGCAAAATTCCCCAAAGCTAGACTTAAAAAGTAGTAAGTTGTCCTATATGGGGCTCTTCCGTATGTGGAATAAGCCCTGATTGGTTTTACCTAACCCCCTTTGAAATGCACCATATACGTATGAATAGAGAATTGTCCATCACAGAGTAGGATCAGAAAATGGATCAAATTTTTTACAACACAACTCAATGAATCAATAGCATCTCATTCCAGACGAACTGATTTAGAGGGAAAATTATATGACTGGTTAATTTAGAGGGATATTATCATAAATTGAGGGCCTCCAAGTCAAAATTGAATAGGATTGGTTGAAGTCATCTCTTCTTTTTCTTTTTGAATGATTTCAATTCATCTCTTTTGATGTGTAAAAAAAAGGAGCAAAATTTAGAAATATTTTCCTCCTCCCCAAACTTTTGCAGAAGATTTCTGGAATGCTAACAGGGCAAAAGAACTCAAATTTACTAATTGTAGAACCAAGAAAACCACAATAAATAAAGTAAATCAAAGCACTATCTAATATTCATAGTCCAAACTTTGGAAATAGGGAAAACAAAACTAAGTAAAAGAAAGACCTTTAACCTCTCATCTAACCGTCAATTGAGGTGGAGATGAACTATTAAATAGGCGACTGACAATTCAAGTTTGTGATGTTTTCAAATTCTTTAGAGTTCATCCATTTTTGGCCATTTTCAAGTTCAAGAAATGCTCATCTTCATAGCTGGCCTCTTCATTATATTCTTTGATTGAGGGTCCTGTTTGGGACTTTGTTTCTATTGTCTTGTACTGTATTATAGAGAAAGTTATTTATCATGAATAATTCAATTATAATTTTACAGGCTCCTCTCAATTTTACTCCTATTTTTTATGTGGGTTTCGATTTCGGCACCTAGGGATCCTATTTTTCCTCTTCTGCGTTCGTGAACGGAAAAATGTTTTAGGCCTAAAAACACCGAAAGAAAATATTCAGAAAGTTGCAACCCTAATGAAATGAAATTTAAATTTGATGGAAAACATGAGAGAAAAAACTCCCCAAAAACACCCACATCAAATGTTTAGAAAACGGGAAAATTGTAATTGCATTTGACGAAAAATATGAGGCAAAAATCAAAGAGAATGGGTCAGGCCCAAAAACATCAAAAGGGGAAAATGGTTGAGGCCTAAAAAACACAAACAAAATGGGTGTTTTACCTTTTTTTGACAGGTATGATCTTCAAATCCGTTGCTTGAGATACATAGGCTCTTCTTTTCTTTGGAAATATATGCAGCGAGAGGGAGGGAGAGAGAGACAAACGAAGTGTTGTAGCAGAAATATCTCTGACATTGGAGGAGTGATTGGAGAAATATCTGTAGTAGGTGAACATGAATTGTGAGAAAGGAGGAGATATTTGGGGGAAAATAAGAAAATGTCGTTTATACCCTCACATAAATCGCATGTACAGACATGTGGGGGAGGGCAAAAAAGGGTAAAAATCATGCAGAATCGTGAGAAAGGAGGAGATATTTGGGGGGAAATAATAAAATGTCGTTTTTACCTGTGGGAGGGCAAAAAACGGTCAAAATCTTGCACACTGACGTGTTAAATGGGCAGATTTTTCAAATAATTCCAAAAATTCTCTCCTTAGACGAATAAAGAAAAGCAGAAAACAAAAAAATAATCAAAAATCATACTAAATTAATAAATATCAGATCCCAACCCTATTCCATTATTACTCAAAGGGAGCTTCAATTCACGATAATATCCCTCTCATGTAACCAAAATCATATCATTTCCCTCTAAAATTGTAGAAAGAAAAAAATATTCCTAAAAATAAACTTTTCATCGAATTTTTTTTTTTTTTGCAATCCAAACAGGGCCTAAGGTTAACAATGATAATAAATAAAGGTCTAAGAAGAAAATAAAGGGTTTCTATACATCTTGCAAAAGAAAAGAGGTTTATGTTTATCTTGCCTTGAAGAAGAGAAAAAAAGGTCGAAGAAAAGAACTCTGGATAGAGTTTGATGAGAGAAGAAGAAAGGGTTCTGGGAGTTTATTTGAGGGATTTAAAGAGAAAAGATGAAAGAGGGGGAAAGGTTTTTGGAGGATTTAGAGAGAGACGAAGAGAGGGTTGAAGAGGGTGAGAAAATCCTGGATTCTACCTTTTGTGGTTAGACACAGAGAGAGGCCGCATGGGATGGATGGGGAGAGAGGGAGAAAGACACGTTAGAGAGAGAGAGAGAGAAAGAGAGAGAGAGAGAGAGAGAGAGAGAGAGAGAGAGAGAGAGAGAGAGAGAGAGACGTGTGGAGTTTTTGTCGTTTGGGAAAATCCAATTCACGATTTTACTCTTGCGGATAGATAGATATAGCAGAGGGGTTGATGGTAAAAATTTAATGCTGACATGTAATTCCCACAAAAAAGACTTTTTTACCCTCGCATATAGTAATAGATAGATAGGATATAGCTATGGTACAGCAGAGGGGTTGATGGTAAAAATTTAATGTTGACATGTAATTCCTACAAAAAAAGAAAAGAAAAGCCTTTTTTCTCTAGCTATATAGTAGTAGATACTAGCAAAAAACCCTGTGCGATGCACGGGCCGACAAAGAATTGTATAGACCACATCATAGGTTGATCTAAACCGTCCATGTGATGGAACACAACATAAACATGTTGTGCCCCAAAAATCAATTCCATAGGCTGATCCTAGCCCTCCAATCTATAGAGGTTTCCATAATTCCTCTTCAATCGGATGGTTAAGATCACCCTATAGAGTTTTTATTAAAAAAGCATAAAGGAGGGGGTTAGATTGAAATTATGTGGCTTTAATGGGTGCCTTTGTTAAAAAGCATAAAGGAGGGGGTAGGATTGAAAATATGTGGGTTGAATGGGTGCATTTGTTAAAAAAAGTCAAAAAAAGTGATGTGTAATTCTCATAGAATTTTCAAAAAATTCAAAAAATTCAAAAAATTCTCTTCTACTATATTGTATACCAGTAAAAAACCCGTGCAATGCACGGGCCGACAAAGAACTGTACGGACCACGTCATAGGTTGATCCAAACCGTCCATGTGATGGAACACAACATAAATAGGTTGTGCCCCAAAAATCATTTCCATAGGCTGATCCTAGCCCTCCAATCTATAGATGTTTCCATAATTCCTCTTAAATTGGATGGTTAAGATCACCCTATAGATTTTTTATTAAAAAACCATAAAGGAGGGGGGTAAGATTGAAATTATATGGCTCTAATGGGTGCCTTTGTTAAAAGCATAAAGGAGGGCGTAGGATTGAAATTATATGATTTAATGGGTGCCTTTGTTAAAAGCATAAAGGAGGGGGTAGGATTGAAATTATATGAGTTGAATGGGTGCATTTGTTAAAAAAAGTCAAATAATGTGATGTGTAATTCTCATGTAATTTTCAAAAAAATAAAAAAAACTCTCTTCTTTTCATCCCAGCTTATTGTATTAGATAGATATATACTATAATATGCTGGGAGGAAAAGCCTAGGCTTTTTTGAATTTTCTCAAAATTCTGTCGAATTTACACATCACCCAAAATACAGAAATGCCACATATGCCCTCACATTCCCACGCCTCTAAGTTTCAAATACCCCCTCTGCCCTCAAATCCTTATCACATTTACACGTCAGCATTACTCTTTTACCATTAACCCCTTTGCTGCTATCTAACATCTATATCTGTGAGAAATCATTTGAGGGTAAATTCGTGAATTGCTTTGTCATTTAATACAAAAAGTACCGACACGGGTACCTGTATATGACAATTACGGAACAAAGTACCAAGAAGAGGTATAGACATATGACAATGACGAAAAAGCTACTTCATATTACGCATGCGGGATAACTTGCAAAATATTGACGGTTTCCGAGCACCTGAAGAGGAACATCAATTATGGAAACCTCTATCAATTGGAGGGCTAGGATCAGCCGATGGAAATGATTTTACTGCCACAACCGATTGATGTTGTGTTCCTTCACATGGACGGTTTGGATCAACCTATAATGTGGTCCGTACAGTTCTTTGTCGGCATGTCCATCGATTGGAGGGCTAGGATCAGCCTATGTAAATGGTTTCATGGGCACAATCGATTGATGTTGTGTTCCATCACATCGACGGTGTGGATCAACCTATACTGTGGTCCGTGCAGTTCTTTATTGGCCTAGAAAACTGTTTCTTTTGCATTTTTTTCATTACTTGGTAAGTGGTTATGCATACTTGTTTGCTTATTATTTCTACATATTTTTAACTATTTTTTTTGTATCATATTCCTTTTTCTTGCCGTGTCGTGCATCGCACGTCGGGTCTTACTAGTCTAATATAATAAGGAGGGAGGGGTGTTTACTGTTGGCTGCTTAGGTGGCGCCCCTCCCCTTCCTCCCTCACGTCCATGTTAGAGAAATGCCTAACATGCCCTTACATTCCCACGTCTGAGTTTTAAATACCCCCCCCCCCCCCCCCGTCCTCAAACCTTTACACGTCAGCATTACTCTTTTACCATTAACCCCTCCCACGCCTGAGTTTTAAATACCCCCCCCCATCCTCAAACCTTTACACGTCAGCATTACTCTTTTACCATTAACCCCTCTGCTGCTATCTAACATCTATATATGTAAGAAATTATTTGAGGGTAAATTTGTAATCTACGTATGAAAAGTACTAACACAGGGTTCAAGTCTATGACAATTACGGAAAAAAACTACCAATAAGAGGTGAAGACATATGACAATGACGAAATAACTACTTTATATTACTCATGCAGGACACTTCCAAACTATTGACAGATTCCGGGCACCTGAAGAGGAACACCAATTATGGAAACCTCTATCGATTGGAGGGCTAGGATCAGCCTATATTGATTGGCGGGCTAGGATCAACCTATGGAAATGATTTTATGGGCACAACAGATTCATGTTGTGTTCCATCATATGGATGGTTTAGATTAACCTATAACCTTCTATAGATCGGAGGGTTCGGATCAACCTATGAAAAATATTTTTAGGGCACAACCTATGTAGGCAGTGGCCCATCTAATGGACGGTTTGGATCATCCTATGGTACGAGCCATAGCGTACATTTTGATAAAGTGAGGAGTGCGATCATCAAAATATGGTGGGTAGTGCCATTATACAATATAGTAGTGAGGACATTAATACTATATTTTACGGGCACAACCGATTGATGTTGTGTTCCATCACACGGATGGATTGGATCAACCTATAACCCTCTATAGATCGGAGGGTTCGGATCAACCTATGAAAATTATTTTTGGGGCACAACCTATGTGGCAGTGGCCCATCTAATGGACAGTTTGGATCATCCAATGGTACGGGCCTTAGCGTACATTTTAATAAAGTGAGGACTGCGATCATCCAAATATAGTGCTAATGTCCTCACTACCATACTGTATAATGGCACTACTCACCGTATTTTGATGATCGCAGTCCTCACTTTATTAAAATGTACGCTAAGGCCCGTACCATTGGATGATCCAAACTGTCCATTAGATGGGCCACTGCCACATAGGTTGTGCCCGAAAAATAATTTTCATAGGTTGATCCGAACCCTCCGATCTATAGAGGGTTATAGGTTGATCCAATCCATCCATGTGATGGAACACAACATCAATCGGTTGTGCCCGTAAAATATAGTATTAATGTTGTGTTTTGATGGATCAAAAGGAGGAGAGGATATTTTCAAAAAAATTTCCCTTTTCCCTTACTTGGGCACCCCTTGCGAGTATAAAAGGTATTGATAAATGCACCAAAGGAGGTTGTCCATGGAAAGGAATGGGGGGGTTGGGGGTCAAATGCATCATTTTTGCTTAGGTTTATCTTACCCGAGGCACCCCCCATAGAATTAAAGACTAGCTTTGCATGTACTAGAAGGGGCTGTCCATGAGAAGGAAGAGGGGTCGAAATTACCATTTCCTTATATATGAAAAAAAAACATTCATTTGCAAAAGAAAAAAAAAACTGAGAGAAAAATAGAGAGTGAGAGAGAGTAAGGAGAAGAAGAAGAAGAGGAGAACCCTCGTCTCCGGCCTCATTCCCACCGGATTGCTGAGCTCCGGCCAACCTCCAAAATTCATTCCCATCTCTGCAACCCACCTCCATTGATTCCGGCCATCTTGCCGGAATCCAACCATCTCCTTCCTATCAAACCCATCTCATTTTCTATTAGCCCCAAACCCATATCTATAAAGCCCACTCTATTGAAACCCCAAGCCCATCTCACTTCCTTTCATTCAAACCCATTTCCAATCATCTACACCGTCCCCATCTCTGGTCATCTTCTCCGGCGGTCCCGCCAGAGATCCAACCAACATCTTCAACCTTCACTTCCCAACTAACACCACCATAAGCCACCACCATCATTTTCATTTTTATCTCCCCCATTCATAGCAGCCTCAAACCCATCTCCTCCACCACCATCAAGCCACCTCCACATCCTTGCTAACCCTTTTCTCATTACCCCTAATCCCTCTTCAAATTCCAACCCAAACCCCTCTTCGAACCCATCTCATTTTCTAACCCAGAATCCCCATAAACCCTCTTCCATTTCTCTGCTAACCCATTTCGTTCCCCTTCTCTAACTATTCTCACCTCCATCTTCTCATTCTACTTCTTCTTTTTCTTCTTCTTCTTCTTCCCCAATCACACCACCTACAACCGAGCCACCACCCCATCATCATCTCTGCAACCAACCTCCATTGATTCCGGCAACCTTGCCGGAATCCGACCATCTCCTTCCCATCTCGACCAATTCCCATCTCCACTTCTCAAGAGCCCCAAAACCCATTTCGTTTTCCCATTCAAATCCCAAACCCATCTCCTCTCCTCACAGCCACCATCATCTTCATCTTCATCTTCTCCTTCATTTTTCTCTTCGTCTCTGCAAGAATCCAAAACCCTAAAATCAATCACCACCACCATTTCTACTCTAACCTGAACCCATCCCCATTAATTTCCAACGAAAAGAAGGAGAAAAATTGCAGAGAAGTTGTTAATCTTGTCCTTCATCTCCGATCTGAGCTCCACCGCCACTTCTTTCAGACAAAGGCCTTCGCCTTCAAGTAGTCCCTATCATTTTTAATTCTATAACCTGATTAGATTTGAATGTGTGTGCTCATGATTGTAATCCCAGGAATTCTTCATCTTCTACTTCTCTGATTTGGCCTTTATGATGCTGTTTATCATGCTTTGTTTCTCCAAAATGAGTTTAACAAATTTCTTCATATTTCTGACTATTTCGGATGAAAAACCATTATATAGACTGAAAGTTTTTTGGAATTTTTAATGGCCTTGGAAGTCCATATCCTTGGAGTGGATTTTTGGTCGTAAAATAGTAGCCTCAAACCGGACCTTGCTATATCATGTGAATGTTCAAGGTTAACTCATTCGGATTTTCTCTATAGGTTAGATGCAAAGTACTGTTTCATCTTTCTCATTTTCCTCTAGATTCTAACCTTTCATTGGTAATTGAAATGGTTTTATTTCTTATTTTTGATCTTAATCATGGCATATCAATGAGCATCGTAGATAGTTTGGTCTGGTACAAAGAAATATAGCACTTCTTAATATAGCACTTATGTGTTTAAATTGTAAAGAAAATCATTTTAGACAACTCCCCTGAGTGTTTGGTTAGATGACAGTAGTGTTGTGGTAATTCCTCTTTAATGTAGTGGTAATTGGAGAGTCTCATGTCGCTTAGATTGTACTAATTATATGAATAACTGCTTTTAGAATGCAAGGATAATTGAAAAAGCTGATTATATCCCCTTGTTTTATTTTCTTTCGAGATGTCAATTGTTTTTGACAAAATTTTTATCAGGTAGAAGGTCTGATTGTAAGTCCCTGCTTTGGCTTCTCAAATTACGTTCATAATTTTGGGCGGTATGTAATGACCTATGTGTAAACTGGATACCTTTCTTAACCATGGAATATATGCTTACAGAGGAGAGGACAGAAATTTCCACCCTGTTTTGGCACAATTCAGCCCATAGTTGAATCCCTGTTTTGGGCCCATTTGTTAAGCACGATTCAGCCCTGTTTCACCTCATGACATCCCCTGTTTCACCCCATAACAGCCCCTGTTATTACCCCATACTCACCTAGATTCTCTTACTCTGAATAGGGAAAGAGAAGAAGATTGTGTCTTTGAAAAAGTTTAGTTCAGCTGTAGGTGATTTAAAAAAAAAGGAAATGAGAAAGAGTAAATGTGATTTTCAAACATAGTGACACTACTGTTAACCTTCTCATGTATATGCCATTATGTTTGCCATTGTATCCACCCAAGCCTGATAATCTTAAAACTTATCAGGGGTTTTGTTTAGAATTTGTATTTTTTATCAGAAATTTGACTGTGCCAGTGGAGGTTATATTCTAAAGTAGTTCAGTACATGATCTTAAAATCCAAAAAACATTTGAAAACTGGAAAAATTCAAAATCATTGGGAGCGTTAGGTTTTAGTTAGGAGAGTTCGCCATTCGAACTACGTTGGCTTGATCCTCTTCCACGAGGTAGCTTGGGATCTTTATCCCAAGTCCAGCCAAACTTTGTAAATAAAAAACTTTTTCAAACCTTTTGAAGGCATAAAAATCTTTTAAAACCTTTATTTTCGAAAAAATCTTCCTCTAGATAGGACTTTGTCCTAGATAGAAATTTTTTTTTTAGAGTTAGGGGTTTATCCTTGATGTATTGTGTGCTTGTTTGTGCTTGTTTTAGAGTAAGGGTTTTATCCTAGAGTTATAGGAACGCCTCCATCCGGTCAGTTGGCGATTCACATCGTCGACTGATGACTAGAATATGATGCGTTAGTTCATCCTTTGTTTTTCGCAGGGTATACATCCTAGTTACACGTAGGTTGTAGGAACCACCTGCATTAGCTTAAGGCTAACTTGCATTTAGTTAGGGCATATAGGATGTCCTAAAATCCACAATTCACTGAAATCTAAATGATCGCTCAAGAAGCTTTAAGAACTACCCCGATCTTTTAGGTCGAGTATAGGATAGAGGTCTAGGTGTCGTAGGCATCCTAGCTTAGAATAGGCGCAAAGAACTACGTTGCTCTGATTCTCGTGGAGGCGGGGATACGTAGGCTTCTTTGGATGAACATCAGACCATCCAAGGACTCGGGCTAAATCGTTTAGAGTCTTAGGATTTGTTGTGTTGTCATATTGTATGTTTTGTCTTATTTTCTTACTTTCTTGTGCAGACCTTATACCTTTAGCTGTAGCGTGCATGTGTTTCTCCACCAGAACTTAGACACTGGTTAGGCATGTCACTCATAACCTAGCTGTGCTTAGATGACACACTTCTTTCATTTATGTTGTGTATGCTTATTATTTCATCACCGAGTCATGCATGATTAGTTAGACGTCTACTTGGGGATATTTGTTCCCATTTCACATGATTTTCGTCCAAAAACTCTTCGAAGTTAATAATAAATGGCATAAGAGACCAATTGCTTGCACTCGGACGAATTGTGGGTGCTCTTCGGACCTTCTCCATTCGTAATCAGGCACGGACCTTTTATATCTCTGGTTATCCGTTGCAGACAGAGCATTTGTTTTGGTTCCATGGCGTATCCATGGATGGCGACTCTGAGTTATTTTTAGGTACATCTTGGATCCGAGCCCTGGCTCCGGATCAAGATGTATCTCATTCGTTTTGTATCGCCACCCATGCTATGCTATGAGGGTGGCACTGTTTCGAGAGTTCCTTGGCAGAGCTCTCATTCATGTGGAGATCGAGAGGATGTAGGGACTCGTTTTCTCATCATCCTCAGATCGGGGTCTACAGGTGTGGATCCCGTTCGAGAGAGGGTGGCCCACGAGGGTGTGTGTTTTTATGATGGTAGCGTCTTTGTCCATTGGATTTGAATATGGTTGCCTTTTTCATAAATTTAGGATAAAAGTCCTAATTTCACGAAAGAAGCAACTGACCAGAGTCGCCACCTAGATTAGGGATCTAGGACTCATGATTAACTCTGTATATATGGTCTACGATTTAAATTCTGGGTAAGTTACCTGGTTACGAGATCGGAAGGTGTACCGCACGAAGTGTACAACATCGATCTTGCCTGACGAAAGTCAGACTTTACCTTTTAAATGCTTTAGTTGTTTAAGTTTTAATTAAAAGGGGTAAATGTGAGTTTTATTTGGAAAACCTAAATGTTCCTAATGATTTGGCCGTTCACAGTTTAGACTCATGCGGGCCAGGAGTGCATCCTACAAGCCTACTTTTTTTGACATTTTATTGAGATTGATGAGATTTGGTTTGAGTTGGATCAGATCGTGCGAACTATGTTACATGCACCTAAGACTAATGCAATGAATTTAAATTGCATTTTTAGTATATTTGTGAACTTTGGGTTCCAAGAATTCTATTTTGGGGAACTTAGAGTGAGATTTCTAAGTTTAGAACTTTAGAACTTTATGTTTAGGAGATTAGGATGTTCCAATTTAAGTGATTACGAGTTCTTAGATTCTTTAAGATTTTTAAATTCTTTTGAATTCCAAATTTAAACAAATCAACTAATCATGCAAAATAACTAACATGCAAAGAGAAAGCAAAGCAAAACAACTAGCAAGATACCTAAACATGCGATTTCTAAGCATATGATGAGAACAATTAAAGAAATCTAAACATGCAATTAATCATGTAACTAAGCAAAAATAAGCGTGTAACATGCAAAAAGGTTTAAGGAAACGGAAAGGGTGAACAAGGGAATGGAAGAGATGAAGAAGGGTGTAGGGGAACGAGAAGGATGGACAAAGGTTCGACTGAACTTGGGAGTGCCAAGTTGCCTACGTACCCCGTGGTGGGGATCAAGCCACACGTAGTTCCATAGGAAGGGGGTTGGATCTTGAAGATGGAATTGGGGGTTGAGATCGGTACTTAAACTGGTACTTTGGATCAGAAGCTTAGATTTGGGATTGGAACTTGGAATTGGGCTCCAAAGAATTGGACAAGTAGTCTCCTATATTCGAGGCATAGGATTTGAGGGTTCGACGAATGAGCTTAGGAAATTCGGCCAAGTGAATGGGGTTTGGGCTGTGGTGAGGTGGATTTTGATGGGAGTGTCACTTGGTTAAGGATTGGGTAATGCAATTCGGTTTGGTCTAGGGGTGAGATTCGGTTTGGAACAAGAGGGTGTAACTTGAGTTGGGTATAAATGCATGACTCAGGTGGGGTCACGCTACGTTCGGGTTGGCTTGGGCTGACTCGGGGTGACTCGGGTTGAATCCGGTTCGGTCCGGACTCGCGTTGGGTCCATGTTGGACCGGGTTGGTTGAGTCAAGTCTGGATGGTGTGGTTTGGATTGAGCTTCGGGTAGATGGTTCTCGGCCATGTGATTTTGCCACAGTGCATTGGATATTTCCGTCCCCACTCTAGATTCTGACGGAATGCATGGGGATATGACTCATGGCCATGAAAGGATATAATGGCTTTCAACAAGGTACATGACCATATGGGTTTAATTTTCTAATAGAATATACGAGGATATGGTCCATGGCCAATGGAATGCATGGGGGTATGACTCATGGCCATCAAAGGATATAATGGCTTTCAACAAGGTACATGACCATATGGGGTTTAATTTTCTAATAGAATATACGAGGATATGGTCCATGGCCAATTGGATGATATGGCTATACTAATGGGAGTTTTCTGATGGGTATGGTCATACATGACTTGGGTGATACAATTAAATACACAGTGCATGGATATGATGAGTTCAAGTATATCCTTCACATGCACAGTGTATGAATCCGATTACAGTGCATACATAGTCCATGGCTTAATTATTCAAGTGCATACACAAATGTACAGTGTGTACACAATGCATGAATTCTTACTCCTTCATAGACCTAGCATATGCAATGCATGGAACTATTGGGAAGATTGTGTTTTGTTGAATTGGACTTGCGGGTTGCGGGTTTGCGGCTCGGGCTGAGATTAGGGGTGCGGCTTAGGGTCTGGCTTAAGGGGTGGCTTAAGGAGTGCGGCATTTAGTGCGGCTTAGGGTGCAGGTTAGGTTGAGTTGCGGGGCTGATACGGCGTCGGGTTGCGGGCGAGTTGTGGGGCTGATCGCTGGTTGGAATGGGTTGGAACGGGTTGGGACAGGATGAACCGGGTTAGGTCGGGGCTGAACCGGGTTGGGACGGGGCTGAACCGGGTTGGGACAAGGTGAACCGGGTTGGGTCGGGGCTGAACCAGGTTGGGACAGTTTGAACCAGGTTGGGTTGGGGTTGAACCGGGTTGGGACAGGTTGAACCGGGTTGGGTTGGGGCTGAACCAGGTTGGGACGAGATTGAATCGGGTTGGGACAATGTGAATCGGGCTGGGTCGGGGCTGAAACGGGTTGGGACGGGGTCGAACCGGGTTGGGACGGGGTTGAACCGGGTTGGGACAGGTAGAACCAAGTTGGGTTGGGGCTGAACCAGGTTGGGGCGGGGCGGAACCGGGTTGGGACAAGGTGAACCGGGTTGGGACGGGGGTGAACCGGGTTGGGTTGGGGCCGAACCGGGTTTGGCTGGGGCTGAACCGGGTTCGGACGAGGTTGAATCGGGTCGGGACAGCGTGAATCGGGTTGGGTCGAGGCTGAACCGGGTCGGGACAGGTTGAACCAAGTTGGGTTGTAGTGAACCGGGTTGGAATGGGTTGTACCGGGTTGGGTCGGGGCTGAACCTGGGTTGGCTCGGGTTACTAATTCAGGATAGGAATTGGGTTGGAGCGCGGTTCGGATTACGGGTCTTGTGTGGGGTCAACTCGGGTGGAGTTGGATTGAATCCGGTTGGGTTCGACTCGGTTGAGGTGGAGTGGGAAAGGTGGGTTAGCCAAGTGGGTAGGGTAGGATGGCTCGGCCATGTAAATCGGATTAGGAGGTTCGACCAAGCCATTTAGATGTGAGTTCGGTTGAGGTAGATGGAATTTAGATGGGATGGGTATGGACATGATTTACGGTATTGTGGGGACATGGTATATATATTTGGAATTATGGGGATGTGATGGGTTATTGGCTGCTGGGGAAGAATGTAATGGGAGTGCATGATGGTATGGGGAGGACTGAGGAGGGCTATGGAGATGTAAGTACATGGTTCCGTTAGTTTTGGGCCACGGGATATAGCTATGGGGATATGGCTCATGGCTATTGACATGGCATATAAATCTGATGAATATGGAAATGGAATACATGCAAGTCTGATGGTTGTGGACATAGGTAATGGAAGATAAGTCCGACACTTATGGACATGAGGTTTGGCTAGCAAAGCCGAATGGGTTGGGACTTGGGTGAAGGCCGAGTGGGCCAAAAAAATTCAGGTTGGGTTTACGTGGCCACGCGGGTTAGGGGTGTTGGTTAGGCCAGGTTGGGGCTGAGTCAGTTGGGTTTGGCCAAAGCCGGATGGGCCAGGGTTCGGGTTGAGGCCGAATGGGCTGGGGGGTTTAGGCTAAGGCCAAGTTGGCCGTGGGTTTTGTTTGGTCAAGTTAGATTGGGGTTTGTGCGAAGGGAATTGGGATTTCTGCTAAACAAAAGCCATTGGATTGGATTGGGTCTTGATGGCCTTATGGACCTTACGTGCTCAGCATATAGAATTTAGGAATTCGAGTTCTTTTGGTTTTAAAGCATGGGCTTCTCAACACAAAGGACTCAGGTTCATGGGTCATGTGCAAAACAACAACAAAAAATGAAAAGAGAGGATTCAAATATGGATCAAATTCAAATTGTAAATTACTTTCAACCAAAAGTTAAAGATTTTATTCTATTTGAAAGTTCTTTCCTGAATTCTTATTGGATGAAGAACTCTTCGCTCGAGGATTTTCGAATTTGGGAGTCTTCTTAACTTGAAAAACTCTGAATTCCGATATGGCCTACCTTTTGAAGGGAGAAAGAGAGGGGAGATAATATCGTAAGGGAAGGGAGAGAATTTTATTTTTTCTTCTCTTTTTGGAAGTGAGAATGAGTAGAGGTATTTATAGAGAAGAGAATGCTTGGGTTGCTAAAGATGGAGTTAAGGAAAAAACAAGGGTTATGATTGACAGATTGGAAATTAGCAATAGTGCAACGGTGGGGATCCAAAGAACCGTAATATTTTCTTTCCAATCTTGGGAACGTTTTTCAAGGCAAGAGAAAAACGTCCAAAATCTTCTCTTTGTGACCAATGGAATGTCTTTCAATGGTAGAGATGAATTGCCAATATTTAGAAACAACTCCAATGAATGAGATTATGCCACTTGTGCCATATTTTATTTTTTTTTATAAATTGAGAAAGAAAAGGAGATCAATTGGAAACTCCCATATTGGACGAGCATGTGAGTGGAATGGAAAGAGCTTTGAATGAATGGGATTTCTTTGCAAAACTAGGAAAGCAATTAGGATAATGACAAGTGTTTCAACAAAATTTTGCAAATCAAGAATAATTGGAAACGTCCAAATGTGGAGTGAAAGCTAGAATTTTAGCAAGATTTCTACTCAATTGGAAAAAGACAAATGCCCTTTTTTAGGTTTAGGCAATTCTTTTGGCCAATATGCTTGAAACACACATTTCCTCTGAATTTACAAAATTAGCTCAAAATCTTTTAAATTATCAACCCAACACCTTAAAAATGGGAAAGTGAACAGTATGGAACGTTTTCCCAAGCATGGGAAAACGTGTGGGAGGGGAGAGAGAAAGTGCGGAAAAACACACAAATGTCGTTTTCTGAAGATTTTGGCGTCCGATTTCGATAATTTTTTTACCTTTGGAATCCTTGATTTTTCCTCTTTCGTTTAAGCCCAATATTGCCATAGAAATATTGTTTTCAAAATTTTCGACCAATGTGAGCCTTTGATCTCCGTCGATAGATCATTTTTCCAAAAATCGAGCAAATCGGTGGTCCAAACGAACCAACTGATTCGATCAACTTTGGGGCAATGGTTAAAACTATTAAACCAAGATATCAACATAGATTAAGACATTAAAAACTTTTGTTATCAATGATTTAATGAGATAATTTTGACAGATCTCATCCATCCGGCCTTGATCCGCGACTTTTCATTAGGTTTTTGCTTAATTAAGTAACCCAATGTTTAATCCGGATTTGAGATTAACCTTGATTGATACTAAATGATCATAAATTCTAGGTAAAGGAAGATACCCAAGTCAAAATCTACCCTCGATCTGAGGATTTACGAAAATCGGGTCTCAGAATGGAATCAGGGCCCGGGCTGTGAAGTGACCCTAGCTTCTTTTGTCCCGATTGATGATCCGTAAAGTTAGATCGAGATATTAATAACCTAAAATTTATAAATCCATGATAGAGAGACTCTCACATGGATTTGACACACCAATCATGGTATTTTTCCAATCTTTCGGATCAAATCATCTTACCAGGTACATCTCTTTATCAATTTGGTTTCCAGGGAATGTGAGGATGTATATTTTACCAGTGAAATTTCACGGGTCAATATATTAGGCAATTGTTGGTTAAAGTGTAGTAAAATGAGGGTGTCTACAGATGCCCCTCTTTGGCAAAGGTTACTTAGTAACCGTATGCCAAAGCTAAAGAGACATTCTCATTTTGCAAAACTTTAACTGACAATAGTCTCATTCGGATGGACGATGTGATGTATCAATTTGTATTTCTATGGCAATTTTAAGGAAATGTTCCAAACAAAACAACCCGATACCCCCTAATGCAATGCAATCCTAAATGCAGACTAATGCAGAATTTTTGTTGATTTTTATTATTTTTTATGCAACATGCTTTTCTATCCTAATGATGCAAGATGGGATGATAGAAGTGCGGCTGAAGATTACGGATGATTGAAAAGATGATTTGGAGAAAATGGAATTTGGCCGAATAAATGGAGAATTCATCCGGAAGTTGAGATATGGTGCTTGTGGATGGATTGTTCACTCGGGAAAGTAATGATACGATGATTGAGCGGATAGGATGAGGATGAATTATTAGAATTGCATGTCTGCGAAAGCGATTGTCTGCGGAAGTAACTATCTCTAGAAGCAACCTGTTTGTCGAAAGATAAGGCCGGTAAGATTGGGGTCAGTGAGACAAAAGGGTCAGGATTTGGATCTGCGATGGGTGTAACTCAGGCCAGATTTTGAGATACGAGTGGGCGCAACTCAGGTTAGATTTTGAGGTGTGGGTGGGTGCGGGCGCAACTCAGGTCAGAATTTGAGGTGCAAATGGGTGATAAGTGCAATTCAGGTCAGATTTTGAGGTGCAGGTGGATGCAGGTGCAACTCAGGTCAGATTTTGAGGTGCAAATAGGTGATGGGTGAAACTCAGGTCAGATTTTGAAGTGCAAATGGGTGATGGGTGCAACTCAGGTTAGATTTTGAGGTGCAAATAGGTGATGAGTGCAACTCAGGTCAGATTTTGAGGTGCAAATAGATGATGGGTGCAACTCAGGTCAGATTTAAAGGTGCAAATGGGTGAGGAGTCCAAATGAATTAGTGAGACGGGAGCTAAAGAAAATTTGATTTGTCTGCAAAATTAACCTGTCTGCAGAAAAGGCCTTTCTGTTAAAAAGACAAGGGCAAGCGGGACTGGGGGTCAGCGAGACGGGAATCAAAGAGGATTGGCCTAGATGACCGGGTAAAAATAGCTTGTCTGCAAAATTGACCTGTCTGCGGAAAAGTCCTGTCTGTTAAAGAGGCGGGGGGCCAGTGGGACTGTGGGTCAGTGAGACGGGAGCCAAAGGGAATTTGATTTGTCTGCGAAATTGACCTGTCTGCGGAAAAATGCCTGTCTGTTAATGAGACGGGGGCCAGCAGGACTGGGGGCAACGAAACGGGAATAAAAGAGGATTGGCCTAGATGACCGGGTGAAAATAGCTTGTCTACGAAATTGACCTGTCTGCGGAAAAGGCCTGTCTGTTAAAGAGACGTGGGGCCAGCGGGACTGGGGGTCAGTGAGACGGGAGCCAAAGGGAATTTGATTTGTCTGCGAAATTGACCTGTTTGCGGAAAAAGCCTGTCTGTTAGTGAGACGGGGGCCAGCGGGACTGGGGGTCAGCAAAACGGGAATCAAAGAGGATTGGCTTAGATGACCGGGTGAAAATAGCTTGTCTGCGAAATTGACCTGTCTGCGGAAAAGGCCTGTCTGTTAAAGAGACGGGGGGCAGCGGGACTGGGGGTCAGCGAGACGGGAGCCAAAGGGAATTTGATTTGTCTGTGAAATTGACCTGTCTACGGAAAAGGCCTGTCTGTTAATGAGACGGGAGCCAGCAGGACTGGGGGTCAGCGAGACAGGAATCAAAGAGGATTTGCCTAGATGGCCACGATATGGTCCTCGTGAACGAATAGTCCACTCGGAGCAATGATACGGTTTTTTGAACGAATAGTCCACTTGGAAGCAATGATCCGGTTTTCGTGAACGAATAGTCCACTCGGAAGCAATGATACGGTCTTCGAATAGTTCACTCGGAAGAAATGATACGGTCTTGGTGAACGAATAGTCCACTCGGAAGCAATGATAGGGTCTTCATGAACGAATAGTTCACTCGGCAGCAATGATACGGTCTTCATGAACGAATAGTCCACTTGGAAGCAAAGATACGGTTTTTGTGAACGAATAGTCCACTCGGAAGCAATGAAACGGTCTTCGTGAACGAATAGTCCACTCGGAAGCAATGATACGGTCTTCGTGAACTAATAGTCCACTCGGAAGCAATAAAACGGTCTTCGTGAAAGAATAGTGCACTCGGAAGCAACGATACGGTCTTCGTGAACGAATAGTCCACTCGGAAGAAATGAAAGGGTCTTCATGAACGAATAGTCCACTCGGAAGCAACGATACGGTCTTCGTGAACAAATAGTTCACTCGAAAGCAATGATACGGTCTTCATGGATGAATAGTCCACTCAGAAGCAAGGATATGGTATGAGTGAATGGCTAGTCCACTCAAAGGCCCTAGATGGGTCGTCATCTAGTCCAAGAAAGATTTGGTCTGAATGAATAGCTAGTCCACTCAAAAGCCCTAGACGAATCTAGTCCTAACTTGAATTTCTTGACATAAATGAGTGACATGGGATTTAATGAATTTGCTGGAGATGATTGAGTTAAACAAGTATTTCTTCTACTGAGGATTTGGATGAACATTTCCTGCTAGGACAGAACATCAACGGTTAACTTTAGTGAGATTTGGCAGACATGAAGGTGAATAAATGAGGGGATACTTCGATTCCAAGGATTGAATGCCTTTCTTCAATGAGGATTGGGACAAAAGATAACCACATCTAAGGTTCTTCCATTGCCTAAAGGTTCTCTTCAATTGTTTTGTTATCTGAAGATGAAAACAACATTCTCACAGGTCCCTTGCCACAACCTTTTAACATTGGTCGATCAATTCACTGGCTTATGTGATCTTTTGAATTTGAAACTATCCCTTTGTGATTACTTGTATTTGCTCCTTTTCAAGAGTTTTCGCGCAGACGAAGAAGAATAGCCTTCACCTTTTCACCAAGAGAGTTGCAGTTTGAGGAGATGGAATTACGAGCAATGTTTACACAAATGAGACAATATTTTTTTGAGGAACGACTAACTGAGAAGACTCAATTTTTCTGAGACAACGACTAAATGAGAAGACTCAAACAAATTTTTTAAGGTTTAATGGGAATGTAAAGACACAGGAATAACGATACTGACGCTTCTGATCATAACTAATAATTTTTTTTTTTTGATTGGTAGGTCTAACCTCTCAAAGGGTACTTTATCAGTTTGTAAATATTTGTACTTTCTTTCTTAGATCAGTAGTACTTCATGGATTGTTACTAACGCTCTTTGGATTGCTGGGTTTCATGCCCCTAGCTTTGAGGATGCAAAATATGACTGCTTGAATTTCTTGGATTTCTGAGTCTGATATTGGATATTGCCCTTGTGGATGATTTCTTACCATGACCAAGGTGCATTTTCTGGTTTTCAACTTGGCGGACCGTTTGCCCTAACTTTTGCCTGAATCGCCCTTTTGGGTTTTCAATTCAGCGGGCTTGTACCTTAATTTTTGCCTAAGCCGCCCTTTCGGGTTTTCGGCTTAACAAGTGAGTGACCTTGATTTTTGCGTAGACCGCCCTTTCGGGTTTTCAGCCTAGCAGGTCTTCAAACTCCGTTTTATTTATCTTCTTTCTTTTTTCTTTTCTTTTCTTTTTTCAGATCTAGAACCTTGAGCACCGTGCACCGAAAGGACTTATAGGTAGGGTGAGGTTTAACAAAGGAAAGGCTTAAGGTTTACAAATTTCGACCGAACCTAGATGAGCAGGTTGCCTACGTATCCCGGTGTAGGAATCAGGTCGTTCGTAGTTCAGGGCAGATGCCCCAAGTATAAAGGTAAAATGGTTTTTTTTTTTTTTGGAACTTTCTTTCTTCTCTTTTTTTTATTGATTGATTTTCTATTGCTCTTTTTGGGAATTTTTTTTTGAACGACCGCACTTGAATCAACCAAGTTGCCTACGTACCCCAGTGAAGGGATCAAGTCTCGCGTAGTTCAGGGCAGATGCCCCTAGTATAATGGCTTTGAAAGGAATATTTAGTCTCAAAGGGTTTGCAAATGGGGTTTTTCTTTATGCTTTTGGGTTATGATTTTTGGGGTTTTGTTCGGCCAAAGGAGGCCTTCAGGTGCTCAGGCTTACAATTTTTCAATTTTAATGAGGTTCATCAGTTCTTATAATATTTTCCTCTCGGAGTTTGACGGCTTTTCCAGGTAAGATTGATCCACACTGTAAGAGCTCGAACTTGTCCCTTTGGATTGAAAACGAGTGATAAATATTCACTAAGTCTCCTTCCTTCAGGATTCTGATTGCACACTTTCTTGTTAAAGGCTTACTCCGGTCTTGATGTCTTTAAATTGTTTACTCGAATTCCAACATCATGATTTGGATTTGACATCTGCTTTGATATTTCACTAGTTGGTTCCACTAATTGATAGCCTTCGTGAACTTCTTTGTATAGAATCCCATGTCTGCATATTGATTCTGATGATCTTGGCAACCTAAGTCGAGGCAAGCTCAACTCATGCCCCTTGTATAATGTCTGTCTCTTGAATTTTTGTTCTCTTCATCTCTTATTTCTTAGACCTCGTCCTCGGTGTGAATTGTAACTCATGTTGGACGATCTTTTCTACTTTGAATTCTTGAAGTAGGTTTACTAGTTGCTCTCCTTAGAGGATAGGATGTTTCCAATTAGTATTTCCTAATCTAAGGTTTCAGTGCCAATAATTGCTTCTTCAATTTTTCTCTTTGAAAGGCTAGGTTCAGCGCTCCTCCCCTTGTTTGAGTATTCATTTTATTTCAAGGGGAGTTTCGTCGGCCTCCTCATCCGTGTTAATTTATGTCATTTTATCATAAGCATACACAAGAATATACTCGAAACTGAAACTTTTATTAATTGATCAGAGAAATTACATCAACCATAGCATAGATCAAAGACTTGTCCTGAACAGGCTCAGGAACAAATGACTCGGACTATAGAAATAAAACTAGCAACTAACACTTCTTACTTGCAAAGAAAAAGAGACTGATAAGATTGACTGACTTTATTTGGACTTGACACCAACACCTGAGAAACCATGAATGATGAGGCCTCAACTGAAAAAAATTTCTTCAACTGCAACACTCTGGCTCTGAGGATCAACAACTGCTTCTTCTGACTGTTGCGACTTCTAGCTCAAGATATTCTAGCAAATTCTTCTCTGGCTCTGAACCTTCTAGAAATATCACAGACACTCCCTCCTTTCCCCCTTTCCCTGGATGAGAATAGTAGGGTGGGTCAAAGGCCCGAATGGTGGTTATGAGGGTGGATGGATCAAATTCTTGGTGAATAATTGAGATGGTGCCGACATGGGTGGAGGATGTATCTGAATGGTTGGGTAGAGAATTTTGAATAACAATAAGTTTCTTCTCATCAAGGAAATCTTGGACAGCATGCTTCAAGGCCAGGCATCGATCGGTGGTATGGCCACGACCTTGGTGATGTTGGCAATACTCGCTCTCATTGTAGGTCTTAGGAAGTGGATTAGGAATAGTTTTCGGTTCTAAAGGGGTCAACCATCCCTTCGTGATCAACTTCTTGAGGATATTGGATGGTGAGGTCGGTAGCCAAGTGAATTCTCTTTTCTGCTTTTGGAGTTTTGGGCTCGTTTCTTCTTCCGCTGATTAGTCCTGTAAACTTGATTGGGGAATCCAACTTTCTCTACTCCTTTAACTGTAGGGAGATTCCTGATATATTTAGGGTATGGAACAGGTTCAGAATTCGGACCAAACTCCACAGTGTCTTCAGTCATGCTATTGACGTGTTTAACACTTGCGGTTTGTTTCAGGTTTTTCACTTGCTTGACTTCGTGAGTTAACGCGACCATCTGCTGAGAGAGGTTCATCACCAATTCTTCAATTGTGGGTTTCTGAAGTGATTCTGCCATCTGAACGGAGCTGAAGTTTCACAGAAATGTGAGAAAATCCTACCAAGGAAGCAATAAACACCAGATTCAGTTTGATTCCTAAGACGCATTTTGTCCTTTAAGCAAACCAAGATTAACAGCTTCACGACTCTAACTGGTTCAGCCTCAAAGAGAATGCACGGGTGAGACACAAGGTGACATGGATGCAAGATGCAATAGATAGTGGAATTCGGGACAGAAGACAAGGTACAACCAATACAAGGGATGCCCCTAGTGTGCAAAGTATAACCATTATCATGCAACCAATGAGGTCTAGGATAAAGAATATAGCCAACTTGGAGAATAAGAGAAGTACGAGTCTATCTCGGAGAGAATGGACTTCGAACAGATGCCCCTAGTCTGAAAGGATTGGAGTTATAGGGGTTTATAGATGAACTTTGATGAGATGTCTCTAGTTCTAAGAGCATGAAATTTTAAAAATGAGCTTGAAGAAGATGCCCCTAGTCTAAAGGGAAGATGAAGTCCTAAGTTAGGGCTATAAGATGAATCATGAAAAGTAACCCTAAGCTATAGGAGATGTGACCCATGATCAATGAAAAATGGGGTGTTGATCAAGAGATGATTGGTAGGAAATGATGGGATTTCCTAATCTAGCGGAACCAAGAGGTTTGGTTCATGACTTTGTTCGTGTTCCTAAGACCGATCGTAGCCATTGGAAGATGGACTATGGCCTATTCTAGGCACAAAAATGGGTAGGATATCCTAATCTAGGCTTACGCACGTGATGTACGCATCTTCGTGCTATATGCATGTGTGGGGTAATCTAGGGGTAAGGCCAAGAGTTCCCTTAGCGTGAATCCGTGTTCGATATACTCTACCGGTGTTCAGAGTAGTAGTACGTGAACCAACAGATCCGTTTACGCACCATAAAGGTACTAGGCTAAGAGTGGAATGCTTCTCTAACACAGAAGCACCGGGTCATGACCTCCCAGTCAACCGTGCTAGATAACATTCTGGGTTCCTAAAATAGGGCATGTGTGAATGTGATATGCAATGGTGTAAATGCAAGTGATGTAAGTGTGTACAATTTGGGGATTCGTATCTCATGCCCTCAAGTCCTTTAATTAATCTTTTGAAGTTTAGGTGATGGATTATTCAAGTGAGCACACAACATTTTTGGTTCTTTTTTCTGTATTCTGAATTTTTTAGTTTTTGAATTTTCTTTGTGTTTTGCTTCCCATTTATCCCATTTAATTATAACCTAAATGACTAAAGCTTTTAAAAATTATAAAGTTAGGTAATCAATTCCCAGTAGAGTCGCCAATCTGTTGATCCCGTCCCGAGAGAGGGTGGCCCACGAGGGTGTGTGTTTTTATGATGGTAGCGCCTTTGTCCATTAGATTTGAATATGGTTGCTTTTTCAATAAATTTAGGATAAAAGTCCTAATTTCACGAACAAAGCAACTGACCAGAGTCGCCACCTAGATTAGGGATCTAAGACCCATGATTAACTCTGTATATATGGTCTACGATTTAAATTCTGGGTAAGTTACCTGGTTACGAGATCGGAAGGTGTACCGCACGAAGTGTACAACATCGATCTTGCCTGACGAAAGTCAGACTTTACCTTTCAAATGCTTTAGTTGTTTAAGTTTTAATTAAAAGGGGTAAATGTGAGTTTTATTTGAAAAACCTAAATGTTCCTAATGATTTGGCCGTTCACAGTTTAGACTCATGCGGGCCAGGAGTGCATCCTACATGCAACTACATGCCTACTTTTTTTAACATTTTATTGAGATTGATGAGGTTTGGTTTGAGTTGGATCAGATCGTGCGAACTACGTTACATGCACCTAAGACTAATGCAATGAATTTAAATTGCATTTTTAGTATATTTGTGAACTTTGGGTTCCAAGAATTCTATTTTGGGAAACTTAGAGTGAGATTTCTAAGTTTAGAACCTTAGAACTTTATGTTTAGGAGATTAGGATGTTCCAATTTAAGTGATTACAAGTTCTTAGATTCTTTAAGATTTTTAAATTCTTTTGAATTCCAAATTTAAACAAATCAACTAATCATGCAAAATAACTAACATGCAAAGAGAAAGCAAAGCAAAACAACTAGCAAGATACCTAAACATGCGATTTCTAAGCATATGATGAGAACAATTAAAGAAATCTAAACATGCAATTAATCATGTAACTAAGCAAAAATAAGCGTGTAACATGCAAAAAGGTTTAAGGAAACAGAAAGGGTGAACAAGGGAATGGAAGAGATGAAGAAGGGTGTAGGGGAACGAGAAGGATGGAGAAAGGTGCGACTGAACTTAGGAGTGCCAAGTTGCCTACGTACCCCGTGGTGAGGATCAAGCCACACGTAGTTCCATAGGAAGGGGGTTGGATCTTGAAGATGGAATTGAGGGTTGAGATTGGTACTTAAACTGGTACTTTGGATCAGAAGCTTAGATTTGGGATTGGAACTTGGAATTGGGCTCCAAAGAATTGGACAAGGAGTCTCCTATATTCGAGGAATTATGTTTGAGGGTTCGACGAATGAGCTTAGGAAATTCGGCCAAGTGAATGGGGTTTGGGCTGTGGTGAGGTGCAACTTGATGGGAGCGTCACTTGGTTAAGGATTGGGTAATGCAATTTGGTTCGGTCTAGGGGTGAGATTCGGTTTGGAACAAGAGGGTGTAACTTGGGTTGGGTATAAATGCATGACTCAGGTGGGGTCACGCTAGGTTCGGGTTGGCTTAGGCTGACTCGGGGTGACTCGGGTTGAATCCGGTTCGGTCCGGACTCGCGTTGGGTCCATGTTAGACCGGGTTGGTTGAGTCAAGTCTGGATGGTGTGGTTTGGATTGAGCTTCGGGTAGATGGTTCTCCGCCATGTGATTTTGCCACAGTGCATTAGATATTTCCGTCCCCACTTTAGATTTTGACGGAAGGCATGGGGGTATGACTCATGGCCATCAAAGGATATAATGGCTTTCAACAAGGTACATGACCATATGGGTTTAATTTTCTAACAGAATATATGAGGATATGGTCCATGGCCAATTGGATGATATGGCTATACTAATGGGAGTTTTCGATTGGGTATGGTCATACATGACTTCGGTGATACAATTAAATACACAGTGCATGGATATGATGAGTTCAAGTATATCCTTCACATGCACAGTGTATGAATCCGATTACAGTGCATACATAGTCCATGGCTTAATTATTCAAGTGCATACACAGATGTACAGTGTGTACACAATGCATGAATTCTTACTCCTTCACAGACCTAGCATATGAAATGCATGGAACTATTGGGAAGATTGTGTTCGGTTGAATTGGACTTGCGGGTTTGCGGCTCGGGCAGAGGTTAGGGGTGCGGCTTCGGGTCCGGGTTAGGGGTGCGGCTTAGGGTCCGGCTTAAGGGGCGGCTTAAGGAGTGCGGCATTGGGGTGCGGCTTAGGGTGCAGGTTAGGGTGAGTTGCGGGGCAGATACGGCGTCGGGTTGCGGGCGAGTTGTGGGGCTGATCGCTGGTTGGAATGGATTGTAACGGGTTGGGACAGGATGAACCGGGTTAGGTCGGGGCTGAACCGGGTTGGGACGGGGCTGAACCGGGTTGGGACAAGGTGAACTGGGTTGGGTCGGGGCTGAACCGGGGTGGGACGGGGCTGAACCGGGTCGGGACAGTTTGAACCAGGTTGGGTTCGGGTTGAACCGGGTTGGGACAGGTTGAACCGGGTTGGGTTGGGGCTAAACCAGGCTGGGACGAGGTTGAATCGGGTTGGGACAGCGTGAATCGGGTTGGGTCGAGGCTGAACCGGGTTGGGACGGGGTTGAACCGGGTTGGGTCGGGGCTGAATCGGGTTGGGATGGGGTTGAACCGCGTTGGGACAGGTTGAACCAAGTTGGGTTGGGGCTGAACCAGGTTGGGACGGGGCGGAACCGGGTTGGGACAAGGTGAACCGGGTTGGGTCGGGGCTGAACCGGGTTGGGACGGGGCTGAACCGGGTTCGGACGAGGTTGAATCGGGTCGGGACAGCGTGAATCGGGTTGGGTCGATGCTGAACCGGGTCGGGACATGTTGAACCAAGTTGGGTTGTGGCTGAACCGGGTTGGAATGGGTTGTACCGGGTTGGGTCGGGGCTGAACCCGGGTTGGCTTGGGTTACTAATTCAGGATAGGAATCGGGTTGGAGCGTGGTTCGGATTGCGGGTCTTGTGTGGGTTCAACTCGGGTGGAGTTGGATTGAATCCGGTTGGGTTCGACTCGGTTTAGGTGGAGTGGGATAGGTGGGTTAGCCGAGTGGGTAGGGTAGGATGGCTCGGCCAAGTAAATCGGATGAGGAGGTTCGACCAAGCCATTTAGATGTGAGTTCAGTTGAGGTGGATGGAATTTAGATGGGATGGGTATGGACATGATTTACGGCATTGTGGGGACATGGTATATGTATTTGGAATTATGGGGATGTGATGGGTTATTGGCTGCTGGGGAAGAATATAATGGGAGTGCATGGGTGATGTGTGATGTGAGATCTGGCTTATGATGGTATGGGGAGGAGGGCTATGGAGATGGAAGTACATGGTTCGGTTAGTTTTGGGCCAGGGGATATAGCTATGGGGATATGGCTCATGGCTATTGACATGGCATATAAATATGATGAATATGGAAATGGAATACATGCAAGTCTGATGGTTGTGGACATAGGTAATGGAAGATAAGTCCACACTTATGGACATGAGGTTTGGCTAGCAAAGCCGAATGGGTTGGGTGTGAGTTGGGACTTGGGTCAAGGCCGAGCGGGCCACTAAAATTCAGGTTGGGTTTACGTGGCCGCGCGGGTTAGGGGTGTTGGTTAGGCCAGGTTGGGGCTGAGTCAGTTGGGTTTGCCCAAAGCCGGATGGGCCAGCGTTCGGCCATGGGTTCGGGTTGGGGCCGAATGGGCTGGGGGGTTTGGGCTAAGGCCAAGTTGGCCGTGGGTTTTTTTTGGTCAAGTTAGATTGGGGTTTGTGCGAAGGGAATTGGGATTTGTGCTAAACAAAAGCCATTGGATCGGATTGGGTCTTGATGGTCTTATGGACCTTACGTGCTCAGCATATAGAGTTTAGGAATTCGAGTTCTTTTGGTTTTAAAGCATGGGCTTCTCAACACAAAGGAATCAGGTTCATGGGTCATGTGCAAAACAACAACAAAAAATCAAAAGAGAGGATGCAAATATGGATCAAATTCAAATTGTAAATTACTTTCAACCAAAAGTTAAAGATTTATTCTATTTGAAAGTTCAAGTTTAATTTCTTGAATTCATATTGGATGAAGAACTCTTCGCTCTAGGATTTTCGAATTTGGGAGTCTACTTAACTCGAAAAACTCTGAAATCCAAAAATTGTAGAGAACCAATGAAATTTGCATGCTTTCGCTTTTGTAAAATAAAATTCCGATATGGCCTACCTTTTTATGAAATTTGAAGCGAATCCTTACGCCCCTTTTTTTTTATTCGTTTGATGAAGAATGTTGATGAAAGGTAAGTTGCCGAAGAATTCCGTTCTAAAGGTTGTGATCAACTTTTGAAGGGAGAAAGAGAGGGGAGATAATATTGTAATGGAAGGGAGAGAATTTTTTTTTTCTTCTCTTTTTGAAGTGAGAATGAGTAGAGGTATTTATAGAGAAGAGAATGCTTGCGTTGCTAAAGATGGAGTTAAGGAAAAAACAAGGGTTATGATTGAAAGATTGGAAATTAGCAATAGTGCAATGGTGGGGATCCAAAGAACCGTAATATTCTCTTTCCAATCTTGGGAACGTTTTTCAAGGCAAAAGAAAAACGTCCAAAATCTTCTCTTTGTGACCAATGGAATGTCTTTCAATGGTAGAGATGAATTGCCAATATTTAGAAACAACTCCAATGAATGAGATTATGCCACTTGTGCCATATTTTTTTTTTTTTTATAAATTGAGAAAGAAAAGGAGATCAATTGGAAACTCCCATATTGGACGTGCATGTGAGTGGAATGGAAAGAGCTTTGAATGAATGGGATTTCTCTGCAAAACTAGGAAAGCAATTAGGATAATGACAACTGTTTCAACAAAATTTTGCAAATCAAGAATAATTGGAAACGTCCAAATGAGGAGTGAAAGCTGGAATTTTAGCAAGATTTCTACTCAATTGGAAAAAGACAAATGCCCTTTTTTAGCTTTAGGCAATTCTTTTGGCCAATATGCTTGAAACACACATTGCCCCTCTCAATATACACAATTAGCTCAAAATCTTTTAAAATATCCACCCAAAACCTTAAAAATAGGAAAGTGGACATCATGGAACGTTTTCCCAAGCATGGGAAAACGTGTGGGAGGGGAGAGAGAAAGTGCGGGAAAACACAAAAATGCCGTTTTCTGAAGATTTTGGCGTCCGATTTTGATATTTTTTTACCTTCGGAACCCTTGATTTTTCCTCTTTCGTTTAAGCCCAATATTGCCATGAAAATATTGTTTTCAGAATTTTCGACCAATGTGAGCCTCCGATCTCCGTCGGTAGATCATATTTCCAAAAGTCGAGCAAATCGGTGGTCCAAACGAACCAACTAATTAGATCAAGTTTGGGTCAATGGTTAAAACTATTAAACCAAGATATCAACATAGATTAAGACATTAAAAACTTTTGTTATCAATGATTTAATGAGATAATTTCGACGGATCTCATCCATCCGGCCTTGATCCGTGACTTTTCACTAGGTTTTTGCTTAATTAAGTTACAAAATGTTTAATCCGGATTTGAGATTAACCTTGATTGATACTAAATGATCATAAATTCCTGGTAAAGGAAGATACCCAAGTCAAGATCTGCCCTCGATATGAGGATTTACGGAATTCGGGTCTCGGAATGGAATCAGGGCCCGGGCTGTGAAGTGACCCTAGCTTATTTTGTCCAGATTGATGATCTGTAAAGTTAGATCGAGATATTAATAACCTAAAATTTATAAATCCATGATAGAGCGACTCTCACATGGATTTAACATACCAATCATGGTATTTTTCCAATCTTTCGGATCAAATCTTACCAGGTACATCTCTTTATCAATTTGGTTTCCAGGGAATGTGAGGATGTATATTTTACCAGTGAAATTCCACGGGTCAATATATTAGGCTATTGTTGGTTAAAGTGTAGCAAAATAAGGGTGTCTACAACAGGCTGGCGAGTTTGCTGGCGAGTTCTTGAAACATTGCATTACTCTATTAAAATGTCATTTTTACTAACTTTAGAGAAATTTGGGCCAAAATCATTTTAAATGGGAACTCTATCATTAGAATCCAGGGGCACCAGATAGGTGCGGAAATAAAATGAGGGATTCACACACTGCACAACATACATTATCATTTTCTTTGTTTTTTATTTCTTTCATTGTTTTTCATTATTATTGGCTCCACGGGATAGATACAATGCGCGCCCGACTCAGATGCGCCGGATCTGCACCCGTAAACACTCAGTGCACTTGTGTTTACAGCAGCCGATGAGCAATGAAGCATACTATGTATAACACTCGGTGCACTTGAGTTATACATCTAAAGTATGGATCATATGCATAGTGCCCGATAGATTGAGTCTGCAGCCCTACTTTGTTTATATACTATGTATATACTTACTAAC
This sequence comes from Tasmannia lanceolata, assembly GCF_043159265.1. NCBI lineage: Eukaryota > Viridiplantae > Streptophyta > Magnoliopsida > Canellales > Winteraceae > Tasmannia > Tasmannia lanceolata. Next base: position 8,475,053 of record NW_027518688.1, on the reverse strand, counting down.
ATAGTAAAACCCAACTAGGAACTACCCGTGTTTATATATGTATATACTGCATTCGTATAAGGACGAACATATGTTGCTTACACATGTGGAGCTTAGAGTTAGGAGCTTTGTCCTACTTGTAGACTAGGGTAGCTTAATTTACATGGCTACAACACGATCCTAGTACACTCACCAGTCTGTCTTGAGTCGAGACTTCCTTGACTCCGCTGGATTAGAATTAGGGATGGTGCCCCTGGTTAGGGTATACGTATATGTATATATATTTATATATACTGATTATATATATTAGGGTTCTCCTCTTAGTTAGAGTTCCTTATTCATTTCAATCGGTTATATCCATTCTCTATTCAGATCTAGATCCAGTCAGTGGCTTTTGCTTGCCATTACCTTGGCTGGGATTTGTCCTTCGATCTGTTGGTTATAGAATTTGACCCATTGTCATATATTCTCATCTATAGTCAGTCATTCATTTGATTATCTTTCTCCTATGACCACATTTCGTTTACCGATTGTGAGCTTACCTTGTTACTGTTAGTTGAGTATTAGTATTCTTACTGAGAGTCTTGTACTACTATGTTTTCCATTCACATACCCTTTGGTTGAGCTGTGGGAATCCCTTGTATAGCCGTTATCCTGCCGGATTTTATCCAGAACATTTTAAGCATGACTGCTGTTCTTTAGAGTTAAGTAAACTGTGAGTTTATCCTATCATTACCCTCTTGTAGCACTAGCGCCGTTATGCTGCCGGATTTTATCCAGAATATTTTGAGCATGACCGCTATTCCTTAGAGTTAGTTAAACCATGAGTTTACCTTACCTTGACTTTCTTGTCTAGCCGTTATGCTGCTGAATTTTTCACAAAATATTTTGTAGTCAGTTTATCTTGTTTCGATTCCCATGTATAGCTTCAATTAGCTTAGAACCCATTTTTAGTGAGAACTTCTGGTTTGATCAGTTGTATTTGCATCCTTTCAGTTTCACTGGGTTAGTGGTCTGTACAGGTCGTTCTCGTGGTCACAATTTATTGGTTACCCTTTGGTTATGTATTCATTCTTTTGTTGTGTCATAAATTCATCTTTTGTATACATTACTCAGTAGGATTAGATCCTTACTTGTCTACTTGTTGTGTCTTAGATCTGGTTGATGGCTTGTCCGCTGTCTTTATGACCATGGTCTATCATTTTTTATCATATTGATCGTATAGTTGTTGGTATCCATCATCAGATTTAGATCTGGTCTATGACCTACTTCTGTCATTTTGTGGCCATGGTCTACCTTTCTGATTTGCTGTGATGAAAAATTCTTTGTCATCAATTGTATCCTTCCCATGTGATTAATCGTTAAATTTATCCTTGTCATTTATTTATACCAAGTTATCTTCATTTTCTAATAATCTTATCATATCTCTATGTTAGGTTTAACCATGTCAAATAACGTATTGAATGATTGGATTAGTGAGGCTACCAAAGCTCCCCCGCGTGAGAATGAGAGGAGCATGGTTGATCGATTTATAAGCACATTCAATCATTTGAGCGTATCTGGAGTGGATTGGAAATTTCTCTAAGCAGCTGCAAAACTTTGGGATCCCACCCTTCATGTTTTTTGATTTGGTCCTTTGCGCCTTGTTAGAAATCCCACCTGAAGGACTCTGGGTTCGACCTTTAAGCATGGACTCCCCTAATGTCCTCTTCTGTGAGCTATTCAAAAATGATACTGTGGACCTCGATCCGAGATAGGCGAGCGAGGGAACGGGTCCCTAGCACCCTCTCTGGATCATCCACGTGTGAAGGAGAGCTCTACCAAGGAACTCTCAAAACGGATGCCACCCTCATAGCATAGCACGAGTGGCGATGTAAAAAGAAAGAGATATGTCTCGATCCGGAACCGAGGTTCGAAACCGAGACATACCTGAAATAAACTCAGAGTCGCCATCCATGGATATGCCATGGAACCCTAAAATCAAATCCTCTGTGCAATGGATAACCAGAAATATATATGGGTTCGTGCCTGGTTACGAATGGGGAAGGTCTGAGAGCACCCCCAATTCGTCCGAGTGCAAGCACTTGGTCTCTTATGCCATTTTTAGTAACTCCAAAGAAGTTTGAATAAAAATCATGTGAAATGGGAACAATCCTCAGGACTCGTCTACCTAAGCATGCATTTCCTGAGGATAAAAATAATAAACACATATAAAATAAAATGAAAGATGTGTCACCTAAGCATAGCTAGGTTATGAGTGACAAGCCTAATGGGTGTCTAAGTTCTGATGTACAAACACATGCAAGCTATAGCTAAAGGTATAAGATCAGTGCAATAAAGTAAGAAAACATATCAAATCCTACAATAACAACACAACAAATCCTAAGACTCTAAACGAATTAGCCCGAGTCGTCGGATGGTCTGGTATTCATCCAAAGAAGCCTACGTATCCCCGCCTCCACGAGAATCAAGGCAACGTAGTTCTTCGCGCCTATTCTAAGCTATGATGCCTAAGACACCTAGCCCTCTATCCTAGACTCGATCTAAAAGACCGGACTAGTTATTAAAATTTCTTGTACGATTATTTAAATTCCAGTGAATTGTGGATTTTTAGGACACCCTATATGCCCTAACTAAATGCATGTTAGCCCTAGGCTAATGCAAGTGATTCCTACAACCTATGTGTAACTAGGCTGTATTTCCTAAGGAAAACCAAATGTGGACTAGCGTATCCTACTCTAGTCATCACTCGGCGATGTGGATCGCCGACTGACCGGACGGAGGCGCTCCTATAACTCTAGGACAGACCCCTAACTCTAAAACAAGCACACAGCAAACAAACAATCAAACAACCTATCAAAAGAAAAACCCTAACTCTAAAACTCTCTATCTAGGAGAAACTCCTAACTTTAGAGGAAGATCTTTTGAAAACAAGATTTTAAAGGTTTTTGAAGAAGGTTTAAAACATTTATTTACAAAAAAGTTTGGCTGGACTTGGGATGTAAATCCCAACCTGCACTACGTACCTCGTGGAAGAGGATCAAGCCAACGTAGTTCGAAACGAACTCTCAAACTAACAAACACTTACAGCAAATCAACTATTTTTTATGTTTTAAGTTTCTAATGTTTTTGAGATTTTTAATGATTTCAATGCTTATGGATTTTAAAATTTCTGATGTTTTCACCCTTTTGGCCAAAGACCGGAGGGAATATACAAAGCAAAACCCTAGGGCCAAACCGTAGGGTGAATAAGGGAAACTATGCTCTAATAATACCATTATAAGAGCAAATGAGTCAAAGACTCTCTAATAACAGCACAAAGGAAGCAACCGAGTCAAAGACTCTCTAATAAGAGCAACTGAAGGATAAATGAGTCAAAGACTCTCTAATAAAAGCAACTAAATGATAAATAAGTCAAAGACTCCAATAACACTGCAAATGAGTCAAAGACTCTCTAAAAGAAAAGGAACACGAGTCAAAGACTCTAATAACACCAGCTAAGGATAAATGAGTCAAAGACTCTCTAAAAGAAACGGAAACATGAGTCAAAGACTCCCAAAAACAACAACTAAAAGATAAGTGAGTCAAAGACTCTCTGAAAGAAATGGAAACACGAGTCAAAGACTCCTACAAACACCAACTAAAGGATAAATGAGTCAAAGACTCTCTAAAAGAAACGGAGCGCGAGTCAAAGACTCCAAAACAACCAACTAAAGGATAAATGAGTCAAAGACTCTCTAAAAGAGAAAGAAACACGAGTCAAAGACTCCACTAATGCTAATTAAAGGATAAATGAGTCAAAGACTCTCTAATAACACTACATTAAAGACAAATGAGTCAAAAACTCTCCTATAACACCACCTAAAAGGCAAATGAGTCAAAGACTCTCTAATAACACCATCTAAAGGATGGATGAGTCAAAGACTCTCTAATCAAGGGCTAACTCCTATGCGAATGAACTATCGAAAAAGGAATAAGAATTTGTGCACATTTGGCAGAAGTAAAACACCCAGCCGGGCCGGACAGCTACCTAGCCCTAGGGTGCAACAAATGTGCAACCCAATACCCATAAGGGTAGGGGTATGCTGCCAAGCCGAGTAAGGTGTTCTCCCAAAACCAAACGACGCACAAAGAGGAGGTTTAGCAATAGAATGAGACTGGGTAAGTCTCTTAGACACAGATGAGGGGTATGCTACTTGGACTGAGCAAGACCCCTAAGGATGGGCTTGGGCTAGCACCTTCATCGCCCTCGCAATGAGAGGGGATTCTAGTATCTAAAGAAATTTAACAGAAATCTATAAGACTGTGTTAGTCCATCAAAGAGAGAAGAAAAGGCTACCAGATAATCGCAAATTCCATTCTATTCTTATAAAATAAATCAAGTGTTAAGCAAAGAACAATTTTCAATTAAAAAAAAATACACAACCTATAGCAATCATAAAATGATAAACAACATTAATTAGTCCAGACCAGCCGCTGGATAGCCTAATAAAGCAAAAAAAACAATATCAAACACTTCTACGCGCAACCACAAACACCACCCCAAAATGGGGATGAAATCAGATGATGCTAAAGTAATCATCTGATATCATAATACACATGATAATATTTCTAATCCCGCCTTGAAATCAGACAGTACTCATGTCGATAATATCGAATAGAGTAGTCCTCTGATCTCCTTCTTTCCTAAAACAATTTATTTTAATAATAAAGAAGAGATGAATATAATAAGTTTTCAAGATAATCTCACCTGAACAGTTCATTCATAACCACCTTTAGAACCTAACTCAAGGCTTAAGATAAGAAGAGTATTAAAAATAGCAACAGATTATACAAATATATTCAATGATATTCCCAATTTATAAAAAATTTAGTGCAAAACATAGTTGAAAAGTGGACAGATTTTTAGTGCAAAAATGGTGAGCCACAGAAACACAAAGACGGGCTCCAAGTAACCTTATCATTGCCCTCTTGATTTTTGAGCCAACATTAAAAGAAGACCAGATGAGAATCAATGGAATGAAAATTAATCATTTGAGTCATCAAGCCATGCGACTTCATCATTGTATCCATTCAAAAGTCAGCCACATAAATCTATTCACCCCATATAAAACGAAGCCTGTTCAATGAGGATAAAAGAAAGGAAGCCGGCCTCACACAACTAGAACCATACTAACAACGCTATCTAAACAACATAACCTATACCTTAGAGAGTGGAGTTCCCTAAGAAAATTAATCAGAGAAATGAGATCAACCAATGTTGCCGGGCTCTCAAGAGAAACAAACTGAGAATGCAAACCTGAAAGAATGCGATTTATGCTCTTTCCCTTTCCTTTTAGACTTTTCCTTTTAGGGAATTAAAATCAGGGGAGGTTTCAAAGGAGTAGTGACAAACTGACATTATAAAGACTACACAGACTAGGAGTGTAATCCAGATCGATTTTGGTCAGAATTCGAGTCAGGATTTTACCCTAAAACCAAGTGAGATTCAAGATGAAAACTAAATTACAATAATCTAACCTTCCATCTACCAATGAGATTTGGCTTAGCAAAGTGAATAAAACAACAAAGAATTGGAGGAGCAAAATCCAAGCAAAACAATTACCAAACATATAAGGAATTTGCATCAAAGAAAAGAGAGACTGGGTTGATCTTACCTCTTCTATTCTAATGCTCAGATTTGCCGCTCAAGAGAAACTTGAAACTCTCCTAGAAAGAATTCCTCACGGGACCGGTATCTAAAATCGCCAATCTAGAGATGATTTCCCCGTTGCGAGATGACAGCCGTAATTGCGATTGGGAATTGCAGAGACAACAACGGGTAATGGATCCAGTAGAGTTTATCAATGAAGAGGTTTAGGATAATTCTGGGTTTCAGTGAATGAATTGATTAAAGGACAAGGAAGGGATCATGGCTACTGTTGAGGTGGGTTTCGACGTGGGGTTCGGGAAAGGGTTGCAGGGATGGTGATGGTGGAGCCGGAGCTCTGATTTGCCGGAGCTTAGAAGTGGCGGTCGGAGATGGTGGCTGCGAGGATGGTGAGGCCGGAGATGGTGGTCGGAGGTGGGGAAGAAGAAGTAGAAGATTAAGAAGGAAAAAATAAAAACAAAATAGTGGAGGTAGCCGCCCCTTTCTTCCTCTCTGCTTTAGCTCTCTCCGATTTCTCCTCCCTCGGTTCCTCACGAAAATGGGGGATTTGAAATGGGTTTGAGTGGTAAGGAGAAGATGGGTTTGATGGTGGCAATAACTGTGAAGGAGGTGGGTTTCACTGAAGGTTGAAGAAGATGGTGGTAGGAGGTGGTACGGCTGAGAAGGGGAAGAAGAAAATCTGCCGAGGGTGGAGGTAGGTGGTGAAATGGGTTTGTAAAAAATCAGAAATGGGAGAGGTTAAAATGAAATGGGTTTTGTGATGGTTGAGATATATAAGAAGAAAAAGAAGGTGGTCGGTGGAGGTGGGATGGGGTTGTGGTGGTGGTGGTGGAGATGGAAGGAGAAGGGTGGAGGAAAAATGGTCGGATCTGATGGGGTTTGGGATGAAAAATGATCTAAGATCTTGCGTGAAAAGGGGGGAGAAGGTAGCAATGGTGGCAGCGATGGGGATGGAGCCGGAGCTCAGATTTAATGGCGGTGGTGGCCGGAATTGCAAAGAAATGGGGTTTCAAAGGCTTGAAAGACAGAGATGATGATGGCGGAGGAGATGGTGTTGGAAGTGGTGGTTAGAGGTGGTGGCGGTACGGCGGATTTCCGACGGGAGATGGAGCCGGAGGAGAGGGTTCTTCTCTTCTTCTTCTTCTTCCCTTCGCTCTCTCCTACTCTCTGTTGCGGCTCTCTCTCTCTCTCTCTCTGTCTCCTTTCGGTGGCTGCCCAAAAATGGGTTTCTCTCTGTTGGGGAGAAGAAAACCCTCCCAGAACCCTAATTCTAGCTGCCTTTTAAAAGGGAAAACGATAAATTAACACCCCCTTTAATTCATGGACAGCCCCATATGGCATTTTTGGTTACTCTTCACATTACAAGGGGGGCCTGGGTACAAGCAAGCCCTAGGAAAAAAATGATAAATCCGACCCTTTCAATTTCTATGGACAACTCTTCTTTCATATAATCCACTCCCCCTTTTCGTATGACAAAATGATAAATTCAGCCCCTCCTCACTCGCTTGGACAACCGCCTACTAGTGTAATTTGGGGTCCATACACATTGATTTGAAAAGGTTATGCACAAAACAAGGAGGTGCAGGGCACGGTCAAAATGGGGTGTCTACAGATACTGTTGATGCTCTACCTTGTTTCAAGGGCACATACGTGGAAGTCTATGATCTCATTAAACTCTTTTCCAAAAACATTAACCCTGCTAACTCCCATTTTCAGAATTGTTGGCGTAATGCCTTAATCTTTGGAGTTCTTTCGCGTCATATCATTCGTGGAGACTCTCGTGCTGCCCCGTTAGCTTTGCTTGGTGTAGTAGACCAAATTAAAGAAAGGAAGGAATCATGTTCGTATTATGCTGGAAGAAACCTTTTCTGGACTAGACCGTATTGACCATCAAAAGGTTCAAAATAGTTTCTATGGGTGTGCCAAATTGTTATACGTATGGCTTTGTGAAAAACTCCACGACAAGTACACCCTGAAATATTTTCCATCCTGGCAACCAATGGCCAACCAACCGCAATCCATTGATGAGTGGTGTAATTGGTTACAACACGTGGAGAAAAGTCAGTTTTGTTGTGTGAGTCATCCTTGCTTACAAATTATTACCAGCACTTACCCATATCAATTTGTGTATCTTATGGGTTTAGAAAAGTCAACCTTTTATGCACCAACCCATTTGCTTCATCAGATCACGGGGTATCCATGCCCTCCCGGGGCTGTAGCACCTCCTTCTTGTGAAAAATTGTCTCCTGATCTTATCAACACCATCGTAGCTGCTTGGAGAAATAAGGTCGTGGAAAAGAGATTTGCCTTAACATTTAAGGTCCGGCGTGGGGAGTTACCGGGAAAGCTCGCAGGCAAAAGAGCTCAGATTACGGAGCTTTGAGGATCTTCGGCATGAGATTATTATTTCTTTATTGCCTTCATTTGTTTTACTTGAATATAATCAGAGTCAAAGATTGTAAATCTGGTTTCATTATAGATGAAAATTTAAAGAAAGGAGTTTTACTTGATACATGTTGTAAACAGTTGGCAATTCAAAGTTTCATCAATTTTCATGTTGCTAATCGCCATCGTTGTAACCTGTTTTGATATAATCAATACAAAGTGTGTTTGTATCTAGTCTGTTAACTTCCAATCAGGATTCTGAAAGAGAGCAACCATCGCTCCGAAAAAAGACACCCAAGCTAAACCCACCTGGTCTAGACCTACCTCGGTATCTAGACTCGTTCATCACTTTGATTCCCCTGTGTCACCAGCATTACCTTTACCATCTTCACCAGAGTTGTCAGGTTCTTTTGAAGTGAACCAAATGGCTACTGACCCAGTAGACCCCATGATAGTTATACAAGAGATGTTGAGAAATATGTGTCGAGATATAGCAGGGCTGAAAGATGAAGTGACTCATCTAAAGAATCAGAATACTGAAAAAGTCTCTACTTCTAGAGATCCCACCATTCAGCCTCCTCCGGCCGTATTTCCTAATCTCGCCAGACCTGTCGTCCCTCCCGTAGAGATCAATCTGGAAGAGGAGCAATATGCCAAGGAATATTATGTCCCTCATATAAACAAGGAAAATGAGTTGTTCGATATGTATGAAAAGATGGCTCGTGACATTGAGAGCATGAAAGTTCAGGGTTCCAAGAGGTTTGATATTTCTGAATTTCTGATATCCCCAGGTGCTATATTCCCACCTAAGTTCAAGGCGTCTGACTATGACAAATATGATGGAACTGGGTGTCCGAGAAACCACGTCAGGTGGTTCATCACTCTTTCTTAGCAGCATGGCCTAAGTCTAGAGCAGATGGCCCATTTGTTTCCCATGTCTCTTATAGGGGTGGCCAAAAGATGGTTTTTGAGGTTGAAACCAGAAGAGATTAGGACATTGGAAGAGATCTCTAACCGGTTCGTAGAGCAATTCTCCATGGAGGAAGGGATCGAGGTCACTAAAAGAGATCTGAAGCTGTTCAAGCAGAATCCTCAGGAGACTTTCACATCTTTCACTTTCACATCTTTCATCAGGTGCTGGAGGCACAAGTCTGCCCAACTGAGCCAGAGAATGTCAGAAGAAGACCAGATAAAGTTGGTCCTCAAGAGCTTGTCTCCACATTACTTTCACTTCATAGCACCGCAGCACTACCAGAATTTCGATCACTTGATTAAGACTGGCACCCAGATCGAAGATGCTATTGCTAAGGGCCTTAGAGCCAGGACGCTATCTGATGTCCGAGAAGGGAAGAGGCCTATGATCCAGCCAAAGGAAGTACAAGCAGTCAGTTATGCCAGACCTGTGGCCAAACCTGTTACGAAAGTTGCTAGACCAGTGATAAAGAAGCAGTTCAGACAGTTTGACCCATTACCGTATCCACTGCCCATGATACTTAAGAAATTGATCAGAGACAAGAAGATCAGACTTCCAGATGTCAAACCTGTACCTAATCCACTACCTGCAAACTGGAGAAGGGATCATTACTGCGAATATCACAGAGGCCCGGGCATTTAACTGAAAACTGTTTGGCTTTGAAGCAGGTAATTCAAAACATGATCGATAAAGATGAACTCGCAGTTGAAAGGTCGAATACTATTCAGAATCCTCTTCCCAACCATTGTGTTGTTGCTCATCCCTCTACTAACGCCATCTTTGTAGATGAGCCCATCCTTGATCCCTCTGCTCTCATTTGCACTATTACGTCAGACGAAACATATGTTTTGAGGTTTGACGAGGAGGAACTCAAGGAATTCAAAGAAAATGAGCCATATGTGCTGTCGTTTGACGACGTTGAACTTGCTGAGTCGTCTTCATCCCAGTCTTATGCGCTTCAGAATGTTAGTATGGAGAAAACAAAGAAAGCTACCTATGTTCTACGGATGGAGGACTTTGAAGAGGAAAATGTCAGTAATGCACCATATGTTTTCAGAATGGAGGAAGACGAATTGCTGTTGCTAGACGATCAGTGTGACGAGATGCGTCACATGACTAGAGGTGGGGGAGTATTCAAACCTCCGGAATGGAGTGTAGAAAATCCGACAGAGGTTGCAAGAAACACAGAAAATCAGAGGTATAATAAGACGAGCACAGACGAAGAAGATGAGAGCTTGTTAAAGCAGCTGAAAAAGACTCAAGCTAACATCTCAGTATGGGGTTTACTTATGGCCTCATCAAAAGACAGAAAGCTAGTCATTCGAGAGCTTAATGCAGCACAAGTTTCTGTTAATACCTCACCCGACGAGCTTGTCAGTCTTGTAGCCATGGCCAGAGCAGCGAAAACTTTGTCATTTACTGATGACGATTTACCTCCTGAGGGCCGAGACCATACCAAACCTCTTAAAATCACAGTCATTTGTAATAAGAAGAATGTGCCAGAGGTGTTGGTCGATAATGGCTCTGCGCTGAATGTTTGCCCGTTAAGCACCGCAACAACCCTTGGGTTCGGTCCTGAGAACTTTATTCCATCCGAGCAGGGTATTCTGGCATATGATGGCACTCGTAAAGATGTAATCGGGACTCTGGTCACTGAGATACAAATCAGAGGAGAGGACTTTGAGATGGAATTCCAAGTCTTAGTGTGGGATCCGATCCCGCGAGAGGGGTGGGGTGCGAGCCGCCACGCTCTCTCTTGGTCTCTCGTACCCACGCGATTGGCGTGTGCATTTTTATTATTGATTTTAATTCATCTTTTATGTGAACTTGGGATCACTAAGGCAATCCGAATTCCACACAAAAGAGTGACAGAGTCGCCACCTAGATGTGGGATCTAGGACCCATAATTAACCAGAAATCTAGACTCGTTACCCGGTTACAAGAATGGAAGGTATGGGGAGTTATCCACCATATGCACCATTCCTGCCCGATAATCGGTCTTCAATTCCAAAAGTTAACTCTTTTAAATTTATTTTAAATGGCTCATTCAACTCTTTGTTAATGTGCGAACTATGTGACATGCATCCTATGATCTAATTTCAATGTAGATCCTAAATGTGTATCTTGATTTCTTAATTTGTTTGAATTCAATCTAAGTGAAAGTTCTCCTAAAATTCTAATTTCATGAAAAAATCCTAAGTGATTTAATTAAGCATTTACAAGAAAATTAATATACAAAACCCCACAATTTGTTGTGGAGCCGACTCGCGGTTGGTATGCCATCAGACATCCAAGCTGCCTACGTACCCCCCAAGCCTCACTGGGATCAGAGTCGACGTAGTTCGGTGCACCTAAGCTAAGCTACTTATGCCTAACTCTACTAAGACACCGACCTAGACGGGATTGACTGTTTCAACAGTTTTAAGAGAAGTTATTTAATTCAAGTTGAGGATTTTATTATCCTAGGATTTCATTTAAGATGCTATATAATTCTTATCTAAATGCAAGTGGTTCCTTAGACTAATGCAGGTTAACCTACATCCTAGTTTACTAGGCTTGTCCTAAGGAAAGATAGGGTGACTACTGTAACTAAACCTATGACACGGTTGCTATCCATAGCAAACGTCCGTGATGAAGCTGGACTCCTAACTCTAGGACTCCCTAAAACCTAAGACCCCCTAAAACCTAGGACACGACCTGACACTAGTGTTCCTAAATTGGGCTCTAATGGTTCTTATATCGGAAACCATAATTCAATGGTTCCGAAAGACTCGAGACAAATCGATTCAAGCTCTTGAAGTTAATGAAGTTCAAATTTCAAGGATTTTCGATTTCTGGACATTTAAGGAATACCAATGGTTTTAGGGTTCACCAATTTCGGCCTCGAATGTCATCCAAGGAAGGGAATCATGCGCTCTTTCCTTGTGCAATTTAATACTTAAGTTATAGCACCTTATTGCCTGGCATATCTCAGGATTTCCGTGGACAGTAACCTCGGTGCCAACAACATGCTATAGCTTAAATATTCAAATTGTCAAAGATCGGTTGCAATTGGGATACGATTATGGATGCACTGACCATTTTACCATGGAAATCTAAAGACCCTAAGATTTCTATTTTGATGGATTAAGGAGTGAACATGTGACCGAATTTTATGGTTCTTTAGAAACTTTATGATGATTTTTAATTAATTTCAGTTTTTCCATGGATTTTATCAATTTTAAACCATATGAGTGATTTTACAAGTGAAATTGTTACAAACGAAATCAAAATGAATTGAAAATTCTACAACAGCAAGACATGATGGGATGTAGCTTATTGAAAGAGTTTTACAGACTTTTACATTAAGCTCATATTTAATTTTGATTTAAGAATAATACGACTAGATTGAAAAAATAACACAGAAACTACTAGAAATAGAAATCTAAATTCATTGAAATTTCTACAGTAGTAAGATATAAGTAAGAATAGCATACTGTGAGATATTCATGAATTTTAAAAACCATTTACTACCAATTTCGGATTTTTCAATTTTAAGACTAGATTATGAATTTACACTACAACCCTTAGAAAAAAAATCCAAATCACGTGAAACTTTTATAGCAGCAAGAAATATAACATATAAGACTACTGCAAAAATGTTGAGAATTTTAATTGTGATCTGATGTCAGTAAAAATTCTCACAAAATCTGATAATTTTCAAAGAAAACATTAAATAATATATCAAACAAAATCCAAAAATTCTCAAAACTTCATGGTAGAATGTATCAGTATCATATTATATTTCCACGAAATTCCATTAATTTTGGAATCTGTTTAGTATATATTTTATTTTTCTTCGTCAAAAAGATGTTTTCGAAGAGTTTTCTATTTTTAAAACACGATTTTCGAGAAAATTACGACTCCGGAAAATGTTCTTTAACCTTGTTCTGATGTGATGAACCCAAGAAAAATTTGAAATTCCACAAAACAAATCATCCTGAGATAGCTATTTTTTCAACTTTTGTAATTTCTCAGCCATTATTTTAAATGAAATTCCACTCTTCACTCAAATTTTCAAAATCCTTTAATTCAATGTCCGATCCTATCCGATGGTTATTTTAGTCTATTTAAATAGATCAGTGTATTAAATTTCGGGACGAATCGGAATTGAAACACTCATGTAGATCATGATTTTGAGCACACACATATAATATCGAATTAAATTCAATTAAATGCTAAAAACCATGCAAAAATATATAAAGAATACCAAATAATCCTGGAAAAATCTGAGAATAGTGCACCTACCTGTGATGGAGATCCTCGCCGAATCCAAAAGCCGAAAATTCCGAAAAATCTCGTCGACGCTCGATCCTGCGTCCTTTCTTCCCTTTCTTTCTTTGCTTTTTTTTTATTTCCACCACGTTGATCGCACTCCTTGTCTTTAGGGTGCGTAGATCTGAGGTATACGCTTTGTCTCACCCTTTTTTATGATGAAGAAGACCCAAAGAACACTCCAATAATTCTTGATTGTATGATGCCTTGGAGAAGAAGAAGGAATTCAAGAATTCCTTTTTTGAAGAACACTTGAGAGAGAGATCACACTTTAAGGGAGAAAAAAAAAATTCTTGGGAGGAGAGAGAAAATTGACTAATTTGGATTTTTCCCCCCTTTCCTAGATTGTTTGCTTTGATTTTTATGTAAAAAAAAAGTTAGGGTTAAGAGAGAAATAGCAATTTCTAATGTGAGAGCTCCCTTTTTGGCTTGTTTCCAATTTTCCCCTCTTGCTTTCTTTCTTGTTTCCAAATTGGATTTGATTCCAATCTTAATTTCTTGTCAATCAAGACATGTTATTCTCATTCCACATTGCTTCTTTGGAAGAAAACCTTTTTAAGCAATCATTCATCTTTTCCTTCTTTCCTTCTTTTCATTTTTTATTCTTTTTATTTTTCTTTTAACAAATATGATGTCACCATTGTGACATCATCAAGGTGGGTGCTCAACTCATGTGGGTCAACCATGTGGACCGCCCACCATGGTGGTTGACCCATATGGGTGAACCCACATGAGGTCCATCTTTGCGGGCTTTAGCCCAATCGGCCATTTCACACGGGTTTCGGGTTTTTCCGTAAAAAATTAATAAAATCTTTCTAAATTCAACATTCTATATATGGCCCCAACCCATTTGACATTTATGGTGCATCCCTCACACATGATCGGACCATCTTTTTTAGGAAATAACTTTTCGGACCAAAATGCCCCTACTTGACTGTTAGACATCCAAATGCGACTAAAATACCCTCAGATTGGTTCACCCCTAAAGGGAAAAATTAAAAATGGAAAGTCTTTGTGGTCAAACTTCAAAAATAGAAACTTTTAAAATTGGGTCCTTTCAGTGAGCAATATTAAACAGAATCATTTGGTATCCCCTGAAAATACCCAAAATGCCCTCAACACTTAAAATTTCCAAATTAAGCGAAATTCCTGAGAAATTCTAAATTTAGCAGGTTTTCCAAAATTCAGGAAATCATTCATAATCTCTCAGACATATTTCGGGGATCAAAAGAATTACACAGGAAAAGACCAAATTACCCCAAGGTGCTAGAATTTTTGCGAGACTAGGGAAAACCTTGAGAAATTCTAAAAATAGCAGATTTTCGAAAATTTATGAACGGACTCAAGATTTCTTAGACACAACTTAGGGACCAAATATGATATGTTTGGAAATATCTAAAATACCCCCGAAGTGCAAGACTAAAAGAAAATCTTGAGAGATCTAAATTTAGCAGGTTTTCCAAAGCTTAAATTACTCATAATCCATCAGCCGTACCCTCGAGATGGTTTTGGACATATGAGAAATGATTGAAATATCCATAAGATGATGAAAATGTGGAAGCCCCATGAGTTTCTAAAAATAGCAGCTTTTTCAAAATTTGTAAAATCACTAAAGATTTCTCAAATATAACTCGGGGGTCAAACGAGACACATCGGGAATGACCAAAATACCCCTGCAGTGCAGAATAGGAAAAAATGAGGGAAACCCTGAAAATTCTAAAAATAGCAAGTTTTTTCATTTGCTTGGAAACTTGAACTTTCATCTTTCAGAGGCCAAATGAACCCCCTAGAGACCTTCAGGATTGCGAATCAACTTCAAAACTCTCATAATGAAATGAAATCTACCCTAAAATGCATGGATGCCTAATCTAATGCTGAATACGGATATAAAAATTGATGATACTACCGAATCTTTTGCTTTTTAAAGCCTAGCAAAATGGGGGTGTCTACACTTTGATATTAAGGCTTCATTCTTATTGTTACTTGGCCGTCCGTGGATACACAAGGTCAGGGTTGTTCCGTCTACTCTCCACCAAAAGCTGAAGTTTGTTCTCAAGAACAGAGTAATAACTGTAAAGGGGGATCCAGATCTTGAGATAGGTCAGATTACTCCGGACTTGACTACGGGAAAATCCGAAGATGTAAGTTTGACTGGGTTTTCAATAGAGGTGAGTGCGACCACTGTTGAAGAGGCTATGAATGAGGAAATTTGCTTCCTAACCAGCATGAATTCGAATGTCATCAGGATGATTCGCCGACAGGGGTATATATCAGGTGCTGGGTTAGGCAAATATCATCAGGGTTTGATCGAGTTTCCTGTGTTCAAAACATTCAATGGTTTGTTCTGGCTGGGATACAAACCTACAAAGAAAGAAATCGTAGAGATGAAGCAGTTAATGCTGAAGTGGGCAGAAAACCGTCGCCGGGGCTTGGGGTTACCAATGGCACCCATTGATTTGACAATGAATGGCTGGTTCCAAAAAGAGGGCGCAGGTTTCCCTTTCTGTGGCTTTACTAAGACGTGGTTAGATGAGAACACAGGGCAGATGCTTCCGGGGTAGGAGATTTTCTTTGTTCTTGAGCTAGAGGATGAGCCAGTGGGTATGCAGATTGCAGAGATAGAGTCTGAGATTGTAGACACCACATTTTGAGCATGCCCTAATCCTTCCGATTTTGAGCAAAACCCCACAAAATCATAGTTTTAAAGCCCCAAATTTAACCCCAAGGTAGGTTAGGGTCCCAGCAAGGTCCTTGCAAAATTTCAGAAAAATCCGTCGCGGTTTACCTAGCGAACAAGTGAGGTAGGTAGCTTAGTGTAAAATAGTGTAGCAGAAGGGCGGTAGTTTATCCAGTCTGAGGGTTGTCTTGTCAGAGTAATTTGTTGTTTAAATAGCAGCAGGAGGGTGTCCCTAGATATTTAAAGGGGCACAAATTTATTTTCTAATTTTTTTATTGCACCATTTTTTTGTGGACCACCCTATTTGAAACCGAACCAGGTCAAATATATATATATATATATATATATATATATATATATATATATATATAGATAAGGGTTGTCTTTGTAACTATAGGGGGGTGAAAATTAAGCATATTTTCCCTATAAAACATGACAAGAGGCTTCGTTTAAGAAAATTTTTCTTTTTCCCCAAATCCGAAACCCTAGCAGAGCTTTGAAGAAAAACTCAAACCCTCATTCCTCGCATCATCTTCTCCAGTTTAATTCCGGTCAGATTCCAGCCAAGCTTTGACCGGACATCACCTTGCTATTCTTCTTCATTAACTTCTTCTATCTTTTCTTTTAAAACACTATCAAAACCTAGATCTGTTTCTCTTCTTCATAAGAAAAAACCTAGCTCTTGCTCCTTCTTCTCCGACCAGATCCTACGTTTTTCAGGCAAAGCTCATCAGAACTCCGGCCGGTCGTATTGTGGCTTATCACCTCACAGATCTCCATTTCTAGTCATCGTTGATCCTTTATTTCTTCTCTTATCCCTAGATATCTCATGTTTTTCATTTCAAACTCTAGCTCAAGCTATAAAATCTCAGATCTGAACCTCTAAACCTAATTTTCAGCTTGTAAAACCTGGGATCTGAGTTACTCAACTCTAGATCAGATTTATTACTTTAGGAATTTTAAAATCGGCACTCAATAGCTGAGTTTTTGATTGAAGGAAGACAAAAGTTGAGTTCATCTCTTCAATATCTGAGAAGAACTATTCCTATTTGCACTCTAAGAGCCAGAAAGAAGAGGAAGGAGTTGAAAATCCATTTCTGAGAGAAGAAAAACTTAAGCTGAGGTAAAGCTTCGTTTCATTTTATTGCAATGAGGATAAGTATGCCTGTTTATGAGATTTTTTATATAATTTCATCATTCGTTGATTTCATTTCTGGCAAGGTTTTGGATCTCAAAAAGTTTTTAATTTTTTATTACATTGTTATATTGTGCTAATTCTTTTAAACATGATTTGTCTGTACAAATGAAAAATATTTCTGTTCTATTGACACAAGTCAAGGTTATTTTGAAGAAAATATATATATATATATATATATATATATATATATATATATATATATATTTGTAGAATTTTACTTAGGCTGAATTTCTGAATGGAATATGTTTTAATTGTTCAGAAAAGTGAATCGCAATTATCTTGTTGATTTCAATGTGTTGATTCACAAGAATATGATTATTCAACTATAATTTTCATGCGGCTAATGTGCTTACAATTCTCAAAAATAGCTTTATATTTTATGTTTTGAGTTGTATATACGTTCAGAGGTATTGTCATAAGCCATGGATTTTAGTTGTAATCTGGTTGTGTTGTATGAGCTGTGTAGCAATTATCCTGTTATTTTAATGTGTGGCTGAAATTTTATTTACATAAATATATGTCTCCAATACCCGGTCAAATTTTATCAGCCATGTTTGAATGAATACATTTATAAGGTGAAATTTTAATTTTTTATGTTTTGAAGTTATAATTCAGATAGGGTAATATTTATGATTACATATGGATGGGTTTCTTTGCCTTTAAATCGATCACATTGAAGAACTGATACTTGAACCCATCATATTTCTTGATTTGTATTTTTACCTTCAAAAACCACCTTGACCTTACATATATTTGAGAAGAGACATTAATGGAGTCCGATTTATTAATTCATTCATTGTTACTCACATAAAAAAAATCCAAACGGCCTTAACAGGTTTGAGATTATCTTGGTTAAGGTCTTAACTACCTGTTTGAATTGATCGATCAAGATGTTTTGCTTATTCAATTTTCAGATCATGGATCTCTGATTTTATTCTCAAGTATAATGTATGATTCTACGAAATTTTAGGACTTGAGTTATGAAATTCGATTCAATGGTTGTATATTTAGGAAAATACTTTCAGAAAATCTTTTGTAATCCAATGAGCCTATAGAATAAAAATGATTTATTTTTAGTGCTTGACTTTATTTCTTATAGCCTTAGTAGTCTAGAATAATGGTCATGTTCAAGATATGGTGATGACATCACCTTAAGCATATTAAAGAAATTTAAATTTATTTCTAAATTCTCTCATTTAAACCATATGTTCCCAATCTCTGTATACTGTCGCTTATACATGTTCTCTGTTTTGTGTTTTGCTGGAGTAATTTTTAATTCATATGATGCCCTCAATGTAAGCTTGACCCTAGTAGTGATACACACACTCAAGGTATCATATTCTTAAATTGGTAGGTCATTGTATAATGTTGAATTTTGTTAGATATGGCAGATTTGATTTGACTTATAGGATTTGAAATTGCACCGATGTGCTTTGCATCCCTATTTGAAGGAATGTTATAATAAAAAAAAAGATTTTATCTTATCAATTTTTTTTTAAATCAATTATTTTGAGTGGCAGAATGTTTCCCATGAACATTTTTAGTCGTTTATTAATGGTACAATCTTGTTTACAAAATATATATATATTAGGATTTTAATTTTTTTATAGCTATTGTAAATTATTTGACTATTGATTCAAATCTTTCGTGTTATAAGCCTATAAATGCCACTGTTGGAGCGTCTCATGCTGCGTCAGAGAGTGTTAATTTGAGTTTTGAAAGAAAAATTATTTTTCATTATCAATATGAAGTACAAATGTATATGATGTATGTGATAGATTTTGGATATTTTATTTTGTGGGCCTCTTTGAATAAGTGTTGTGTATGACATAGCTGCTGTTATAGGTCTTCTTCTATTGTTTCTTCTTATTAAGTATGCCATATATAATTCTCTTGCTAGTTCTATATCTTATAGGGTGTGTTTTCATCATTTGGAATTTTATTGAAGAAGGCAAATTAATCTAGTCTCCTCTACATTGTTATGTACTACAGGGTTAATGGTTGTAACTTTTCAACTTTATTCTATATTATTAGCACTATGAGTTTACTTTTCCTCTTCATAGCTTACACAGCAGGTTGCACAAGGAATATTTGCACCACTAGCTAAGACAAATTCAATTTTCCTTTGAGACATTTGTATGAATAGCACCCCTAGTTGGCATAAGTTTTGTCTCATTCTTCATGGTTTGTACTTCCAGTTGTACGAATTTAGTTTTATTCTTTACTTTTTTAAGATGGTCCGAATTAGACATACAAGTGAAGTTCTGATCTATACAATCTCAAAAGCATTTTCATAAATGCTTTAAGTTATAGATATTCTCTGTTTTTATTACAGTCCAATGTACTTCATTTTTTTATATATGACCATGTTATTAGGCTAAGCATATTTTTGGTCTGGACATTAAATTATGAAGAAAAATTACTAAATTCCATTGTTCTTCTGATAAGATTTTTTTTATATGTAAGGCAAAAATGAAGTTTGCTAGGTACATTGGTTTTAGACTATATAGCTCCCCTCTTCTAATTAGTTTGTAATGGATGCAATGTGTCCATTAAGTTAAGATAAATGTTATTGATGTGTCATATTGTTTTTCATAATAGAGGTATAAGGTTTGGTTGCATATAATGGATTAATACATTATGTTGTTACTTCGAAGTATTGAGTTCTTTATCCCATTTAGATTATGTTTAACTACGGCTAGCTCTAAGGAGAGTGTATTCAAAGGATATCAAATAGAATTTGGCTTATGGTTATGAAACTATTAAAACAGTTTGGGTTCCATGGATATGTTCAGGTGATTCATAAAAGTGAAATTAGTTTTTCTTGATATTTCAATGATTTGCTTTCATCATGACTAAAGTTCTTACTGTTGAATACCCTGATTGAGTTCATTATTTTTATAATGAAAGGATACTATGGTGAAAGTTCTTTGTCTTGTTTGCATTCCAACCCATCCAATCTCAATTCAATTTTGTCTTTATATACAGTTTCAGCCCAGCTATGTTGACATCATCATATGTGTAAATGATTTTAGTTCAGCTGAATATTGGTTATCATCTGCATGCTGTGTTTGATCTAATTTCAGCTCAGTTATGTCTATAACAGCATAAGTATGTTCAGTTTTGTCTCCCTGTCCATGAATATGTTCAGTTTTGTACCTATGATTGTATGAGTGTTCAATTCACGTCAATTTTATTTCAGCCATCCTCTTGGATGTTTACACCAACATGTAGATAATCATCCCCTGTTTGTATCAGCCCTTTTGTCAGCCCCAGTTTTGGCTCAATTTTGTCCTAATTCCCCTGTGTATAGCACAAATTCAGCCCCGTTGCTGCCCCCTGTTCAGCACATATTCAGCCATGTTGCTACCCCAGTTTTTAGCACAGTTTTAGCCCACAAATTCTGCTAATTTTCTGCACACAAATTAGCCCAGTTTTTTATACAAATCTGCCTACATTTCAACCCAGTTTTTGCGCTAAAATTTGACCACATTTCAGCCCAGTTTTTGGTACAAATCTGCCTACATTTCAACCCAGTTTTTGCGCTAAAATTTGACCACATTTCAGCCCAGTTTTTTGGTACAAATCTGCCTACATTTCAACCCAGTTTTGCGCTAAAATCTGCCCATATTTCGGCCCTGTTTTGCATTAAAATCTATCCCTCATGACGAAATTTAAAGTGCAGGATAATCATTTGTTGACTTTGATTTTTGATATATCCTGAAAAGTAGTTAGAGTAACTCTTTGTCAAATCTATTCTATAAACGATTGGAATACTCATGATGGGCATTAGTAAATGTAGTTGTCATTGCTCCTATCATTCTTTGATTTTTAGGTGCCTTGTGGTTAATGTTCCATAAAGTCTGGTGGGAAAATCTTGGTTATTGGTATCTAATAGTGTATCAAGTATGTCATGTATGAGAATTTTCATTATATTATAGTGGTAGGAATACGTGATAACAGTATCATATCTAACAAGGACAAATATTTCAATCTTCTCTTATGATAGGTGTACGCTCTCGATTTTATTTGATTTATTTTATGTATTATAATTTTAGAGTAGCTAGGAATGAAAATTTTCTTTCCACTTGATCAGTCACATTATTTATCCTTTTCAGTTTTATGTTACATGATACATGTAATTTGTGATTATTTTACTGCATGTTCAGTAGATCGTAATGTTGAAAGAATTGGTTAATATACTATTAAGTGGATCATATTTAGGCTTATATATGATTCATGAAGTTTTTTTTTTTTTTTAAATAAATATTAAATGATGTCAAAACTGATTATGCTTTAAAATGAAGTAGAGAATAAGAAAGGATTTGTTCACTTTGTAAAAATAAAAATATAAAAATATAAAAATGTGAGAAGTTAGAATAATGGTGTGTTGTATTATTTAGAAAATGATTTTGGCACATAGTCCTCCACTCTTGTTTGTGTTATCCTGTTTAGCATTCATTGATATGTTTCTTCTATTTTGAGCACTTTTATGTTTATTTCAGAATTACTTTCAGAGTTAATAGTGATAAAATCATATGTTTGACAAAGAATTATTATTGGTAAACTCAAATTCATAACTTTGTTGATATTTCTGTCACTCTGTTGGAGCAATTGGTAAAGGGAAGATTAGTATCATTTGAAAATATTGTAATTGTATTCTGATAATAGCTTCATCTTAGCTCATTTTTTTAGGAATTTAAGAGAGTCTCTCATCAGATTTAGTGTTTATTACTTGAACAGTATGACTAGACACTTCGTTGGTCTCTAGAATGATAATGAGTAGAATTCCCATGTTTTTACCACTTCAGGTTATTGAAATGATATAAAAAAAAGGGGGAACAGGTTGAGTGCTATATGTTAGTTGAACAGTGTAGCCTCAATGTGTTTTTTCTTTTCAAGTAGTTCAAATCTCTTACATAAATGGATTCATGCATTGTCTTGTACTTTAATTACAAAATGTTTTCCGATCTGGCAGAATACTTATACTCTATGGTTCTAGTTGTGACTTTATGTTTAATTTCCCTCGCTCAATTTTTGAGATTATTCTTCTTTAGTTCTGGATTGTTGATTAATTCTCCGGTCTTTTCATTGCAAGGGCGATGAAGGCGCTAGCCCAAGCCCATCATTAGGGGACTTGCTCAGTCCAAGTAGCACTCCCCTCTTTACTTAAAAGACTTACCCAGTCTTTTAGGTGTGTATCCCTTGTACATTAGAAACCCATTCATTGCAAGGGCAATGAAAGAATTATCTAAAGCCCCCACTAGGAGACGCACTATGTCTCGTAAGGCACTCCTCCCTTGGAGACAAGCCTTGTCTAGAGCTTACCCCTTAAGAAATTTATCCAAGTCTCACAACTCGTACCCTTTGGAGACAAGCTTTGTCTCATTAGTGAGTGAACCAATAGGAGACAGGCTTTGTCTCACTTGCCCCAATTATCTTTTTCTTCTAGGAGACATACCTTGTCTCATTAACATCCCTCTTAGAGTCATCCATTTAAGAGTCTGTCATTTGTTTGAGAGTCAGTCATTTAGCATAGGAGTCTGTCCGTAGAGAGTTAGTATTTCTTTCAAGAGTCAGTCTTATCATCATAGGAGTAAGGATTCTATCCAACCTCTCATCAAATCATATGTTTTTATCCAGTTCCTTGCAAGGTATAGGATGCTGTCCAACCCTTGCAGAGCTGTGATTCTGTTCTTTTCCCCCGCAAAGCATAGGATGCTGTCCAACCTTTGCGGGATATTCAGGAGTCTGTCCTCCCCTTATGATGATAGGATTCTGTCATCTTGTGTCAAAAATTCCAAAAACATCAAAAACATTTCAAAAACACTTGAAAATTCAAAAACATCTAAAAACTGAAAATCTCAAAAATCTTGAGTCTTTAAGAGTAGTTAGGAAATTCTGTTCCGAACTACGTTGGCTTGATCCCTTCTACAGGGTACGTAGAGCAGCTTGGGATTCACATCCCAAGTCCAGCCAAACCTTTACAAATAAACATTTCAAACCTTCCAAAATTATAAAAATTCTTCAAAACCTTTTCCAAAAGAACTTCCCCTAGAGTTAGGAGTCTGTTCTAGTTGGTTGAGGTGTTTTAGAGTTAGGAGGCTGTCCTGATTTGTATTGATATGGTGTGTCCTGCCGTGTGAGTGTCCCTAGAGTTAGGAGGCCTCGAGTCGATCGGTCAGACATTTAGTCGAACCGATGGCTAGACTAGGAAGCATATAGTCAGCCCTTGGTTTTCTTTAGGATGCATAGCCTAGTTACACATAGGATGTAGGGCCCACCTGCATTAGCTTAAGGCTAATCAACTTGCATTAGTTAGGGCATATAGAGAGTCCTAAAAATTACAATTCACATGAACTTAAGCAATTGTACAAACAAGCTTTAAAAATCAGTCGAGTCTAGTGGATCGAGTCTAGGATAGTGGTTCTAGATGGTTAGGCATAGTAGTTTAGAATAGGGCATCGAACTACGTTGACTCCGATTCTTCCCGAGGCCGGGATACGTAGAGCAGCTGGGATGGACGGCCATCTTGGTCCGAGTCAGGTCGCATTAGAGTTAGGACTCATTTTGTCCAGTCATGTATATAATTGAATTGTGTTGTGTGTTTTGTTGTGTTTTCTTACTTTCATGTACAGATCCTATACCTTTAGCTGTAGCATGCATGTGTTTGCACACCAGAACTCAGACACCAATTATGTATGACACTCATAACCTAGTTATTCTTAGGCGACATTTCTTTCATTTCTTTTTTATGTGTGCTTATTTTTCATATCCGAGACATGCATGATTAGATAGATGTCTTCTCGGAGATATTCGTTCCTATTTCATATGACTTTCGCCCAAAACTCTTCAAAATTATTAAGTAAATGGCATAAGAGACCAGGTGTTTGCACTTGGGCGGATGAGGTGCTCTTTAGACCTTCCGAATTCGTAACCAGGCACGAACCTTCTTTTATATCTCTGGTTATCCGTTGCAACAAAGCATAGTATGGGATCCTTGGCCCACTTCCTTGGATGGCGACTCTTCTTTGTTTAAGGTACGCCTCGAATCTGAGCTACTCCCCGAATCGAGAAGTATCTCACCTTTGTATCGCCACTCATGCTGTGAGAGGCATTTTTTTCTTTCGAGAGTTCCTTGGTAGAGCTCTCCATTCACGTGGATGATCCATAGAGACTCGTGTGGGGGCTCGTCCCTCGCCGCCTCTCACGGATCGGGGTCCACAGGCTGGCAACTGTGCTGGGGAAATTCTTTCGAGATATTGCCTAACTCTGTTAAAATGCCATTTTTAACTAACTTCGAAGAATTTTGGGCTTAAATCATTTTAAATGAGAATCTAATCGCTTAGAATCCAGGGGCACCAAATAGGTGTTTAAAACAAGGGATTCACACACTGCACAGCAAACATCATTTTGTTTTTTATTTTTTTTATTGATTTTACTATTATTGGCTCCACGGGATAGATACAATGGGTGCCACATGGGATGTCATTACCCTGTTGCTGCTGTTGTATTTATTTCCAAGCTATGCGCCAGTGCTGCAGTCGTAAACACTCAGTGTACTTGTGTTTACAGCAGCCGGTGAGCAATGAAGCATACTGTATATAACACTCGGTGTACTTGTGTTATATACTTAAAGTATGGATCATATGCATAGTACCCAATATATTGAGTCTGGAGCTCTACTTTCATTTTACATATATTATATACTTGAATATACTTGTTGATTTAGTAAAACCCAATTAGGATCAGCATGTGCTTATATATATATTACATTCATATAAGAACGAACATGTGTTGCTTATACATGTTGGAGCCTAGATTTAAGAACCATGTCATATCCATAGATTATTGTAGCTCACCGTATGTGGCTGCAACGCAGTCCTAGTACACTCACATGTCTGTCTTGAGTCAAGTGTCTTGACTCTGCAGGATCATATTTAGGGCTGGTGCCCCTGGTTAGGATATATATGTATATATCTATATTTTGATTATTAGATTAGAGCCTACTCATTAATGAGGCTTTCTTATCTAATCAAATCAGTCATATCATTCCTTTCTTCGGATCTAGACCCGACCAGTGGTTTTTACTTGCCCCTCTCATGGTCGTGGCCTATCCTTTGATCTATGCATCGAGATTCTTGTCCATATATCTCTAGATTATAAGATCAGGACCTACTTTCTAGTAGCAATTCCTGGCTTGAATGAATCAGTCGTGTATATTCATCTCTCAGATCTAAACCCAGCTAGTGGCTTCTACTTGTCACACTCATAGCTATGGTTTATTCCTTGACTCGGTGATGATAAATTTTACCTGTTATTATCCTTCAACTGTTATTATCCTTTAAATGTTCAAACTTCATTCATCCATTCATTCGTTGTAGATTCATATTGTATATGTATTACTCGAATGGTTGTTTGATTTGTCTTAGATATGGTCGATAGCTTTTTTGCTGTCTCTATGACCATAGTCTATCATTATTTATCGTACATTTTTGTCGTCCATCTTCCAGATTTAGATCCGGTCTATGATCTACTTTTGTCATTTTATGACCGTGGTCTCTTCCCTGAGTTTTTGATCATCTTTGATCATCAATGGAACATTTGATGTCGCCAATTATATCCTTCTTGTGATTAATGATTAAGTTCATTCTTATTCATTGTCTATTCCAAGTTATTCTCCATTCCCTAATTATCCCATTCTATTCTTTGTATTTAGGTCAAATCATGGCAAATAATGTGTTGAAAGGCTGGATAAGCGAGACTATTAGGACTCTTCCGCGAGAATCTTCGGAAAGGAATATGGCTGATAGGTTCATCTGTACCTTCAATCATTTGAGTGTATCTGATATAAATTGGAAGTTTCTCCAAGCAGCCGCTGGATTTTGGGATCCTAATCTGCATGTTTTTCGATTTGGATCCTTCGAGCTTTGTCCTATATTCGAGGATTGGTGTGCTTTATTAGAACTCCCGATAGAGGGATTTTGGCTACCATCTTCGAATATAGATTCCTCTCATTCTCTTTTTTGTAAGCTATTCAAAAATCAAACCGTTGATGCTCTTCCATGCTTAACGGATTCATGTGTGCAAGTTCAAAACCTCATTACACTTTTTTTCGAAAACGTCGATCCTACTAACTCCCGTTTTCAGAGTTGTCGACGCAATGCTTTGATTTTTAGTGTCTTTGCGCGATATGTCATTCGGAAAAACCCTCGTGTTGCTCCGTTAACCCTGTTAACCGTGGTAGACCAAATTAACGAAGGGAGGAATCCAATCCCCACCCTGTTCGCAGAGACCTTCTTGGGACTAGATCTCATTGCTTCCCTAGAGATCAAAGACAATTTCTGTGGGTGTGTCAAGTTGTTGTACGTCTGGCTTGGTGAAAAACTTCAAATTCTTCAGCGACAAAACCAAAATCCGTATACCCTGAAGAATTTCCATACATGGAAACCAATAGCCAATCGACCCCAGTCTATTGATGAATGGCGCAATTGGTTACAACATGTAGAGGAGAGCCAGTTTCGTTGGGTAAGTCATTCGTGCTTTCAAATTTTTACCAGCACTTACCCACATCCGTTTGTTTACCTCATGGGTACCGAGAAATCTTCTTTTTATGCACCCATGCGATTTCTCCATCAGATTACGGGAATTCCATGTCCTCCCAGAATCATAGTCCCTCCTCTTTGTGAAGATCTCACTCCTGATCTCGTCCGATCCATTGTGGCTGCTTGGGGAAACAAAAATATGGAAAGGAGGTTTGGTTTATTATCTAGAGTCCGATGTGGAGAAATATCGGAAGAACCCGCAAGCAAGAGAGCTCGGATTGAAGAGACTTGAGGATCCATATCCTGTTTTATTTTACATTTCCCGTTATTGTCAGTTTGCTTATCCAGTTGTGATCATAGATTAATATTTCCATCCATTGTAATCCCAATTTGAATTCTATTAATGAAAATGTGTTTACATTTCTCCTGTCATTATTTGATCGAATATCTTATCTCATTTATCATTCATTTTAATCTAATTTTCATACTTCTATTTCAGGATTCTGATATAGAATAATCATAGCTTCTCAAAAAACCCTCATTCCAAAACCAACCTGGTCCCGTCAGACATCTGATTCCAGGCTGAGTCGACAATCTTTGTCACCACCCTCTTTTACTTCCCCGCTGTTACCCCTTTCAAATTTCCAGGAATCTCTTTCACCCGTTCTACCCACACCCGAATCAATGACGGAGAATGGAAATAATGCCCTGGACACCAATGAAATGATGAAGGTTATCCTAGCGCAATTGGGCGCCATCAATGAAGAGATTGCTCGCATGAAAACTGATAGGAGTTCTACATCTAAGGAGCATGCACCCCAGCATCCTTCTATCATACCTCCTCCACCTCCTATGATAAGCAGACCAGTAGTGTTTGCAGTTGAAGATGACTTTGAGGATGGTCAGTATGCAGAAGAGAATTGCCTCCCTCATCTGGAGAGAGCTGATAAGGGCAAGGTATTTACAGACAGACTGGACAAGCTGACCCAGGAGATGGAGAACATAAAATTCCAGGGCCCGAAGAAGTTAAACATGGCCGATTTTATGATATATCCAGGAGTCACACTGCCTCCTAGATTTAAGGTACCAGATATGGATAAGTATGATGGGACAGGGTGCCCTAAAAGCCATCTGATGTCCGTGCTTCCACTTCTGCAGCAGCACGGTCTCTCTCCGGAGCAGGTTGCTCTCTTATTTTGCCGATCTTTGATCGGAGTGGCTAAGAAATGGTTCTTGAGCCTAAAATCTGAAGAGATCCGAACCCTGGAAGATATCGCCAATAGGTTCATCGAACAATTCTCCATGGAGGAGGGGATCGACGTAACCAAAAGAGATCTCAAAGCATTGAAGCAGGGCCACAATGAAACCTTCACTTCCTTCATCCGCAGATGGAGAAGGAAAGCCGCGCAGATGACTCATCGTCTGCCAGATGAGGAGCAAATCAAAATCGTGGTGAAGAACCTGTCGCCGCAATATTACCACCACATGGCCATCCAGTACTTTCTTGATTTCAATCACCTCATCAAAACGGAAACCCAAATAGAAGATGCATTGTCTAAGGGTTTGAGATCAAGAGTTCCTTCTGATTCAAGAGAAGGAAAAAGACCTATGGTGGTACCTAAGGAGGTTCACAATGTGAATAATGCTCCACCAGCAAGAAGAGTAAATTTTGGCGAAGGTCGCCCAGAGAGGAAGGAGCCGAGACGATTCGATCATTTGCCATATTCTCAGCATTGAAAAAGCTGTTGAGAGACAAGAAGATTGAGCTGCTAGAGCCTAGGGAGGCTCCGAATCCTCTTCCGAGGTATTGGAGGAAGGATTACTTTTGTGAATATCATCAGAGTGTTGGACATCTGACTGATAGATGTATGGCCTTGAAACATAAGATCCAGGACATGATTGAGGCAAAGAAAATTTCTGTTGAAACTCCAAATGTCACTCGCAATCCTTTGCCAACGCATGCAACCCCTCCACCAAATGTTTATGCAATCCTTACAGAGGAAGTTATTTTGGATTACTCCCGTATTTGCGCAGTAATCTCTGAGGAGCCGTATGTACTGGGATGGGAAGAGGGAGATGAAGATGCAGAAACTGAAAAGCCTTATGTACTATCTGCCCGAAGTGGAGGGTTTGCAGAATCTCCAGAATGTTCATATGTCCTTAAATATGAGGAAGAAGAGAGTAAAGAAGAAATTCAATATGTTTTAAGGCTAGAGGACGAAGATTTGTCACTTTTGGATGACCCATGTGATGAGCTCCGCCATGTTACACGTGGTGGACGTGTCTTTAAACCGGCAGAGCTGAGGGTTGAAAATCCTGCCGAGGTTGCAAAAGCTGTAGAAAATCAGAGACAGAAACAGAGTGTTGAAGAAGAAGAGGACAATTTGCTGAAACAGTTGAAGAAGACGCAAGCTAATGTGTCCATATGGGGCCCCTTATGTTTTTAAGCGCCACCTCATACAAGCAATATGAGGTGACACCTTAGGAACTCTATTCTCATATATATGTGTATATATATATATATATATATATAGAGAGAGAGAATAGAGTTCCTAAGGTGTCACCTCATATAGCTTATATGAGGTGGCGCTTAAAAACATAAGGGGCCCACTTTGTTTGGATGATCCAAAGCATTCATATGATAGGCCCTCACATAGATAGGGTGTGCCCAAAAAATCAACTTCATAAGATCATCCTAACCCTTCCATTTGTGGAGGTTGAAATGGATGGGTATAAACCTCCATAAATTTGCCCATTTTTAACCTCCATAAATGGAAGGGTTAGGATGATCCTATGGACCTGATTTTTTGTAGGCACCATACCCATCTAAGGGCCTTTCAAATGAGTGGTTTCGATCACCCCAAAAATGTGGGCCCCTTATGTTTTGTGAGCGCCACCTCATATAAGCTATATGAGGTGACACCTTAGGAACTCTATTCTCATATATATATATATATATATATATATATATATATATATATATATATATATATATATGAGAAAAGGGTTCCTGCTAACGTTAGCAGCTAGCTTAGCTGCTAACATTAGCGTAAAAGAAGGGTGGGCCACATTATTGGGCTGATCCTAAGCATTTATTTGAAAGGCCCGATCATGGATGGGGTGTGTACCAAAAATCAGCTTTATTGGATCATCATAGGATGTTCATTTGTGGGGGTGAAAATGGACAGATACTGTTTGTTCACTAATCTAATCATTTTTTCACCCCACAAATGGACACCCTAAGATGATCTAATGAAGCTGATTTTTTGTGGGCACCCTGTCCATGAAAGGGCCTTCCAAATGAATGCTTTGGATCCCCCCAACAATATGGGCCCACCTTGTTTTACGCTAACGTTAGCAGGTAAGCTTGCCTACCCCTCTCTCTCTCTCTCTCCCTCTCTCTCTCTCTCTCTATATATATATATATATATATATCTACTACAATAAGCTGGGATGAAAAGAGGTGAGTTTTTTTCATTTTTTTGAAAATTACGTGAGAATTACACGTCACATTTTTTGACTTTTTTGAACAAATGCACCCATTCAACTCATATAATTTCAATCTTACCCCCCTATACATGCAGCTTCTGTTTATACCTCCTTTTAAAGAGAAAGATATACTCTCTCTCTCTCCCTATCTGCATCGTCAGAGATATTTTTATAAATCACCTAGCCACGTACGGGTCCAGCACTGCATATTTCCTTTCTCTAGATTTTTCTATCAATAGAAAACCTTCTTCCCCTCCAGGCGAGAATAGCTGTCTTCCTTGGTTCTAAACATTGCAGGGCGCGGAAATCGAATCCTTTATTTCAAATAGAAAACCCTCTTCTACAAACCCTAGGCTTCTCCCAACCTAGATCTATGATTCTATGTAGAAATCCTGTATCCAAGAAGATTGAAGAGCAAAGAGACAATGATGGAGAGGAATTTGTGATTCTGTATTCCTTGCAATGTAGAAATTTAGGTCTTTACTACTCTCTCTCTATTTTTTTTTATCATTAATTTATAATTTCAAAATTTCTGTTACCTGCAGAGTAGAAATTTATGGGTAATTTCCATGTTTTTTTTTGTTTCTTAGAATATGCCTGATATATAATGGTATAATGGTGTATCCGTCTGAATTTCTTAGCTTGCACAAGATGTTGAGATAAAGCAAGTAAAAAAAAAGAGAGAAAGCAAATCTCTGCCTCTAGCTCTCCCCTCCAGAAACTTCGTATTCCTTTGCAACTCTCAGAGATTGTTCTTACCCTATAGAAACCTGCTCCATCGCTACCACCTCTTCCCTTCTCCGAACCTAGGTTAGTATTCAAATCCTTTTAATCTAGGTTAGCTTCTTTCTATGAAAACCCAGTTAATCTCTCTCTTTTAAATTTTTGTGTTTTTTTACCGACTTTGCCTCTCCCAGACGCTTCCCAACAGCAACAGGATTTTTGTTCTTCAATATAATAGAGGAGCCTCAGAAGAGCTTCTTTGTCGTTTCCTTGGTCGAACCATGAGCTCTTTTTGCGTTATTGCTGTTCCCAACACTAATCTGAAAGAGGTAACTAAAATGGCTAATTTCGTTTTTGTTCATTTCTCCTTCCCTTAGTACTTTCTTCTTCTATTGTTTGAAGGATTTTTGTTCTTCTGTGTGACAGAGACGCCACACAAATGTCTTGCTGCAGCTTCCCACTTCTTCTCTGTAATCAAATTGAAAAGCTGTGAGTAAAATGCCTAATTTCCCTTTTTCCTTCATAAAATATTTTGGTTTTTTCTCAGAGGGCATAAATGTTTGCAATTATTCCGAGAATTACAGGGAGGGTTTCATTTTTCCTTCTATTAGTATTTTCTTCTTCTATTGATTTGAGTTCATTTGCCAAGTTTGTTGCTAAAAGCAAAGAAAACATTTGACTACGATGGTTGGTGTATATGAAGAACGGAAAAAATTGGAAGTATTGGAATATGATAGTAACCAAATGGGGCTTATATTGGGAGGGTAGTGAAGAAGCTTTCAATTTTAGTGAGGTTTTATCAGCCCAAATGGGTCCAATTATATTTTCTTCCACTATTATTTTATTTTATTTGTTCAAGGAGAAATGGTGGGATGGAAAAAAACTGCAAATATTATTTTTGCAAGCCTGTGTTTCTTTAAAATGTGCATAAAACGAATGCACCCATTCAACTCACATATTTTCAATCCTACCCCTCCTTTATGCTTTTAACAAAGGCACCCATTAAATCATATAATTTCAATCCTACCCCCTCCTTTATGCTTTTAACAAAGGCACCCATTAAAGCCTTATAATTTCGATCTTACCCCCGTAATTGGTGGTTTTTTAATTAAAAAACTATAGGGTGATCTTGACCATCCGATTTAAGATAAGAGGAATTATGAAAATATCTATCGATTGGGGGGCTAGGATCGGCTATGGAAATGATTTTTGGGGCACAACCTATTTATGTTGTGTTCCATCACATGGATGGTTTGGATCAATCTATGACGTGAGAATTACACGTCACATTTTTAACTTTTTTGAACAAATGCACCCATTCAACTCATATAATTTCAATCCTACCCCACCCTTTATGCTTTTAACAAAGGCACCCATTAGATCATATAATTTCAATCCTACCCCCTCCTTTATGCTTTTAACAAAGGCACCCATTAAAGCCATATAGTTTCGATCTTACCCCCCTCCTTTATGATTTTTTAATTAAAAAACTATAGGGTGATCTTGACCATCCGATTTAAGATAAGAGGAATTATGGAAACATCTATAGAATGGAGGGCTAGGATCGGCCTATGGATATGATTTTTGGGGCACAACCTATTTATGTTGTGTTCCATCACATGGACGGTTTGGATCAACCTATGACGTGGTCCGTACGATTCTTTGTCGGCCCGTGCATCGCACGGGTTTTTTACTAGTATATAATAAGCTGGGAGGAAAAGCCCATGTTTTTATGAATTTTTTGAAAAATCGGTGGGATTTACACCTCACTTTTTTTTACTTTTTCTAACAAAGGCTCACATTCAACCCACATATTTTCAATCCTACCCCCTCCTTTATGCTTTTTAACAAATGCACCCATTCAACCCACATATTTTCAATCCTACCCCCTCCTTTATGCTTTTTAACAAGGCACCCATTCAACCCACTTATTTTCAATCCTACCCCCTCCCTTATTTTTTTCTACATATTTTTTAAATAAAGTTTTTTTTTAAATTTCATATACTTTTTTTTTGTCGTGTCCTGCATTTTTTTTTACTTTTTAAACAAAAATTCATTAGAAAATTTTGTATCATATACTTTTTTTCGCCGCATCGTGTATTTGTTTTTTACACAAATTAATTAGAAAATTTTTTCTTTTGCATTTTTTCGTTAATTGGTAAGTGGTTATGCATACTTTTTTGCTTATTGTTTCTACATATTTTTAACTAATTTTTTCCGGTATCATAGTCCTTTTTTTTTTGCTGTGTCGTGCATTGCACGTAGGGTATTACTAGTATACTATATAACAGAAGAGAAAAGGAGAGAATTATTTGAATTTCTCCCAAAATTCTATGAGAATTACATATCACTTATTTTTGACTTTTTTTAACAAAGGCACCCATTCAACCCACATATTTTCAATCCTACCCCATCCTTTACGCTTTTTAACAAAGGCACCAATTAAAGCCACATAATTTCAATCCTACCCCCCTCCTTTATGCTTTTTAATTATGGAAACCTCTATAGATTGGAGGGCTAGGATCAGCCTATGTAAATGATTTTACAGACACAACTTATTGATGTTGTGTTCCATCACATGGACGGTTTGGATCAACCTATGATGTGGTCCGTACAGTTCTTTGTCGGCCCGTGCATCGCACTGGTTTTTTACTAGTGTGTGTGTGTGTGTGTGTGTGTGTAAAGAGAGAGAGAGAGAGAGAGAGAGAGAGAGAGAGAGGAAAGGATTCCTGCTAACGTTAGCAGCTAGCTGCTAACGTTAGCTTAAAACAAGGGTGGGCCATGTTGTTGGGCTGATCCAAAGCATCCATTTGGAAGGCCCTTTCATAGATAGGGTGTCCACAAAAAATCAGCTCCATTGGATCATCTTAGGGTGTCCATTTGTGGAGTGAAAAAATGGGCAGATTAGTGGACAAACAGTATATGTCCATTTTCACCCCCCCAAATGGACATCCTATGATGATCCATTGGAGCTGAATTTTGATACACAAAGGACAACAGATGTGAAGGAAAAAATGTTACTGAACGCTAGTAGGCGAAACTTCTATGGAAATGCATTACATACTACCCGCATATAGTTACATGCTAAGAATAAAAATTATTAAAATATTTTAAAAACCAAATTACCTAATTACTAACTAAGTAAACAAAGCATCCTAGAGAAGTATCTTTATTGATTCACTCAAATGATTGGTGGAAATGATATGAAGAGAGGCTCTTCTCACAATAAGTAAAAACATAATATGAAGAGAGACACTTCTTAGAATAAGTAAAGGGCAGTGATATTCCCCCCACTATTAACATTTGGCATTATTTCAAATTTCTTATTTCCACAGCAAATTTAGAAATCTGATTTTTTTTCACTGTCAGCTGCTGAATTAGAAATCCAAGAATTTGATCCGATCCATATTCCAATGCAAAAAGGGCTTCAAATGTGAGAAATCAAAATCAAAATCTTCTCGGCATCCAAACGGACCCTAATAGAATTTCCAAATGCAGTAGAAGTACATGTGTCAAAGTAATACATTTTTCAAGGAAAAGAAAAAAAAATAGATTGGCGGGCTAGGATCATCGTATGGAAATTTTTTTGTGAACAACCTATTTACATTGCCAGTGATCACATGAACGGTTTGGATCATCCTATGATATGGTCCGTCTAAATTTTGTTGGGAAATACAGAATTATAAGGGCTTCCAGGATATAAAATCTAAGTAAAATGAATATTTTATTGTTTTGGCAGTTTTTGCCTTATGCATTTAATTCTATATATTTCTTTTTCGACGGGAAATGAGTTTTTCGGACTTGATAAAGTCATCCTGTGAAATGGATTTTTTATATGGTGTAAGCTCCTATGGCCCATTATTTTTTTAAAGGGATAATTACATTTACACCCCCTCTAGTTTCTGACACATCCACTTCCACCCCTATAGTTTAAAACGTCACAACTACACCCGTGTAGTTTCAATTTGTTTAAGGTTTGCCCCCTCAGCTGAAGGTTCGTCCATAGATTGAAGGGTTAGGATGATCCGATGGAGCTGATTTTTTGGGCACACCCTATCTATGTCAGGACCCATCAAATGAACGCTTTGGATCATCCAAATA
Organism: Tasmannia lanceolata; assembly: GCF_043159265.1. Taxonomy (NCBI): domain Eukaryota; kingdom Viridiplantae; phylum Streptophyta; class Magnoliopsida; order Canellales; family Winteraceae; genus Tasmannia; species Tasmannia lanceolata. The sequence continues at coordinate 8,440,019 of NW_027518688.1, read as the reverse complement.
ATGTGGGCCCATACCCGAATCCAAAGCGTTTGGTAGTGTTGGATTCGAGTATGGGCCCACATTATTTGGATGATCCAAAGCGTTCATTTGATGGGTCCTGACATAGATAGGGTGTGCCCCAAAAATCAGCTCCATCGGATCATCCTAACCCTTCAATCTATGGACGAACCTTCAGCTGAGGGGGCAAACATTAAACAAATTGAAACTACAGGGGTGTATTTGTCACGTTTTAAACTATAGGGGTGGAAGTGGATATGTTAGAAACTAGAGGGGGTGTAAATGTAATTATCCCTTTTTTAAAATGTACTGCACTGACAATATCATAGGATGATCCAAACCGTTCATGTGATGGACCACAAAGCAAATAGGTTGTGCCCCAAAAATCATTTTTATAAGATGGTCCCAACCCTCTGATCTATAGAGGAACTGCATATATGGAAACCTATATAGATTGGAGGGCTAGGATCATCCTTTGGAAATGATATTTGGGACAGATTTACATTGTGACCTTGGACGGTTTGGATCATCCTATGTTATGGTCCAGACAACATTTTTTTGGAACATACTGAACTGTAAGGGCTTACACCATATAAAATCTAGAAAATTTGACACAGGGGGGACAAATAAATGACATAATATCACAGGGGTCAAGTATTTGTTGAAAATCACAGAAGGGGGTCAAAACCCGGTTAAAGAAAATTCGAATGACTAGAATGCCCCTCTGCAGAAACAGAGTGATTTGACTTAGAAAAAAAAAAAAACATTTAAGTTTTCCCTTTTCTCTCTTCCCTCTTCTCTCCTCTCGTCTTTGTTTTATTTTGTTTCGTCCTCTCCTCCGGCGATCTCTACGGCAATCTCTCTGGCGATCTCGACGGCGATCTCGACGAAGGTGAAGCACGTATCAAACCTCGCATTTGAAGGAAACCCTACCTGATACGTCGTTTCGTTCCCTTCCTTTATTCAATCTCTTATTTTTTTAATTTTTAAAAGGAAAATCAAAATCAGGTTGAGAGAGATGCAAAAGGGGGGGAAATCCTTTTTCAACCGTTTTTCTATGGCATTTGAGTTCATATAGATCTCAGTTACTACATTTCCTCCTACAGAGTAAAAGTAGTTGTAAATGCTTTTAAATGCTGTTTGTTGCTGCTAGGGTTTTCTGTTTTAATTTGTGAAATGGAGAAACGTTCTGCTGTTTTTTTATTCTAGGGTTTTCTTTTGTACATTAATTTGTGAAATGGAGAGATGGGATTTCATTTCATATATGCGTATCCACCTACAGAGTAAAATAGAGTTGCATGCTATGGTATTTGTTGATGATAGGGTTTTATTTTTTTACGTTAATTTGTAGAATGGAGAAATGCGATTCCATTTCATGTACATATCACTTACCGCATTTCCACCTACAGAGTAAAATAAATGCAAATGCTCGTCTGCTATTTGTTTATTCTGGAGTGGAGAAATGGGATTTCAAAAACGCCTTCTTCAAAAACCCCTATATTGCCCTTCAAAACCCTCTTTAGGTACTAGTAACCCCACCTCGGTAGCTGAAAACCCATGAGAAGCCTCCCTTAGGTACTAGTAACCCCATTTATGTAGCTGAAAACCCCTGAGTTTGAATTTGAGATCCATCTTCTGGATTCGATGTACCCTCCATGGATTCTTCTGCTACCCCATTTGAGGGCCCATAATCCCTTCTGTAATACCATGCACAGGTCCCCTATATTGCCCATGAGAAGCCCCTCTTAGGTACTAGTAACCCCATTTTTGTAGCTGAAAACCCCTGACTTTGAACTTAAGGACCATCTTCTGGATTTATGCTACGGTTTTATTTTTTTACGTTAATTTGTGGAATGGAGAAATGCGATATCATTTCATGTACATATCACTTACCGCATTTCCACCTACAGAGTAAAATAAATGCAAATGCTCGACTAGTATTTCTTTATGCTAGGCTTTTATTTTTACAATTTCTGGAGTGGAGAAATGGGATTTCAAAAACCCCTATATTGCCCTTCAAAGCCCTCTTTAGGTACTAGTAACCCCACCTCAGTAGCTGAAAACCCATGAGAAGCCCCCCTTAGGTACTAGTAACCCCATTTATGTAGCTGGAAACCCCTGAGTTTGAATTTGAGGACCATCTTCTGGATTCGATGGACCCTCCATGGATTCTTCTTCTACCCCATTTGAGGGCCCATAATCCCTTCTGTAATACCATGCACAGGTCCCCTATATTGCCCATGAGAAGCCCCCCTTAGGTATTAATAACTCCATTTTTGTAGCTGAAAACCCATGACTTTGAACTTAAGGACCATCTTCTGGATTTATGCTAGTGTTTTATTTTTTTACGTTAATTTGTGGAATGGAGAAATGCGATTTCATTTCATGTACATATCACTTACCGCATTTCCACCTACAGAGTAAAATAAATGCAAATGCTCGACTGCTATTTGTTTATGCTAGGCTTTTATTTTTACAATTTTTGGAGTGGAGAAATGGGATTTCAAAAACACCTTCTTCAAAAACCCCTATATTGCCCTTCAAAACCCTCTTTAGGTACTAGTAACCCCACCTTGGTAGCTGAAAACCCATGAGAAGCCCCCCTTAGGTACTAGTAATCCCATTTATGTAGCTCGAAACCCCTGAGTTTGAATTTGAGGACCATCTTCTGGATTCGATGGACCCTCCATGGATTCTTCTTCTACCCTATTTGAGGGCCCATAATCCCTTCTGTAATACCATGCACAGGTATCCTATATTGCCCATGAGAAGCCCCCTTAGGTACTAGTAACCCATTTTTGTAGCTGAAAACCCATGACTTTGAACTTAAGGACCATCTTCTGGATTTATGCTAGGGTTTTATTTTTTTACGTTAATTTGTGGAATGGAGAAATGCGATTTCATTTCATGTACATATCACTTACCGCATTTCCACCTACAGAGTAAAATAAATGCAAATGCTCGACTGCTATTTGTTTATGCTAGGCTTTTATTTTTACAATTTCTGGAGTGGAGAAATGGGATTTCAAAAACACCTTCTTCAAAAACCCCTATATTGCCCTTCAAAACCCTCTTTAGGTACTAGTAACCCCACCTCGGTAGCTGAAAACCCTTTTCTATGAACTTGGGGACCATGGTGGGCAGTTGATGGCCCCTCTATGGGAACTTCTTCCACCCCATTTAAGGACCCATAACACCTTCTTCAATACCATGTGGAGCTCCCCTATATTGCCCTTCAAAACCCTCTTTAGGTACTAGTAACCCCACCTCGGTAGCTGAAAACCCTTTTCTGTGAACTTGTGGACCATGGTGAGCAGTTGATGGCCCTCTATGGGGACTTCTTCTACCCCATTTAAGGACCCATAACACCTTCTTCAATACCATGTACAGCTCCCCTATATTGCCCTACAGAGTCCCCCTTTACCTACCAGTAACCCAATATAGGTAGCTGGGAACCCTTGAGTGTGAATTTCAAGACCACAGTTTGTAGTTGATAGGCCTTCTTTAATACCATGTGGAGACCCATGTTCATTGTTGAAGCAGTCATGGTTCACTTGTTTTATCTTCGATTTCATTTATTAAATTATTGGTCCAATGGTGGTCATTGAATTCCAATAGCTAGTGCTTATCTGCTTTCTTTCTCAAAAGGTTTGATGCTATGAGTTTTTTTTTAAAAGTCATGTGAGCTAATACTCGCCTGATGCCTATGTGGATCAGAATTTTAACAGACCTCGTAATCTGTTTTGGGGGTTTGTCGTTGTTGTTGTGGTTTGAGAAAATTCATATAGAACACTGATCTTTGCACTTATTGGTCAGCTCTTTTGTTTCTTGTTTGGTTTGCTTCATATCTAAGAAGGCAGACCTTAGAGGTTATAGACACGATACATATTTTCAGCTTAGTATGAGAATTGTAATAATTGTTGGTTTTCTTGGTAGCTTTTCTTCATAATAGTAGTGATTGGGAATATGAGTTTATGCTATGGGTTGGAATTTATTGATTTTCTTGGTAATTTCTTTTACAGATGATGAGGATCAGAATTTTAATGATGGTCAATATAACTGAGTTTTTGGGTTATGAATTGATCTCGTTGATTTTGATTTGGTTGTTCATTGCCATACAGTTTTTATCCGATCAGGAGCCATTGCAAAGCCTTGAAAGATGTTGATGCGAAAGAGTGATAGACGGAAAGTAACAAAGCCTGCAAGAAGGTCAGAAAGGAGTTTAAAAGGGGAGGAGACAAAAATGGGAGCTGTGAAGAAGAGACAAACACATATAAGTGTGTATGTTGTTAATTGTATCAATCATAGTAAGTTAATTCATTTACCACATATATTTTGGCGATGTAATTTGTTTTGCAGGCTCCATACGTCCCAGCTCGATGTTCCCCAGCTTCTTTCAAATCGGCAATGGACAGGATAAAGTTCAAGCCAGTCCATTTTGATGGCATAGAAAAGACACCTTTTCGACATCTGTTTGGCATGGAGGACATTATCATGCACAAGCCTCTCGTAAGAGCTATCCACGATAAGTGGACTCCTGGCAGTAAAACGTTCACGTTAGGGAGTATAAATGTCCCCTTCCTTCCAAGAGATGTTGCATTGGCATTAGGACTACCACTTACTGGAGAGAGAATGGAGGTGGTGAGGGTTCTGTCATTCGACAGGGCTAAACCCCAACCTAAAGTGCCTGGGTGGCCATTTCCAGAGGCCAACGTGAAGGCATCGGTTATCGAGAATGAGATCAAAGCAATAGTTAGAGGAAGAAATCAAGCTTCGATAGAGAAGACCCTCAAATATTTTCTCCTGCATCTTTTTGCCTCTGTCCTTTTCACAAAAAGCGCACATCGAGCTGACAAGCTGTTCTGGCCCTACATCGACGACATAGGAAAGATTGGCAAGTATAATTGGGCGATGGCAGTGTATGGCTGGCTCGTAGATTACCTAGACAGAGTCAGCAAGGGTGGCAGGTACCTTGGTGGCTGCTCGTTGGTGATTCAGGTAATTTGGAGTCATGACGTTTAATATTCTAACTGCGCTGTTTATAGTATGATTAACATGGTATTTCATATGTATGCAGGTATGGTTATACGAGCATACCACATTTTGGATTCCCACCAATCCAACTGCTCGTCCACGTGTGCTTAAATGGGACTGGAAAGCAAACGAATCAAAGACATATCGATTAGTGGAGCAGAAGCAGATAAAGAAATCAGAGGTGAGATATTAAAAATTTGTTAATGTATATATCAATACTACTATCTTGTTAACTGACTATGTTTTCCAAATATTCAGGTGCTGGTGACATTGAAAGTATCTCTGTTAAAGAAGTCACAGTACCTAAAGGATGAGGTAATGCAGTCGAGCAGGACTATGTTGCGTACGTTATTTTATTTTACTTGTTGATATTTAAAATTTGATCATTGACTGTCGTGTTTAAACATTAGGATATTGAGGAGACAACGGAAGCCGATAAGGAACAGTTGGAGTCCGAGGGGATAGTTTTGGGAGTAGAAAGTGAATTGAAGGAAGGAAGTAGTGAAGATGACTGCAAGCATATAAAAATTTTGGCGAGAGAGAGAGATGTAGTCGATAGACAGTGGCAGATGATTAGAGCAACATGGGAAGAAATAAGAAAAAGAGAGGAAGATGTTGGAAAAAGAGAGGAAGATGTGGGAAAGTTAGAGGAGGAATTGAAAAAAGGAATGGAGCGTATGCAGAGAACAAATGAAGGGACAGGGGGAAGAATGGAGGGGGTTGAGGAGGAGAGGAAGGGCGAAAATGCATCTCATGGTGCACGATTATCTTCGCAGTTGTGCGAGGATTGGACGGATTTAGCTGACCTTGGATGTGACATGGATGCAGCCGCCACCCTAATAGATGTATCGTCTCAGTACCCCAAGTCACATGAAGAAAGATTCGGCACCACACATGGGGTGATCGTTAAACCTTTGCAACGATTGTTCGAAATGGAGGTGAGGAAGGAAGTGGCACCATCTACTGAAGTTGAGCTGAAAGTGGTGCTGGATTCCGAATTATGGAGCATTGTAAGGGGTGTGAAGATGGATGGAAGGAGTAGGAAACCTGGGAGAGCCAGAAAAAGCCCCTACTTATCAGGGAAGACCCGAAAGAGAAGGCAGAAGGAAGGGAAGGAAGAGGGGGAGGACCCCAACATACCTAAACCACCCCCAAGAAGAAACGGGATGACGGGATGTTGCCTAAGGGAAGGAGAACAGCTCTGATAGAGAGACTCCTAAAGCATGAGAAAAGGCAAGTAGATGTGAAGTATATTAGACCATGATTTAAGGTGATCATAAATGGAAATTATTAACTAACAATTTAATACAATGCTGCAGTGATATTCTCATGGAAAAGGATGATGTACACGTAATAGCCGAAGACCTAAAACATCTTTGGAATGTCAGACACTACCTGACTGGCACTGTAAGTGTCATTTTTTATCAATAAAATCTACATTACCTCACATCTGACATTTACTTCTCTTCCTTGAAGATCGTGGATATTTATGGGAAGCACGTACAGTCCTGCAACGAGGATGGGTTAGCAGATCCTAGGGGCAGAATTGTCTTCGTTCCTTCGGTGGTACATGTAAGTGTAATTTCTATCATCCCACATTTCAGTTTACATAAGATTATATCTGTAGTATCCCATTGAATTCAATTTTTTTTAGGGAACTCTTACTGCAGTGGGGAGGGAAGTGACTGAGGAGCTGAGGGTAGAAAAGTGGAAGACGGCGAAGGACGCTCTCCACGGTAGACTTATAGAGCACCAGCTAGAAGCAGTACAAATGGTACTATTACCATTATGTCAAGACAGCCACTGGGTTCTTCTCATTGTCGATATGGTCACCAAAATGTTCCACGAATGCAATTCCTGTAAAGGATTGGAGTTCCAGGAACGAGCAGGATTGACCGTAAGTGGGTTAGCATCTTCAATGTTTTCCTACTTATAAATCTATACGTATAACACTTATGTTTCCTAAACCTGTCAATGTTAACCACTTGCAGGTAGCTTTGTTGAAGGAGTACTTCAAGGAAAGGGGCTGTGATATAGACCATTTTCAATATGCTCAGATGGACAATTTCCCACAACAGGCCAATGGGTCAGTATATTTAAATGTTTATTTTTTTAGGATATGAATTTTATTCGCTCAATACAACCGTTGTTATGCAGGTTCGACTGTGGTTTGTTCGTGCTTAAAGCAATCGACCATATGTATGCAAAGGATCCATTCACTTTCAGCAAGTCTGACATTCCCGCTTATCGGCTGCAGCTGTGCGAAAGATTCTTGCGCGGAGAGTTCGGGGAGTGTGGCGATTTTCTTAAGGGGGATATATGAGTGAAAAAATGAAGAAGAGCTCTTGAAGTTCTCATGGATGTTGTAAAGAGGATGGACATTGATGGTCTTTGCTGTGAAGTTTTGTGTCTATTTGTAAGCAAAATGGGGTAAATTTATTTGTAATTGTTCGGCGCATCTGTATAGGACAGAAAGCAGGCTGTAGAGACACAGAGGGAGGGTTTGTTTGTATCTCAGCATACTGAGAACTATGTATTTGTAATGAAAATTCAAGTTCTGTGAAGTGATGGTGGTTGTGGCATTGGGTTCATTGCGAAATATGGTAAAGGACTTTGAAAATCATCAAATATTTGTTCATAAAGTTTTGGGGGAATTTATATTTCTATTGGATGGAAATATGATTTATTTGTATTTAATGGTGGTTATTCTCTCTACTTTTTATTTTCATCGTCATAGTTGGCAATGGGACCCCTGTTTTTTGTGCTTTTCCGGTTTTGTTTGGTTGCTTGAACTGTTGGGAAGAAAAAAATTCTTCCTCAAAGTTGTTGATAAATTGCACACCATTTCTTACAACAGCCACCCCCTTCTTTCCAAATGGACTGTCCACCCCACACCATAGGATGATCCATAACGTCCATTTGATGGGTGTAGACACCCCATTTTGACCGAACCCTAATAGCATTTGTTGATTAGAAACCCTAGTGAAAAAGTGTTCTAAAGTCCCAAATTGTGCCTCAAGGTAGGTTAGGGTCCCATTTAGATTCCTCTAAAATTTCAGAAAAATCCGACAAGGTTTGCCCAGCTAACAAGCAAAGTGGATAATGTAGTATGAGCATAAGGTAGCAGAAGGAGTATGGTTTATCTAGTTTAGGGGTGGTCCAGTTGGTGTATTTGGCAGTCGAGAGGTGTTTCTGGGCAACTAAGGGCCTGAGCATTGTTTTTCTTAATTTTCAGTATCAATTTTTGCATAGACCGCCCATTTTAAGCAAAATACAAATGAAATAACCTGAAAGGAGTGTCTTGAGGCAGAAAGAGGGGAGCGAAAGAGTATTGAGTTTTCCTATAAATAGCAGCTAAACTCCTCATATAAAAAAAAAAGAAATAATTTTCATTCGTTAGAAAGAGAGAGAGAGCTGAGAGATTTTCTTTTTCCCCAAATTTCCCTAAAAACCCAAACCCTAACTTTTTCCGATCGAGTTCTTCTCCGATCATTTCTGCTAGTTGACTCGCCGGAGCTCCGACACATACCTCCGATTGTTCTCTTTCACCTTTCTTAAATTGCCATTTCCTCAATCTCAACCTGTAGATCTTATTTTCTTTTGCTTTTAGGGCTTCACTCTCAGATCTTCAAAAGAAAAATCAAGAGATTAAGAAATGAAGAGAGAGATTCTTCGTTCAAACCCTGGCTGAAACCCGAGCACCGATCATCTTCTCCTGTGAAAATCTGGCAAGCTTCCGGTCGTTGTACCGGCCTAATTCTTCTTCAACTAGATTTTCTGGTTTTGCATAGTTTTCTCTTTCTTTTTCTCTTATTTTTTATTCCTAGCAACATAGAAATCCTAAATCTCAGTCGAAACCTCTTATTCTTGAGTTTTAAGATCCTAGCTTCAATAAATTCCTTAGATCTGAACTAGATCCATTTTCTGCGAGATCAAACCCTAGATTTAAACTACAAGATTGTAGAATCCGAGCCATAAATTTAGGAAGGATCGCTTATGATCATCACTAGCAGTTGAGGAGTTTGAAATTTCTCTTATTTTCTTCATCAAATCTATAATTCAAGTAAGTCTAGGATGATTTTCTTTGATCATCGGAATATCAGAAAGGTACAAAAGCTCCATTTCAGAGGAAAAAGAAAAAAAAAACTTTCTGGAATCTGGCAAATCGTGGAGTGAAAGTAAACTCTATAAAGTTTGAATCATTGACAAGCTTATATAAAGATCAGATCGATCGGAAGTTTCAGGTATTTTTCAATATTGTTTCTTTGATAATTCATTTATCTGTGTTAATTTTAAATTTCTAGAATGTTGTTGTCTGGAGTAGATTTATTTCATGGCCATTTCAATTTCTTAATGTCCTTCCTTTATTTTCTTTCATGATTTTCTTAAGGCATGTAGGAATGAGTTTTTTTTTATAATTATTATCTTGTTTATTTTATTGGATTGATTTAGGTTAATGTTATTTTTATCATTAAAGAAGATGATTAAGCTTTATATGAAGTACATGTTTTGTGGAGTGTCACTTTCAGGTTATTATGGTTTGTTGAATAAATGTATTGAGCTTAAGAAAGTTTTAGTTGCTTGCTTAGCGATTACATGTTTGGTCCTGATTTCACTTGGATGCCTTATAGTTGTTAAAAAAGTTTTGAGGTCTCTATGCGTTGTGAACTGATTTAAACAAAAAATGTTTTAGATATTATCATGAAAGTTCTTCTTTTAGTATAAAATTGAATCTACACATTCTGTTTACCACGCGGATTTGAAACATTTAAAAAGAGCAAAGGACTGAGGTAATTACTGGCTACCAGGGATGATGATATCAATACTAGAATCTGTGGCCAATTGTTGAAGCTCATTTTACACCTCAAAGACTTCCCTTCCTTCATTGAAACTACTACCAAAGGCAGTATGACAGATTATGTCTGCAGTCAGCTCCTGAAACTCGATATTCATCTCTATTTCTTTACATTGTTCCTTGTCTTGAATCACCAAATCTTGTCACCGATCAAGCATCGATAAAGTGCATGATGCCATTATCTTAGTCATCACTCATCAAATGAAAAGCAATAGCCATGGAGGATTAAACTTGTTTTTTTTAATATATCATCTTTGACTCTGAGCTTTAGTTTTAATACCACAACTATATCTCAGTCAATGTTTTCCAAGAGTCATGAAACAGATTTAAAGAGGAAATTTTGTAAAAAAAAAATAAGAAGAAGATGGATATCTGACATTGAGCTTAACATGTTGATGAAATGATGTTGAGGTTAACTAATTGTCTGCTTATGTTTGAACATGGATGTTGTCATGCTATCACAAGTATCATTTTTTTTTATTGTTAAATTTGGAGCTGCTGTCCTATAAGCTTACACGCTCTACTACAATGATTGGTGTTTGATTAAAAGCACGCCACTGCTGTTCTGCAGATTATACACTCGCTGTTGTGATTTTTATTTGGTTTAAAACACCCAATTGTTGTCTCACTGCTGTTCTGCAGATTATACACTCGCAGTTGTGATTTTTATTTGGTTTAAAACACCCAATTGTTGTCTCACTGCTGTACCACAGGTTCATACACTTACAGTTGTGATTTTGTATTAAATGAATTTTCTTCTCATATTCTGGGCATTTGGTTTAAGGTCAGGTCCATTTTAATATATATAAGTCATTCAAAAATGTATTTTAAAAGAAAGAGTCTTGAAGTATTACATTGTATATCCAAGAGATGTATGAGCTAGAATTTGGTTCCATTCATTTATATATGGGTTTTGGACAGCTAGTAGTGATAGTGTCATGAATACTACTCTAATTGTCCCTAGCTCATACATTTATAAGCAAAGTTGGTGTTGAGTATAATATCAATAGAGGGATAGATGCATGTAAACTGACACTACCATAGTATTTATGGGATAAATTTTGGCATAAATGGACATTAGCCTTTGTTTTTATGTACATTTCAGTGCACAATTCAACCCCCATTTTCTGCACAAGTTTTAGCACACAATGCACTCCCTGTTTTGCCATAGTTCAGCCCCTATTTTACATTATTCAGCCCTTGTTACCTTTGTTAGAAATTTTGGAGGGTTCTAAATCACTAGTGGGATCCACAAGTACAGGAGTTTGTTTTTTAAATTTCATATATCTTTTATTTTTATTTTTATTTTTTATCTTTACATCTACCCACTTGGTGGTCTTGATAATTTTCACATCCAAATTGGTTCTTTCTTTGTTAAGTGTACTAATTATCTTCTATGAACATTAAAAGGAGAGTTGTCCTTATATATATATATATATATATATATATATATATATATATATATATATATATATATATATATATAAGTTATATCTTGACTTGCCTCCCTCTCTATCTTAGTTTGTCACACACATATTCTCGGTTTTTGGTCACAGAGGACAATTTGGGGTACACCTACATGCTCTTGCATATGTTTTATTTTTGAAATTCAGATTTTCATTATTCCATCTCAGATTTTGAACTGAATCAGTGGACATGAAAATCAAAACCAGTTAGTGTAAAACCTGGAATCAATTGTCATACAACCTGAAATCAAGTAGCACAGAACCTCGAATTAGTTGCATATAACCTGGAATCAGTTGCATATAACCTGGAATCAGTGAACATACAACCTGGAATCAGTTAAAAACAGCCTGCATAATTCTATGATTTTATCAGCCCTCAAATCCTTTTGATAATGACAGCCTTCACATCCATGTTCATAGCAAAGCCCCCTTCGGATTAATTCAGTTAAGGTGATATTTATATCAAATGTTTTTTTTTTTAGTCTTTTAGTCATCGGGTTGTATGTTTTACAATGATAAGACTGACTCTGCACAACCTTGTGTAGCTTTATATAGCATCCTAGCTTTAAACATCACTTTTAGCATATGAATAGCAGAGTATTAAAGGAGTAATGAAATGTGGAAATAATTTGTTAAAGGATAACGTGAGCCGTCTTCATTTACACCTGTAGAAAAATCCTTGCTCATTACATGTGTAATAGAATGTCATAATATTGCTTCTAAGAATATTAAGAGCATGAGATTAGAAATCAGTTCATCATATGAAATAATTTCTAGTGCTTGGAGTTCTGTGTGATTTGAGGAAAAATGGATTTTGAAAATGTTTCATCTATTCATATGAAATACTGTTTGATGGATGACTTTAGAAGACATAAATGTTATTGTTTATGTTCTCTTATATGTTGGTAACTAAAGGTTTAATCGCATAATTCATTTTGACAATCATTTTCATTTTTGTTTTAATTATTTCTAATTGAAATTTAGCAAATGGTCTTAGTACTATACTTTGATTTAATGATGTTATTGATCCATTTTTAATAACTGTGCTTAAATGCCTTTGATTGTGTGTTTTGAACTCCTGAATGTTTAAGCTGTTCAGTTATAAATAGAATTATGCCATAGAAAATTATATGGGCTGAATGTTTAAATGTTGGATTTACTGTCAATATCAGATTGAAGAAGTAAATGTTTAGGGTTCTACTTTAAATGTTTATGCATATCCCTGAAGAATGGTATTGCTGTAGATGTTACTTGTTATGTATGTGGTTGTTTGTATATGTGTAAATGTGGGTAGTTTTTTTATCATAGTCTGAACATAGGACATAGAATGGTATGGTTGGGATTGATAGGTTTAATATTAGATGTTTCTTTTTGAGCTTTAATGATCATTTGTCCATAAAATTCATAGCATTCAAAGTTGAATTGTAGGTTATCTTGTGGTATCATATAGGATAAGTCTAAAAGGGCGATGAAGGTGATAGCCCAAGCCCATCTTTTAGAGACCTACTCGGTCATAGTAGCACTCCCCTCTTTTGTTTAGTAAGCTTACCCGGCCTTTTAGATGTTTTAATTATTTTTTTTGTAGAACCATTCCCTCATTGCAAGGGCAATGATAAGTTTACTTGGAGCCCCTCTTTTAGGAGAACTTGTTTAAGTCCTGTGTAGCATCTCTTTCTCTTCATTTTAGAAGACTTTCCAAGTCTTTCAGATACCCCTTTTAGACATATTTTATCTGATTGTCGTTTCATTTGTTTGTGATCATGCTAGTTTACTTGTTTGTGACCACGCTGGTGTACCTGTTTGTGAGCACACTAGTTTACTTGTTTGTGAATCACCCTTGTGTACTTGTTTAGTGTCTTTATCTCGGAATATGATCCGAACTACGTTGACTTGATCCCTTTCCATAGGGTACGTAGTGCAGCTTGAGATCCACATCTCATGTCCAGCCAAACCGTTTAAAAATAAACATTTTAAATCTTCAAAAAATATAAAATTCTTCAAAACCTTTTCGAAAAGATCTTCCCCTAGAGTTAGGAGTTTGTCCTAGATATTTGGGGTGTTTTAGAGTTAGGGGGCTGTCTTGATTTGTATTGATATGGTGTGCCCTGTCGTGTGAGTGTCCCTAGAGTTAGGAGGCCTTGAGTCGATCGGTTAGACACTTAGTCGAACCGATGGCTAGATTAAGAAGCATATAGTCAGCCCGTGGTTTTCTTTAGGATGCACAGCTTAAATACACATAGGATATAGGGCCCACTTGCATTAGCTTAAGGCTAACTAACTTGCATTAGTTAGGGCATTTAGAGAGTCCTAAAAATTACAATTCACCTGAACTTAAGCAATCATGCAAAAAGCTTTAAAAATCAGTCGAGTCTAGTGGATCGAGTCTAGGATAGCAGTTCTAGATGGTAGCATCGTTGTTTAGAATAGGGCATCGAACTACGTTGACTCCGATTCTTTCCGAGGCCGGGATACGTATAGCAGCTGGGATGGACGGCCATCTTGGTCCGAGTCAAGTCGCATTAGAGTTAGGATTTGTCTTGTCCTGTCATATATAGGATTGATTTGTGTTTTATATTTCGATGTGTTTTCTTATTTTCTTGTACTGATACTATACCTTTAGCTGTAGCTTGCATGTGTATGTCCACCAAAACTTAGACACCCATTAGGCATGTCACTCATAACTTAGCTTTGCTTAGGTGACACATTTTTTTTCATTTCATTTTGTGTATGCTTATTTTTCATCTCCGAGCCATGCATGATCAGATAGACGTCTTCTCGGAGATATTCGTTCCTATTTCATATGACTTTCGCCCAAAACTCTTCAAAATCAATAATAAATAGCATAAGAAACCAGGTGCTTGCACTTGGGCGGACGAGGTGCTCTTTAGACCTTCCAAATTCGTAACCAGGCCCGAACCTTTCTTTTATAATCTCTGGTTATCCGTTGCAACAGAGCATAGTATGGGATCCTTGGCCCACTTCCTTGGATGGCGACTCTTCTTTGTTTAAGGTACGCCTCGAATCTGGGCTAGTCCCCGAATCGAGAGGTATCTCACCTTTTATCGCCACTCATGCTGTGAGGGGCACATTCTTTCGAGAGTTCATTGGTAGAGCTCTCAATTCACGTAGATGATCCTGAGACTGCGCGTGGGGGCACGTCCCCCGCCTCTCTCTCGGATCGGGGTCCACAGGCTGGCGACTCTACTGGGGAGTTTTTGAAACATTGCCTAACTCTAATAAAAATGCCATTTTTATTATTTTGGAGAAATTTGGGTTAAAATCATTATAAATGGGAATTTTTTCGCTTAGAATCCAGGGGCACCAAATAAATGTTTAAAACAAGGGATTCACACACTGCACATCATACATCATTTTATTTTTATTTTCTTTATTGATTTTATTATTATTTGGCTCCACGGAATAGATACAATGCGTGCCACATGGGATGTCATTACCCTGTTGGTGCTGTTGTGTCTATTTCCAAGCCATGCGCCAGTGCTGCAATCGTAAACACTCGATGTACTTGTGTTTACAGCAGCCGATGAGCAATGAAGCATACTGTATATAACACTCGGTGTACTTGTGTTATACACTTAAAGTATGGATCATATGCATAGTGCCCGATATATTGAGTCCGGAGCTCTACTTTCGTTTTACATATATTATGTACATGGATATATTTGTTGATTTAGTAAAACCCAATTAGGATCTGCATGTGCTTACATATATATTACATTCATATAAGGACGAACATGTGTTGTTTATACATGTTGGAGCCTAGATTTAGGAGCCATGTCCTATCCATAGATTATTGTAGTTCACCTTATGTGGCTACAGCGCGGTCCTAGTACACTCACATGTCTGTCTGGAGTCAAGCTTCTTGACTCTGCAAAATTATATTTAGGGCTGGTGCCCCTGGTTAGGATATATATGTATATATTTTGATTATTAGATTAGAGCCTACTCATTAGTGAGGCTTCCTTATCTAATCAAATCAGTCATATAAGTCCATTCTTCAGATCTAGACCCGACCAGTGGCTTTTATTTGCCCCTCTCATGGTTGTGGCCTATCTTTTGTTCTATTCATAGGGATTTTTGTCCATATATCTTTTGATTATAAGATCGGGACCTACTTTCTAGTAGCGATTCCTGGTTTGAATCAATCAGTCGTGTATATTTATCTCTCAGATCTAAACCTAGCTAGTGGCTTCTACTTGTCACACTCATAGCTATGGTTTATCCTTTGACTCAATGATGATAAATTTTGCCTGTTATTATCCTTCAAGTTCAAACCTCATTCATCCATTCTTTTCTTGTATCAAAGATTCATATTGTCTATGTATTACTCAAATTGTTGTTTGTTCTGTCTTAGATATGGTCGATAGCTTGACTGTTATCTCTATGACCATAGTCTATCATTTATCTTCTTGGTCGTACAGTTTTGACATCCATCTTTCAGATTTGGATCCAGTCTATGATCTACTTTTGTCATTTTATGACCGTGGTCTCTTCTCTGAGTTTCTGATCATCTTTGATCATCAATGGTACATTCGGTGTCGCCAATTGTATCCTCCTTGTAATTAATTGCTAAGTTTATCCTTATTCTTTGTTTATTCCAAGTTATTCTCCGTTTCCTAATTATTCCATCCTATTCTTTATGTTTAGGTTAAATTATGGCGAATAATGTGCTGAAAGGCTGGATAAGCAAGACTATTAGGGCTCTTCCACGAGAATCTTTGGAAAGGAGCATGGCTGATCGGTTCATCTGTACCTTCAATCATTTGAGTGTATCTGATATAAATTGGAAGTTTCTCCAAGCAGCCGCTAGATTTTGGGATCCTAATCTTCATATTTTTCGATTTGGATCCTTCGAGCTTTGTCCTATATTCGAGGATTGGTGTGCTTTACTAGAGCTCCCAACAGAGGGACTTTGGATACGATCTTCGAATATAGATTCCTCTCATTCCCTTTTCTGCAAGCTATTCAAAAATCAAACCGTTGCTTCTCTTCCATGCTTAACGGATACGTGTGTGCAAGTTCAAAACCTTATTACCCTTTTTTCCGAAAACGTCGATCCTACTAACTCCCGTTTTCAGAGTTGTCGACGCAATGCTTTGATTTTTAGTGTCTTTGCGCGATAAGTCATTTGGAAAAACCCTCGTGTTGCTCCGTTAAACTTGTTAACTGTGGTAGACCAAATTAACGAAGGGAGGAATCCAATCCCTACCATGTTAGCGGAGACCTTCTTGGGACTAGATCTTATTGCTTCCCAGGAGATCAAAGACAATTTATGTGGGTGTGCCAAGTTGTTGTATGTCTGGCTTGGTGAAAAACTTCAAATTCTTCAGCGCTGTAGACACCCCATTTTGCTCTGTTTTAATCAACAAAGAAGTTGGTGTTCTTGTTATCAGTATTTTTCAATGTTTTCCATTCCCGTGTCCGTCCCTTATGCTTTCTCAATCTTTCCAATCATTTCCGCAATATTCCGCATTTTTCTTTTCGCTAAGAGTTGAGAATGGTTATTCAGAAGAATCCAAGCCAGGGGAGAATTCGGACCCATTCGGTGGGCCCGCATTGAACATTTATTGAAATTTGGACCCGTTTGGTGGGCCCGCATTGAGCATTTGGATTAAATTTGGACCGAGTAATTGGACCCAGCTAAAAGAGCATTCGAGTCATCTATAAAGGTCACTATGGATTTCAAAGATCAAATTTTAAGAAAAAATAAGTTCATCTAGCATGGAATGGGGCCCACATTATGTTGACCCAAGTCACTCACTTGATAGGTCGTGAGTTGGATGGCTCGGATCAACCCCCCATTTAGACTGTTTAAATCATCCTATAGAAGATGTTCGGAGACACAACCCGTTTGCACCATGGCCTATTAATGGACATTTCAGATTGTCCTATGGTAGTCAGTTGCAAGGTGTATCTAATTGGATGGCTTGGATTAGTTTTGGAATAATTTGAAAAAGCATAACCCATTCACCTAAAAGCCCACTAAGATGTACGGATTGGATCATCTAGGGGATCGCCATCTTGGGCAATTTGGATTTTTAGAAAGAGGAATCCCTTGGCTGGTAAGGATTACCCATAAGCAATAAAATATTGCTAAGAATGAATAGCAGCAAGGAAGGAAATTTCGTTTATAAATAACATCACTGAAATAGTATATAGGAAGGTTGCCATATAAGCAGTTGGATATAGGTGGTATTTTGAGGAGGCAGAGAATGAGGAAAAGGCATTTTCTGCATATAAAAAGAAAGGAAGAAGAAAAAAAAGAAGGAAAAACGACAGCAGCTTAGAGGGAAGTTTCTAAAAAAAAAAAAAATGAGTGAGGGTGGCTCTCATGAAAAGAAGGGAGGAGAACAGCAGCGTGGAGGCTCTGGTTTTTTTTGAAAAAAAAAAGAGAAGAAGAACAGCAACTATCCATTGCTCTGTTCTCTCCCCCTCGATCTCATCTCCCAGCTCCCCTCACCATTCTCCAGAACTCTCTCATTTTTCTCACCCACCCCATCTCTATTTCAATAGAAAAAGCAGAGCATGGGTTTTGATTCGTTTCCTAAAACAATAGAAAAACAGAGTTTCGGTTTGACTCTCACCCATCTTCTCACATCCCTCTACACAGCCATCCATCTCCCCTCTCTCTCTGTTTTCACGATCCCCCCCACCACCCTCTACATCTCCCTCAACCTCTCACCACCCTCTACATCTCCCTCAACCTCTACACCCACCCCAAACAGCAGCCATCACTCTCGATCTCTCATCCTCTCTTTGGCTCTCTCATTCCCACCTTCTCTAAAAACAAAAAAAATGTGAAAGAAAAAAAAACAGAGTATATTATACTCTGTTTTTGTTTCTCTCGTACTAACTCTCTCTCTCTTTCTCTCTTTCCCTCCATCTCTCTCTCTCTCTTCATCTAACTCTCTCTACATCTCCCTCAAACTCTCACACCCTCTGTCAATCTCTCTCTCGGCCTCTCTCTCACTCTCTCTTGGCCTCTTGCGTTCACTCACCATCTCTCTGCCGCTCCCACTCTCGATCTCTCAATTCTCTCTCACTCTCCATCTCTCTCATTCTCCATATCTCTATCACTCCCTCTTTGTGTCGCTCTCGCTCACTCTCACTCTCAATCACTCTCGCTCACACTCTGTCTCTCGGATTTTCTCTCTCTCTCCATTTCTCTCACAGCAGTAAGAAAAACAAAAAAAGAAGAGAAGAAGATAAGCGGACTTCGGATCGAACATCGGCGGGATTTTTGGATTCTTCGGCTCGCGGATTCGGCGAGAATCTCGATCTAAGGTAGGTGCACAATTCTCAGATTTTTCCAGGATTATTTGGCATTTTTTATGTATTTTGCATGGCTTTTAGTATTTAATTAAATTTAATTCAATATTAAATGTGTGAGCTAAAAATCATGATCTGCATTAGTGTTTCAAATCCGTTTCGTCCCAAAATTTAATACGATGTTCTACTTAAATAGAGTAAAATAACTATCTGATCGGATCGGACATTGGATCAACTTTTTTTTAGAATTTGAGTGAATAGTAGAATTTTATTTAAAATATTTGCTGAGTAATTACGAAATTCGAAAAAATAGCCATCTCAGGATGACCTATTTTTTGGAATTTTAAAATTTTTTTGTATTCCTCATATCAGAACAAGATTAAAGGATGTTTTCCAGAGTCGTAATTTTCTAGAAAATCGTGTTTTAAAAATAGAAAACTCTTCAAAAATATCTTTTCGACGAAGAAAAATAAAATATATACTAAATGAATTCCAAAATTAATGAAATTTCGTGGGAAACTAATATGATACTGTTACATTCTACCATGAATTTTTGAGAATTTTTAAAATCTGTTTGGTATATTATTTTATGTTTTCTATGAAAATTATCAGATTTTGGGATACTTTTTAATGATATCAGATCACAGATAAAATTCCCAAAATTTTTACAGTACTCTTATATTCTATATTTCTTGTTTCTGTAAAAGTTTCACGTGATTTGGATCTTGTTTCATATGGGATGTAGTGTTAATTCATAATCTAGTCTGAAAATTGAAAAATCTGGAATTGATAATAAATAGTTTCTAAAATTCATGAAAATCTCATAGCATGCTATTTTTACTTATATCTTGTTACTGTAGAAATTTCAATGAATTTAGATTTTTATTTATAGTAGTTACTGTGTTATTTTTGCAATCTGGTCCTATTATTATTAATTCAAAATTAAATATGAGCTTAATGTAAAAATATGCAAAACTCTTCCAGTAAGCTACATCCATTCCCGTCTTGCTGCTGTAGAAGTTTCAACTCATTTCAAATTCGTTTGCAACAATTTCACTTGTAATATCACTCTTATGGTATAAAACTGTTAAAATTCATTGAAAATCCGAAATTAATTAAAAATCATCACAAAGCTTCTAAAGAACCTTAAAATTCTGTCACATATTAATTCCTTAATCCATCGAAACAGAAATTTTAGGATTTTTAGATTTCCCTGGAAAAATGGCCAGCGCATCCATAATCGTATCCCAATTGCAACCGATCTTTGACAATTTGAATATTTAAGCTATAGCATGTTGTTGGCTCCGAGGTTACTGTCCACGGAAATCCTGAGATATGCGAGGCAATAAGATGCTATAACCTAAGTATTAAATTGCCCAAGGAAAGAGCGAACGATTCCCTTCCTTGGATGCCATTCGAGGCCGAAATTGGTGAACCGTAAAACCATTGGTATTCCTTAAATGTTCAGAAACTGAAAATTCTTGAAATCTGAAATTCATTAACCTCAAGAACTTGAATCGATTTACTTCGTGTCTTTCGGAACCGTTGGATCGCGGTTTCCGTCATAAGAACCATTAGAGCCAAATTTAGGAACATTTGTGTCAGGTCGTGTCCTAGGTTTTAGGGAGTCTTAGGTTTTAGGGAGTCCTAGAATTAGGAGTCCAGCCTCATCACGTACGTTTGCTATGGATAGCAAACCGTGCCATAGGTCTAGTTACACTAGTCACCCAATTTTTTCCCTAAGACGAGCCTAGTGACCTAGGATGGAGGTTAACCTGCATTAGTCTAAGGAACAATTTGCATTTAGATAGGATCATATAGCATCCTAGATGAAATCCTAAGATAATCAAATCCTCAACTTGAATTAAATAACTTCTCTTAAAACTGTTGAAACAGTCAATCCCGTCTAGGTCGGTGTCTTAGTTGAGTTAGGCATAAGTAGCTTAGCTTAGGTGCACCGAACTACGTCGACTCTGATCCCAGTGAGGCTTGGGTACGTAGGCAGCTTGGATGTCTGATGGCATACTAACCACGAGTCGGCTCCACAACAAATTGTGGGGTTTTGTATATTAATTTTCTTGTACATTCTTAATTAAAATATGTAGGATTTTCCTGAAATTAGAATTTTAGGAGAACTTTCACTTAGATTGAACTAAAACAAATTAAGAAATCAAGATACACATTTAGGATCTACATTGAAATTAGATCATAGGATGCATGTCACATAGTTCGCACATTAACAGAGAGTTGAATGAGCCATTTAAAATAAATTTAAAAGAGTTAACTTTTGGAATCGAAGACCGATTATCGGGCAGGAATGGTGCATGTGGTGGATAACTCCCCATACCTTCCATTCTCGTAACCAGGTAGCGAGTCTAGATTTCTAGTTAATTATGGGTCCTAGATCCCACATCTAGGTGGCGACTCTGTCAGTCTCTTTTGTGTGGAATTCGGATTGCCTTAGTGATCCCAAGTTCACATAAAAGATGAATTAAAATCAACACTAAAAATGCACACGCCAATCGCGTGGGTACGAGAGTCCAAAAGAAAGAGCGTGGCGGCTCGCGCCCCACCCCTCTCGCGGGATCAGGTCCCACAAGCGCCAAAACCAAAATCCTTATACCCTGAAGAATTTTCGTACATGGAAACCAATAGCCAGTCAACCTCAGTCCATTGATGAATGGCGCAGTTGGTTGCAGCATGTAAAGGGGAGCCAGTTTCGTTGGGTAAGTCATTCCTGCTTCCAAGTTTTTACTACCACTTACCCACATCCATTTGTTTACCTCATGGGTACCGAGAAATCTTCCTTTTATGCACCCACGCGATTTCTCCATCAGATTACGGGATTTCCATATCCTCCCGGAATCATAGTCCCTCCTCTTTGTGAAGATCTCATTCCTGATCTTGTTCGATCCATTGTCGCTGCTTGGGGAAACAAAAATATGGAAAGGAGGTTCAGTTTATCATCCAGAGTCCGACATGAAAAAGTATCGGAAGAGCCCGCAAGCAGGAGAGCTCGGATTGAAGGACCTTGAGGATCTATATCTTTTTAGCTATCTTGATTTCTGTATTTCCTATTATTGTCAGTTCGCTTATCCAGTTGTAATCGGAGATTAGTATTTTCGTCAATTGTAATCGCAATTTGAATTTCATTAAATGAAAGTGGGTTTCTGTTTCTCTTATCACTATTTGATCAGAATATTTTATCTCATTTATCATTCGTTTTAATCTAGTGTTTATACTTCCATTTCCAGGATTCTTGACTAAGCAACCATTGCTCCAAGGAAAATTACATTTCCAAAACCAACCTGGTCCCGTCAGTCTTCTGATTCTAGGCTGAGTAGACAATCTTTATCGCCTGTTTCATTTACTTCTCCAGCGTTACCCGTGTCTCATTTTCAAGAAATACTCTCACCCATCCAACCCACTCCAGTCTCAATGGCAAATCCCACTGATCCTATGATAGCTATCCAGGAGATGCTAATAGGCCTTACTCGTGACATGGCGAGTAAGAAGGAAGAAATGACTCACATGAAGACCCAGATTAGCAATAAGGCTTCTGCTTCTAGAGGAGGACCAACATTTCATCAACCTCCTCGTATTGCATCTCCAGAGTTGAATAGGCCCACTATCTCGCCGCTAGAAGTGGACATGGATGATGAGCAGTATGCCGAAGAGTACTGTATCCCTAGGATCAATAGGGAGAAAGAAATGTATGAGAAATTTGAGAGAGAGATGTCTAAGAAGTTCGGGAAGCTGGCTCAAGAGATGGAGCACATGAAAGTCCAGGGACCGAAAAAATTTGACGTCTCCGAGTTGATGATGTCCTCTGCAGTGGTTTTACCACATAACTTCAAAGTCCCAGATTACGATAAGTATGACGGGACTGGATGTCCTCGGAACCATATAAGGTGGTTTATCATCCTCTCACAGCAATATGGCCTGAATCATGAGCAGATGGCTCAGCGATTTCCTATTTCTCTGGTAGGGATAGCAAAGAAATGGTTCCTAAGACTGAAACCAGATGAGGTCAGAACCATGGAAGACATCTCTGACCAGCTTATTGAACAATTTTCAATGGAGGAGGGGATAGAGGTTACAAAGAGAGACCTCAAGCAGTTGAATCAAGGTCCTCAAGAGACCTTTACCTCATTTATCAGGCGCTGGAGGCGCAAATCTGCCGAGTTAAATCAAAGGTTGTCAGAAAAGGATCAGATAAAGTTGGTAGTCAAGAGTCTGTCTACTCAATATTTTCATTTCATGGCGCCCCAGCATTGTCCTAATTTTGACCATTTGATTCAAACGCGAACGCAAACTGAGGATGCTATAGGCAAAGGTCTGAGGGCTAGACCATCGTCATCCGAAGTCAGAGAGGGCAAGCGGCCAATGGTTATACAGAAAGAGGTGAATAGTGTGAACTATGTTAGACCAGTGGCAAGAGCGGTAACTGAGGTGTCAAGACCAGTTGAAAGGCAGGCACCTAAGCAGTTTGATCCGCTTCTTTATCCTCACCCTGTTATTTTGAAGAAACTAATTAGGGATAAGAAGATAAAGCTTCCTGATATCAGGCCCGTACCAGATCCATTGCCTAAGTATTGGAGATTAGACCAATACTGCGAATATCATCGGAATTCGGGTCATTTGACAGAAAGATGCCTAGCTTTGAAGTATGCTATTCAGAAAATGATAGATAATAAAGATTTGGAAGTGGAGCGACCAAGTACTATTCAAAACCCCCTCCCAAATCATCGTGCTGTTCCTCCGCCAATTACCAATGCTATTTTTGTCAATGAACCTCTTCTTGACCCTTCAACTCTCATTTGTGCTATAACATCCGATAAACCCTATGTGCTGAGGTTGGATGATGAGGAGATCGAAGAATTGACGAGGGAAAAGCCTTATGTTCTTTCTCTAGCTGATAGTGATTTTGCAGAGTCTTCTTCTCGATCTTATGTGCTTCGTTGCGAAGACGTTGAAGAAGAGCAAATAAACAAAACACCATATGTTTTAAGAATCGAGGATGATGATTTGTTGTTCCTCGATGACCAGTGCGATGAGCTTCAACACGTCACAAGGGGTGGTCGTGTATTCAAGCCTCCGGAGTTGAGTGCAGAGAATCCAGCAGAAATAGCAAGGGCTGCAGGAAATCAGAGGCTGAATAAGCCCGTTACAGAAGAGGAGGATGATAATCTGTTAAAACAGTTGAGGAAGACACAAGCGAATATTTCCATTTGGGGCCTGCTTATGTCTTCTTTCAAACACAGGAAGATAATACTCAGGGAGTTAAATGCCGCACAAGTATCTGTCGATGTTACACCCGATGAGTTGGTGAGCCTGGTCACTCCAGCCAGAACATCTAAGGTTTTATCCTTCACAGATGAAGACCTTCCTCCAGAGGGTAGAGATCATACTAAACCTCTCAAAATCACCTTAATTTGCAATAAGAAGAAAGTTCCAGAGGTATTAGTAGACAATGGGTCTGCTCTGAATGTTTGCCCATTGAGCACAGCAGCTACCCTTGGATTCGGGCCGGAGAATTTTGTCCCATCTGAGCAAGGCATTCTAGCCTATGATGGAACTCGTCGTGATGTTATCGGGACTTTGGTAACCGAAATCCAAATAGGCGGTGAGGAATTTGAAATAGAATTCCAGGTCCTTGATATCAAAGCATCCTTCTTGTTGCTGCTTGGTCGCCCATGGTTGCACAGGGTTGGGGTTATACCATCCACGCAGCATCAGAAGTTGAAGTTTATTCGAAATAACAGCGTGGTCACTGTGGAAGTCAACCCTGATTTGGAAATAGGCCAGATTTCCCAAGAGTTGGTTGTTGACAAAACTGACGATATAAGCTTAACTGGCTTTTCGCTAGAGGTGACTGCTATCACTATGGAGGAGGCGATGAATGAAGAGATTTTCTTCCTAAGTAGCACCAATTCCAAAGTTGTCAAGATAATTCGCAAACAAGGATATATGCCAGGTGCCGGGTTAGGCAAATATCATCAAGGGATGATTGAGTTCCCAATGCTCAAGACCTTCAATGGCCTGTTTGGGTTAGGATACGAACCCACCAAGAAGGAGATCATAGAGATGAAGCGTTATATGCTGAAGTGGGCCGAGTGTCGTCGCCGTGGCTTAGACTTGCCTATGGGACCTTTGAATTTGACGATGAATGGTCATTTTCGCAAGGAGGGAGCAGATGTTCCATTTTGCGGTTTAGCTGAGGCCTGGGTTGATGAGTTGACTGGGCAAAGGTTGCCAGGGTTTGAAATTTTCTTCGACCTCGAGCTACCAAAAGATGAGCTAGTAAGTGTACAGATCGCAGAGATAGAGTCAGAGACAGATTGGGCTGACTGCATGGTACCAGAATTTCTGAACTCACTTTTTGAGGACGGGTCACAGATTGTAGCTGTTATTGACAAGAGCACAGTAATTCTGAACCCGACACATCTTATCACCCCGGCAGAGGGACCTTTGACTAACTGGACCTCTCAGGCCCTACCTCAGGTTACCTTTCAGTATAGTCATACTTCTCCAAAAAAGTCAGTTGTGTCTAAGTATGAGTCTGTTTCCAAGTCAAATATAGAGTCTGTCATTTCTAACTCTTCTTTTAATGCAGGTACTGTAGAGTTCAAGTCAATCCTTGGAGTCGATGATGTGTCTCTTGCTAGTGAGGTCGAGTTTGAAGATATTTCTACTGATGTACTTGATGCTTCTCATGTACATATTTCGGAGTATGTTGACACTGATGTCAACATGTATGTTTCTAAGTTTGTAAATACAATTCCAGAGTCTGTAAAGCCTGATGTGGGCTATTCATCATCTGATGTATTCAATTCAACTTTCAATGAAATAAAGGACTCTTCATTGTACTTTCCTGTTTGTATTTCTTCTACTGAATCTGCTTTAAAATCTGATAATAATGATAATAATCAAGACTCCCCCTCTGATGAGGATGCCGACGAACCTCCCCCTGAAATCAAACATCTGATTCAACAGGAGGGGAGCCGCTGAGCAAAACCACTCGAAGAGGAAGTTGAAACCGTGAATATAGGTGATGAAACTTTGATTCGGGAAATAAAGATTGGCAAAACTTTATCTCTTGAAGAGCGCGAAGAATTAATCGCCTTACTTAAAGAGTTCAAGGAGGTTTTCGCTTGGTCTTACGATAACATGCCAGGATTGATTGAGGAGATTGTTCAGCATCGATTACCTTTAATCCCTGGCATCAAGCCAAAGAAGCAGAAACTCCGAAAACTCAAGACAGAATGGGAGTTGAAAGTTTATGAAGAAGTCAAGAAACTTCTAGAGGTGAAATTCATCCAAGTGGTCGAGTACCCTGAATGGCTCGCTAATGTAGTACCGGTGCCCAAAAAGGATGGGAAGGTTCGAATGTGTGTTGATTTTCGGGACCTGAACAAGGCGAGTCCAAAAGACGATTTCCCATTGCCAAACATTGATCTCTTGGTAGATAATACTGCTGGACATGCTCTGTTATCCTTTATGGATGGGTTCTCGGGATATAACCAGATCAAGATGGCACCTGAGGACATGATGAAAACAGCGTTCATTACTCAGTGGGGTACTTACTGCTACAGAGTGATGCCGTTTGGTTTAAAGAATGCTGGTGCCACTTATCAGAGGGCTGCAACTACTCTTCTTCATGACATGATTCATAAAGAGGTTGAAGTCTATGTAGATGATATGATTGTAAAGGCGAAGACTAGACCAGAGCATACAGTTGCCTTAAGAAAATTCTTTGAGAGGATTAGGAAATATCAGCTTCGCCTGAATCCTAATAAGTGCGTATTTGGAGTTACGACAGGGAAACTCCTTGGATTTATGGTCAGTGAAAGAGGAATTGAGGTGGATCCTCAAAAGATCAAGGCAATCCAGGAAATGGAGCAGCCTAAGACGGAAAAGCAGATCAGAGGTTTTCTTGGGAAAGTTCAATACTTAAGAAGGTTCATATCTCATTTAACTATGACATGTGAACCAATTTTCAAGCTTTTAAAGAAGAATTCCTCGAAGAAGTGGAATGATGAATGTCAGGAAGCGTTTGAAAAAGTTAAGCAATGTTTACCTTTGCCTCCTGTCTTATCACCCGTCATTCAGGGCCAACCCTTGTTGATGTATTTGTCGATTACAAACACAACAATGGGTTGTATGCTTGCTCAAAAAGATCTAAAGTCTAAGCGGGAAAAGCCTATGTATTATATCAGTAAGAAGATGCTGGAATATGAGATAAGGTACTCTGTTTTGGAGAAAACTTGTCTAGCATTGGTTTGGGCGACTCAAAGGCTTAGACACTATCTGTTGTCAAACAAGGTTATTTTACTTTCACGGATGGATCCGTTGAAGTACTTGTTTGAGAAACTCGCCCTTACTGGAAGAACCGCAAGGTGGTTGTTATTGTTATCTGAGTTTGACATCATTTATGTTACTCAGAAGTCCATCAAAGGATGGGTTATAGCTGAGCAGCTGGCTGATTCTCCTACAGAGGAGAATGCTTTCCTGAAAACTGAGTTTCCTGATGAAGAAATAATGGATATTGAAGAAGAAACTCCAAGTAACAAATGGTTGATGTATTTTGACGGAGCAGTCAATAACCAAGGTCGAGGAGTGGGTGCAGTGTTGATATCTCCAAAGAAAGAGTATATCCCTATATCCATTAAGTTGCAGTTCGAGTGCACGAACAACATGGCAGAATATGAAGCTTGTATAGCAAGACTCGAGGCAGCTTTAGCTCTTCAAGTTCAAGACATAGATGTGTTTGGGGACTCAATGCTCATTATTTGTCAAACCAACGGGCAATGGAAAACTCGGGAGGATAAATTGATCCCTTATAACGCATATTTGGAATCTCTGGTTAAAAAATTCAAGAATATCACTTTTACTCACTTGTCTAGAACCAGGAACCATTTTGCTAATGCTTTGGCAACTTTGGCTTCGATGCTAGACATCTCTGCAACTATGGAGGTTCAGCCGTTAGCTGTCAGATTGCAGTGGGTTCCTGTACATGTGAATGCGATAGAAATATTGGCGAGATGTCCGGATGGGAAACCATGGTATACGGATATCAAGAACTTCATTTCTGGCAAGGGTCACCCTCCTGAAGCTTCAAGCAAAGAGAGGAAAACTCTTCAAAGGCTAGCAACCAACTTCATCATTTGTAGTGAAGAGCTGTATAGGCGATCTTTTGACGGAATCCAACTCTTATGTGTTGATGAGGACAAAGCTGTGGAGCTTATTGAGCAGACTCATGAGGGAGTTTGTGGACCGCATATGAATGGCAAGATGTTATCTAGAAAGATTTTAAGACTTGGATTTTATTGGCCCACAATGGAAGCAGACTGCTTTGCCTTTGTGAAGAAATGTCATAAGGGCCAAGTTTATGCGAATCTTATTCATGTTCCTCCGTCGGAGTTGCATTCTTTGACTTCGCCGTGGCCATTTTCAGTATGGGGGATTGATATCATTGGAAAAGTTTATCCGAGGTCTTCAAGCGGGCATGAGTACATCCTAGTCGCGATTGACTATTTTACAAAATGGATTGAAGCCGCTTCGTATGCTTCCATAACTTCGAATACAGTTGCGAAGTTTATCCGCACCAACATTATTTGCAGATATGGAGTGCCTCATGAGCTGATTTCAGATAATGGATCGCATTTCAAGAAAGAGGTGTTACACCTGTGTGAAGAATTCAAGATAAGACATCACAAGTTGTCTCCTTACAGACCTCAAACAAATGGTGTTGTAGAGGCAGCGAACAAGAATATCAGAGTCATTATCAGTAAGATGACTGAAACTTATAAAGATTGGTCGAATAAACTCCCTTATGCCTTGTGGGCTTATCGGACATCGATCAGGTCTTCGACAGGTGTAACTCCATATTCTTTAGTGTACGGAATGGAAGCAGTCCTCCCTGTTGAGATGAGAATCCCATCCTTAAGAGTGATGGTAGAAGATGACTTGCCAGAGTCTGAATGGGCAAAGGCCAGATACCATGAGCTGCAGATGATAGACGAAAAGAGGTTGAGAGCCTTGTATCATATCCAGGGGTATCAAAGGAGAATCAAAAGAGCCTTTAACAAGAAGGTCAAGGTTCGAGATTTGAAGCCTGGAGATATTGTTTTAAAGTCCTACAGGGCGCCGGTATTTGATCCTCGAGGTAAATTCAGGCCAAACTAGTCTGGTCCTTACAGCGTTGATGAAGTCCTGCCTGGAAAAGCCGTAAGACTCCTCGATGAAAGTGGAGAAAAATTAAATGAACTTACAAACCTGGATCAATTAAAGAAGTATTACGCTTATGTACACCAGAAGGCCATCCTTGGACGATTTGAGCTTCAAGCCATTATCCCAAATATTTTAAACCATTTGCAAACCCGTTGGGCCAATAAAAAAATAATACTGAATATCTTTGACAAACTCAAACCAGGGGCATCTTTTATGACTTATGTCATAAAAGATATTGAACCTGAACTACGTTATGACCTGATCCCTTTTTAAGGGTACGTAGGTAGCCTGATTAATTCAGGTTCGGTCACATCTTTCGTAACATTTTGAAAACAATAATTCTTGAAACCCAAATGGGCGAACTACGCAAACCTGATTCCCATTTCTTCAGGGATACGTAGGCAGTCTGGAGGGTCCAGATTCGGTTTAAAATACATGCAACCAAACCAAGGTTTATCCTGCTTGAACCTAAGCCTACCTTAAAGTCCTTCTGGTGTATTTTAGGCCCAGGTTTGTAGAGAAACAGAAAAAAAAAATGATGGAGTCTTAGACCCGCTAGACTGAAAACCCGCAAGGGCAGTCTAGGCAAAAGTTAGGGTCACTCACCCGCTAAGCTGAAAACCCGAAAGGGCGGTTTAGGCAAAAATCAGGGTGCTGGGCCTGCTGGATGAAAAATCTGAAAGGGCAGACAGTCCAGGCAAAATATAAGGCATACGGTCCGCCAAATCGAAAACCTAGAAAGGCGATTTGGTCATGGCAGTGACTTCATGCAGAGAGGACAGAGCTTTGAAGAGCCAGTTAGACTTTCATTTTCTTTGGCATCACTCTAATGTTTGAGTAAGCGCCAGCAAAGCTTCCTTTGGTACTCTTTGAGTTAAGGAGGTTGAAACCAAGCAATCTAAAGGGATAATAACTATGACGGAAATACCGAAAAAAGGGAATGAAACACCTTTAAGCACGGTAACCAAAAGAATCTAAGAGTGGTAGACTTTTACCATCTTAAAATATTTTATCAGGTTAAGAAGAAGATTTAGTCTCTCTTAGTGTTCACGTCATGTGCTTTGTCAAATCCTTGTTCATCGCTTGTCAAAGTCTTTCTTTTGTCGAGTCAAGGTCAAGTTTTGAAGTCCTGTTTAGTCAATGTCCTCCCAAAGCTGAGGTGGCAAGTGAAAAAGGGGGAGAAAGAAGAGAATATGTGCCTCCTGTGAGCAGTGGAAAGCAGAGCAAAGTTCAGAATGTGGCAAGCTCTTAAAGCCATTTGAAGTATCAGAGGCTGGCAGAGATGAAGAGAATTTCTAACTAGAACCAGTTTCTTGTACTTGAGAAAAGCTTGGTAAACCCATGTGTTCTTGAGAAAAACTTTGTAATCTCAAGAGTTCATTAATGAAAGTTTTCTCCTTATTCTTTTGATCCCTTTATTGTTGCTCTCCAGTGAATTTTGTCATGGAAGTAATCATACTAGGGGCATCTTTTATGACTTGTGTCATAAAAGATGTCAATCGAACAATAATATTTGAGATGACTATTCTCATCAAATAGAGAATAGAGGAACTTGAATACACTCTTCTGGTTTAAGCTCTTCAATCAAATTGTTTTCGTTCTGAGTCAAGTTTTCAGAAAATCTTTACTCCCAGCGGAGTCTAGAATTCACTCCTGCAATTTTTAAATTCCAGCAGATTTCTTTTCAATTATTTTTAAAGGGTCAATACCCGAAAATTTCTTCATCCTTGCTTGAGTTTTGTCTTCAGCAAAGATCATTCATTTTCAATCATTCTCAGGCAGGAATGATTTATTCATCTGGCGAAATCGATCAAAGTTGGTCTTTTCTTCAATCATTTCAATGAAGTGTATTTTCGTCATTGGCTCCGTAATTTGGAGTTTGGCATTTTTCTTTTATCATCTTATAAATTTTTGCCAATGGCTCCGTAATTTGGAGATTGGTATTTTCTTTCACCATTTGAAAGATTTAAAAAATGTTTCCGCCAATGGCTCCGTAATTTGGAGATTGGTCTTTTCCTTCACCATTTGAAAGATTTAAAAATTATTTTCGCCAATGGCTCCTTAATTTGGAGATTATTTTTTTCTTTCACCATTTGAAAGATTTAAAAAATATTTTCGCCAATGGCTCCGTAATTTGGAGATTGGTCTTTTCCTTCACCATTTGAAAGATTTAAAAATTGTTTTCGCCAATGGCTCCGTAATTTGGAGATTATT
Organism: Tasmannia lanceolata; assembly: GCF_043159265.1. Classification (NCBI taxonomy): domain Eukaryota; kingdom Viridiplantae; phylum Streptophyta; class Magnoliopsida; order Canellales; family Winteraceae; genus Tasmannia; species Tasmannia lanceolata. The sequence continues at coordinate 8,408,933 of NW_027518688.1, read as the reverse complement.
TTTTTCTTTCACCATTTGAAAGATTTAAAAATTATTTTCGCCAATGGCTCCGTAATTTGGGGATTGGTCTTTTCTTTCACCATTTAAAAGATTTAAAAATTGTTTTCGCCAATGGCTCTGTGTTTTGGAGTTTGGCATTTTCTCTCATCATTTGAAAATGATTTCTTCTTAAAGGAATTTCTAGTGAGGAAGCTCCGCATGTTTGGAGTCTGGACTTTTCTTTAATCATGAAGAGTTTTTAGAAGTAAGAAACTACCAGTGAAATTGAGCTCCATGTGTTTGGAGTCTGGTCTTTTCTTCTTCGCTTGTGACACTTAGCAGTGAAGTGCCAAATTTTGGCCTGTCTAATTGTCACTTCGCAATGTACCGCTACCTACTGAGATTGGGAGTCAGGTATATCTGCATGGATTTATATGAAACCCTTTACACAGGACCATATCAATTTTGGATGACCCGCTACCTTGAAAGAGAGGAGTCAGGATTATCTGGATGGCTAAACAGACGGATTTTCAGCAATGGTCTGTGCAGTTATCGCCCTTTTTGAGTCAGTTTTGATGACTGACCAAGCGGTATTTGGTCTGATCGTTAAGATTTGCTCATCCTTTTTAATGATATCATTTTTGGCAACGGACCAAGTGATATTTGGTCTGATTGTCAGCAAAAAACCCATATTCATCGATACAAGTGTGTATTTGTAGTGTGATTCTATTCTTTAAATGATTCATTTTGTGTTTTACCAGACCGTTGGTTTACCAGTAAGTAAAAAGAAAAGGAGAAGTGTTTCGTGCATGCTTGTTTTCAATAAAAGTTCTTATTAACTGTTGTGGATTACACAGTTAAGGTATTAGAGAAAGGTTATCTCATTTTAGATATCATTGTGGGTGAATCATGATTAAAGAGAGGCTATCCCATTTTAGATGCAATGGTTGTCATGTTAAGAGTCGATGAGAGACTATCTCTTAATGTTTGCAATTTTGAGCTTTATTACAAAGTCATTTTGCTGTTTTATCTTTGTGAATACCATTTTAAAACAAAAACCCAAAAATTTGCTTTACTTTTTGTTTTTGGGTCTTTCAAAATGTGTTATCTGTTCGGCTTTGGCATTCGTGTGACAAGCACGCTCTGCCAAAGAGGGGCATCTGTAGACACCCCATTTTGACCGAACCCTAATAGCATTTGTTGATTAGAAACCCTAGTGAACAAGTGTTCTAAAGTCCCAAATTGTGCCTCAAGGTAGGTTAGGGTCCCATTTAGATTCCTCTAAAATTTCAGAAAAATCCGACAAGGTTTGCCCAGCTAACAAGCAAAGTGGATAATGTAGTATGAGCATAAGGTAGCAGAAGGAGTGTGGTTTATCTAGTTTAGGGGTGGTCCAGTTGGTGTATTTGGCAGTAAAGAGGTGTTTCTGGGCAACTAAGGGCCTGAGCATTGTTTTTCTTAATTTTCAGTATCAATTTTTGCATAGACCGCCCATTTTAAGCAAAATACAAATGAAATAACCTGAAAGGAGTGTCTTGAGGCAGAAAGAGGGGAGCGAAAGATTATTGAGTTTTCCTATAAATAGCAGCTAAACTCCTCATATAAAAAAAGAAATAATTTTCATTCGTTAGAAAGAGAGAGAGAGAGCTGAGAGATTTTCTTTTTTCGCAAATTTCCCTAAAAACCCAAACCCTAACTTCTTTCCGATCGAGTTCTTCTCCGATCATTTCTGCTGGTTGACTCGCCGGAGCTCCGACACATACCTCCGATTGTTCTCTTTCACCTTTCTTAAATTGCCATTTCCTCAATCTCAACCTGTAGATCTTATTTTCTTTTACTTTTAGGGCTTCACTCTCAGATCTTCAAAAGAAAAATCAAGAGAGTAAGAAATGAAGAGAGAGATTCTTCGTTCAAACCCTGGCTGAAACCCGAGCACCGATCATCTTCTCCTGTGGAAATCTGGCGAGCTTCCGGTCGTTGTACCGGCCTAATTCTTCTTCAACTAGATTTTCTGGTTTTGCATAGTTTTCTCTTTCTTTTTCTCTTATTTTTGATTCCTAGCATCATAGAAATCCTAAATCTCAGTCGAAACCTCTTATTCTTGAGTTTTAAGATCCTAGCTTCAATAAAGTCCTTAGATCTGAACTAGATCCATTTTCTGCGAGATCAAACCCTAGATTTAAACTACAAGATTGTAGAATCCGAGCCATAAATTTTAGGACCGATCAGTTATGATCACCACTAGCAGTTGAGGAGTTTGAAATTTCTCTTATTTACTTCATCAGATCTATAAGTCGAGCAAGTCTAGGATCATTTTCTTTGATCATCGGAATATCGGAAAGGTACAAAAGCTCCATTTCAGAGGAAAAAAAAAAAAACTTTCTGGAATCTGGCAAATCGTGGAGTGAATGTAAACTCTATAAAGTTTGAATCATTGACAAGGTTATATAAAGATCAGATCGATCGGAAGTTTCAGGTATTTTTCAATATTGTTTCTTTGATAATTGATTTATCTGTGTTAATTTTAAATTTCTAGAATGTTGCTGTCTGGAGTAGATTTATTTCATTACCATTTCAATTTCTTAATGTCCTTCCTTTATTTTCTTTCATGATTTTCTTAAGGCATGTAGGAATGAGTTTTTTTTATAATTATTATCTTGTTTATTTTATTGGATTGATTTAGGTTAATGTTATTTTTATCATTAAAGAAGATGATTAAGCTTTATATGAAGTACATGTTTTGTGGAGTGTCACTTTCAGGTTATTATGGTTTGTTGAATAAATGTATTGAGCTTAAGAAAGTTTTAGTTGCTTGCTTAACGATTACATGTTTGGTCCTGATTTCACTTGGATGCCTTATAGCTGTTAAAAAAGTTTTGAGGTCTCTATGCGTTGTGAACTGATTTAAAAAAAAATGTTTTAGATATTATCATGAAAGTTCTTCTTTTAGTATAAAATTGAATCAACACATTCTGTTTACCACGCGGATTTGAAACATTTAAAAAGAGTAAAGGACTGAGGTAATTACTGGCTACCAGGGATGATGATATCAATACTAGAATCTGTGGCCAAATGTTGAAGCTCATTTTACACCTCAAAGACTTCCCTTCCTTCATTGAAACTACTACCAAAGGCAGTATGACAGATTATGTCTGCAGTCAGCTCCTGAAACTCGATATTCATCTCTATTTCTTTACATTGTTCCTTGTCTTGAATCACCAAATCTTGTCACCGATCAAGCATCGATAAAGTGCATGATGCCATTATCTTAGTCATCACTCATCAAATGAAAAGCAATAGCCATGGAGGATTAAACTTGTTTTTTTTTATATATCATCTTTGACTCTGAGCTTTAGTTTTAATACCACAACTATATCTCAGTCAATGTTTTCCAAGAGTCATGAAACAGATTTAAAGAGGAAATTTTGTAAAAAAAGAAGAAGAAGAAGATGGATATCTGACATTGAGCTTAACATGTTGATGAAATGATGTTGAGGTTAACTAATTGTCTGCTTATGTTTGAACATGGATATTGTCATGCTATCACAAGTATCATTTTTTTTATTGTTATAAATTTGGAGCTACTGTCCTATAAGCTTACACGCTCTACTACTATGATTGGTGTTTGATTAAAAGCACGCCACTGCTGTTCTGCAGATTATACACTCGCAGTTGTGATTTTTATTTGGTTTACCCAATTGTTGTCTCACTGCTGTTCTACAGATTATACAACCGCAGTTGTGATTTTTACTTGGTTTAAAACACCCAATTGTTGTCTCACTGCTGTACCACAGGTTCATACACTTACAGTTGTGATTTTGTATTAAATGAATTTTCTTCTCATATTCTGGGCATTTGGTTTAAGGTCAGGTCCATTTTAATATATTTAAGTCATTCGAAAATGTATTTTAAAAGAAAGAGTCTTTAAGTATTACATTGTATATCCAAGAGATGTATGAGCTAGAATTTGGTTCCATTCATTTATATATGGGTTTTGGACAGCTAGTAGTGATAGTGTCATGAATACTACTCTAATTGTGCCTAGCTCATACATTTATAAGCAAAGTTGGTGTTGAGTATAATATCAATAGAGGGATAGATGCATGTAAAGTGACACTACCATAGTATTTAAGGGATAAATTTTGGCATAAATGGACATTAGCCTTTGTTTTTATGTACATTTCAGTGCACAATTCAACCCCCATTTTCTGCACAAGTTTTAGCACACAATGCACTCCCTCTTTTGCCATAGTTCAGCCCCTATTTTACATTATTCAGCCCTTGTTACCTTTGTTAGAAGTTTTGGAGGGTTCTAAATCACTAGTGGGATCCACAAGTACAGGAGTTTGTTTTTTAAATTTCATATATCTTTTATTTTTATTTTTATTTTTTATCTTTACATCTACCCACTTGGTGGTCTTGATAATTTTCACATCGAATTTGGTTCTTTCTTTGTTAAGTGTACTAATTATCTTCTATGAACATTAAAAGGAGAGTTGTCCTTATATATATATATATATATATATATATATATCTATATATAAGTTATATCTTGACTTGCCTCCCTCTCTATCTTAGTTTGTCACACACATATTCTCGGTTTTTGGTCACAGAGGACAATTTGGGGTACACCTTCATGCTCTTGCATATGTTTTATTTTTGAAATTCAGATTTTCATTATTTCATCTCAGATTTTGAACTGAATCAGTGGACATGAAAATCAAAACCAGTTAGTGTAAAACCTGGAATCAATTGTCATACAACCTGGAATCAGGTAGCACAGAACCTGGAATTAGTTGCATATAACCTGGAATCAGTTGCATATAACCTGGAATCAGTGAACATACAACCTGGAATCAGTTAAAAACAGCCAGCATAATTCTATGATTTTATCAGCCCTCAAATCCTTTTGATAATGACAGCCTTCACATCCATGTTCATAGCAAAGCCCCCTTCGGATTAATTCAGTTAAGGTGATATTTATATCAAATGTTTTTTTTTTTAGTCTTTTAGTCATCGGGTTGTATGTTTTACAATGATAAGAGTGACTCTGCACAACCTTGTGTAGCTTTATATTGCATCCTAGCTTTAAACATCACTTTTAGCATATGAATAGCAGAGTATTAAAGGAGTAATGAAATGTGGAAATAATTTGTTAAAGGATAACGTGAGCCGTCTTCATTTACACCTGTAGAAAAATCCTTGCTCATTACATGTGTAATAGAATGTCATAATATTGCTTCTAAGAATATTAAGAGCATGAGATTAGAAATCAGTTCATCATATGAAATAATTTCTGGTGCTTGGAGTTCTGTGTGATTTGAGGAAAAATGGATTTTGAAAATGTTTCATCTTTTCATATGAAATACTGTTTGATGGATGACTTTAGAAGACATAAATGTTATTGTTTATGTTCTCTTATATGTTGGTAACTAAAGGTTTAATCACTTAATTCATTTTGACAATCATTTTCATTTTTGTTTTAATTATTTCTAATTGAAATTTAGCAAATGGTCTTAGTACTATACTTTGATTTAATGATGTTAATGATCCATTTTTAATAATTGTGCTTAAATGCCTTTGATTGTGTGTTTTGAACTCCTGAATGTTTAAGCTGTTCAGTTATAAATAGAATTATGCCATAGAAAATTATATGGGCTGAATGTTTAAATGTTGGATTTACTATCAATATCAGATTGAAGAAGTAAATGTTTAGGGTTCTACTTTAAATGTTTATACATATCCCTGAAGAATGGTATTGCTGTAGATGTGACTTGTTATGTATGTGGTTGTTTGTATATGTGTGAATGTGGGTAGTTTTTTTATCATAGTCTGAACATAGGACATAGAATGGTATGGTTGGGATTGATAGGTTTAATATTAGATGTTTCTTTTTGAGCTTTAATGATCATTTGTCCATAAAATTCATAACATTCAAAGTTGAATTGTAGGTTATCTTGTGGTATCATTTATAGGATAAGTCTAAAAGGGCGATGAAGGGATAGCCCAAGCCCATCTTTTAGTCACCTACTCGGTCATAGTAGCACTCCCCTCTTTTGTTTAGTAAGCTTACCCAGCCTTTTAGATGTTTTAATTATTTTTTTGTAGAACCATTCCCTCATTGCAACGGCAATGATAAGTTTACTTGGAGCCCCTCTTTTAGGAGAACTTGTTTAACTCCTGTGTAGCATCTCTTTCTCTTCATTTTAGAAGACTTTCCAAGTCTTTCAGATACCCCTTTTAGACATATTTTATCTAATTGTCGTTTCATTTGTTTGTGATCATGCTAGTTTACTTGTTTGTGACCACGCTGGTGTACCTGTTTGTGAGCACACTAGTTACTTGTTTGTGAATCACCCTTGTGTACTTGTTTAGTGTCTTTATCTTGGAATATGATCCGAACTACGTTGGCTTGATCCCTTTCCATAGGGTACGTAGTGCAGCTTGAGATCCACATCTCATGTCCAGCCAAACCGTTTAAAAATAAACATTTTAAATCTTCAAAAAATATAAAATTCTTCAAAACCTTTTCGAAAAGATCTTCCCCTAGAGTTAGGAGTTTCTCCTAGATATTTGGGGTGTTTTAGAGTTACGGGGCTGTCTTGATTTGTATTGATATGGTGTGTCCTGTCGTGTGAGTGTCCCTAGAGTTAGGAGGCCTTGAGTCGATCGGTTAGACACTTAGTCGAACCGATGGCTAGACTAGGAAGCATATAATCAGCCCGTGGTTTTCTTTAGGATGCACAGCTTAAATACACATAGGATATAGGGCCCACCTGCATTAGCTTAAGGCTAACTAACTTGCATTAGTTAGGGCATTTAGAGAGTCCTAAAAATTACAATTCACCTGAACTTAAGCAATCATGCAAAAAGCTTTAAAAATCAGTCGAGTCTAGTGGATCGAGTCTAGGATAGCAGTTCTAGATGGTTAGGCATCGTAGTTTAGAATAGGGCATCGAACTACGTTGACTCCGATTCTTTCCGAGGCCGGGATACGTAGAGCAGCTGGGATGGACGGCCATCTTGGTCCGAGTCAAGTCGCATTAGAGTTAGGATTTGTCTTGTCCTGTCATATATAGGATTGATTTGTGTTTTATGTTTCGATGTGTTTTCTTATTTTCTTGTACTGATACTATACCTTTAGCTGTAGCTTGCATGTGTATGTCCACTAAAACTTAGACACCCATTAGGCATGTCACTCATAACTTAGCTTTGCTTAGGTGACACATTTTTTTTCATTTCATTTTGTGTATGCTTATTTTTCATCTCCGAGACATGCATGATCAGATAGACGTCTTCTCGGAGATATTCGTTCCTATTTCATATGACTTTCGCCCAAAACTCTTCAAAATCAATAATAAATGGCATAAGAGACCAGGTGCTTGCACTTGGGCGGACGAGGTGCTCTTTAGACCTTCCAAATTCGTAACCAGGCCCGAACCTTTCTTTTATAATCTCTGGTTATCCGTTGCAACAGAGCATAGTATGGGATCCTTGGCTCACTTCCTTGGATGGCGACTCTTCTTTGTTTAAGGTACGCCTCGAATCTGGGCTAGTCCCTGAATCGAGAGGTATCTCACCTTTTATCGCCACTCATGCTGTGAGGGGCACATTCTTTCGAGAGTTCCTTGGTAGAGACTGCGCGTGGGGGCACGTCCCCCGCCTCTCTCTCGGATCGGGGTCCACAATGGGCCACAATTTAAATAGTTTGTGTAGCAAAAGACAATTCATGCATTTAGTTCATGGTTTGAACTTGCTATGTCCGCCTTACATAAAAAATAAAGAAATAAAAAAATAAAAAAGAAGAAAAAAAAAATTCTTGGAGGTCCGAGATTTTGTCTCGGAACTCCGAATATATGGGCAGAGGGAACCTCGAAAGATTCTCGGAAGTCCGAGACAATGTCTCGGAACTCCGAGATTTCGGGCAGGTTAACCTCGGAGCTCCGAGAAAATCGCTCGGAACTCCGAGATTCGGGCCAGTAGATATTGAAAAAAATCTGTCTATTCTCGGAAGTCCGAGACAATTTCTCAAAATTCAGAGATGTCGTCCAGGTTAATCTCGGAGCTCCGAGATAATTTCTCGGAACTCCGGGAATCGGTCCAGTAGAAATTGCAAAAAATCCGTCTATTCTCGGAGCTCTGAGATAATTTCTTGGAACTCCGAGATTCGGTCCAGTAGAAATTGCAAATAATCTGTCTATTCTCGGAAGTCCGAGACAATTGATCGGAACTCCGAGATTTCGTCCAGGTTAACGTCGGAGCTCCGAGATAATTACTCGGAACTCCGAGATTCGGGCGAGGGAAAAAAAATTTTTGCCTTCTTTTCTCGGAACTCCGAGAATCTGCCCAGGAGCTTTATAACCCTGAACCCGGTTCGTTTTTTTAACTTTTCTTCTCTTCTTTCCCTCTTCCTTCCACTTCTCTTCAAAGCCTAACTCCACTTTTTCTTTCTTTCTGTCATTTTCTCCCTACATCTTCGTCCAAAACCCTCTTCTCCCTTCCAAATCCCTCTCTTCTTCCTAAAACCCTAGCATTTCACCCCTTTTTCGTTCTTTCTTTCTTCCCTTCTCTATTTCTCTTTTTTTCCTCCATTTTAGGGCTATTTCTCTTCTTCTTTACATATCACTTTTCTCTCCACCCACATTTCCTCTCACCATGCCTCCTAAAACCAAAAATCTCAACATCGGAGGCTCCTCCCAAGTTGAAGACCCCGAATACGTTCGTGAAGAAGTTCCCGACGAAGAAGGGCCTTCACGGAAGAAGGCCAAGGCCAATGCTGTGGCTGCCGAGATTGTGGCCAACTCCTATTTCACTGGGGATAAGGCGAAGAAACTCTGGGCCGGTGTCGGCACTAGGGACATCCTCACCGGTAGGTACATTGATCCCCTTGTCCTTCAAAATTTTGATTTAAAGGCCAAATTTGATGCTCTTCATTGGACACCCATCCTTCACATCAACGAACCCGTTTACCCTCGATTGGTGCGTCTCTTCTATGCCAATCTCACCATTTCCCCTTCCTTCTTCAAAATTGAATCTAAGATCAAGAAAACTGTCATCAAACTCAACTATCAGACTTTTGCCACAGTATTTGGGATTAGCCATGAGGGCCTCTTACACTATTTTTGGCCGGAAGATGGGATGCATTCACTTGATGATATTGATCATGACACTGTCTACGGTCAGATAACACGGCGCTACCAGTCTAATATGCCCGTACATCCTGCCGACCTCATTCCGGTTGCGCGCATGCTCCATAACTTCATGTACCACATCTTCATACCTCGTGCTGGGATGCGTGATGCCCTAAGACCCTTAGAGGCATATATGATCTACAGCATCCTAGAGGGCCGCCAGCTTTGTCTGCCATATATCATATTTCGCTACATGTTTCAGACCCCTGGACGCTACCGCTCTTCCTTGCCATATGGCATGATTCTCACCCGTGTCTTCTGCCACTTCGGCATCACCTTGGATGGAGAGATGACCATGACTCCTACTGCCCCGTTTGATGTTCAAACCTTTAACCGCATGGGTCTTAATGAAGCAGCGATTGACATCGATTATGTCGATGGAGGAGGCTACGAAGCCGACGACCAGGCTACAGCGGCACCTCAGCTGTCACAAGATACATCTCAGTTCTGCACTCGCCAAGATTTGGCTCACATGCAGGAGGCCATTGAGCGATCCATGGCCTCTCAGTTTCAGCAGTTGTCTACCAATGTCGACTCTGCGATTTCGACTCGCTTCCAGACCATGACTTCCCACATTGATGACCAGTGGGCCGCCTATTATCGCTACATCTCCAGTGGTAAGTGGGGCCAGGCGCGGGGCAGTTCTTCCCATCAGCCACCGCCTCCTCCGGAGCAGTAGATGGCTCTAGTTCTCTAATGATGGATCCTGTTGTGCTCAAATTTCTCTTTATATTAGGCTTATCTATATGTTCCTATAGTCTTTGGATTATCAGTTGGTTGTATGGATCCTATTTATTTGTAATTGCTGGGCGCATATGCATAGGACAGAAACCGGGCTGTAGGGACACAGAGTTTGTTTGTATCTCAGCATACTGAGAACTATGTATTTGTAATTAAAATTCATGTTCTGTGAAGTGATGGTGGTTGTGGCATTGGGTTCATTGCGAAATATGGTAAAGGACTTTAAAAATCTTCAAATATTTGTTCAACAAGTTTTGGGGGAATTTATATTTCTATTGGATGGAAATATGATTTATTTGTATTTAATTGTGGTTATTCTCTCTAGTTTATATTTTCATCGTCATAGTTGGCAATGGGATCCCTGTTTTTTGTATTTTAGTGTAGGTGAAAATGTTAGGACTTTGTCTGATAGAGCCCCAAGTTGCAAGTCCGTTTGGTTGGTGGAATTTTGTTGCTTCTTGTCACTTGTGTGGAACATAAATCTTCATGGGAGATTGTTGGGAAAAAAATTAATCCCGGTAAAAAAAATAATTCCGGTGCTTTCTTTGGTTGCTTCAACTATTGGGAAGAACAAAATTCTTCTTCAAACTTGTTGATGAATTGAACACCATTTATGACAACAGCCACCCCCTTCTTTCCAAATGGGCTCTCCACCCCACACCATAGGATGATCCAAAACGTCCATTTGATGGGCCACAATTTAAATAGGTTGTGTGGCAAAAGACAATTCCATAGATTGATTGTAGCCCCCCATCGTAGATGAACTCCATAACAAAAAAAAAACAAGTTGAGTGCCCAGGTTAGGATAAACCCACGACTCTGCGGTTTGGGCACAACCTCTTTACATTGTGCTCCATCAATGGACGGTTGTGGAAAATTGTAAGAATGGAAAATTAAATTGGTAGGCCATGCATTATTTGTGGTGACTTTGATCTAAACCTCATACCAAATAGGGTTCTAACATTCTGCCGGTGATTGCTTCGAACAAAACATTCGCATATCGTAATAAAAAGCGTTGCCTACGCATTATTTGCAACATGTAAAGGGTAAACATTTTATCACGCCATAAGAAGGTTGTTTATTTATATATAAATAGAGTGAAGCGGAAAAAAGAATTGGTTTTGATCCATATTTACAATCCCAAGCATATTTACATCCACTACAGATGTCCAGTAAAATGAAAATAACAGCACCAAACATAAGAATCTAAGTAGAAGAGGAAGTTGATGAGGCAGAACTTGTTGACGCTAGTGAATACCCTTCAACGCTGCTCTCATGTTTCTCATTTTGTATGCACCCACTACTGCCATGTAAATAGGCATGAAGGGCAACATTGAAAGTGAAGTTCAGCCAACAGAAAACCCAATTGTCAGAATATATTCTCTTCTCCAATTTAGAGCATTTGAAACTCATCAAAAAAAGTTCAAGTAAACGGTATTGTTTCAGTTATTTACACTAAAAAGTGAATTGATTTAGTTGAAATGGATTATATATATATACAACCAAATTTCTTTTCCAATTGTTGATCTATTTTCTTAGCAGCAGCGAAAAACTTATTTTAACAATGCTTGCAAGGTAGAACTCATTCCAGCTTTAGAAAACTGGGCAGCCTTCAACTATGAGAACTCATTCCACCTTCAGAAAACTGGGTAACCTTCAACTTTCAGAACTCATTCCACCTTCATAAAACTGGGCAGCCTTCAACTACGATGCCTTTCGCAGTAGGACAAGAAGCGAAGGGGCACCCATCCAAGTAATTTCCCCACCGGTTGAGGCTTCCAATTCTGCAAGAGCCACCATGCAGTTCCCAAGTACAGAAGTGCTGCTATCAGGGTACCCACCACCTGAAATTTTCATTCCATTCATCTTCATTGTCATTATTTACAACGAAAAAGATATTTTTAGGATGACATAGTTGGTTATTAATTTGTTCAATTGGGTAAAGAGGAAAGGTGGAAGAGGAAAGGCACAAACCTGACCCATGAACATTGTTATTCGAGGAATCTTCATGTAATGACCAAGCTTGAAGTCTTGCAAAAATGTAACAGCCTGTGACATACTGATATACCCATAAACCTTGAAGCATATGTTAGCGACGAGGTATCCTCAGTATATACTCTGTTTGAAGACATCGTATATTTGTTTTAGGATTCTTCCCTGCGAAATAGACTCAAACCCAATATAAACTAGGATTCAAGTACATTTTTTTAATTACAGTACACAAAAAAAGATAAATATATGCACACCACTAATTACGGTATACGAAAAAAGGGTTTCAAGTAACAAAAAATTAAATACAGGAACTAATTACTGTGCACACTTTCAATTAATCCACTTCTCATCCATCCAAGTGGAGCCTCCAATGCATTGTCTGCGGAGTAATTACGTGAAAAAAGGAGCTGCACAAGGTACACCCGACCTACAAACACCACCACCACACCACACCGAATAAGTATGGAATCGGGGATGTTTTATACTACTTATTCACCTCCATAAATTACGTATCACGTACCTATTGAAAACGGGAACAGAGGGTCCAATGGCAGATTTATCAGGCAGTTGTCTCTCCATGGGAGGTTCTCGACAAGTCCTTTTGTTGTGGCCAAGTTTTCCACATATCGTACATTTGCGATGCACTCCACTCTGCAATTCGCGGTCAGATCTTCTCGTACGCGGCCGTCCAGGTGGTCTTTTCGCTATAGGAGGTAATACAGTGTTGAGAGGTTCTGGAGGCACTTACCATTGAGTGCGATCTACTGTAGGGTGAAGCACCTCAGCGTACGTTTCCTGATACATCTCTATACGAAACCATTTCTGGCAATAATCGTACTCATCAAAATCCGTGATGGCAATGGCTGCCATGGCATGTCCGCACGGCAGCCCAAGCGTTTGGAACTCACGACATGTACAGGTTTGTTGCAGCAAGTCTACGACATCATGATGATCACGGGACCTTACCTCAAATTCGTGCACACCTACTCGATAAGCATCATATATGCGACCCTGTTCCCTGGCCAGACCCAAATGTTTTTCTGCATAATGCGTGCACTTTGTTTCCCATTCATGGCCCATCGCTTGACGTTTTGTATGTATTCGGAGCTCTTAAAACGAGTCAGCTCCACCGCAGCTGCAATCGGTAATTTTCTAGCATTCTTTAGCACTGCATTGTAACACTCCGATCTATTGGTGGTCAACACATCATATCTATCCCCCTTGAAGTAGAAACTAGCCCAGTTTTCCTTAGGAATAGCGGCTATCCAGTTGTGTGCATTTTCACTCCTCGCTTAATTTTTTCCATTGTGTCTATGAAAACACTCTCTCTCAAAGCCCTAGCAGCTCTCCAGAACAATTTCTTAAGTAAAGGGTCTTTGAAGTCGGTGTACAAATTGGCGGCGAGGTGACGCATGCAGTAGCTATGGTTTGCAATAGGCATTACTTTAGGCACTGCTTGCATCAACCCCTTTTGTCGATCGGAGCATAGGGTCAATGCGCCTATCCCCTTCGGCAATACGTGCCGCTTCACCAAATAGAGGAACCAGCACCAGCTATCTTCGTTCTCAGTCTCGACAACTCTAAAAGCTAATGGAACTAATCCGTTGTTCCCGTCTACCCCAACTGCGATAAGTAAGATTCCAAGATACTTTCCACGTAGATGCGTCCCATCGACCAAAACTATCGATCTAAGTGTTCGCTGGAAAGAACGTATGCTAGGACCAAATGCCCAGAATAAGCAAGCAAATTTATCATCTCCCCCTGGATGTAGATCTCTCGCTCGAAAAACACGCATGTAGGTGCCCGGGTTTGTTCTCATCATCTCAACTATCAGTGCAGGCAGCAAGCGGTACGAGTCCTCCACATTTCCACACTTTATTTCAAGGATGATGTTCATCGCAAGGTGTGCTCTATGGTAGGTCATGGTTATACCCCAGTGTGACTTGATGTACTGTCTTATGATCCTTGTCCTGACATCTTCTGGACGATCAAATAGGGGTAAGCATGTCTCGGCAACCCATGGTGATGTAGCTAGATGATTATCATTGCCCTTTAAGTGAGATGTACACGTATGGTTGCTGACAAACTTCTTCACTACGACATAAGTCATACGGTTAATGCCTGATATACGCCACTTGCAACCTGGTTCCTTGCATACAACGGCATACTTCTTGGGAGTTGACCGTGACTTCTTGAACATGAATCGCTGCCGAATTGCATACTCCTTAACAGCCTTCTTGAACTGCTTCATATTTGGATACATAGCCCCAACAGTTAACTCATCGAACTGAGGATTATCTGCATCTACCTCATCAGCCCCAACATACATGTCGTCTACTTCGACTGCCCGACATGTGCCAACAGGTAGAAATGGCCGACCATTGCCGGTAGAGGGAGCCACTTCTGTTGGCCTAAGACTTTCACCAGAATCTTCGTCGTGATTTTCATTTCCATTATCATTTTCAGGATCATGGGCGGCCTCATCACCCTGCTCATCCTGAACCTCAGCCTCAACCCTAGCCTCGTCATCATCCTCATCATCATCCTCTGCAGGATCATCATCATTGTCATCTTCAGTTCTAAATTCTTCCAAATCACAACCGAAGACATGAAAATCATCCTCGAAAACATTAATATGCTCCAACGGCACATCTGCATCCTTCCCGGGGACAATGATATCTTCGGAGATATGGTTCCCATACATATCATCCGAGAAGTTTTCATTTAGGTCAACTCGAACCCTACGCAGTTCAACAATATAAAATCAGGATAGTAGATTTAGTACTTGAATATAAATAAAATTCTACAAGACATACCTTGAACTAAATTGTGCCAAGTCACCTCCTATGCTTGTATTACCCAATTCTGTTTCATATTCTCTTTGTAAGTCTAGTTCAAAACGAGAGTCGGGAGTGACAGTTACTCGTTCCGGTGGATATCTTAGGTGTGGAATCGGTGGAACGGAAGTAGGAGGTATGCATGCAGTATTAGAGAGATTTTGAGAGGGAATCGGTGGTACAGAAGTCAAAGGTATGGGCAGGTTATTAGAGGGATTTCGCGGTGAAAGGAAAGTAGAAGGTATGACATTGTATAGGCCATTGTCAATTTTTGTTATGTATAGCATCACAGAGTTGAAAGTATCTTTCTCAAGCACCTTAACCAACGTTTGGAAGATATCATCGCTATCGACGTCGATTAGAGTGCTTATATATGGATCAACAACATATCGACATTTGATGGATAGTGACACCCGTCCTGCAATACTCCCAATTCGACTGTGGATTAGAGCCTCCAATTCTTTAAGACTCATTCGGGGACTTACCAATAAGAATTTCTTACTCCCACCAACATATTCCCAATTAACTTCATCCTTCAGTATGCCATCATAGTGTAACAGTACAGAAACCATTGTGCGTGCCACTTTACGAAGACCTGCAAAGGGCCAACAAGATATCATAAGAACCACTACGTAAAGGGGGCTTCTTAAGGCGAATAAGTAGAGGCCGGCTTAACCAAAACCTTCGGAGGCACACGTTGAGGAGGTGAACCAAACAACTCTGGTTTTGAAAGAACAAAATATGAGCTTCCTGATTGAGAACTTGTCTGCAAAAGGAGTATATGATATGGTTAAGACTTAAACATGACAAGAAGATGATAACATTTTTATTTATAGTACATTTAATACCAGACTAAAGCATGCAAATAATTGCACTTAAGTGAACATTGCATTTCAAGTATACAGGTCACAATACCAAATCTAGTTTATAGACGAAATCTACCAGAAATTAGTTTAACATGTTAGATCTGGCAAGGATATAATATTTTCTTAAATAAATCACACCAGAAGGGATTATGAGCCCTCAAATGGGGTAGAAGAAGTACCCTTGGAGGATCCATCAAATCCAGAAGATGGTCCTCAAATTCAAAGTGATGGGTTTTCAGCTACAAAAAGGGGTTACTAATACCTAAGGGGGGCTCCTCAAGGGCAGTAGAGGGGAGCTGCGCATGGTATTACAGAAGGGATTATGGGCCCTCAAATGGGGTAGAAGAAGTACCCTTGGAGGTCCCATCAAATCCAGAAGATGTTCCTCAAGTTCAAAGTCATGGGTTTTCAGCTACAAAAATGGGGTTACTAGTACCTAAGGGGGGGCTTCTCAAGGGCAATAGAGCGGAACTGCACATGGTATTACAGAAGGGATTATGGGCCCTCAAATGGGGTAGAAGAAGTACCCTTGGAGGGCCCATCAAATCCAGAAGATGGTCTTAAAGTTCAAAGTCATGGGTTTTCAGCTACAAAAATGGAATTACTAGTACCTACGGGGGGCTTCTCAAGGGCAGTAGAGGGGAGCTGCGCATGGTATTATAGAAGGGATTATGGGCCCCCAAATGCGATAGAAGTACCCTTGGAGGGCCCATCAAATCCAGAAGATGTTCATCAAGTTCAAAGTCATGGGTTTTCAGCTATAAAAATGGGGTTACTAGTACCTAAGGGGGGCTTCTCAAGGGCAATAGAGGGGACCTGCGCATGGTATTACAGAAGGGATTATGGGCCCTCAAATGGGGTACAAGAAGTAACCTTGGATGGTTCATCAAATCCAAAAGATGGTCCTCAAGTTCAAAGTGATGGGTTTTCAGCTACAAAAAAAAGGTTACTAGTACCTAAGGGGGGCTTCTCAAGGGCAGTAGAGGGGAGCTGAGCATGGTATTACAGAAGGGATTATGGTCCCTCAAATGGGGTAGAAGATGTACCCTTCGAGGGCCCATCAAATCCAGAAGATGTTCCTCAAGTTCAAAGTGATGGGTTTTCAGCTACAAAAAGGGGTTACTAGTACCTAAGGGGGGCTTCTCAAGGGCAATAGAGGGGAGCTGCGCATGGTATTACAGAAGGGATTATGGGCCCTCAAATGGGGTAGAAGATGTACCCTTGGAGGGTCCATCAAATCCAGAAGATGTTTCTCAAGTTCAAAGTGATGGGTTTTCAGCTACAAAAAAGGGTTACTAGTACCTAAGGGAGGCTTCTCAAGGGCAGTAGAGGGGAGCTACGCATGGTATTACAGAAGGGATTAGGGGCCCTCAAATGGGGTAGAAGATGTACCCTTTGATGGCCCATCAAATCCAGAAGATGTTCCTCAAGTTCAAAGTGATGGGTTTTCAGCTACAAAAAGGGGTTACTAGTACCTAAGGTGGGCTTCTCAAGGGCAGTAGAGGGGAGCTGCGCATGGTATTACAGAAGGGATTATGGGCCCTCAAATGGGGTATAAGAAGTACCCTTGGATGGTTCATCAAATCCAAAAGATGGTCCTCAAGTTCAAAGTGATGGGTTTTCAGCTACAAAAAGGGGTTACTAGTACCTAAGGGGGGCTTCTCAAGGGCAGTAGAGGGGAGGTGCGCATGGTATTACAGAAGGGATTATGGGCCCTCAAATGGGGTAGAAAATGTACCCTTGGAGGGCCCATCAAATCCAGAATATGTTCCTCAAGTTCAAAGTGATGGGTTTTCAGCTACAAAAAGGGGGTTACTAATACCTAAGGGGGGCTTCTCAAGGGCAGTAGAGGGAAGCTGCGCATGGTATTACAGAAGGGATTATGGGCCCTCAAATGGGTAGAATAAGTAACCTTGGATGGTTCATCAAATCCAAAAGATGGTCCTCAAGTTCAAAGTGATGGGTTTTCAGCTACAAAAAGGGGTTACTAGTACCTAAGGGGGGCTTCTCAAGGGCAGTAGAGGGGAGCTGCGAATGGTATTACAGAAGGGATTATGGTCCCTCAAATGGGGTAGAAGATGTACCCTTGGAGGGCCTATCAAATCCAAAAGATGTTCCTCAAGTTCAAAGTGATGGGTTTTCAGCTACAAAAAGGGGGTTACTAGTACCTAAGGGGGGCTTCTCAAGGGCAGTAGAGGGGAGCTGCACATGGTATTATAGAAGGGATTATGAGCCCTCAAATGGGGTAGAAGAAGTACCCTTGGAGGGTCCATCAAATCCAGAAGATGGTCCTCAAGTTCAAAGTGATGGGTTTTCAGCTACAAAAAGGGGTTAGTAGTACCTAAGGGGGGCTTCTCAAGGGCAGTAGAGGGGAGCTGCGCATGGTATTACAGAAGGGATTATGGGCCCTCAAATGAGGTAGAAGAAGTACCCTTGGAGGGCCCATCAAATCCAGAAGACGTTCCTCAAGTTCAAAGTCATGGGTTTTCAGCTACAAAAATGGGGTTACTAGTACCTAAGGGGGGGCTTCTCAAGGGCAGTAGAGGGGAGCTGCGCATGGTATTACAGAAGGGATTATGAGCCCTCAAATGGGGTAGAAGAAGTACCCTTGGAGGGCCCATCAAATCCAGAAGATGTTCCTCAAGTTCAAAGTGATGGATTTTCGGCTACAAAAAGGGGTTACTAGTACCTAAGGGGGGCTTCTCAAGGGCAGTAGAGGGGAGCTGCGCATGGTATTACAGAAGGGATTATGGGCCCTCAAATGGGGTAGAAGAAGTACCCTTGGAGTGCCCATCAAATCCAAAAGATGTTCCTCAAGTTCAAAGTCATGGGTTTTCAGCTACAAAAATGGGGTTACTAGTACCTAAGGGGGGCTTCTCAAGGGCAGTAGAGGGGAGCTGCGCATGGTATTACAGAAGGGATTATGAGCCCTCAAATGGGTTAGAAGAAGTACCCTTGGAGGGCCCATCAAATCCAGAAGATGGTCCTCAAGTTCAAAGTGATAGGTTTTCAGCTACAAAAAGGGGTTACTAGTACCTAAGGGGGGCTTCTCAAGGGCAGTAGAGGGGAGCTACGCATGGTATTACAGAAGGGATTATGGGCCCTCAAATGGGGTAGAAGAAGTACCCTTGGAGGACCCATCAAATCCAGAAGATGTTCCTCAAGTTCAAAGTCATGGGTTTTTAGCTACAAATATGGGGTTACTAGTACCTAAGGGGGGGCTTCTCAAGGGCAGTAGAGGGGAGCTGCGCATGGTATTACAGAAGGGATTATGAGCCCTCAAATGGGGTAGAAGAAGTACCCTTGGAGGGTCCATCAAATCCAGAACATGGTCCTCAAGTTCAAAGTGATGGGTTTTCAGCTAGAAAAAGGGGTTACTAGTACCTAAGGGGGGCTTCTCAAGGGCAATACAGGGGAGCTGCGCATGGTATTACAGAAGTGATTATGGGCCCTCAAATGGGGTTGAGTAATTCACCATAAAGGGCCCATCAAACTCAGGGGTTTTCAACCACATAAATGGGAATCCTAGATCGAAACTTGTGCAAAACAGGAGCTGATTCATGGATTTATCTTGTGCATAAACAGAGGTAGGCTGCTCACTCCTCTTTCCCTATTTGCTTTTTCCTGCATGGTTTAAGCTCAGAGAAAATGGTGGGAATGATGGCTGTAAATCTGTTCCGTTTTTTTTTCTCTAAAATCTGCCAATGCAGCTCTTTCATCATCCTCTAACAGGTTCTAAAAATAGGCAATGTTTAACGAACAAAGAGAGAGAGTGGGGTTTTAAAGTTTGATGAAATTGGAGATAAGTAAGGCCTGATCATTGTTAGAGGGCTAAAAGGTTTGTATCAAAGCCAATAGAGGTGATAACTGTAGTATAATGAAAGCCTGATATTGCATGAGAAAGATCTCGAATTGCTCTAGGGAATAGAATTGCAGGTGCAACTGATGATGGAGTGCAGAAATAAAAGGGGCTGAAATTGGAGTTCTAAAAAATTAAGCTCTCAACGATAAATTCTTCATCCAATTGGAGCATTGCCACGACCCACCTGGATATTTTCTTTGCCTATTTTGATAGAAGCGAACCATAGACTTGGCTTCCTCAATCTCAAATGACTTGAATTACCGTCATACTTCAAATCGTGATGTTTCTCCTACACATTGATCTGCTCTTTTCCTCTTTTCAAATCGCCACATGAGACTTCTAATATGAGTTGCAAGATGAAATCATTGCCATTTGTTTTACCCAATGCTCAATACAGAGGATATTAAAAAAAAAAAAAAGAGGGACCGAATCTCTGATGTCACTAACAAATCACAACATCAAAAATTCAATCCCTACACTCATCAAACTCATGTCTGTCTTGTTTTCGCAGGCACTTTCACATTTAACACCAAAGCTAAATGGGATAGCATGAGTTTTGAATTACTAATAATAGCAATATCTTATGGACCACAACTACCCTTTGCGCATTATCATATCACACTGCCAGAATTGCCTTAAATAAGATCTTTGGAAATTATTTCTTTCAGATAGTAAAGAAAATAATATGAAAGATAACAAGGGGGTGAAGGCAACTGACAAAGATATGTGATTGTATAAGAATGCCATCTGGAATATACACTCATCCCCTATTGTTAAAGCATCAATTTCCTTAACGTTAATCTTTATTTGTTAGTTTGAAGAATTTGATGCTCAAGATAAATGGATCTTAAGAAAGCTTTTATTCATGGAAAGTTCAAAAGCATAAATGCAACTAATTAGAGATTGATGTCATTCGGACGATGTTTGCACTTGAGATGAAGAAGTAGAAGACATATGAACCTGTTTTGATACATTTTTTTCTTCAATGGTTGTTTTCTTTTGATACCTAATGTGCCCAAAGAGTGGTTGCCCTCGTAGCATAGTTGAATGTTCCCCTTTGACACCTTCTTTTTTAATGCTTGTTTTCTTTTCATACCTAATGTGGCCTAAAGAATGGTTTCCCTCATAGTATAGTTGAATGTTCCCCTGTTACAGAATGCTTCGAAAGTAAGATTTATGTTTAGTGATAACAATTACTTTCTAAGGTAAGATTAATAGCTCTTGGAAAAAATTTTGTTCACACCAAAGACAAATCATGAGAAGGAACAAGAAGGAAACTTGGTGACATGTTTTATTGTCTAAATTTTGTGGAAGATAAGATATTGCTAAGTCACAACTTTCATCAAACACTAAACAAGCACAACTATTGGAAACTTTAGTCATTTCAATTGATTCAATCTGACACTCATCACACTTCAAAAATCCTATATTTCAACCATTGAAATCCTATAACAAATTCAAGCACAAATTAGCAGAAAAATGGTTACAAATCAAAGATTACCCATCAAAAAAAGTTCATGGTTACATAGGTGAAGAAAAAAAATAAAAAAAACATGGCATGGCAGTTAAGAGAGAGAGAGAGACGAAATAACTCACATTTTTTTAACCGTAACCGTTCATACGTGCTTCACCTTCGTCGAGATCGCCGTCGAGATCGCCGGAGAGATTGCCGTAGAGATCGCCGGAGGAGAGGACGAAAAAAAAAAGCAGAGACGAGAGGAGAGAAGAGGGAAGAGAGAAGAGGAAAAACTTAAATGTTTTTTTATTTTTCTAAGTCAAATCACTCTGTTTCTGCAGATGGGCATTCTAGTCATTCGAATTTTCGTTAACAAGGTTTTGACCCCCTTCTGTGATTTTCAACAAATACTTGACCCCTGTGATATTATGTCATTTATTTGTCCCCCCTGTGTCAAATTTCCTAAAATCTATGTAAAATGATTTTTTTCGTTGTTTGACAGTTTTTGTCTTATGCATTTAATTCACCTGATGTGGCTGTTCTCACATGCAAAAGACAGCCACGAAATGATACCTTTTTATAATAAAATAATGAGGAAGTCTTAACTGAAGGGAGCCATTATTAATGCATGATGGTGATGTCTAGCGAATACGAGAGCCCTTTTACCTCTTTTTTGCAAGGGCTCCCTTCGGTCTACCATTCCTCTACAATAATATCTACTATAATAAGCTGGAAGGAAAAGAAGAGAATTTTTTGATTTTTTTGAAAATTCTATGAGAATTACACATCACTTTTTTGACTTTTTTTAACAAATGCACCCATTCAACTCACGTATTTTCAATCCTACCCCCTCCTTTATGCTTTTAACAAAGGCACCCATTAAAGCCATATAATTTCAATCATACCCCCCTCCTTTATGGTTTTTTAATAAAAAATCTATAGGGTGGTCTTAACCATCCGAATTAAGAGGAATTATGGAAACATCTATAGATTGGAGGGCTAGGATCAGCCTACGAAAATGATTTTTGGGGCACAACCTATTTATGTTGTGTTCCATCACATGGACGGTTTGGATCAACCTATGACGTGGTCCGTACAGTTCTTTGTCGGCCCGTGCATTGCACGCACCCATTAAAGCCACATAATTTCAATCTTACCCCCCTCCTTTATGGTTTTTTAATAAAAAATCTATAGGGTAATCTTAACCATCCGATTTAAGGGGAATTATGGAAACCTCTATAGATTGGACGGCTAGGATCAGCCTATGGAAATGATTTTTGGGGCACAACCTATTTATGTTGTGTTCCATCACATGGACGGTTTGGATCAACCTATGACGTGGTTCGTACAGTTCTTTGCCGGGCCGTGCATCGCACGAGGTTTTTTACTAGTATAAGTAAAGCGGAATCCTCTAAGCCGTGGTAGTGCCACGTGTCAGTCCCTCTGCACAGCAAAAATATACACACTTCCACTGTGTATTGTCAGTTTGTCAAACCCTCTACTCGAGATTTATCTTTACCGAATTTTCCTCTAAAATCATATTAAAAATAGCAATTTCCTGAGAGGCTCCTCTTTATTTCTGACTCTTTTACATAAATCCTCACACGTTTTACTAATTTATCCTCAGCTATACGTGGAAGAGTAAATCGTATCTAATTGGAAGTTTATTCAATTAGTAGGAAATCCATCTATGTTATCATGTTCTATTCAAGTAGTTGATTAAGAAGATTTCTGTTAATTAATCATTTATTCATTTTTAGCCATTTCCTAATTAATATGTTGTGCTGGATACCTTTTAGCTCAAGTCAACTTTATGAGAATCAACGGAGAAAGTGCCGATTTCTGGCCGGGGTTTCATCCAACCGTTCATCTATAGATTTCATAGCCTTAACAAAGAAATATTAGTCGGTTCAGAAAATTTTGGTTCCATTCACCCATTCTACGGGCATTAATTTTCGTACAACAATTAATTTATTTAAAGAGAAACAATAAATAAATATATTTATTTATTTGAAGTGCCGCAGCGTAAATAAGTTGTTTCCCAAAAATTATTTTCATAGGATGATCCTAGCCCTCCAATCTAAAGAGAAACCATATATTATGGAACCCTCTATAGCTCGGAGGGTTGTGATCATCCTATGGGAATGATTTTTGAGGCATAACATATTAACGTGGACGGTTGGATCATCCTATGGTGTGGTCCGTCCACTTCATTTTCAAAAAATGGGTGGGGCCTACCTGTAGACACCCCATTTTGACCAAACCCTCATTTTTAAAATTGAATAAAATTCCAAAGTCGAACAAGTGCCTTAAAGTCAACCTGAGTCCCGAAAGATTGATCCTTGTGTAAATTCTGAAAAGGGTAGAAGAGGGGTGCATTATTGAAAAATGGGAGTGCCTATATCAATCTGCAAGCTATATTAAAGCGGAAAAGACAAATTGAGTCATTGCAGATATTGAATCATGAAAAGGAGGTTGTCCCGAGCGAGAAAAGGGAACATATATATCATTTTCCTATTTACCGTGGACCACCCCTAAAAGGTACAAGCAAATGGTCATAAATATATATATATATATATATATATATATATATATATATATATATATATATATATTCAAGGGGCTGTCCCAATGAAGAAAAGGGGTACGAATTTATCATTCTAATTTTCTGTTCGCTTTCCCCTTAAGACCACCCTTGTAGGACAACACAAATCAAAATATACATGAAAAGGGGGGGTGTTGATGGTTAAAGAGGGGATGTACCTTGAACCAAAAGGGGTGTTAATATATCATTTACCTATAAAAGGCAATCAAGCTTCTCATTTTGGGGATCTCATTTTTCATTTTTAACAAAGAGAGAGAGAGAGAGAGAGAGAGAGAGATTTTCCCCCAAATCTTAAATCCAATTTCTCTTTTCCGATCAAGATTTTCCTCCTCCGATCATCTTCTCCGACTGATTCTGACCGAGCTCCGAAAACGCAGAGAAACCTAAAAATGGAGTATTTTAGTTCCAAAGCCTTCACAATCTCTCTAATGGCGGTTCTCTTCTTCGTCTTCTCCCTCATCGGAGAATCTCTCGCTGCTGAAGCTCCGGCTCCGGCTCCGACTTCCGTTGCTGCCAGAATCTTGCCGGCGTTTTCTGCCATGATTGTCGTCTCATTGATGCCATTCTTGCTTCGATCTCTCTTCCATTGAAGATTCTGACGATGTAGAGGTCTCTGCTACATCTTTCCATTTTTTGTGCATTTTCATTGTCTTTTAGTAGCATTTCCTTTAGATCTATGATTTCAGCGAGTTTTATAGCTTTTGTAAACCTGTTTGTGAGTAGATTTTTTTTACAGATCTGTTTGGATCGTCTCTTCTATTGAGAATTGGAGGATTTTGACGCTTTTAAGCGATGGAATATTTTCAAAAAAAGTCCTCTGGTTTGTTTAGAAGGGAGATCTGAAAGTTAGGGTTTATGGATGGAGTTGTGCTGTGCGTATGGAATAAAGTATTTTAGATAAATAACTTAACATGATCCTACATTAGTAAAAATAAAATAAAAAATAACATAAACTCAATTATTTTGGCATTAGTTAGAGTGTTACTAGCTATAAAGTAAACTTTCCCATTCAAATTCTCTTCGAAATTTTAACTCTATAATGAGGCATTATATTTTGAAAATGATATTGCTTTATCAATTCATCTTTCAGCAGTTGACCTTCAAGGGTACTACATAAATGTGGTAGTGTTATCATCCTTGAGATATGGTAGAACAGAAGCCAATTGCTTGCTTCGCTTTTAATTTTATAGTCACGTAAAAGCATATTTCTATGGTCATAATCCTGGGACTACTGACCCTGTCATTTTGCAGCTAGGATTTATATTGGTTTAAAAGCACATGGCCTTTGTCTTATAGTTCTTCTACAGTTTGTAGCTATATTTTGTAGCATGCAGTGGATGTCCTTGTAGAATTTTATCTTCTCCAGTCGCGATTTATCTTGCTGTCTCTGTTGGCCCATTACAACATTATAATATTCCTTTTTAGTATATTGATCTGAATCATTCGTTTCATTCTAAGAGTCTTCTTTTGTAGTTGTACATAAAATGTTTTTGGATATCCGCACTGTTAATGTTCTGAATTACTGAAAAAGTGTAAGATTGTCTTTTGTGATGGGTATTTTGGTTATCATTGACCGCATTGTTTTTAAAAGGATTTATAATGGGTCCAGTTTGTTTAAACTTCTACCCATTTGGAATTTTAATGTAAGAGTATTCCTTTTTTGTCCAGCCTCATTTATAGAATCCTTTTTATAGTTGAAGACCAACTTGGTCTGTTAGTTGCCTAATCCTTTTATCATTGCATAGGCAATGAAAGAGATATCTGGAGCACCCACTAGGAGACATGCTTTGTCTCATTAAGGTGTTTCTCCCTTGGAGGCAAGCCTTGTTGTTTAGAGCCTACCTCTTTGGGAGTCTATTTTAGTTTGGTAGAGAGTTTACCCTTAGGAGGCATGCCTTGCCTCATTTACAGACCTCCTATTTGGAGACAAGTCTTGTCTCATTTAGAGAGTTTTCCTTTTAGAAGGCTTACCTAGCCTCATGTTAGAGCCCTCCTTTTTAGAGCGAGTCTTTGATTCATTTGCCCTCCCTTATAGAGCAATAGAGAGTCTTAGACTCATTGGCTTCCCATTTAGAGTTGGTTATCCTATATGTTAGGAGTTTGCCCCGTAGCCTTTTGGTTCGTCTGTTAGATAGGAGTTTATCATTTAAGATGCTTTTACCTGCTAGGGATCTTAGATCATTTTCATTGTTCTTGGGACACCAGTTACTTGTTGTGGATCGTCTCTTTGAGGCGTTAGTTGCTTGTTTGGGGTTTTTCCCTTTGGATTTAGGGCTTTGCCCTAGTTTGTGGTTGTGCTTGCGTGTTCCCTTTAAGATTGAAAGCATTTAAAGGTCCAGAGCATTGGAAAAGCTTTAAAATCCAAAAACATTATAAATTTGAAACTCAAAAACATTTAAAAATTTTAAAAATATCAAAAACATTTGGAAAACATTAAAAAACCTTAAATCAGCTAAAGTGTTAAGTTTTATAGCGTATTAGGAGAGTTCGTTTCGAACTACGTTGGCTTGATCCTCTTCTACGAGGTACGTAGTGCAGCTTGGGATTCACATCCCAAGTCCAGCCAAATTTTGTAAAATAAATCATTTAAACCTTTTAAAAATACAAAAATCTTTTATACAACATGTTTTCGAAAAGCTCTTCCTCTAGAGTTAGGAGTTTCTCCTAGATAGAGAGTTTTAGAGTTAGGAGTTTCTTTTGATAGGTTGTTTGGTTGTTTGTTTGTTGTGTGTTTGTTTTAGAGTTAGGGGTTTGTTCTAGAGTTATAGGAGCGCCTCCGTCCGGTCAGCTGGCGATCCACATCGCCGATTGATGACTAGAATAGGATACGCTAGTCCACCCTTTGTTTTTCTTATGAAACACAGCCTAGTTACACATAGGTGTAGACACCCCCATTTTGCTCCGCTCTGATCAACAAAGAAGTTAAATGTTTTGTTACTGGTCTTTTTTCAGTGTTTTCCATTCTCGTGTCCACTCCTTATGTGTTCTCGATCCTTTCAATTATTTCTGCCGTGTTCCGCATTTTTCTTTTCGCTAAGTGTTGAGAAGGGTTATTCAGAAGAATCCAAACCAGAGAGAATTTGGACCCATTTGATGGGACCCATTAGCAAGTTTTCAAATTCCATGCAAATATGCCATGCTCCCATATTTCTAAATGCAACCACAAGTCTGATCAAATTGAGAAGACCTTGACCGGATGATCCTAGGGTCTTGATGAATCAAGCTTTGTTTATTGTTCCACCAATAAAATGCTAAACCATTGATTTTTAGTCCTTTATCTTACACGTGGAAGTGCCACTCGATAGCCACGATTTTTTGGTTTGATCCCAAAACAACATGCACTCAGCCACGTTGGACTTTCTAAATATAATACTTGTGTAATAGTTGGACCCACTTGCATACCATATAAACATAGCAGCTCTCTCTCTTGAAACCCACGTTTCCAAAACTACAATTCAGCCCATTTTATTTGATTTTGCTCTCTCTAATTTTGAACTATGAAATTGGTAACTTTCCAACTACACAGCAATCCACCTTGCCTTTCTATTCCTCAAACAGCCTACATTTTGGGTATTTAGAAAATAGTATTTTCTAATATTGCATAGAAACTGGGGCTCACTCGATACTTATTTTGGGGTGTATGATGTTTCACGGATTTTCTTCCTATTTCGGATTCACTGCTGCAAAGAAAATTTGAAGAAAGAGAAGAAGATTTCTTTGTGGAAGTGGCCTTTCAATATTCGGCATTGATTTTTTTTTTTGACTCACTTTCAAAATTGGAAGGACACCTACTTGATATTGGAAATTTGAAATGGTAAGCCTAGCATGTGGGACTCACTTTCTGTTGGAAGCCATAATTTCTATTGGAAGAAGCTTACTATTTTAACAATTGGAAAATTGCCTCTCTTATATTGGGAAGTTCTTGGATGGTTCAGTCTGGCTTTGCCTATATAGACAACACAAAAAAAATTTATAGAGGGCTTTTTAGATGTTTTTTACACTCTCCCTCTTCGGCTCCCATCTCATTATTTTTCGTTTTCTCTCTTCTCTCTCTTCAATTTTCACCCAATATTTCTCCATTACTTTCGTCTACTACTTTTCTTTTCTTCTCCAATTTTCATCTAATTTGTTCTAATTATTCCCATCTTAAATTTTCATCCACATCTTTTTCCCCATTGGAATTTCGTTCAACTTGTTCCTGTTCTGTCTACACACTCTCTATTCTCTCTACTCTCTTTTTATATCTCTCTCTCTCTCTCTCTCTCTCTCTCTCTCTCTCTCTCTCTCTCTCTCTCTCTATACACTCCTCATCTCCCTCTGTACTCTCTCACCCCTCTCACCCATACTCTCTCTAATGAAATAAAAGAAAAAAAAAACAGAGTCTGTCTTTACAGAGACTAGTCATCTCACGGCCTCTCTCTCTCCCTCTGTTTTTTTCGGCCATTCCCACTCTCCCTCTGTTACTCCCCATTAACCCCTCTGCTATCCCTCACCTACTCTCTCTCAATCTCTCTCTCTCTCAATCACTCTCGCTCTCACATTCAACAGAGGAACGGTGGCAAAGAAAAACAAAAAAAAAAGGAAAGAAGAAAGCGGAGCGGATCGAGCGTCGGCGGGATTTTCGGATTTTTCGGCTCTTGGACTCGGCAGAGATCTCAACTACAGGTTAGTACACTATTCTCAGATTTTTCCCGGATGATTCGGTATTTTTTTTTATTTTTGCATGATTTTTAAGCATTTAAATGAATTTAATTCAATATTAAATGTGTGTGCTCAAAATCACGATCTGCATGGGTGTTTCAATTCCGTTCTGTCTCGAAATTTAATATTCAACTTGTTCATGTTCTGTCTACACACTCTCTATTCTCTCTACTCTCTTTATCTCTCTCTCTCTCTCTCTCTCTCTCTCTCTCTCTCTCTATACACTCCTCATCTCCCTCTCTACTCTCTCACCCCTCTCACCCATACTCTCTCTAATGAAATAAAAGAAAAACAAAACAGAGTCTGTGTTTACAGAGACTAGTCATCTCACGGCCTCTCTCTCCCTCTGTTTTTTTCGGCCATTCCCACTCTCCCTCTGTTACTCCCCATTAACCCCTCTGCTATCCCTCGCCTACTCTCTCTCAATCTCTCTCTCTCAATCACTCTCGCTCTCACATTCAACAGAGGAACGGTGGCAAAGAAAAAAAAAAAAAAAAGGAAAGAAGAAAGCAGAGCGGATCGAACGTCGGCGAGATTTTCGGATTTTTCGGCTCTTGGACTCGGCAGAGATCTCGACTACAGGTTAGTACACTATTCTCAGATTTTTCCCGGATGATTCGGTATTTTTTTTATATTTTTGCATGATTTTTAAGCATTTAAATGAATTTAATTCAATATTAAATGTGTGTGCTCAAAATCACGATCTGCATGGGTGTTTCAATTCCGTTCTGTCTCGAAATTTAATACAATGGTCTACTTAAATAGACTAAAATAACTATCAGATCGGATCGGACATTGGATCAAAGGTTTTCAAAATTTTGAGTGAAGAGTGGAATTTTATTTAAAATAATGGCTGAGAAATTACGAAATTCGAAAACATAGCCATCTCAGGATGAGCTATTTTTTGGAATTTTAAATTTTTCTTGTGTTCATCATGTCAGAACAAGATTAAAGGACGTTTTTCGGAGTCGTAATTTTCTCGAAAATCGTGTTTTAAAAATAGAAAAATCTTCAAAAATATCTTTTTGACGAAGAAAAATAAATTATATACTAAACGGATTCGAAAATTAATGGAATTTCGTGAAAAAATAATATGATACTGGTACATTCTACCATTAATTTTTGAGAATTTTTGGAATTGGTTTGGTATATTATTTTATGCTTTCTTTGAAAATTATCAGATTTTGGGAGAATTTGTACAGACATCAGATCACAGATAAAATTCCCAAAGTTTTTACAGTAGTCTTATATTCCATATTTCTAGTTGCTGTAAAAGTTGCAAGTGATTTAGATCTTGTTTCATATAGGATGTAGTGTTAATTCATAATCTGGTCTGAAAATTAAAAAATCCGAAACTGATAGTAAATAGTTTCCAACATTCATGAAAATCTCACAGCATGCTATTTTTAATTATATCTTACTACTGTAGAAATTTCATTGAATTAAGATTTCTATTTCTAGTAGTTTCTGTGTTATTTTTGCAATCTCGTCTTATTGTTGTTAAATCAAAATTAAATATGAGCTTAATGTAAAAATCTGCAAAATTCATCCAGTAAGCTACATGCATTCTCATCTTGCTGCTGTAGAAATTTCGATTTATTTCGAATTCGTTTGCAATAATTTCACTTGTAAAATCACTCACATGTTTAAAATTGATAAATTCCATTGAAAATTCGAAATTAATAAAAAATCATTATCAAAATTTCTAAAGAACCTTAAATTTTTGTCACATATTCACTCCTCAATCCATTGAAACAGAAATCTTAGGATCTTTAGATTTCCCTGGAAAAATGGCCAGTGCATCCATAATCGTATCTGTATTGCACTCGATCTTTGACAATTTGAATATTTAAGCTATAGCATGTTGTTGGCTCCGACTGTCCACAGAAATCCTGAGATATGCCAGGCAATAAGATGCTATAACCTAAGTATTAAATTTTGCAAGGAAAGAGCGCACGATTCCCTTCCTTGGATGTTATTCTAGGCCGAAATTGGTGAACCCTAGAGCTATTGGTAATCCTTAAATGTCCAGAAACAGAAAATCCTTGAAATCTGAAATTCATTAACTTCAAGAACTGAAATCGATTCATCTCGTGTCTTTCAGGAACCATTGGATTATGGTTTCCGTCGTAAGAACCATTAGAGCCCAATTTAGGAACACTAGTGTCAGGTCGTGTCCTAAGTTTTAGGGAGTCTTAGGTTTTAGGGAGTCTTAGAGTTAGGAGTCCAGCCTCATCACGTATGTTTGCTATGGATAGCAACCGTGCCATAGGTCTAGTTACACCAGTCACCCAATCTTTCCCTAGGACAAGCCTAGTAAACTAGGATGTAGGCTAACCTGCATTAGTCTAAGGAACAACTTGCATTTTGATAAGAATCATATAGCATCTTAGATGAAATCCTAGGATAATAAAATCCTCAACTTGAATTAAATAACTCCTCTTAAAACTGTTGAAACAGTCAAATCAGTCTAGATCGGTGTCTTAGTTGAGTTAGGCATAAGTAGCTTAGCTTAGGTGCACCGAACTACGTCGACTCTGATCCCAGTGAGGCTTGGGTACGTAGGCAGCTTGGATGTCTGATGGCATACCAACCGCGAGTCGGCACTACAATAAATTGTGGTGTTTTGTATATTAATTTTCTTGTAAATGCTTAATCAAATCACTTAGGATTTTCCATGAAATTAGAATTTTAGGAGAACTTGCACCTAGATTGAATTCAAACAAATTAAGGAATCAAGATACACATTTAGGATCCATAATGAAATTAGATCATATGATGCATGTCACATAGATAGCACATTAACAGAGAGTTGAATGAGCCATTTAAAATAAATTTAAAAGAGTTAACTTTTGGAATCGAAGACCGATTATCGGGCAGGAATGGTGCATGTGGTGGATAATTCCCCATACCTTCCATTCTTGTAACCAGGTAGCGAGTCTAGATCTCTGGTTAATTATGGGTCCTAGATCCTACATCTAGGTGGCGACTCTGTCAGTCTTTTTTGTGTGGAATTCGGATTGCCTTAGTGATCCCAAGTTCACATAAAAGATGAATTAAAATCAATAATTAAAATGCACACGCCAATCGTGTGGGTACGAGAGACAAAAGAGAGCGTGGCGGCTCGCGCCCCACCCCTCTCGCGGGATCGGGTCCCACAATAGGTTGTAGGAACCACCTGCATTAGCTTAGGGCTAACATGGATTTATTTAGGGCATATAGGGTGTCCTAAAATTCACAATTCACTGAAATCTAAATAATCGCTCATGAAGCTTTAATAACTAGTCTGGTCTTTTAAATCGAGTCTAGGATAGAGGTCTAGGTGTCTTAGGCATCATAGCTTAGAATAGGTGCGAAGAACTACGTTGCCTTGATTCTCGTGGAGGCGGGGATACGTAGGCTTCTTTGGATGAATATCAGATCATCTAAAGACTCGGGCTGAAGCATTAGAGTCTTAGGTTTTGTTGATAGTACTTTAGGGCTTGTGTTTGTATTTTGTTGATAATTTTCGCGTAGGATCATGGCAGCGTATGTGCATTTCTTTGCTTACTTACGTACTTAGCTGTAACATTTACCTGCTTATGTGTTTTACCTAGTTGCTTAGTTGTAGTTCTTACCTGCTTAGCTGTAGTTCTCGCATGTTTAGCTGTAATTCTCTATCTTTATTAGGTTACTGATTATTATCCTTTACTATCGTCTACTGATGTTTGCTCATTGCGCAGGTTTATCTTCTTAGCTGTAACACTTTACGGTATTACTGCATTTTCTATTTGTCATTTACTACTTTCTAGATGGGATGTGTTAGGATTTTATATTAGGCGCTATGTATTCGGCCCATTGTAGATAGGCGCTATGTGCACACTATAGGTTCTTATTATTGCAATTGATATCTGTCATTTACTGCTTTCTAGATGAGATGTGTTAGGATTTTATATTAGGCGCTATGTATTCGCCCCATTGTAGATAGGCGCTATGTGCACGCCATAGGTTTTTATTATTGCAATTGCTATCTGTCATTTACTGCTTTCTAGATGAGATGTGTTAGGATTTTATATTAGGCGCTATGTATTCGCCCCATTGTAGATAGGCGCTATGTGCATGCCATAGGTTTTTATTATTGCAATTGCTATCTGTCATTTACTGCTTTCTATATGAGATGTGTTAGGATTTTATATTAGGCGCTATGTATTCGCCCCATTGTAGATAGGCGCTATGTATTCGCCCCATTGTAGATAGGCGTTATGTGCACGCCATATGTTTTTATTATTGTAATTGCTATCTGTCATTTACTGTTTTCTAGATAAGATGTGTTAGGATTTTATATTAGGCGCTATGTATTCGCCCCATTGTAGATAGGCGCTATGTGCACGCCATAGGTTTTTATTATTGCAATTGCTATCTGTCATTTACTGTTTTCTAAAGGAGATGTGTTAGGATTTTATATTAGGCGCTATGTATTCACCCCATTGTAAATAGGCGCTATGTGCACGCCGTAGGTTTTTATTTTATTATTCTGTTATTTGCCTGGCATTTTATTTATTCCTTATTTCATTTACTATTCATGATTAATTGTTAATTTTAGATTTCTTTTCTTGTACTGATACTATACCTTTAGCTGTAGCCTACATGTGTATGTCTACCAGAACTTAGACACCCATTAGGTATGTCACTCATAACCTAGCTTTGCTTAGGTGACACATTTTTTATTTCATTTTGTATGTTTATTTCTTTATTCTCAGGAAATGCATGCTTAGGTAGACGATTCCTGATAATTGTTCCTGTTTAATATGATTTTCGCCCGAAACTCTTTGAGGTTAATAATAAATGGCATAAGAGACCAAGTGCTTGCACTCGGACGAATTGGAGGTGCTCTTCAGACCTTCTCCATTCGTAATCAGGCACGGACCCATATATATTTCTGGTTATCCATGGTATACGGAGAATATTTTGTTTGAGGATCCATGGCCGTATACCATGGATGGCGACTCTGATTTTGTTTAGGTACGTTTCGAATCCGGACTTGTTCCCGAATCGAGAGGTATCCCTTTTATATCGTCACTCGTGCTATGCTATGAGGGTGGCATCCGTTTCGAGAGTTCCTTGGTAGAGCTCTCCATTTACGTGGATGATCCAAGAGGCCGCTGGGGGCTCGTCCCCCACCTCTCTCTCAGATCGGGGTCCACACTACCAAATCAGCTCCATCTGATACCCCTTCTGCTCCCCTTTTTTTTTACCGAATTTTCCTCTAAAATAGCTATAAAATATCCAACTGATTCTGTTTTTATTCTTGGAAACCTCTACTGGAAAAAATAGCAATTTCCTCAAAGGCTCCTCTTTATTTTGGACTCTTTTACATACATCCTCACACGTTTTAGTAATTTATCTTCAGCTCTCTATTTATCCTTCCTTCCATCCCACTGCCATCCCTATATATATCTCTCTCTCTGTCTCTGTCCATCTCCATCAATACCCAATTCTTACTCATAAACATCAACTTACTTATTGTTCTTCTTTTTCTTATTAGGTCCATCACTTGAGCATCAAGAGGTACTGATTTCTTTGTTAGTTACAAATAAATAAAATCTTCGTTTCCTCAAATTTTTAAGAAAATAATGATAGATTCTCTTTTTGTGGATGTTTGTGATTGAATTTTGAGATATTGAGAATTAGTAGCCTTCGTGTTTATGTTTTATGAGGTTTGTGGGTTTTCAAGTATTTCCATTTGAATTAGATATAAGTTTACCAGGATTAAATTCATGGTTTAAGTTGTCTTACTCTTACTAATCCGATTCTCTGAATCAAATTAAGTCGTCTTACTGTTCAGTAAGGACTACTTTGTGGCTGATATCTAATCGGATTTCTGAATCAATTAAGTTGTCATAATGTTAGTAAAAATTATCAGTAAGGACTACTTTGTGTCTGAGAAAGATTTTCGTGTTAAAAGAATTGAAATATTTTTATGTTATGTTGTATTATTTTGAATGCTTAATCTATGATTAGTTGCGTAGGTGTGGAAAAATTAAGTCCCTGATGCCTAACTCACATGTCTGTGAACAAAAAAAACCCGGACCCCTGCACACTGCTTCTCTCCTTTTTACCTATTTTCAAATATTTTTATTTACCCATGACTCTCTGCATGATATCTTTTCTTCTTCTGTATTCTCCACTATTTGGATCTGTTTATCAAGTGGCTGTATGATTCTTTATACTATCATGTGTACAGATACTGACTACTTTATTTTTCCAAGAAACATTTGGATTTTGATGAAAACAGTAGATGTGGATTGAGGTTCTGTACATTGGATTTAGTTGATTACGCTCACAACCCCCTCCTCACTGCAAAGTCTAAGTTTGTGCAATAGGCTTTGTTGGCTTTTGCAAGATAGGGCTGGCTTTAGTGTTTTTTTCATGCTTGACGACTTTTGGGTAAGTTCAAATTGGGTCTTTCAAACAAATTTACAGTAGTATCAACTCCATTGAGTTTGCCATGCATATAAAAAGGCAGTCGTCTCTATCATTGGCTCATCCAATTCTACACAACTTATTTTTCACTTGGGTTTTTTTTTTGTTCAAGTTTAATTTCTCAAACACATCTATCATCTACCCTCTGGGAGTGAGATTAAAACAGTTGTGTTCCCAAATTGGGGATGAAGTTTTGGAAAAATGTACATTATCCTTCTGTGTATTTTTGCCCAAACTAAACTTTCCTATAATTCAAGAATGAGATGCTGTAAGTATGGTATTTCTATGAATTGGTGGGCTGTTCGAACAAGGCACTAAATGATTGGTCTGCCGCCACTCATCGGAAAATTTTAATCTAGGACGATTAGGAACAAGTGTTGTATGCTAAGTTGGGTGGGGGATTACAATGAATGAATACAAGTCATTGCATTCACCTTTTGCCGTTAATTGATCACTGTAGTAAACCGTCTGTTCCCACTTTTTTTCAAATTTTTATGATTTTTTCATCTTTTTTAACTACAACCTACATTTTCAAATTGCATCATTTTAAGAAATACAATTCAAAATCATTATTTTTTCACCGTCCCGTGCATCGCACGGGTTTGCAACTAGTATTCTAAAAGTGAAGAGCAGGCCGCCCAAATCCTCACACGTGGAATAGAGAGATGTGGTGTCACATAGAGGACACATTCCCGTGAGAGGCACCAATTGGCACCAATTACTGATGCGTAGAAGGAATTGGGAAGGAATTTAGTAGTTTAAGGGGGATGGGGTGGTCAGAAATGCAGTGAAAGTACATGTGTCAAGCTAATAGAATTTTACACACCGAGGCCGTTGGCTCTTCGGCATAAAGTCACGGGTATGCTCCTTGTTGACGCATGTTCGAATCCCACCTCCGACTTACCTGATACACGTGGTGTGTGTCGTTGCGTGTATCCGTAGGAACTAGTCCTACTCCCGAAGGGGGTGAGGACATCCTACGTCATTTAAAAAAAAAAAAAAAAAGCTAATTGAATTTTCAACGAAAAGAAAAAAAATGTTTGACATTTCAGACCAACTTATATATATACGAGTAAAAAACCCCGTGCATCGCACGGGCCGACAAAGAATTGTACGGACCACATCAGAGGTTGATCCAAACCGTCCATGTGATGGAACACAACATCAATAGGTTGTGCCCGTAAAATCATTTCCATAGGTTGATCCTAGCCCTCCAATCTATAGAAGTTTCCATAATTAAAAAAGCATAAAGGAGAGGGGTAGGATTGAAATTATGTAGCTTTAATGGGTGC
Source organism: Tasmannia lanceolata (assembly GCF_043159265.1). Lineage (NCBI taxonomy): Eukaryota > Viridiplantae > Streptophyta > Magnoliopsida > Canellales > Winteraceae > Tasmannia > Tasmannia lanceolata. The sequence continues at coordinate 8,372,949 of NW_027518688.1, read as the reverse complement.
CTTTGTTAAAAAGCATAAAGGAGGGGTAGGTTTGAAAATATGTGGGTTGAATGGGTGCCTTTGTTAAAAAAAAGTCAAAAATAAGTGATGTGTAATTTTCATAGAATTTTAGGAGAAATTCAATTAACTCTCTCATTTTCTCTTATGCTATATAGTATACTAGTAAAAACTCGCACGGGCCGACAAAGAACGGTACGGACCACGTGATAGGTTGATCCAAACCGTCCATGTGATGGAACACAACATAAATAGGTTGTGCCCCAAAAATCATTTCCATAGGCTGATCCTAGCCCTCCAATCTATAGATGTTTCCATAATACCTCTTATCTTAAATCGGATGGTCAAGATCACCCTATAGTTTTTTAATTAAAAAACTATAAAGGAGGGGGGTAAGATCGAAATTATACGGCTTTAATGGGTGCCTTTGTTAAAAGCATAAAGGAGGGGGGTAGGATTGAAATTATATGAGTTGAATGGGGGCATTTGTTCAAAAAAGTCAAAAAATGTGACGTGTAATTCTCTTGTGATTTTCAAAAAAATCGAAAAAACCCTCCTCTTTTCATCCCAGCTTATTATAGTAGACTAGTTAAAAATCCCGTGCAATGCACGGGTCGACAGAGAACCGTATGGACCACATCATAGGTTGATACAAACCGTCCATCTGATGGAACACAACAAAAATAGGTTGTGCCCGTACAATCATTTCCATAGGCTGATCCTAGCCCTCCAATCTATAGAGGTTTCCATAATTAAAAAAGCTTAAAGGAGGAGGTAGGATTGAAATTATGTGGCTTTAATGGGTGCCTTTGTTAAAAAGCATAAAGGAGGGGGTAGGATTGAAAATATGTGGGTTGAATGGGTGCCTTCGTTAAAAAAAAGTAAAAAAGTGATGTGTAATTCTCATAGAATTTTGGGAGAAATTCAAATAATTCTCTTATTTTGTCTTCTGCTATATATATATATATATATATATATATATATATATATATATATAGACCACCTCAACTCAAGCCGGGTTGTTTTGGATTTTGAGAACCAATAGTGAGTCACCAAAAATTAGTTTTTAACTCACAATCGGTTCTCAAAATCCAAACCAAACAGGGACTAACAATTAACAAAGGGAAATGTTATCCGCACTATTATATTTTGATGATCACACTCCTCACTTTATTAAAGTACGGTATGGCCTGCACCATAGGATTATCCAAACCGTCCATTGTGGACTATTTCAATGTTGAAAAAGAAAAACACATATATAGAACTTCTTCAGATGGAACCCAAATTCGGGTTTCAGGTTGGATCGGGTTGCCCGGCAGCCCAACCAGACCCGACCTGATTTCCAATTTGGGTTGATTTTTCCCAACCCAACCGAACCCGATTTGCGAAAAAGCTTAACCCGACCTAACCCAAATTCCGGTTGAACCCGTCGGGTTCGGGTTGAACCTGACCCGCGTGGGAATATCCAAGTAACAACAATGGTTTCAAATTATATATAGTGCTAATGTCCTCACTACCATATTCTATAATGGCACTACTCATCGTATTTTGATGATTGGACTCCTCACTTTATTAAAATGTACGGTATGGCCCGTACCATAGGATGATCCAAACTGTCCATTAGATGGGCCACTGCCTACATAGGTTGTGCCCCAAAAATAATATTCATAGGTTGATCCGAACCCTCCGATCTATAGCTAGTTATAGGTTGATCTAAACCGTCTATGTGATGGAACACAACATCAATCGGTTGTGTCCGTAAAACCATTTCCATGGGTTGACCCTAGCCATCCAATCGATATAGGCTGATCCTAGCCCTCCAATCGATAGAGGTTTCCATAATTGTTGTTCCTCTTCAAGTGCTCGAAATCCGTCAATATTTTGCGAGTGTTCTACATGAGTAATATGAAGTAGTTCTTTCGTCATTGTCATATGTCTTTACCTCTTCTTGGTAGTTTTTTTTCGTAATTGTCATAGACAGGTACCCTGGGTCGGTACTTTTTGTATGTAGATTACGATTTTACCCTCAAATAATTTCTCATAGAGATAGATGTTAGATATCAGCAAAGAGGTTAATGGTAAAAGAGTAATGCTTCATAGAAAAAGAAAAGAAATTCATTTTTTCTCCAGCTATATAGTAGTATATATATATATATTTAAGGAAAGTGTTGGTGAGCTTAAGCTCACCAAACTTATGGTGCGCTTAAGCACCCAATCACATGGGTCCCACATTTTCTGTGGTGATCCAAACCATTCATTTGCAAGGCCCTATCATAGATAGGGTGTGTACCAAAAATCAGCTCCATAGGATCATCCTAACCCCTCCATTTGTGGAGGACAAAAATGGGCAGATTTGTGGACAAACAATGTCTGTCCATTTTGACCTCCACAAATGGATGGGCTAGGATGATCCTATGGAGCTGATTTTTGGTACACACCACATCTATGTAAGGGCCTTTCAAATGAATGCTTTGGATCATCCTAACAAAGTGGGCCCCCATGTGATTGGGCGCTTAAGCGCACCATAAGTTTGGTGAGCTTAAGCTCACCAACACTTTCCTCTATATATATATATATATATATATATATATATATATATATATATATATATATATATATATATATAGTAAAAAAACCCCGCGCGATGCACGGGCAGACAAAGAACTGCATGGACCACACCATAGGTTGATCCAAACCGTCCATGTGATAGAACACAACAGACATAAGTTGTGCCCATAAAATCATTTCCGTAGGCTGATCCTAGCCCTCCAATCTATAGAAGTTTCCAAAATATGTTGTTCCTCTTAGGTGCCCGGAATTCACCAATATTTTGAAAGGTGTCCTGAATCCGTAGTATTATGTAATATGTTCACAAAAATCCGTAGTATTATGTAATATGTTCACAAAAATCCGTAGTATTATGTAACATATGCTCCCAATCCGTAATTTTGCAAAGAAAAAATGCCACCATGTTGACTTTGTAGACAAAATGTATAATAAAAAATTCATAAAGAAGGGTAAAATAGATATTGTGAAGGGAGTAGGATTGAAAATATGGGGCTTTAATGAGGGCCTTTGTTAACAAAAGCAAAAAAAGTGATGTGTAATTCTATTAGAATTTTGGAAGAAATTCAAAAAATTCTCATATTTTCTGTTCTGCTATATATATATATATATATATATATATATATATATATATATATATATATATATATATATATATATTCACGAAAAATTTGAGGATAGAGCATTGAGGCGAGTTTTGTATTAAGAGAGTTAAAGGAGGAAGGGGGTAGATGTTCGAGGGTCGATGCACTAGGGTTTTTATTGAAAGAGTACGGGTTGTGCTTTCATATAAAAAAGTTAAGAAGAAAACACATTTAAAGGGGAAATATACAGGATTCGCATTTCAAAAGAGACAACGATGAATCGGATTCATCCTAAAAAATACAGGATTCATGCAGCACACAGCTACGACAAGAATCCAGGTGTGTCCCACGTGAATCCATGCCCGATTTGGATGCGGAGACATGTCGACACTGATTCGGCATAGGGGGCAAAGAATCCATGCAACATAGGATGCTAGGCACCTGATCAATGGTTCTAAAAATGATGTCTTTTTAAATGAAGTGATATTTACGCCCTTTTTTATCACCAGGGACACCCGGCGCCAATGTATCAATGACGAAAGGGGGCAAATGTACTTGATATGTACTTGATGTCAGACAAATCCAGCAGTTTTGATTGCCACATACACTGGCATTGGGTGTCCTTGGTGATCAAAAGGGGCTTAAATATCACTTCCCCTTTTTAATCCTTTACTTTTCTAGTCATTGATTCTTTGCACCGCTAAATCTCGACATTGAGATCCCCTTCCAGTGTTGGAGGTGTACCCATTAGATCACCCAGTGATTTCTCACACACAATGTTTACCTCATTCATCGGCTTGCTTGGTTTGGGCTCATGTGTGTGGTTCGTACATTACAGTTGGGTTTCTTTGATTCACTTCTAGTCGCTAGTTTGGTATAGTATTGCACCTTCGGTTGTATATATTTAGACAAATAGTAATTAAATCCTCTTGAAATTCTTAAATACATGGGCGATGACAAGTAGATCTCTAAGGTGGAACGTGATACTGAAAAATCTAAATTACCCCAATCTTTTCCCACCATAGTTTTGCTATTTTAGGGTCCGTTCACTTGTTTTCCGTGTGAAAAGAAAAGAAAAGAATCTGACGTGGAAAGTGAACAAAAGAAGGAAAAGATTGCTAATGTGGGTAAAGGGTATTTGTTTGGTTCCAATCTTGATTAACCATATCATTTAAGGGTGTCAATTTTGGCTCGGGCTCGGAAGTTCGCTCGAGCTCGGCTCGAATCCTTAACGAGCCGAGCCAAGCTGGCTGGCCAGGCTCATTAAGCTTAACGAGCCGAGCCCGAGCTCGGCTCTGCTCGGCTCGTTAAGCCTCATTAAGAATTTAATATATTTATATATATATATATATATATATATATATATATATATATTATATTAATATATACACTAAAAGGGTTGTCCAGGGAGTGAAAGTGGGAGGCAAAATATGTCACTTCTTTTTTGGAACCTCATTTGTTACTTGGACCACCCTCCGTACTGTAAAAAGAGTAGACAAATTGCACTAGATAGGGCTGTCCAGGGAAGATGACGGGTGTGAACTTAATATAACCCGAGCTGGATAAGCCTCGCGAGCCGCTCGTGAGCCTGGCCGAACCGAGCCGAGCCTGGCCAAGCACATCTCGGCTCGGCTCGTTTACACCCCTAATATCATTATTCTTATTTATAAGAAATAACCAAAACAATCTTATTTTATAAAATGGCCAAAATACCCTCATATAACCAAAATACCTTTATACTATGAAAAAAGAACAAAATTCTCATAACTCATGAAAATGATTAAACTAGCTTTACACAAACTTTGTATATCCATAATATTCTCTACACATTAAATTTGAGAAAAATGCAAAAAAAAAAAAGAAAAGAAAATAGTTAAAAAATACTTAAACATAGATAAATCCTAAAACACTCCTATTTCATAGGAAATGAGGAAAATGCCTCCTCTCATAGAATATAAGAAATTTTTCCGATCTTATAGAAAATGACCCAAATACCCTTTTCGTAGAAAATGATAAAAAAATATTCCTATCATATAGAAAATAACTATAATCAATCATTTTTTAAAAATGAACTAAAATCTTCATAATTCAAAGAAAATGGGAAAAATACCCTTATCTCATAAAAAATTAACTAAAACATCCCTATTTTATGAAAAATGATAAGAATACCCCCTTATAGAAATGAACTAAAATACCCTCTTTTATATTTACCCCTACCTCATAGCAATTATGGATATTTTGGTAACTTTTCATGAGTGGGGGTGCTTTTTTCATTTTATATAAGGATGGTATTTTGGTAATTTTTCATGGGTGAAGATATTTTGGTTACTTTTATGAGTTAAGAGCATTTTTATCATTTTCCAGGATGTAAGCGTATCTTGGTCATTTTAAGAGGTAATGTTGCCTAGCTGCGACTGCCATTAGTGATGTAGATGTAATAGAGCAACCCAGCGGTTGGGCTCTTGCAAGAACGCCTTTTAGTTTATCATTCTGTAAATAATTTCTCATGAAAATCTTAACTATCATCAAGCGAATTGTAGAATTTAAAATTCCAAAAAAATTAGGGGAAATTCTCAAAAAATTGTGTTTTTTATTTGAAATTCTCAAAACAGGTGGATTTAGCTAATTTCTCAAAAAAGGGGTCAAACGCATCCCAAGGAGTGTTTGAGGACAAAAATGCCCTCGTGTTGGTTTTCCCTCCGAGAAAGTAAGCAACGGATTCCAATGCATTTCACCTAACATTTTTACCTTTTTACCTTCTTCTTCCCCACACCAAAATGAAACTCCATTCTCTGTTGTAAAAATCCATTGAAAATCCGTTGCAGAGAGGTGAAACTCCCCTGTCCTAAAATCTAGATTTTATTAGATCTCTTTATTTTTCTTTGGCTATCAAACCTAAGCTTCTCAGATAAGTCCATTGTGATACATTTTGCATAGGTTTAACACGTTCCTTACAATGTTATGGTGTATTGCCATCATCTTCTTTATTTGTTAGGGATTTGTTATTGTCATCATTGGGAAGAAGAACGTAAAAAAAATCGCAAAAAAACCGGTCGACCTGCAGGTCGACCACCTTTCCACCATCCCGTCAGACAGGTTTTAAACATATGAAAAGGTCAACCTGCAGGTTGACTGGTTTTTTGCAATTTTTTTTTAAAACCAAACGTCGTTTGCGGAAACCACTCCCCATAAAAACCACTTCCACACAACCCACCCCCCCCCACCCCACCCCCAATTACAACCATGTGTTTCCTCCCCAAACTCTAAATCCCTCCACTCCCCTCCCTCCACCATAACATCTGAGAGTTTAAGTTAATATTTTACAACTGTACATAAATTCATGACAACTTTCACGCCCAATGAAATACTATTAGATTGTTCGAAGCAATATTTAAACCTTGGAACCACTATTTATACATTGGATCAGATATTTATACCTTGGAACCACCACCTAATGGTAAATAGTGGTTCCTAGGTATAATTAGTGGTTCCTAGGTAATTGAAACCCTATAAATATAGTCATTCTCACTTTTTATAGTGGTTTTGAATGCATAACTTCTTGTAATCATAATTTAAACTCTCCGACCAAGTATTAGGCCATCTAAACTATGAACCACTATAAGATCTGACTGTTTAGACACCTATTTAACCCATTATTCATAAATTCATTGCAACATTAACACCCAATGAAGTACTATTAGATTGTGTGAAGCAATATTTCTACTTTGGAATCACTATTTATACCTCGGAACCACTACATAATGGTAAATATTGGTTCATATAGGAACCACCACATAATTCATTGCAAGATTGACACCCAATGAAGTACTATTAGATTGTGTGAAACAATATTTCTACTCTGGAACCACTATTTATACCTTGGAACCACTACATAATGGTAAATGGTTCCTAGGAACCACTACATAATTCATGGCAAGATTGACACCCAATTAAGTACTATTAGATTGTGTGAGTTCTACTCCGGAACCACTATTATACCTTGGAACCACTATTTATACCTCAGAACCAGTACATAGTAGTAAATAGTGGTTCCTAGGTATAATGAGTGCTTCTGAGTGTTTAAAACCCTATAAATATAGTCATTCTCACTTTTTATAGTAGTTTTGACTGCATAACTTTTCAATCTCACAATTTAAACTCTCGGAACAAGTATTAGGCTATCTAAACTACGAACCACCATAAGATCTGACTGTTTAGACAACTATTTAACCCATTGTTCATTCATTGCAACTTTGACACCCTCTGAAATACTATTAGATTGTGTGAAATAATATTTCTACTCTGGAACCACTATTTATACCTTGGAACCACTACACAGTGGTAAATAGTGGTTCCTAGGTATAATTGGTGCTTCTGAGTGTTTAAGTATTGGTTCCCAGATATCAACAGTGGTTCCGAGAACAAAATATTACTTCTGCACATTTAAATAGTGGTTGTAATTGTATAGACATGATTTTCGTCAAGGTTTACTCTAAATACAAACATTGAGGATAATAGAGAGATTATGACAATACACCATATCATTGTAAAGAGGATGATGACAATAACAAATGCCTAACAAAACCATAACAAATCCCTAACAAATACACAAGATGATGACAATACACCATACCATTGTAAGGAACATGTTAAAACTATGCAAATGTATCGCAATGGACCTAGAAGAGAAGCTTAGGTTTCATAGCCAAAGAAAAATAAAGAGATCCTATAAAATCTTGATTTTAGGAAAGGGGACTTTCACCTCTCTGCAATGGAATTTAAACGGATTTTACAACATTTCCTAGACAATGGAGTTTCATTTTGGCGTGATGAAGAAGAAGGTAAAAAGGTCAAAATGTTAGGTGAAATGCATTGGGATCCGTTGCTTATTTTCTTGGAGGGAAAACCAACACAAGGTCATTTTGGTCCTAAAACAATCATTGGGATGCGTTTCACCCCTTTTTGAGAAATTAGCCAACTTAACTCCTTTTTGAGATTTTCAGATAAAACTTTCTTCAGAATTTTCCCAAAAAATTAAAGTACGCGGACCAAATGGTGAAAATAATTTTAAGGAAAATTATATATAATAAAAACAAAATCTTATTCCACATCTAAACATGCACTTAGGGTAAGCATTTATTGTTGTGTGTAGCATATTTAGGTCATACTTTTACTGATATGACCTGACTAAGCTTATAACTTACCTCATATTTTAAAAAGATAATATTTTTGAACAATCACCGTTTTGGGAAAACAAGGACGTACTATCTGTGTCCACTTTCTACTCTTACCGATGTGAGATAGGCCTATTTTAGGTTTCTCTTATTCATTTTGTTTTCAACTCTTACCAGTTCTTTGGTTTCAAACTTTGAATTGATCAATGCTAGGAACTACCTAAATTTATGGTTGGCAATACTAGCCTCAAATTTAACCTCCATGGGAGATATACATACATGATCAAGCACTAAAATCACCATGCTCTCTAACCGACTTGGTCAGCACGAAAGCCCTATGCCCTCATCCTCTCAATTTCCCAAATCAATCCAACACCGCCAACTATGGAAATATACCATTAGATTAGGACATATTTCAGATTATTCAATTTCTTCTGTTGAGATTTCCTATCAATCTCAATCCTGTACGGCTGGAATAAAATTAAATGTAAAGAGTTTTGTTTTTGTTCCATTCATTACCATTACCTTTTTTTGATCAATACTTGTTTTATATTTGACTCCATCAAGTTGGTTAACCGATCACAACTAATTATATATGGAAATTACATCAAGAGAAAGCCTCAAATACTCACCACTGAGTGAGACATCCAAGACTATTATTGTTTTCCGATCTGTGAGAGAGAGAGAGATGTACTGGTTTAAAAATTTTGGGAAAAACGTCAGGGCCAATTCCTCAGGCGCTTGAAAAAGGAGACATCCAAGACTATTATTTGTTTTGGATTCTGACAACCGATTTTGAGTCCAAAACGGATTATTGGACTCAAATTTATGTTTAGTTTTGGATATACAATTGGTTCTCAAAAAAAAAAAAAAAAAACAAGGCCTTAATTTTCACATTATAAACTAAAATGGATCTTCTTACTAAACCACCTTCTAGGACTTCTTCTTAAGAAAACTTGTTTGTGACCTTGAGCTCATATAACTTATATGAGCTAGAGTGCCACAAAAACATAGGTGGAGTCAGGGGCGATGGCACTTGAAAGAGAAGGGGGACAATTGCCCCCCTTAATTTTTTTGGGAAAAAAATATACCTTTATTTTTTATTTTATTTTTTTACTTACCCCCTTTTTTAAAAAAATATGCCCCCCTTTCCAATCATCCCTAAGATAGAAAATAAATTTAAAATTTCAATTTTACCATTTTTATATCCCTTCCTTATAAAAAATATCTATTTACTATAATTTTTGCCCCCCTTGTGCAAAATTTCTGGCATCGCCCCTGGGTGGAGTTGATGTTATGGACATTAATGAAATGGCCTTGGTGGGTTTTGGTGGGAATTTCCACTATGAGAGGTTAACGGTATCTTTCACTTGATATTTTTGGATAGCACATGGCTCTTGCTTTGATGTCTTGAACTTTGGCGGAGAATACCACTTGAGAGGATTCCTTGCTTTTTGAAGTGCTTTTGGAAACATCACTTAGTGGCTTCTTGCTTGATGTGTTGATGGAATGCCTTTGATATGACTTGTGAGTCCACCTTGGATGTGATTTGTGGGCCCTTCTTGGATCTTTGGGCCCCGCTTGGAGGTGTGGGTCTCACTTGCGTGGGTCCCGCTTTGGATGTATGGGTCCGCTTGTGGGCCCCGCTTTGATGCATGGGTCCTGCGTGTAGGTCCCGCATTGTGTAGGTTCTGCTTGATGTGACTTGGAAGTATGGGTCCTGCATAGAGATTTGGGTCCTAGATTAATGTTATTTGGTTTGTTGAAATTGGATTCGGGCTTTTAGTTTTAAGAAGGCCTTGTCTTGGACATCTTAGTTGGGCTTGGATTTTGATTTTTGAAGAGGATTGGGATTTGGACTTTTGGATGGATTTGGACTTGGTTTTTGATATTTTGGGTTTGGGCTTCTAGCTTGGCTATAGGCCATTATTCTAATGGTAGTTTTTGATGATCGATGGAAACTACCAAAGTCATCCTCATCATTCTATGGGATGTCATCATCACTGTCTGTGAATTGAGACAGGGATTTTTGCAGAAGTTTTTTGAATTCCGACCTGGTTGATGTGGAGGCTAATTTTGCTTGAACTTGAGATTTTGTTAATAGGTATTGGCTTGTTGATTGCTCAAGTTGGGACGAGAATTGTGGATTCTTACCAAACCATTTAGTTAATGCTGATACCGAAATCTTGTCACGGTTAAACTCAGCCCACCATTTTACTCGAAAGCTTCGACTTAGGCATGGCGGTTGAAAAGGGGATGGAAAGGAGTGGATTGAGAAATCCCATGAAATTATCCATGAAATGGAGAATATTGAGAAGAAGTGGAGAAGGAAAAAGAACATTTGATTTCTTTCTGAAGGATTGAATTTTCTTTAAAACAGCTGGAATCCTTCATAGGCTGAAGGTGGAAGGATTTCAGGAATAGGGCCAAAGTAGTGCCAGCATTCACTAAACCAAAAGGGAAAACTTTGATTTGTTTTGAACATAGAAAACCATGAATGGGAATTCAAAGAATTTTGGAAATAAAATACATGGTGCCATGCATCCATATAATCCCAAAGTTAGTGTTGAAGTGTAACAGTTTGTGAGAACTTCCTGTAATAACTATAGTTTTCCCCCAGTCAACTGGAGAGAGCACTTGAAGAATGTGGACAGATGTATGGGTTTGGAGAGAGTTATCCATCTTATCAAAGTGTGGTTTGATTATAATGGACTTAGTATCAACTAGGTGTAGACACCCAATTTTGTCAAGGTGGAACTAATGTTAGGTTGTCGCGAGGAAGAGTCACATGACGAGTCCCAGAGCACCTATTCTTTTTCTCTCATTCTCTCTCTCTAGGTTATCGAAATAGGAAAAAGTAACACTCCTTATTATTTCTTCTCAGCCATACCCTCATACACTTTACATTCTCTCAACTTTCGGTCTAATTTAATTTTGCTAATTAACACCGGAAGAGAAAAATGCTTACTATAGAAAGAAAAAGAGACACACAAGATGGGATCCCAACATTGCAATGGAGAAAAAGCAGCTGCTGGAAATCCCAATATGGATCAGACTCCATGGTCTTCATCTGAAGTTTTGGAATAACCATTGTTCAGCAGAATTGCTAGTTTGATTGGGAAGCCTCTCTACATGGATACTCACACCGCAGAGGCCTCCAGACTAAATTATGCAAGATTGTGTGTGATAGTTAATGCAGCGCAACCTCTTCCAAACTCCATCAAACTTCGTACTTCCTTAGGAGAGATCATCCAACAGGTAGCCTATGATTCGAAGCCTAAAGCTTGTTCCTTTTGTAAAGATTTTAGCCATAGATCATCAGATTAAGCAAGTGCAATCCCAACCCAGGCAAATGTGGAGGTCGGTTTAGAAGACCTCTATTCCTATTAGTTCCTTTCCTACTACCTCCACAATTGTCAACTCTAGTGTGCCTCCCATGGGTCCTTCAAAGTCAGAAACTAAAGGTAACCTTCACCCAAATCGTTTTGCTGCCCTCCAAGATATTGATGACACTACCCCAACGATGGAGAAATGTCCCCAGCTGCAAAGTAATCATGAAGATGATGAAGATGAAAATCTTCCTAAAGAACATTTAGTTCCTCCCTCTGCTGAACCTACTGAACCTTCTGGTCACCACACCATAGCTGACTCGCAACCTCATGAAAATGAAGCATGGCAGGAGGTGAGTAGAAAGAAACACAAGATTTTACGGAAGAGTCAGAGAGCCAGGAAGATGAGTCAGAGGATGAATGACTCCCATGCTTATTAGTGGTCCTCGAAATACAAAGTATAGTGTCTTGGTTGTTAGTGTAGGAATTGATGTCCTCTCTTTTGTGTTTGATCTTGTGCTTGGTTGGGCCTTTTGTTTTGATTTCTTTCCCTTATTGTTTCCCTCTGCATGTAGAGGGTTTGCTTATGTGTATCTTTCTTTTTTATCTATTACATCTGGTAGGGGTCCTGCCTAACCCCAGCTTGCCCATAAAATAAAAAATTAAAAAAGAGAGACACAAACGAAAACAGAAACCACAGAAAGGGATACCACCAAAGAGAAGACGTATGGGTATGGACTTATTCAAAAAATGTAACACTATTTATTCCCAAGCTCTCCCACATTACTTCCCTCCATATTCCTTCTCTAAAATGACTCCACTCTCCATCTTCCTCTATTTTGTCATCTTCCTCGCCGGATTCCGTCTCCGGAATCTGACCCATGCAGCTACCGGCGGCAAATGGGACCTAGTCCAACCGTCCATCGGAGTCTCAGCCATGCACATGCAACTCCTCAACAACGACCACGTCGTCATTTTCGATCGGACCGATTTCGGACGCTCCAACCTCTCATTACCGTCCGGTAAATGCCGAAACGATCCGAACGACCTTGTTCTCCAACACGATTGTACGGCCCACTCGGTCCTATATGACGTCACCTCAAACACCTTCAAACCATTAATGATTTTAACCGACACGTGGTGCTCCTCCGGTACGGTTTTCCCGGACGGTCACCTCGTCCAAACCGGTGGCTATAACGACGGTGACCGGACCGTACGAACATTCTATCCGTGCCAAAACTGCAACTGGGTAGAAACGCCGTTAGCTTTAACGAAACCCCGTTGGTACGCGACTAACCAAATACTCCCTGACGGAACGGCTATCATTATAGGCGGAAGAGGTCAATTTAACTACGAATTTTACCCGAAAACGTCAACAACTAAGGGAATATTCCGTTTTCCGTTTCTACAACAGACAGATGATGCAGTGGAAGATAATCTCTACCCCTTTTGTCACCTCAACGTAGTCGGAAATATTTTCGTTTTTGCTAACAACAGAGCCATTTTACTCGATTACAAGTCAAATGTTGTGGTAAAAACATACCCACAAATTCCCGGTGGGGACCCACGGAATTACCCTAGCTCGGGGTCTTCGGTTTTACTCCCGTTGAAGAATTTAAATGAAGCGGAGGTTTTGATTTGTGGTGGGGCCCGGAAAAGGTCGTATCAGAGGGCGATGAGTGGGAAATTTGTGGGGGCTTTAAATACGTGTGGGAGAATTAAAATCACTGATGAAAACCCTGTATGGGTTATGGAAACAATGCCGAGGGAGAGAGTTATGGGTGATATGGTTTTATTACCTAACGGTGATGTTTTGATTATTAACGGAGCTTCGGCCGGAACGGCAGGATGGACACTTGGCCGGTATCCGGTACTTACGCCCGTAATTTATAAGGTGGATAACCCAGTTGGGAAACGTTTCGAAACGGAGAACCCATCTAAGATTCCTCGTTTGTACCACTCTACTGCTATTCTTACTAGAGATGGGAGAGTTCTTGTAGGTGGGAGTAATCCAAATCCGTATTATACTTTTACCGGCGTACTTTACCCGACGGAGCTAAGTTTGGAGATGTATTCTCCGGCGTATTTGGGTTCAGAGTTTGCGAATTCTAAGCCGACGATTTTGATAGCTCCGGCGAAGGTTAAGTATGGGCAGAAGGTTGCAATTAAGTTTCAGGTAGGGGGTGGATTGAGCACAAATGGGGTGTCGGTAAAGATTGTGGCACCTGCGTTTGCGACACATTCATTTTCTATGAATCAGAGATTGGTTGTTTTAGCGAGTGGGGCTCCGAAAGCTGTGTCTAATTTTACGTATGAAATTATGGTTACAATGGTGGATTCAGGGATTCAAGCACCTTCAGGATATTATCTTATGTTTGTTGTTAATGGAGGGATACCGAGTGAGGGAGTTTGGGTTCAAATTCAGTGATTTATGGTGGGTTTTATTGTGGTTATTGTTGAGTCATTTATTTATGACGTATGTAGTTTGTCCTTGTTGAAGAAGTTCAATAAGGAGAATTAAAGTTATTAAGATCGTGGGTTTCATGTGATTTCTTGTTCTTTCGTTTTCTTTTGTATGGAAAAGTAAATGATTCTACAGGTATTAAGAATAATCAGGTGTTCATATGTGTTCAAATGTAGGAAATAACTCTTTTTTTGCCTTTTCTTTTTCTGAATGAAGATTTGATACATCTCCTGACAAAAGAAGTAGAAAAGTTTTAAACATTCTCTCTCTCTCTCTCTCTCTCTCTCTCTCTCTCTCTCTCTCTGTGCCTCCTTTAGGTGACAATGGTCCGATATGATTTTTTGGGCTATGATCTACCACGATTAGATAACCAGATGGATGGTCTGAATCATGTATATGTGTGCAACGGAATAAGATTAGAAACTTGTAAGGAAAAGGAAAGAAGTGCTTAATGCTGAAGATCAATCTCTTCGAGCTAACTGGGCCGCGTGGGATGTCCCCGTTTAATTTTGAAAAACTGGAATGTTCGCTAGAAAAATTCGTGATTTTATCACTATCACTTCAATTGGGATCCTATAGTTTATTTGAGTTTTTATATATATGGTGAATACTTTATAGTCCAGTTTTTTTCCAAAAGTAGTATACGTCTCACACCATTGGATAATCCAAACTGTCCATTTGATGGGCCACAACGTAAATAGGTTGTGCCCAAACATGCAGTTCCTCTAGATCGGAGGGCTAAGATCCTCTTTTATAAATGTTTTATTTTTTTGTCAGAAGCTTTTTACGTTCCTACAGTACTTTTTGGAAAATACTGGACTATAAGCCCTTATACCATATAAAATCTCCATTTATGATATAGAAGGAGAAGACATATATTCTGGCCCCCCTACTTTTGATAATGGCAATCTTCTCTTTGTTTTGTAATTGTGTGATTGGTTGTTATTGGCACGGATTTAAATTTCGGTTTCGGTTTTAGTTTCAGTCCCTACCGAAACTGATTTTTTTTTTTTTTTTCAAATTTCAGTCATTTTGGCTGAAATCCAAAATTTTCAGATTTTGGACCCAACCAAAATCCAAAATTTTGGATTTCGGCCCAAATTTAAAACAATAGTTATTAGTCCGTAGCAAATAAGGAGTGTACCGCAATCATTTTACTCAGGGTGGCTCTCATTTTCTCCTTGTGAGAATGAGAAATGTAAATGAATCCGGAAGATCCCCTTGGACAAACCAGCCCGTTTCCGCTTGTTTCTCCATTTCCTAGCAAAATCTGCACTAGAAAAGAGTTTAAGCCTGATTTTTTGAAGCCATGCTGCTTTGATCATGTTAGGTGCCTCGATAGGTCCAACTTGGGTAAAATAAATTTATTTAGATATTTGTAGTTTTTAGATTTTGTTCTCTAGTTGTTTGGTATGGGCCCAGTCAGAGGAGAATAATTCTCACTTTGGAACCCTTCCACACTTTAATGCAAATTATATTAGCATGACCCTCTCACAAATCATATAAATAACTACCCACAGAATTTGTTTGGTCTTTCAGCTGTTCTCTCCTATCTTTTTTCTGCCACCTCTAATATAAATAGAGATAATCCTATTTAAATATAAAAAATAAAATATTATACAAGTGAATCAAATTAGTACATACAATGGAAAAACTTGGGGGACCTTGAGGATAATTAAGACAACCTTATAATTGAAAAGACTCTATTTACTATCAAATACCTTAAAATGCTAAATTCCTTATAACTATTAAATATCTTATACATGCCCGTATGGGTAGCAACGGACCCAGACAGTCCAATGAATTCTAAGGACGGAAAGTTGGTTTATAGGATTTGGGCATAGCAACGTCATTGGAGGTCCAAATTTACTTTGGATCCTGATCCAGACATAGCCACAAAATCTGATGGAATGTTTTACATACGGATGGAAGGTGTACATTAAAAAACTATACTTAAACCAAAAACAAAATGTTACTTTCTCACTTTTCGTTTTGACAACAATTCTTCTGTCTTTGGACATTCTTCCCTCTCCTCCCTCCCAACACTAAGGCCTTGTTCGTTCCAGATTGTACAACCGATGGTTAAAGGCGTTATTTATCTTTTATCCTTTAACACTCCTCTGCACGTGTGGCCTACTTAGCACACACGTGGCGCATGCGGTCACACTTGGGGCCGACCATCGCATGTGGAATTTTACTATCCGGGAGGTTTGAACTCGAGACGTTTGGCTCTGATACCATGTTAACTTACCAACTTCTCCAAAAGCTTAAGCTGTCGGAGAAAGGCATTATTTATCTTTTATACTTTAACAAGTAGAACCTAGGACACTCCGATTCAAAATGGATCACTGGATCACTAACCAGACTCAGAAAAGTAGGATCCAAAAAGCACTCCAAAAAGATCCAACCGATAACTGATCAGCAAGGAACTTGACCAAGACATAGGTGGTTCCACCATCAAAACCCCTTCAAACAAGCTTTCCTTAATCTATTAATTACCTTACATATTTAAATTTCCTGATAGCTATTAAATGCCTTAAATATTACATCTTTAATCTCTATCTCTATTTTTATATCAAAGAAATTTAGTCATAAAAGGGCGTGTCTTTCATATAAATATTGTAAAGGCTATGAGCGTTGACGTACAACTGTATGACTGCATGATTTATAATGAAATACGATAATAAAAGGCTGTCATTATAAAGAAATTGTTAAACGAGTCATTTAACTATTTAAGATCCTTTTTTTCTTCTTTTCGAAATGGATGTACTTTTTCTGTAAAAAAAAACAAAAAACAAAAGTAAGTTATATCGTGATAGCTTGTCACGGGCACATTCAACGCTCCCGGGCTTTTTTTTTTTTTTGGGGGTGTGGTGGCTTTCCTTCGTTTCGGATCACCAAACTCAAATGCAAAGATTGTTTCTCCTTTTATAAAAGAGAAAACGGTTCCTACACATATGTGTAGAGAGTTCTCTACACACTAGCTTAAAATACAGTGGGGACCCACATTGTTTGGGTGATCCAAGCCATCCATTTTAAAGGCCCTCACATAGATAGGGTGTCTACAAAAAATCAGATACATAGGATCATCCCAACCCTACGATTTGCGGAGGTAAAATGGATGTCTTTAAACCTTCACAAATTAGTCCATTTTTTGCTTCCACAGTTCGAATGGTTAGGATGATCCTATGGATCTGATTTTTTGTGGACACCCTATCTATGTGAGGGCCTTAAAAATGAATGGTTTGGATCACCCAAATAATGTGGCCCCCACTGTATTTTAAGCTAGTGTGTAGATAACTTATCTACACATGTGTGTAGGAACCGTTTTCTCTTTATAAAATGTTGTTTTTGTCGTTATTAATTCTCCCCCCTCGTGATAACGGATGTGATATGTGACTATTGCTACTACTGAATTGATATCCACAGCCCCATATTTTGATATTGGCACTCCTCACATTATTAAACACTTCTGACTAACTGTTGATAGTTTTTCAGATTGTGAAACTTTTGAACTGGAAAGGGAAATGAGATCACCACAACCATGTTTTGATAAATGCACTAACCAACTTTTCTTTTAGTATTTAAAGGGTGGTCAAAGGCTAGTACAGTTCCCTAATAGCCCTCACAAGCCAATTAAAATAGAAAAGACAAGTTGAATTTGTGCAATTATTAAAACATGGCATTGCCAATATCAGTGGGATAGGAAAAATGCTCAAAATACGGTAGCTTTTAGGCTCGTTCCAAAAGAGCCAGTCTCTGAGTCCCGCCTATGCCACTACTTGGATCAGATCCATTGATCAGTTGATTCAAAGCGGCAACCACAGGTCCGGCCAAATGCTGTAGGGAAAACCTTAATCGGATGATCCTAATTCCTGATCCATGAACAAAAGATGTACCATTGTTGAAAGTAGTTCTTTATCTTACGCTTACAATTTTGATTAAATGAGAGACCAAAACCATGTGGGTGGCCTCGTGGTGTTCTACATGATCAACGGTCTCAATTACACCTATGCTCCCTGTGGGACTGTAGAATTGATTTTCATCCTAAATCCTAATGGTGCGATCTACATGAGTCGGGTTGAGCTGTTGCTAAAACAATGAATATGAATCAACCCGAATCCAACTTCATTTTAAGGTAAAAGCCTAACCCGAATTCCCAAAAATCGGCCTGAGTTGCACCCTAATTAGAAACGCATGAATATATAGTGCCACTATTATAACAAGGGAAAATTATTAAAAAAATGCAAAGTTTATGCTAAATTGTGAACAAAGGGTGGACATTTCAAATCTATAAAAAAAGGGCTGTCATGTACGAAAATAGACCATTTAAGACGAAAATACCCCCCCTTTGCTTTTTCCCACCAACTATGTAGGATCTAATCCCTAAGCAATTTCACCTACCACCTTTTCTTTTTTTTCTTCTTCCCCAAGCAAGTTCCAATGTGAGAAACAACCATTCCCAATACCTGGGTTGATGAAAAACAGCCATTGCCAACGTAAAAAACAGCCATTGTTCTTTGGAAAAAAAATGGAAAATGTTATCCGCACTACCGTATTTTGATGAGGACACTCCTCACTTTATTAAAAGTACTGTATGGCCCGCACCATAGGAAGATCCAAACCGTCCATTAGATGGGCCACAGCCTAAATAGGTTGTGCCCCAAAAAGCATTTCCATAGGTTGATCATAACCCTCCATTTTGTACATGGACTGTACACATCCAACTTAACCCCTAATGTTTAAAAAGTTACAAGTAAACCTCCTGTGGTTCAATTTGTATAAGGTAAGCCCCCTCTTTTGAAACACTGTCAATGCTAATGAAGACCCCATACAACCCTCCAAATCCCATACCCGAATCCAAACACTACCAAAAACATAGTGGGCCCACATTGTTTGGATCATCCAAAGCGTTTATTTGATGGGCCCTCACATATATAGAATGCCCATTCTACTGGACTCCATTCGGAAGTCCGAAAATTTGGTCGGAAGTCCGAAAAAAGTTTCAAACTTCCGAATGGAGTCCAGTAGAATGGGCATTGTATTGGACTCCATTCGGAAGTTTGAAATTTTGTTTTGACTTCCGAGTAGGGTTAGCAGCCGATGGTACGTCCTAAGATTGAAGGGTTAGGATGATCCGATGGAGCTGATTTTTTCGGCACACCCTATATATGTGAGGGCCCATCAAATGAACGCCTTGGATGATCCAAACAATGTGGGCCCACTGTGTACCTCGGAACTACTAGGGAACCACATTTTATACCTCGGAACCACTAGGGAACCACATTTTATACCCCGGAACTACTACAGAACCACATTTTATACCTTGGAACTACTAGGGAACCACATTTTATACCCCGGAACCACTACGGAACCACATTTTATACCTCGGAACCACTAGGGAACCACATTTAATACCTCAGAACCACTCTTGGAACCACTTAACACCTCGGAACAACTATAATATGGTTCCCAAGTGGTTCCGAAGCCTATGTAATGGTTCCAAAAGGTTTAAAACACTCATGATCAGTTTCAAAATACTATTAGAATGTTTCAATCACAAGTAGCACTCTTGAAACCATCATTTAGACTCTTGGAACCACTTAACACCTCGGAACAACTATAATATGGTTCCCAAGTGGTTCTGAAGCCAATGTAATGGTTCCAAAAGGTTTAAACCACTCTTGGAACCATAATTTAGACTCTTGGAACCACTTAACACATCGGAACAACTATAATATGGTTCCCAAGTGGTTCCGGAGACTATGTAATTTTTCCAAAATGTTTAAAACACTCATGATGAGTTTCAAAACCAATTTCATACTATTATAATGTCCCAATCACAAGTAGCACTCTTGGAACCATAATTTAGACTCTTCGAACAACTTAACACCTCAGAACAACTACAATATGGTTCCCTATTGGTTTCGGGGCCTATGTAATGGTTCCAAAGGTTTAAAACACTCATGATCAGTTTCAAAACTAATTTCATACTATTAGAATGTCCCCATCACAAGTATCACTCTTGGAACCATAATTTAGACATACTTGAAGCTATGTTTATCACCCAAGTAGTTTAGTAAGCAATGGTACTTTTTTTGGGAAATGTTGTCTACACTACTGTATTTTGATGAGGGCACTCCTTACTTAATTAAAAGTACGGTATGGCCCCCACATAGGATGATCCAAACTGTCCATTAGATGGGCCACAGCCTAAATGGGTTGTGTCCCAGAAATCATTTCCATGGGTTGATCCTAACCCTCCGATCTATAGAGGGTTAGGATCAACCCTCTAACATTCTGATCGGAGGGTTAGGATCAACCTATGGAAATGCTTTTTGGGACACAACCTATTTAGGTTGTGGCCCACCTAATGGACGGTTTGGATCATCCTATGGTGCGGGCCATACAGTACTTTTAATAAAGTGAGGAGTGTCCTCATCAAAATACGGTAGTGCGGATAACATTTCCCATTTTTTTTTTCAAAGAACAATGACTATTTTTTACATTGGCAATGGCTGTTTTTCATCAACCCAGGTATTGGCAATGGCTGTTTCTCACGTTGGAACTTGCTTGGGGAAGAAGAAAGAAAAGAAAAGGTGGTAGGTGAAATTGCTTAGGGATTAGATCCTACATAGTTGGTGGGAAAAAGCAAAGGGGGGGTATTTTCGTCCTAAATGGTCTATTTTCGTATATGACAGCCCTTTTTTTATAGATTTAAAATTTCCACCCATTGTTCACAATTTAGCATAAACTTTGCATTTTTTTAATAATTTTCCCAAAGGATTCTGAATATCATTTTTTCTATTAGAGAAAATATAAGATTAAATTCGGGGTTAAAAATAGAAAAAATATAGGAAAATATTTTTGCACCGGAAATTACCATGTAGGATACAAGGTTAAAAAAACTTGTTGGCCATCAAAACTTCCGTCCGTCGCCCATAGTTCTACCCTCATTGAATGATCCTAGGCACCGATCGATGGCACTAAAAATGATGTCCTTTTAATCCGTTAATTTTCTTGTCATTGATTCTTTGCACCGCTCAATCTTGACATTGAGATCCCCATCAGCGTTGGAGGCGGACCCCCACTAGATTGCCCAGTGATGTCTCACACACAAGGTTAACCTCGTTCATCGGCTTGCATGGTTTGAGCTCATGTTTGTTGTTCGTACTTTACAGTTGGGTTTCTTTGATCCACTTCTAGTCACTAGTTTGGTGTAGTATTGCACCTTCCGTTGTATATAGAAAAAAATAATTAAATCCCCTTGAAATCCTTACATGGGAGATGAGAAGTAGATCTCAAAAGTGGAAGGTGAAATATAGGGTTGCAACTTGGGCCACTTTTTACCAGACCCACATCGACCCAACCCGAAAATAACCCATGTTAGGTGTAGAAATCATGGGTCGGGTTTTAGGTTGAAAAACCCGACTCAATCTCAGGTCAGATTGGAAAAAAAACCCGAAACCCTACCCAACCCGACCTAAGATTGGCGAATTATTTTCTAATATATTGATATAGTTGTTTTCATTGGGCTGATATGCTTGTGATGTGAAAAAAATGTTTCTTAAATTTATACACTTGATGATATAGATAAAGAGATTTTTGGCGTGAAAATTTGTCATTTTCTACAATCTTTGAAACTCATTTATCCTATGCTAAATAATAAAAACCCGACCAGACTCGAACCAACCCGAGAAACTATATTGGGCAGGAGAACGGGTTTATGAACCTTGGGTTTTCTGAAAGAAAACCCGACCCGACCCGAGATAATTTCTCGGGTAGGGTTCTAGAAAACCCCGGCCCATCCCACCCGAGTTGCAACCCTAGTGAAATATCTATAAGCTCTAAAAAAACTCGAATCTCACGTAAAATCACCAGAATACCACTTCCATTGAGAATCGGGAAACCAAGACTGGAACCAAGGAAATTCCCCCACGTCACATGGCATAGGATCCCACCCGATATAATTTCTCGGGCAGCGTAGGGTTCTAGAAACCCCGACCCACACCACCTGAGTTGCAGCCATAGTGAAATATATGAGATCTCAAATACCCCAATCTCATGTAAAATGACCAAAATACCTCTATAAGATGGCATAGGAGGGGTAGTTTTGCTATTTTAAGGAAACAAAAAATCAACAAAAGAAGGAAAAGATTGCTAACATGAGTAAAGGCTAGACTTGGCAAACGCGACCTGTGCCCACGGGTCGACCCAACCCACCCGCAAATTTGCGGGCATGGGTCGGGGTTTTAGTGACCCGCCAAAGCCGATCCGCGGGTGACCCAACCCGCAAAAACACGGGTCGGGTCGGGTCAAGCCGCAGGCACCCGCGATTTTTTGGATTTTTTTTAACATTTTTTTTTAAATAGAAAATGAGATCAAGGGCTAAGAGCATCTCACTTTTTGAGCTAAAATAGTGCACTTGTGTTTGGAAATCAACCCTTCTAACAGCATCTCACTTTTTGAGGACTCCCAACTTCCAGCAGCTCATGAGCATTACTAATTTACTATGCATAAATACACTCTCTATTTTTCAAAATAGATGATTGGAAGGTACAGCCCACACCATAGGATGATTCAAACTGTGCATTTGATGGGCCATAGTGTAAATAGGTTGTGCCCAAAAATCATTAGCATAGGATGATTCTAACCCTCCGATCTATAGAGGGACTGACATTATGGACACTTCTATAGATCGAACAGTTGAGATCGTCCTATGGCAATGATTTTTGGGGCACGATCTATTTACATTGTGGCCCATCAAATGTACGGTTTGGATCATCCTATGGTGTAGGTTTTACCGTCCATTTTGAAAATTAGGGGGCGAATTCATACATAGAAGGGGTGAATTTATCACCGCCCAATAAAAACTCTGTTTTGAAAAAACATGCGGGTAACCCGTGGGTCGACCCGACCCACCTGCAGTGGGTACGGGTCACCTGGTTGCTGACCCGTAGGAATGAGGGTCATTTTTGACCCGCAACCCGCACCCGCATGAGCCATGGGTCGACCCGACCCGACCCACCTGTTTGCCAGGTCTAGTAAAGGCTATTTGTTTGGTTCGACTGTAGGTTACCATATCATTTTTCGTATTTATTAACCAAAACACCCATATTTTATAAAATGACCAAAATAATCTCATATAACCAAAATACCTTTATACCAAAAAAAAGAACAAAATTCTCATAACTCATGAATTTGATTAAAATCAAGGTTTTAAATTTCGACCGAAATCTTGGATTTCGGAATTCGGTCAAGACAAAAATCGAAATGTTCCGAAACTGAAATGGCCGAAAATTAAAATATTATATTTTAGTTGTTTACAGAATTTAAGCTGTAATTTCGGCCAAAATTTCGGCTAAAAAAACTGGCATTTCACGTCTTTCTACCCAATTTTTGCCAAAATTTTGAGATTTTGGCAGAAATTTCGGTCTTGGTTAGGTCCGAAAATTCATGCTGAAACTGAAATTTAAAACCTTGGATGTAATAGAGCAACCTAGCGGTTGGGCTCTTGCAAGAATGCCTTTCACTTTATCATTCTGTAAATAATTTCTCATGGAAATGTTAACTATCATCAAGCAAATTGTAGAATTTAAAATTCCAAAAAATTAAAGGACGCAGACCATATGGTAAAAATAATTTTAAGAAAAATTATCCATAATAAAAACAAAATCTTATTGCACATCCAAACATGCACTTAGGGTAAGCATTTGTTGTTGTGTGTAGCATATTTAGGTCATACTTTTACCTATATGAGATGACTAAGCTTATAAATTACCTCATATTTTAAGAAGATAATCTTTTTGAACAATCACCGTTTTGGGAAAACAACGACTATATCTGTCCATTGATTAGGTTGAGTCAGGCCATTGAATCTTGTCAGCTGTCCCATGTTTGGCCCATTATCCCCTTTATATGGCCCTCATCGTTTGATCCTAGCCATTAAAAAATACACCATTTTAAGAAGTCTCCAAATCATCGATTGTTTACACCTATTTGTTTAGGCCCTTTTTGTTTAAGATTATGCCAACCGTTTTTGGTTTGGTCTCAAAATTAAACGAACATGGCCTTAAGATTATGCCAACCGATTGCGAGTGCCAAACCGATTATTGGACTCAAATAACATAAATTTGAGTCCAATAATCGGTTTGGCACTCGCAATCGTTGTCATAATCTTAAACGAAAAAGGATTGCTACTATTATCTACCTTTGGAATGGATTTAAATCCCATTGGGCTATTCTACATAGTGAAAGATACCCTACACTTGGGGTTGACTACTTGCTAGGACAATTTTATCTTTTGTATACCCTTGGGATTGGCTACCTTGCTTGTATGGTATACCCTAGTAACTAGGGCTGTCAATGGACCGAGACAGTCTGATGATCTAATGGATTCGAACTTTAATGGATAGGATTTGGATACACCAACTTAATTCTAACAATGTCCATTAGATCTACATCCTAGTCCCAAATTGGTTTGGATCGTGACCGAGACAGCCAAAAATTCCAATGGAGCATCCTAAATTCGAATGGGCCACCAATGTATGAAAATACCCATTCTTTCTAGCGCACATCCTAAAAATTTGAGGTCTTACCAATGTGACCTTGGCCTAGTTTAGGTTTTAATGGAAGCCTAAAAAACCCACAAAGATACCACGTTCTAGCAACTTTGGAAGACCAATAATCTCAAAAATTTAGAGATTAGAAGGCAGCACTATTGTTCTCAATAGAGTGGATCAAAGTGATAGCGATTTCACTAGATCAATTTTTGTTGCACAGAGATTGATAGGTCTCTTATTCATTTTGTTTTCAACTCCTACCAGTTCATTGGTTTAAAACATTGAATTAATCAATGGGTAGGAACTAGGAACTACCTAATTTATGGTTGGCAATAGTAGCCTCAAATTTTACCTCCATGAGAGATATACATACAAGATCAAGCACTAAAATCACCATGCTCTATCCGACTTGGTCAACACGAAAGCCCGATGTCCTCATCCTCTCAATTTCTCAAATCAATCCAGCACAGCCAACTACGGTAATATACGATTATTCATTTTATTCTTGTTGAGATTTCCTATCAGTCTCAATCCTGTACGGCTGTAATAAAATTAAATGGAAAGAGTTTTGTTTTAATTACATTCATTACTATTACCTTCTTTTGTTCAGTACTTGTTTTATATTTGACTCACTCAAATTAGTTAACCGGTCACAACTAATTGTATCTAGAAATTACTTATAGAGAAAACCTCAAATGCTCACCACTGAGTGGGACATCCAAGACTATCATTAGACCTGGCAAACGGGTGGGGCGGGCCGGGTTTGACCCCACCCGTACCGGTCCGGGTGAAACGGGCCGGGTCGCAATGACCCGGAAAATTTTACGGGTTACGGACCTTGGACCCGCACATGGCCCGTACAGGCCTGGTTGACCTGCGGGTCCCGTTTTTTTGCCATTTTTTACTCATTTTCTTTTATTTTTGTTCCTGTTTTTATGCCCACATTTTTTCCTGTTTTTTTTTTTTTACACACTGTAATAGGATGATCCAACCCGTCCGTCCATGTGATGGGCAATGACATAAATAGGTTCAGCCCAAAAAATCATTTCCATAGGATGATCCTAGCCCTCTAATCTATGTAGGAATCGCATATCATTATTTATGGAAACCTCTTCAGATTGGAGGGCTAGGATCATCCTATGGAAATCAATCATAGGATTTTTACCCCTGTTTTATCCAAGAATTAATTACAATCAAGAATCAATTGCCAAAACAAGAGAGGACCTGGATTCATCGTGTTCAAAGACAAAAGCTGAAAGCCTATTTTGGGTTTTGAGGCCCTGTACAGTGAAGAAACCCCAACAAACAATGAACCACAAAAACCCTATTTTGGGTTTTTAGAAGGCCTATTTTCTAAGATTTAAGAAGATTAAAAAAAAGGGAAAAAAAACCACTTAGAAGAAAGAAGAGAGAGAGAGAGATCCGTACCTGCGAAGAAGCTTGAGGAGAGTGGAGGCGATGAGGTGGCGACGCTTCTGGAGGTTGAAGCGTACAAAAGAAACCCTATTTCGTGTCTTTTTTTTTTTGCCTGGACTCTCGAGTAGGGGTGTTCATTATTCGGTTAAAACCGAATAACCGAATTGGTTCGGTCGGTTCGGTTCGGTTTTGGTTTTCTTTTTTTGGAAATTCGGTTATTCGGTTATTTGGTTATCTCAAAACAAAAAATTCGGTTAACCGAAATAACCAAAATTATGATAAAAACCATTATTTTTTTAAAAAAAAAGTGCTATATGGGCATTCCGTAGGATGATCAAAACCGTACATTTGATTGATCACAACTTAATTAGGTTGTGCTCAAAAAATCATTTCGATTGGATGATCCTAGCCCTCCGATTGAAACCAAGATTTTGCTTTTTTTTCCTCTCTTTCTCCCACTATTCGGTTATTTGGTTATAACCGAATAACCGAATTTTTAATCGGTTAGGTTTTGGTTCGGTTTTTCAAATTTTCGGTTCGGTTACCGAAATTTGATAACTGAAATTATTTCGGTTATCAAATTTCGGCTATTTCGGTTCGGTTATAACCGAATAACCACCCCTACTCTGGAGAGAGAGTCACAAATTTCGTTAAAGTTATACGAAAAAAAAACCAAACTTCTTTTTTTTTGTTAAGTTTTTTACGGGCACCCACGGGGTCACAAAATCTTGACCCGGACCTAGAAATTACGGGCGGGCCGGGTCGACCCACCGGTCCGGGTCAATTTTTGCCAGTTCTAACTTTCATTGTTATCCTATCTGTGTGTGTGTGAGAGAGAGAGAGGCTGTATTGGTTTAAAATTTTTGTGAAAAAAGTCAAGGCCTATTTCTCGAAAGCGCTTGGAAAATGATTAAGACCCGGCCTTCACTGTTTGTTTTAAGGGTTCAACTTGGGTCGGGCTCAACCCGTACCTGATGGGTTCGACCCGATTTTGGCCGGGTTGGGTTGAGTTGGGAAAAGCCAACCCGATTTAATTTAAGGTTGGGTTAGGGTTGGGCCCTAGATTACCCAAACCCAACCCAACTCAACTCAACCCGAACCCAACCTGACTCAACACGACCCGATTTGGAGCTGGGCTGGGTTAGGGTTGGCCATCCTTAACCTGAGGCTCGTGTTGGGTTGGGTTAGGGTTGAGGGAATGCTATCTCGGGTTGGGTTACGGTTGGCCTCAACCCGACCCGAGTTGCACCACTAGTTTTGGATTTTGACAACCTATTGTGAGTCTAAAACGAATTATTGGACTCAAATTTATCTTTAATTTTGAGGCCAATAGTCGGTTTTGGATACACAATCGTTTCTAAAAATAAAAAGATAAAAAGAACAAGGCCTTTATCTGAGGATCTAAAACTTTTCACTTTATATTTGCTAATGTAAACAAATATACACACTAGTATTTTGGGCTCGTGCTATGCATGGTGTAAAATGTGGGCCCCATCCCATCAAAACATGAGTTGCAAAATGAGTGTTGCCAACTGATGATGCCGAAATCCGCTTGGTACGATCTAGCGGTGATAGAGTTGGCTCTGCAAGTAAACAACGAGTGTGTATGGAGGAGAATGTGACTGAACTTGGTTTTTTCCAAGTTGCCTACGTACCCCTTTTGTGAGGATCAAGTCAGATGTAGTTCCATTTTAAGTGTGAGGGTCTCCTTTTATAGAGAATAGAATCCATACTGATAAGAAACTTACTATTTTAGGAGTCTTTCCTAATTGGTCGACTTCCCCGGGAGATAAGTTTATATCTATTTTTTGAGGCCAAGGGCCTCAGGATGAAGCGATACCTCCAGAAGGTAAAAAAAAAGCTGCAGAGAATGGGGGAAGTTGAGATCCTCCAGATACCACGAGACATGAACAATCGAGCGGACGCATTGTCAAAAATGGGCTCCGAAGAAACCCATGACTTCAGCACCGTGCTCACGGAGATACTGTCCCACCCCAGCATCGATGAGGTACAAGTCTTGGAAATTCCACCAGGACCAAACTGGATGGATCCCATCATGCGATACCTGAAAGACGGGATACTATCCAAAGACAAGCTGGAAGCCCGACGCCTAACCGCAAGAGCCGCCCACTATGTGGTCGACGGACCCAGGCTGTACAAACGGTCATACACATGGCCGTAGCTCCGATGCCCGGTACCCTCCGAATCGGAGTCCGCACTACGGGAAGTATACGAAGATATCTGCGGAGACCACGGAGACGGTAGGATTCTAGCTCAGAAAATCGTAACGCACGGCTACTTTTGGCCTACGATCCTCAGGGACGCCAAGGAATTCGTCAAAAAATGCAGCCCGTGCCAGAGGTACGCAACCACCCCCCGTCAACCGGCCACACCATACACCGCGATGGCAGGGCCCCTGCCTTTCGTCATGTGGGGCATGAACCTGCTCGGGCCATTCCCAAAAGCCCCTGGGGGACACACGATGTTGTACGTCGCCATCGACTACTTCACCAAGTGGGTCGAAGTTAAAGCCGTGGCAAAGCCCAATTGAAAAGCGACGGAGATGTTTTTCTATCATGACGTGGTCTGCCGCTTCGGCATTCCAAGGATACTTGTAACGGACAACGGACCCCAGTTCGCAAGTGCTGAATTCAGCAGATTCTGCGATAACCTAAGCATCGAACACCGTTTCGCCTCCGTAGCACACCCGCAGGCCAACGAGCAGGTGGAGGTAACTAACAGGATCTTGCTCCAGAGCCTCAAGAAGCGATTGGGAGAAGCTTGAAAGAACTGGGTAGAGGCACTCCCTAGCGTCCTCTGGGCCTACCGAATGACGCCGCCGACAACAACCGGGGAGTCTCCTTTTAGTTTAACTTTCGGGGCCAAAGCAGTCATTCCGTTGGAAATCGGCCTCTCCAGCTTCCGCACGGAGAACTATGACGAATAAGGAAATTCCGAGCTCCTCCGGAACACTCTCGATCTCGTGCTCGAGAAAAGAGAGCAAGCCCTCCTCCGAACCGCCTCCTACCAGCAAAGGGTGGCACGATACTACAACGCCCCAGTAAGAAAGTGCACAGTAAAGCCCGGAGACCTAGTACTACGACAGGCGGAGGTATCCGACCCCTGCAACACCGGGAAACTCGCACCTAAATGGAAAGGACCCTACAGGGTCGTTCGAGCACTCCGCCCCGGGGCCTGGCAGCTAGAGCGCCTCGACGGGACCCCAGTCCCTCGAAGTTGGAGCATGGATAACCTCCGAGAATTTTACCAGTAAGAAGGTAGGGTAAGGTCTGTGTTTTTCTTTTAAGATATGACGGATGTTTGTTTGTTTCCTTTTTGTGGTTTCTAGAAGCAAAACCACGTTTTCCCCTTTACAAATCAATGGAATAGCATTTCTACCTGAGCCATGTGCATCTCCACTTTCCGGCCCATGATGAATAAAGGGCCGGAAAGAGACAGGGAGTGAGACAGAGGTAGCATCGGGGCCGATCCCCCCGAAAATACCCTAAAACGCTCCTCATGAAAAAAAGACCTCCCCTTTAAGGGCAGGCGGGACCCATTAACTCCGAGCTGATCACTCGAGGGGAAGATGGTCCTTCCACGAATAAGACGCTCTACAAGGGTGCACTAGAAGTTCTCTCGCCAACCAAGATTACAGCTTAATAGCTCGCCACGAAGAGAAATACTGAAAAGCTCAAGGGGCCCACGGCGCATTATATAAAAAAAAGAAATTATATATATATATATATATATATATATAGTTCAAATGTTATTATAAGACCAAGCATGTCAATAATACCATGAAAAAGAAGCAAAATGCCCAAGGCATCCGAGCCTCACTGAGCCCCCGCAGAGGTCTCAGTAACTACAGTAACTTCCAAGGCAAACGCCGGATCCCCGACCGGTGTCGGTGTATCCACTGGTGCCGGCAAAAGATCCTCCGGAACGTTTTCCTCGGCCTCGTGCACCAACTTCTCGAGAGGGAAGGAAGGATCAACCTCGCGAACGCGCCGTCGGCATTCAACAAAAGCATCTATTTCAATATCCACGTTGAACGAAGCTGCGGCCTTGAGAAACTCCTCGGAATCCCGCCATTCCTTCCGCACCCTCGCCAGCTCCTCAGCGTGCTTCTATCGAGCCACCACCAATCTATCTTCCGCACGGCTTCTCCCATCCACTGTCTGCCGGAGGTCCACCCGAAGTTGGGAAACAGTACCATCAAGCGCCACTTTTTTTGCCTGGGCCTTCTCCAAGTCCTCGCTCAGTTTCGGACTCGCTCCTCGAAAGCACCTATCTCAGACTCATCCTCGACCAGATACTGCACCATCTTCCTGGCGTAACTTTGAGCCTGCAAGAAGCAAACCGTTAGGAAATTTCCACTTACGGTCTCAAAGGCAACAAAAAGGGAAAAACACAAGCAGGGAAGCAGGCCACCCGGTACTTACGCAGGACGTTGACTGAAAATATCGAGCCCCCAGGGCCTTGCGGTCGAAGCCTTCTAACTCAGCCTCATCGCCAGGAAGGGCGGTTGTCACCCCTAGCTCCACCCCGACCCGGGGATTGGCAAGGATGCCATCCTTGACACCAATCTTCCAGTCGGGTTTAAATAGCTCTCCCCGCGTTCGAAAGCACTGTGAAGAAAGCTCCATCCGCTCCAGAAGCAGCTTGGTCATAACTGACCCTTCCAGCCGACTCGGCACATCCTCCGTAAAGGCAGGAGGACGCACCGCACGGCCAGCCTTCCCCTGTTTAGCGCAAGAAGGGGCAACCCTCTTGGCGGAAGGCTCCAACTCCCGATGAGGAGACCTGGCCGTACCCTTTTCTCCTACAGGTCGACAAGAGGAGCTAGATGGCGTGGATATGAGAAGCCTAGTTTGCGATCGGTCCAACCTGGCCGCGGCCATAAAACCGGAGGGAATCTTCTTACTGCTCACAGGACCCTTTGTCGCCGCCGCCGCGACCCCCTTTCCCCTGCCAGCATCACCGGAAGAAGACATACCTGCTGCCAAAAACAGAAGAACAACAACCACTCAGAGCAAAGAAAAACAACAACTCAAAAAAAAAATATGCTTAAGGCGCATATGGACAAACCCAGGGAAAAAGGCTCACCGCGATGACTGGCGGAACTCTCCCCCGTTTCTTCGCCCGTACAGCGGACCCTCCTCTCCATAGCTCCCAGCAAACTGAGCCTCTTCAGACCCCTCTCCCATATAAACTCAGAAACATCAATAGCCTCCCCAGAGGCGAGCTTCCCCAAGTCAAACTTACTACAGTCGGACTCGTCGGGGAGGGACTTCCTTCGCCACTCAACGGAGCGCCTCCAAGAACGAGGGAAGCCCCAACCGGCGTCCGACGGAGGAATAATGAACACGTACTCCTCCTTCCACTTCTTAATGGAAGAAGGCAAGTTCGCCGCAATTTTTACCTGAGGACGCTGGGTCAGATACAACCAGCTGTCCTCCCCTTTCACCAACGGGCTAAGGGCAACACAACCCCGGAGCAGAGGGAGGGTAGGCTGAATCTTGTGAAGACCCGCCTTGGCCACAAAGGCTAAGAGAGTACGCCAACTATTAGGCGCCAGTTGGGAGGGGGCCACCCGGTAAAACTCGAGGGCCTCTACTATAATACCCAAGAGTGGAAACCTAATCCCCGCCCGGAAAGCCTCCACGTAGAAAGCTACTTCTTCCTCCGTGATACCCTCACACACCCCCTCCTCAGAGGAAGGAACCCTAATCCCATAATCGTCGGGAATGTGAAACTCCCTCCTAATCTTCTCCGCCGCCCCCTCTTCCAAGGTACTCCTATAACACGCCACCCGACCAGGGCGGATAACGGCATCAGACCGAATGTCCCTAATCTCCGCCTCACAAGCGGAAGAGACTCGAGCAGGAGATTCCAAGGGAGCGGCCTCCAACGACGATCCAGAAGCCCCGGAGCTATCCTCCGACTCCCTGGGCAGCTGTACATCTCGAGAGTCGCCGCCCCCGCCCTTTACCAACCGCCTCCTTTTCCTTGGCGGAGCCCTCTCCACTACTTCTACTGACTCGGAAGACGGACTCTGAGAACCGGTTGCGACAGACATCGTAAAACAATCAAATGTCGGGCAGAATAAAAAGCACAGAACTCACCAGGGCAGACAAACGAGGAAAAACCAGAAGAAAGTTGGTGAAGAGTAACACGTAGAAAAATCGCTGCAGAAGAAAGCCCGCTTCACCCGAGGAAGACGAAGAAATGAAACAAAGAATGAAATCCCTAAAAAGGCTTTAAAAAGAGCTAGGGTTTCAACACGCGTCGATTGGTCTCCCTTTCCTTCTAATCCGATGGGACGCGCACACGTGACGCCGATTGGGAAATTCGAGGGAACCGCCGAAAATCGAAAGCTCCATACCCCCGACTGAAAAGACGTTGCTACCCCTACCACTAGGTGACTTCCCTAGCAAGCCATCCCTAAATTCTACCCACCTAAGGGGAAGAAAGGGTCCGAATGGAAAATACCACGTACGGTGAGAAAATACTCAGGACCCATCACAAGGGCCCGACATACAATTCCACAAGATGGAAAATACCACGTACGGTCGGGAAAGGCTCGTTACCCATCACAAGGGCCCGGCACACAATTCCACAAGATAGAAAATACCACGTACGGTGGGAAAAGGCTCGGGACCCATCACAAGGGCCCGCCATACAACTCCACAAGGTGAAGAATACCACGTACGGTCGGGAAAGGCTCGTTACCCATCACAAGGGCCCAGCATACAATTCCACAAGATGGAAAATACCACGTACGGTCGGGAAAGGCCCGGGACCCATCACAAGGGCTCGGCATGCAAATTCACCAGATGGAAAATACCACGTACGGTCGAGAAAGGCTCGGGACCCATCACAAGGATCCGGTACACAATACCACCAGAAGAAAAAATACCAAGCACAGCGAAAAGGGCTCGGGTCACATGGCAAAAACCCGGTCTTACCTCTACCACTCCGCTAGGAATAATTCGGCTATTATGCAAAGGAAAAGGATACATAAGGTACAAGTCGTAAATACAAAAAAAAGAGAGAGAGCCATTCATAACTATTTCCTTCTGGCCCACGGGCCTACAAAAAAAAAGGGGGAGGAGAGCGAAGACAAAAAGATAAGGGCACGCAGGCCTGGGCCCCCAAGACCCCCAATAAAAAATAAAAAAAATTAAAAAAAACGGGGGAGGGGAGGGGAGAGAAAAAGGGAAAGAGCCCCTCCAGAATCCCACTCACCCCACCGCCTCCAGCCCAGAGCGACTAGCCACTGAAAGAGTTTTCCGCGTCGGAAAGGTCCTTATCGCTATGCTCCTCCTCCGAAGAGCTCCCCCAACCTGGATCCTCGACAAATCGGGTCTGGTCATTTAGCCACCTCACCCGGTTCCTCAACAAGTCGTTGGCTGCTATCTCTCGATCCATGGTCGTCATCCGGCTACAGACCTCCATTTTCCTACGATGGACATAAGAGAAGAACAAGCGGTGGCGATGAACAAAGGCTTCATGGGACTCCCTCTCGTAAAGGGGAGGAGGATGAGAGCGCGGGGGAAGCCCTTGAGCCGGGTTCCTCTCGGGAATTGTTTGCTGAGGCCCCAACCCGTCAGGGTTTGTCTCGGAGCTACTGGGAGGACTCCCCTCGGTATCAACTCTCCCCTCGCCACTTACAGAGAGACCCTGGAAAGACGACGACATCTCTGACGAGCCCGAAGAGAGGCCGAAAATAAGCAAAAAAGGAGAAAGGAGCGAAAGGGCGATCTGCATAAAAAGCGGGAGAACTCACCCCTTATAAACCCTATGGGAAATCCTTGGGTAGGAAAACGAAGCAACTTGCCCTACGCGTGTCCGTTTCCTATTGGATGACCGGCCAGCACCGCGTGATGGCACCACAATTCCTCGGGAAGGAATCGCCGGACGAAACAGCACGTCCTTTCGTATCCCAAAGCTCTCATAAATGCCTTCGTCACGATATTCCTTAACCAGGTAAACAAGCCTGCTCCCTTGGTCCATTCAACAGACCAAAGGTAGTGTTATGATGAGACATAAAAACGGCGCTGCTCTTAGATCTCGCCACGTGCCGCCCATGCACCAACACTGCCTAACCATCATAAAGAAAGGCGATGGGAAACGGCAAGACCGTACGAGTTCGACACGTGTCACTTCCTCAAACAAATCACTTCCAACTCCTCCCCACCTAATAAAAGGGAAGGGTCCGGAGGTGGGAAACCAAGCAGAGAGGTCCGACCTCAATTCCACTAGAGGAAAAACGCGCGCTCAGGCCCGGAGCCCCGGCAGGAGACCATGGCGCACAAACACAACAGGTGAAGGAAACTACACGCGCTAGGAAAAGACTCTGAATCCCGCACAGGTTCTAACAAAACGCCACAATTCCTCGCAACAAAGATAATCTATGCCAAACACGGTGAACAAAAAAAAACCAAACATATGGAAAAAGCAACACAAAGAGACACGGCACAAACTCCTGAAGATCGTCCATTCACATCCTCCTGAGCCACAGGCCTACAAAAAGGAGGGGGAATAAGAAACAAAGCATAGGGCACACAGGCCCCAAAATCCCCGATAGGAAAGGGGAAGAAGAAGAAAAAAAAACACACAGAAAAACAGGAAAGGCCAGAAACTAATCGAAAGAAGACTCCTCTCCCGAAGGGTTCCCCTCCTCTTCTCAGGAGCTCTCCAGCAAGGGGTCCACCTCATATTCCAGCAGCTGCTCATTGAGGGAGTGAACCTTTTTCTGCAAAGCCTCGTTCTCCCGCTTCAAGTCCTCGACCTCCTTACCCATCTTCGAAACACGGCCACGCAGTTCCATTCCCTGGTGATAGGCTCGGGAGAAAAAAGACCACTCCCTGGCGACACGGGACCGAGACAACTTGTACTCCCTAGGCAAGGAGGAAAGGCGAAGGGGGGGAAAGCCCGAGGAAGGGCCCGAGTCCCTCCTAGCCCTCTTCCGACGAACCGCAAGGTCCTCCTCCGAATCGGAAGACAAGTCGGGGTCACTCGACGATTCCTCGGAAAGACAGGCCTTGCCCCTAAATCGCAAAGGGGAACCAGACATGTTGTTGAAAAAGGGCACGGAGAAACACCTACCTCAGAAATAGAGGGGGCGAGAGGCCACAACAGAGCGCCGGGGTAATCTTCCTTTTTCAAGCTCAAGGAAGAAAACCTCGTGTCTCGAAACAAGGTGACCCACATAATGACGCTACCACTTCCCGGGGATGGCCGCCGGATAAAACGGCACGCCTCCTCGTACTCCGGAGCTCCCATAAATGCCCTCACCATGACGTCGCTCGACCAAAACGTTACTCCCTTGGCCCATTCAATGGACCAAAGGAGTAAGGGGGTGTTATGATGGGACATAAATACGGCGTCGCTCTCAGATCTCGCCACGTGTCGTCCATGCACCAATAAAGCCTAACCATCATAAAGAAAGGCGTTGGGAAATGGCAAGACCATACGATCACGACGCGTGTCGCTCTCTCGCAGTACAGGCCTCATCATCACAAGTTATGGAAGGAAATATTCGGCAAAGCCACGCGCGCCGGCGGAGTAGGAGAACGGCCCAATCCTGCAAAGGAAGGTTTTATCTCCATAATGATGAAAAGGTCCGCGCGCCTCCCTTTAAAAGGGAGGGAAGGGAAGAAGAGAGGGATCCACGTTTTTTGAAAGACATCAATTTTTCTCAGCTCCCGCATAACAACCGGAAAAAGAGGCGAGGCAACAACAGAGGAGACTAGGAACTTAATCCCACTATCCCTGTTAGTCCCCTCCGACCCACTCATCCGCACACCCAGAAAAGAACCCGCGCCTTGGTCCTGCTAAACCTGATCGAACCCCCTCCTCTTCTCGCTGTCCTTTATATTGATTGGTCGAAGGATCTGACTTGGGTGTCGAAGTGGTCGTCCGGGATCCACCCCGGACCCCCTGACCCCCTTTGTTTGTGATTGCAGACCCCGCGGAGGCCCTCTACCGACCGCGCGATCGCAGACCCGGATTCAGACGCCATCAATGCTGATACCGAAATCTTGTCATGATTAAACTTAGCCCACCATTTTACTCGAAAGCTTCAACTTAGGCATGGCGGTTGAAAGGGGATGTAAAGGAATGGATTGAGAAATCCCATGAAATTATCCATGAAATGAAGAATATTGAGAAGAAGTGGAGAAGGAAAAAGAACATTTGATTGCTTTCAGAAGGATTGAATTTTCTTTAAAACAGCTAGAATCCTTCATAGGCTGAAGGTGGAAGGATTTCAGGAATAGGGCCAAAGTAGTGCCACCATTCACTAAACCAAAAGGGAAAACTTTGATTTGTTTTGAACATAGAAAACCATGAATGGGAATTCATTGGAAATAAATTACATGGTGCCATGCATCCATATAATCCCAGAGTTGAAGTGTTGAAGTGTAACAGTTTGTGAGAACTTCCTGTAATAACTATAGTTTTTCTCCCGGTCAGCTGGAGAGAGCACTTGAAGAACGTGGACAGATGTATGGGTTTGGAGAGAGTTATCCATCTTATCAAAGTGTGGTTTGATTATAATGGACTTAGTATCAACTAGGTGTAGACACCCAATTTTGTCAAGGTGGAACTAATGTTAGGTTGTCGCGAGGAAGAGTCACATGACGAGTCCTAGAGCACCTATTCTTTTTCTCTCATTCTCTCTCTGGGTTATCGAAATAGGAAAAAGTAACACTCCTTACCATTTCTTCTCAGTCATACCCTCATACACTTTACATTCTCTCAACTTTCGGTCTAATTTAATTTTCCTAATTAACACCGAAAGGGAAAAATGCTTACTATAGAAAGAAAAAGAGACACGGAAGATGGGATCCCAACATTGCAATGGAGAAAAAGCAGCTGCTGGAAATCCCAATATGGATCAGACTCCATGGTCTTCATCTGAAGTTTTGGAATAACCATTGTCTCAGTAGAATTGCTAGTTTGATTGGGAAGCCTCTCTACATGGATACTCACACCGCAGAGGCCTCCAGACTAAATTATGCAAGATTGTGTGTGCTAGTTAATGCAGCGCAACCTCTTCCAGACTCCATCAAACTTCGTACTTCCTCAGGAGAGATCATCCAACACGTGTAGACACTCCATTTTGACCGTACCTTGAGCCTCCCGTGTTTGATTAAAAACCCAACCAAATTAATCACTTAGGGTCCCAAACTCAACCCTTAGCTATGTCAAGGTCCCACCAAGGTCCCTATAAAATTTCGTAGAAATCCGAGCGCATTTGCCTAGCGAACGGGCCGAGAGAATGTCGTGGTATAAACCAAAAGGGGAGTGGATTATCCTAGATGGGGCTGTCCAAGGTAATAGAGGGGGTGCGAATTTGGTATCTCCTTATATAAAGCCTATTTTTCGTTAAAAAAAAAGGGGAAGAAAAAGAGGATTTCATTTTTTTCTAAAAATTTACAGAGAGGGAGAGAGGAGAAATTCCCAAAAATCTGCCAAGCCCTAGCTCATTTTTTCGTCTTCTCCGGCGAAATCTACCGGATTCCGGTAAACCCCGGCCATGACTCATTGTTCTCCGGTCAAGTTCCGAGCGCATAGATCCAAAGATTCCGATCAAACTCCATTGATTCCGAGGAAGAAAGAAAAAAATCAAGAGTAGATCTGCAAAGAGAGAGGGAAAGAGGCCTCATTTTCATTTTTGCAGAACAGAGAGAGGGAGATCTGAGAGAGAAAAACCTATTTCTTCCTCCCCGATCATCTTCTCCGGCGAGGATCCGACGAATCCGGCTATTCCTCCGGTCAATCGTACTCTTATCTTCTTTTTTACATTCTTTTCCTCCATTTCTAAGCTGCTTCATCATCCTTTCTTTGAATTTCTATATAAAATTCGATCTTCATCAGATCTGAAGTTTTTTTTTAAGAGAATCATAGTTTTATAATTTGATTTTAGAGAGAGAAACTCTCGATTTTAAGAGAGAGGAAATAGATCTGGTTCCTTTTCCTTTTCTTCCGATCATCTTCCCCGGTGACCTCGTCGGAGCTCCGGCCGGTCGATATCAACTTGTTATCTCGCTCTTCTACTTATCTCTAATCCTAGAGCTTGCTATTATACTTTAGATCTGAAGAAAAAAGAGAGAGAGAAACATTTTTCCCAAACCTCTGAGCTCTAATCCTAGCTTTCTTCTCCGATCAAAATTCCGGTCAGCTTCAGTTTTCTGTCATCATCTCCTTCTTCTCTACTTCCTAAACCCTAAGTCTAAATCACTTCTCCTGGATTCAATTAATTTTGCTGAGCCTCGATTATCATCAGCAAAGACCGGACATCACCCTGAAGGTTTGGGATTCTCAAGAAGGATTAGGAAGGTATTTCTCCTTTTCACATTGCTCTATTATTTTCTCTTAGATTTGTAACATGCTGATCAGTTTTGTATGATGATTTCATGAATTTTGAGCTGATTGATGTACCTAATTTTTTTCATTCTAGTTCAATATGTGTATCTACAGTTATGATTTTGGATCATCTTTGGAGCTTAACTATATTTGTTCCTTAAAATTGCATTATTTGGTTAACGTGTGTATTTAGTGAGTTTTATAGACTGAATTGTTCCTACTTGAATCTACATGATATTTGGTTATGATTGAATTGTGTTTGGATATAAAAATCGTATTCAAGTTCAATAGTTCTGTCCCGAATGTATAGATTTGTTCATTGAACTGGTTCCCTGTGCTTTGATACCTAGTTTAGAGGCTAATTTTTCATATAAGGTTATGCTATGAGGATTATATTTCGGGGCATAAATCTCAATGATTGAAAGTGGATAATGAAAACTGTGTTCCCTGAATGCATCGCTTGTGATAATTGGACGCTTACTTGCTGGCATTGGAATTGGTATCTCCTCTGCCATTGTGCTACTTTACATATCTGAGATATCACCAACGGAGATTCGTGGTGCACTTGGATCTGTCATCCAATTTTTTATTTGTGTTGGAATTCTTGCTGCTTTGGTGGCTGGATTGCCTTTATCGGGAATTCCTCTATGGTGGAGGTCAATGTTTGGTATTGGAGTTGTTCCCTCTGTCCTAATGGCATTGGGGATGGCTATTTCGCCAGAGGGTCCTCGTTTTTTTTTTAGCAAGGGAAAATTTATCAAGCTGAAACAGCTATAAAGACACTCTTTGGAAAAGAGAAAGTTTCCGAGGTTATGAATGATTTAAGAGCAGGTGGCCAGGGATCGACAGAACAGGATGCCAGTTTGGTTTGACCTTTTCAGTACACGTTATTGGAAAGTTGTGAGTGTGAGGGCAGCACTGTCTCCCTAAAAGAGGTAGGCTCCAGCTAGCACTATCATTATCCTTACAATGAGAGGGGATTCTATTGTTAAGGGATGCACATCTAAAAGACTTGGGCAAGTCTTTTAAATAAAAGAGAGGAGTGCTACTTAGACTGAGCAAGTCCCTAATAATGGGCTTGGGCTAACGCCTTCATCGCCCGATTCCTAGATGAAGGGTCCTCATGATCCTATATTGCAAAGCAAGAGAAAAGATGCAAGTGCATTAGGATTTGTTCCACTAGACCAAACCAACTGGCCAAAAATACAAAACCAAGTTTAAAATGACAAATTTCTTAGGATAGGCTTTTGCCGCAGTACAATGGAAATCATCCCTGCAAATGCCGCAATTAAAACATAAAGAGGCTTTGCTCATAGGCGAAAAAATAGAGCTATACTTTCATCCAAGTACTTAGGCAGTTCTGTTTTCAGGTTGGCAGTTTGATCATGGCTTTGTTTTCAAACCATCAGTGCAATCCATGGTTTTGCTTTCGAACTTTTATTGACTTATGCTCCCAAGAAATGAGAGAGCTTAAAAATTAGTAACAGGGTAAGTTAACCCAATGTAGGTAGTTACGTACCTTGGCACAGGCCATGGTAGTGATCGGTCTACTACTAGTTGCTCGCTTACCAAGATCAATCTGAATAGAGATGTTGGCTTGTGACAGATCTATGCCTGAGCTTTGCAGTGCATCAGCAAGAGAACTCAATAACCCTTGAGAATAGACATTAGACATACGAATTGTGGACCCCTTCAATTGTAAGCTCCTCTTGTTGGGTAAGTATATTACTGTCATCCGAGCACGGCCTCTGCCATAACTGAGATTGAGGCTAGCATGCCATGTTTTCGGCATCTGACATCGATCTCTGCGGATTTTGGGCAGGTCCACTACCCCTTCCAACCAAAGATGGGTACATGTTTTACTGCAAAGGAATTGATGGAGCCTTACTTGCCAAACCTATGTGGTGATCCATGGAATTGTAAGGAACACCCGTGCTCATGTCAGATTCTAAAGGATTCTGCATGTTCACAAGCATTGTTGGGGAAACGGCCATGTTATTATCGTCAAACTTCCCAGCAAATATCAACCCAGACTTCAAGAAAATTTCAATCTAATGCATGCCCAAGGACAAAGCAACAGCCTTAGCTCTGATTCTAGACGCGAATATCTCTGGAAGTAGAAGAGCTAGAACGGAAACAGTACCCAGGGAAAAGGAGAGCACATAGAGGACTGTGCCAACAATGGCAAGGGTGCTAGAATATGGTGCTAAGACCTTCGAAGTGAAGGATAAGGAAAGAAGCAACATTGACGCAGCCATTCCAGTAAAGCTAATGATTAGAAGACTTTTTCTTCCTTGCTTGTCCATCAAAGTAGATGCGATGGCAGTGCCAAAGACATTTGATGCCCCAACAAAAGCACTTGCTGCAACATCAAAAGCAATTCCAGCACTCCGAAACACAGAAGTTGAATAGTACACCACAGCATTGATTCCAGCTAGCTGCTGAAACAAAAACAGTGCTGCCCTCACACTCACAACTTTCCAATAACGTGTACTGAAAAGGTCAAACCAAACTGGCATCCTGTTCTGTCGATCCCTGGCCACCTGCTCTTAAATCATTCATAACCTCGGAAACTTTCTCTTTTCCAAAGAGTGTCTTTATAGCTGTTTCAACTTGAGAAATTTTCCCTTGCTAAAAAAAAAACGAGGACCCTCTGGCGAAATAGCCATCCCCAATGCCATTAGGACAGAGGGAACAACTCCAATACCGAACATTGACCTCCACCATAGAGGAATTTCCGATAAAGGCAATCCAGCCACCAAAGCAGCAAGAATTCCAACACAAATAAAAAACTGGATGACAGATCCAAGTGCACCACGAATCTCCGTTGGTGATATCTCAGATATGTAAAGTAGCACAATGGCAGAGGAGATACCAATTCCAATGCCAGCAAGTAAGCGTCCAATTATCACAAGCGATGCATTCAGGGAACACAGTTTTCATTATCCACTTTCAATCATTGAGATTTATGCCCCGAAATATAATCCTCATAGCATAACCTTATATGAAAAATTAGCCTCTAAACTAGGTATCAAAGCATAGGGAACCAGTTCAATGTACAAGTCTATACATTCGGGACAGAACTATTGAACTTGAATACGATTTTTATATCAAAACACAATTCAATCATAACCAAATATCATGTAGATTCAAGTAGGAACAATTCAGTCTATAAAACTCACTAAATACACAAGTTAACCAAATAATGCAATTTTAAGGAACAAATATAGTTAAGCTCCAAAGATGATCCAAAATCATAACTGTAGATACACATATTGAACTAGAATGAAAAAAATTAGGTACATCAATCAGCTCAAAATTCATGAAATCATCATACAAAACTGATCAGCATGTTACAAATCTAAGAGAAAACAATAGAGCAATGTGAAAAGGAGAAATACCTTCCTAATCCTTCTTGAGAATCCCAAACCTTCAGGGTGATGTCCGGTCTTCGCTGATGATAATCGAGGCTCAGCAAAATTAATTGAATCCAGGAGAAGTGATTTAGACTTAGGGTTTAGGAAGTAGAGAAGAAGGAGATGATGACAGAAAACTGAAGCTGACCGGAATTTTGATCGGAGAAGAAAGCTAGGATTAGAGCTCAGAGGTTTGGGAAAAATGTTTCTCTCTCTCTTTTTTCTTCAGATCTAAAGTATAATAGCAAGCTCTAGGATTAGAGATAAGTAGAAGAGCGAGATAACAAGTTGATATCGACCGGCCGGAGCTCCGACGAGGTCACCGGGGAAGATGATCGGAAGAAAAGGAAAAGGAACCAGATCTATTTCCTCTCTCTTAAAATCGAGAGTTTCTCTCTCTAAAATCAAATTATAAAACTATGATTCTCTTAAAAAAAACTTCAGATCTGATGAAGATCGAATTTTATATAGAAATTCAAAGAAAGGATGATGAAGCAGCTTAGAAATGGAGGAAAAGAATGTAAAAAAGAAGATAAGAGTACGATTGACCGGAGGAATAGCCGGATTCGTCGGATCCTCGCCGGAGAAGATGATCGGGGAGGAAGAAATAGGTTTTTCTCTCTCAGATCTCCCTCTCTCTGTTCTGCAAAAATGAAAATGAGGCCTCTTTCCCTCTCTCTTTGCAGATCTACTCTTGATTTTTTTCTTTCTTCCTCGGAATCAATGGAGTTTGATCGGAATCTTTGGATCTATGCGCTCGGAACTTGACCGGAGAACAAGGAGTCATGGCCGGGGTTTACCGGAATCCGGTAGATTTCGCCGGAGAAGACGAAAAAATGAGCTAGGGCTTGGCAGATTTTTGGGAATTTCTCCTCTCTAGAAAAAAATGAAATCCTCTTTTTCTCCCCCTTTTTTTTAACGAAAAATAGGCTTTATATAAGGAGATACCAAATTCGCACCCCCTCTATTACCTTGGACAGCCCCATCTAGGATAATCCACTCCCCTTTTGGTTTATACCACGACCTTCTCTCGGCCCGTTCGCCAGGTAAACGCGCTCGGATTTCTACGAAATTTTATAGGGACCTTGGTGGGACCTTGACATAGCTAAGGGTGGAGTTTGGGACCCTAAGTGATTAATTTGGTTGGATTTTTACTCAAACACGGGAGGCTCAAGGTACGGTCAAAATGGGGTGTCTACAACACGTAGCCAATGATTGGAAGCCTTAAGCTTGTTCCTTTTGTAAAGATTTTAGCCACAGATCAGAAGATTGTCATCATCAGATTAAGCAAGTGCAATCCCAACCCAGGCAAATGTGGAGGCCGGTTTAGAAGACCTCTATTCCTATTAGTTCCATCCCTACTACCTCCACAATTGTCAACTCTAGTGTGCCTCCCATGGGTCCTTCAAAGTCAGAAACTAAAGGTAACCTTCACCCAAATTGTTTTGATGCCCTCCAAGATATTGATGACACTACCCCAACGATGGAGAAATGTCCCCAACTGCAAAGTAATCATGAAGATGATGAAGATGAAAATCTTCCTAAAGAACATTTAGTTCCTCCCTCTGTTGAACCTGCTGAACCTTCTGGTCACCACACCATAGCTGACTCGCAACCTCATGAAAATGAAGCATGGCAGGAGGTGAGTAGAAAGAAACACCAGATTTTAGGGAAGAGTCAGAGAGCCAGGAAGATGAGTCAGAGGATGAATGACTCCCATGCTTATTAGTCGTCCTCGAAATACAAAGTATAGTGTCTTGGTTGTTAGTGTAGGAGTTGATGTCCTCTCTTTTGTGTTTGCTCTTGTGCTTGGTTGGGCCTTTTGTTTTGGTTTCTTTCCCTTATTGTTTCCCTCTGCATGTAGAGGGTTTGCTTATGTGTATCTTTCTTTTTTATCTAATACATCTAGTAGGGGTCCTGCCTAAACCCAGCTTGCCCATAATAAAAAAAAAAGGAAAAGTGAGAGTGATACTGATACTTTTTCAGCCATTTTGAATTGTACTAAGTTCTTCTTCAGGTAGAACTAGATACTTTCGTGAATTATGGAATTGTACTAAGTTCTTCTTCAGGTAGAACCAGATAATTTAGTGTTTTACACAAATGATTGGATTCATTTTCATGAAATCCATATTTGGTAATTCACAGGGATTGGCGAAAAGGAGGAGCTTGTCTTGATTTGGACTTTGATGAAGATGACTTACTTGATGAGTAAATCTTCTAAAGTCATAAAGACTATGCTTACATTTCAGTATGCATAGAGTTCACTTTTTTGTGGAACTTTATTTTGGATCTCGATGAGAATCATACCTCATGAATGAATTCATCTAAGATTAGTGGGGTTCACTTATATGTGAAACTACCTTTTGGTTGAGTTTAGCTTGTTGTATATCTAAAACTCTTGGTTTGTCATAAAAGGATTCATGTTTTCATTTGGATTACAGATCTTTTATGATATAGACCATATGGTGATGTTGATGATTCAATATGTTGTTTTGAACATTACACTATTTATCTATTGGATTGTGCTATATGTAGAACATAGGAGGAGATTGTTGGGTATATAATATAACCCATGTATGTTCTAATATAAGCCCAATAAGATAATGGACCGGTGTAGTGGACCTATTTGGGCTAGAGCCCACTAACCTATTAAAACCCTAGTGTATCTAATATATATAGGGGCTGGAGGCAACAAACTTGGTATTCCAAATTAGATACCTTGGGTGTAATGCTTCAAGCAACCTCTTGCTTGACCTAATT
The DNA here is from genome assembly GCF_043159265.1 of Tasmannia lanceolata. Classification (NCBI taxonomy): domain Eukaryota; kingdom Viridiplantae; phylum Streptophyta; class Magnoliopsida; order Canellales; family Winteraceae; genus Tasmannia; species Tasmannia lanceolata. The sequence goes on along the minus strand of NW_027518688.1, from coordinate 8,328,304 downwards.
ACTCTAACATTGACCACCCCTAAAGGAAAACACAAGTTGAAGAACCGAACCATCCTCAATGTCTCCAACAGTTTTATCATCACGAAGTTGCTTACCATCATAAATAAGCCTTTGATGAGTAAGAGGGATATCCCTTCTCTTTCCTCGACTCGTTCCTTAATCCGATCGATGGTATCAGTAGGTTCAATATCAATTTCGATTTCCTTTCCAGTTAGTGTTTTCACTTTGATCATTGTCCCACCTCTCAAAACCAAGTGAAGAGTTGATTCCTTCTTGATGTTATAATCTGCAAGAGTCTGGCCATCTTCCAATTTTTTTCCACCAAAAATTAGCTTCTTTTCAACTTAATTTTTCTTTTAAAAATTCTAACAGTTTACAACACAAGTTTCAATGCCTGAGAGGGTTTGGATGTGTATTATTTTAGGGAGGGGATCATCAACCGAGATTTCAACACAGACTCTGGCATATGTTAATCTGATGGCCTCTGCGGTCTGGGTGTCAATGTACAACGGTTGATCTATCAGGCTTGCAAGCTTTCCCAATCCAGTCGGGGTCCAGAACTTCAAGTGCAAGGCAGGGAACTTGATCCAAAGGGGAATTGTAGAGAGCTTCAGTTTTTCAAGGGCACAATTTGGAGTCCATTTTTGGAGGATGAGAGTTCTGCCTCCATAGGTGGTGTGAGTCTCGAGGACTTTAGTACAGTCTTCACTATTGGAAAATTTGAAGAGGAAGAAGCTATTTGGCAAGGCAACAAGGGAAAAGTCTCCTTTTGGGTTCCATTTTCTTTGGAGGTTAGATTTCAGGGAGAGATAATAGGGACGAATACCTAAAAAGTAACCAAGGAGGCAGTGCTCCCACATATTCATAGCTTTGTCGAAGTCCTCCTCTTCAAAGAGTGCTCTCCTTGGGCCAGAATCAGATTCTAGGGGGGAGTGGAATTTGATTTTGGTATCAACCACTTTGATCAGTGGAGCACTGAACAAATTTCTCCACTGGTTAGGAGCTTCTCCCTGATTCAGAGGGTTGGGGGTTAAGGCAGGTGATTTGGTGGTGGGCCCGAAGACAATGGAGACTCGACTCGGGGTTGGATGGTATGAATCGGTGAGTCAACTCTGGGGGATGGGGTTGGATGTAGTTCTGTCCCTTTCTGTTTCAGCTGGACTGGCCTGAGGCGTGGAGGTCTTCAGAGAGGGCCTGAGAGGTCGGGGCCTGGTAAGGTTTCTGATTTTTGAGGGTTGCAGGTTTAGGAGGCTTAATGACTGATGGGGTCCGGACTCAGCACTGATGGGTGCGGACTCAGCACTGATGGGTCCGAACTCAGCATCCAATTGGCTGCTGGCACGTGGCCCTCACAAGGACCGTTGGAAGGCCAACACCTGTCCCTACTAGGTGTGACACCTGGACCAATCGGGGACTTCCATTTGCCCTCCTTAGGTATGAGACCTGGCCCATACAGAGGCCACCACCTGTCCTAGACAGGTGGCTCAGAATCACTATAAATAGCCTTCACTTGTGCTAAGGTGAGGGATCTGAAAATCAAAACTCTAAGCTTTTGCTCTGACATTGCTCTGCACTCCTGCTCATACTGACTTGAGTGTCGAAGCGTCCGTCCGGAGCACCACTCCGGGTTGGTCCTCTGACCCTTTTCTTTCTTGTCTGTGCCCTTGTGCAGCGCAGGACTCCACTAGCCCTTCAGCCGTGACTTGTTAGCTCAGCCCATCCAGCCCTACCATAACCTGTTACCAATTTTAGACCTAACAGATTTGGCGCCATCCGTGGGACCCTGTAACAAAAAGCTGTTCGGAACCTCACTTAAGCAATGGTAGGAAAACACGGAAAGCATAAGCCAACCTCCCGGACGACCCGGGCTACAACCCCCCGCGAAGGGAGAAGCGAGCGATTGGCCTCGCAGATAGAGGTCGGGGCACCAGGGGAGCGCAGTCCGACTCGATCGGACCGTTCAGACCCTACCCCGACCCCAAGGGAGATGCGGGCCCTTTTTCAAGAGATGACTGCTGTAATTGCGCAGTTTAGAAATCCGGCCACCGCACTCCAGCAGCACCCAGCCGAAACCTCTCAGCCCGCCCAGGGGAGGGGAAGCTCCCACCGAGAGCACACGCCTCCGCCCTGGGAGCAGACTCGCCACTCTACAAGACGAGATCACCTCTCCCGGGACAAGCATGTGCGTCCCGAGCCTCGCTTACATCACCGGTCACGATCACCCTCCGTACAAAGGCATGGCAGCAAGAGAGACGCCACGCACGGAGAGGGATCGCGGCACCGGCGAAGGAGTCCGGCCAGTCAGTCCGGATCGGCTATGAGCCCGCCAGCAAGGAGAGAGAGGCCCGTCCACCGGGCTGAGGAACGAGAGGACCCGGTGTTGCGAAGGATCCAGCAGATCGAAGAGCTCGCCAGAGAGCAGGGCCGACCTGCTTCCCGGATCTTCACAAGCGCTCAACCATTTTCAGATAGAGTGCTCAACGCGGAGGCCCCCGCGGGCTGGAAGATGCCCCAGGTTCCGCAGTATGACGGGACCACCGACCCCGTGGACCACCTAGAGACTTTCAGGACCACAATGCTTCTCCACGGGGCGTCGGATGGATTCCTTTGCCGGGCATTCCCCACCACGTTAACCGGAGCAGCGCGGGACTGGTACTCGCGGCTTAAGCCCAGGTCTGTGGACAATTTTGATGATTTTGGGGATAACCTGGCCCGCCATTTCATGAGCAGCAGGAGACCCAGGAAGACGACCGCTTCGCTGATGGCCCTCAGGCAGGGAGAAGATGAGGCCTTGAAAGTGTTCGTTGGTCGCTTTAACAGGGAAGCTCTCCAGGTCCTTAACCTGGATCCCTCCGCGGCCACGAACGCCCTTCTGGCCGGCGCCCGATCAACTGATTTCAGACGGGCAGTGGCTCGGCGCAACCCGCAGTCTCTCGCAGACCTGATGGCCGGGGCGGAGGAGTACATCTCGGTGGAGGAAACTCTCGCCGCCCTGGACTCCGCTGACAGGAGAAGGCCCGAGGAGAAGAACCCTACCAAGCAGCGTAGGGATGATAAGTCTCAGAAGAAGGAAAGAAGCCCTCCCCGCAGGGAGAGAAGCCCTTCTCGAAAGGGGAGAAGCCCCCAAGCGAGAGAGCATTACACGCGGCTGACCGCGTCTAGAGCACAAATCCTGGCAGCCATTCGGAAGGAGGACTTCATCCGTTGGCCGGAGAGGCAGAACTCATCGACGAAGAAAAACATGTCTCAGTACTGCAGGTTCCACAAGGACCACGGCCACGACACCAACGCGTGCCTTCATCTGAAGGAGGAGATCGAGCAGTTGATCAGCCGTGGGTACCTCAGAAGGTACTTGAAGAATGATGACAACAAAAGTGAGCGCAAGGAAAAGCCGAAGCCCAGAGGCAGAAGCCCTCACGGCGCTCAACCTCTAGGCGACCGCATTCAAGCTCCGGCCCCGGCCAGCCCCCCTCCTCAGGTACCTCAACCTCAACCTCATGGTGTTATTGGTACCATTTCAGGAGGGCCGACCGCAGGAGGAACCTCTTCATCAGCCCGCAGGACATATGCCCGGCAAGTGAACGCCGTCCATACCTGCAGCAAGAAGGCCAGGCTAGAGAACGAGATATCCTTTTCAGATGCAGATCTCGATGGCCTGATCCTCCCGCATGATGATGCCCTGGTCATCACCATGCTGGTGGCCAACTGGGAAATGAAGAAGATCTTGGTCGATAACGGGAGTTCCGCGGATGCTGATCGGAACCGACCGCCTGAAGCCGGCCAACTCGGATCTGTTCGGGTTCTCCGGAGAGGTTGTCAAAGTCGAAGGGCAGATCGAGCTTCCAGTCCTTATCGGGGAACCGCCCTGCCAATCCGTCGCCATGGTAAACTTCTTGGTGGTAAGGGCCAAGTCAGCCTACAATGCTATCTTGGGCCGCCCCGGCCAGAATCTCCTCCGAGCCATTCCGTCCGCCTATCATCAGAAGATGAAGTTCAGTACACCACGGGGTGTAGGGGAAGTCAGAGGGGACCAGCCCCAGTCAAGGCAGTGCTATGCAGCGGCGCTGAAAGGAAAGAATGCGTCCGAATCTCTGTCGATCGAGCTGTTTAATCTAAGGGATGAAACCCAGATCACAGTAAAGGAGCCGGCCGAGGACGTCATATCTGTCCCGTTATATAGCGGCGACGACCAGAGGGTTGTTCAGATCGGCTCTGCCCTGCCAGAGGCCGCGCAGCAGGATCTCGTTCAGTTCCTCAGAGCCAATGCAGATGTCTTTGCCTGGGCTCCTTCAGACATGCCCGGCATCGACCCTGCAATTAGCACCCATGAGCTCGGGGTTGATCAGACCTGCAAGCCCGTGAAGCAGAAGAGGAGACACTTTGCACCAGAGAGGCGAAGGGCCATCAGAGAAGAGGTGGAAAGGCTTCTGAAGGCCGACTTCATTCGCGAGATCCAGTATCCGGACTGGCTCACGAATGTTGTGATGGTGAAGAAGTCTAATGGGAAGTGGAGGACGTGCATAGATTTTACAGACCTGAACAAGGCCTGCCCTAAGGACAGCTACCCGCTCCCAAAGATTGATCAGCTCATCGACGCTACCGCAGGTCATGAGCTGTTAAGCTTCATGGACGCCTTCTCAGGATATAATCAGATCAGAATGCACGAGCCCGACATTCCGAAGACATCCTTTGTAACCGATCAGGGGACTTATTGCTATCGAGTTATGCCTTTCGGACTGAAGAACGCAGGGGCCACCTACCAGCGGCTCGTCAACAGGTTGTTCAAAGAGCAAATCGGCCGTAATATGGAAGTCTACGTGGACGATATGCTGGTCAAGAGCAGAGCTGCGTGTAATCATGTCGCCGACCTCGAAGAAGCATTTCAAGTCTTGAGGGACCACAACATGAAGCTCAATCCGACCAAGTGTACGTTCGGCGTCGAAGCGGCCAAGTTTCTGGGCTTCATGGTAAGCCAGAGAGGGATAGAAGCGAATCCTGAAAAAATCAAGGCGGTGATGGAGCTGACTCCACCCAGAACTATCAGAGAGGTACAGCGCCTGACCGGACTAGTGGCTGCCCTGGGGCGGTTCATCTCTAAGTCCGTAGAAAGATGCCTTCCGTTCTTCAACGCAGTCAAGGGTATAAAAACCGCGCCCTGGACTTCGGAGTGCCAAGCGGCGTTTGAGGAGCTGAAACAGTACTTGTCCTCTCCCCCGTTGATGTCAAAGCCAGAGCCAGGAGAAGAGCTGATTCTGTATCTCTCAGCGGGACCTTTGGCAGTCGCAGCAGTACTGATCAGAGAGGAGTACCACCAGCAAAAGCCGATCTACTATGTCAGTAAGGTCCTCCATGATGCAGAGACAAGATATCAGCGGGTCGAGAAGCTCGTATACGCCCTCGTTATGGCGGCCAGAAAATTAAGGCCGTATTTCCAGGCGCATACGATCAAAGTCCTGACAGGACAGCCCCTGAGGCAGATCCTCCACCGCCCAGACACTTCAGGTCGTCTTGTGAAGTGGGCCGTAGAGCTCAGCGAATTTGACATCAAATATCTGCCCAGGCCGGCAATCAAAGCCCAGGTACTTGCGGATTTCATAGCTGAATGTGCCATGCCAGATTCGAACCCCGGGGCAGAAGCAACACTTCCTACAGCAGCAGAACCGGCTATACCCGAGCATCAGGTCGAAGCCGAAGCGGTCCCGCTTACAGGGCCCGAGGATGCACCTCCCCCGACCAGTCCGCTTCCGTGTTCTGAAGAGCCGCTCTGGGAGGTGCATGTCGACGGATCTTCAAATAAAAGTGGCAGCGGTGCCGGGCTAGTTCTCACAGGACCACATGATTTCGTCCTGAATTATGCCCTGAGGTTTGGATTCCGTGCGTCAAACAATGAGGCAGAGTACGAAGCCCTCATCGCCGGAATGAACCTCGCCGCTCATGCCCGCGCTCAGAAATTGAAAGCGTACTGTGATTCGCAGCTAGTCGTATGTCAGATTCAAGGAGTATATGAGGCCCGTGAAGAGCGAATGATCAAATATCTGCGAAGGGTCCGTGTCCTGGCCGGCAAGTTCGAAAGTTTTGAGCTCATCAGAGTCCCTCGGGCTGAAAATACAAAGGCTGATGTGCTCTCAAAGCTGGCGGCTTCAGGCTACACCACTCTTAAAGAAATCCGTATGGAGTTCCTAAAGACCTCCAGTATTGATGACCAGCCCGTCGTAGTAATGCAGATCGACGACGAGCCGTGCTGGATGGATGAGATCATCAGATATCTGCGCAGCGGAGACCTCCCCGGGGAGAAAAAAGAGGCCAGAAAAGTCGTACAGTGAGCAGCAAGGTTTTCATTTGACGGCGAGACTCTGTACAAGAGATCTTACACCCTCCCGTACTTGAAGTGTCTCCGGCCCACCGACGCCCTGTATGCCCTGCGAGAGACCCATGAGGGGATTTGCGGAGAGCACCTTGGGGGCAAGGCCCTGGCCATCAAAGTCCTTCTAAGAGGCCTGTACTGGCCTACATTGAGACAAGATGCACTGAGCCTTGTGAAGAAGTGCGAGAAATGTCAGAGATTTTCTCCCACCTTTCACCAGCCTGCCGTGCCAATGGCTCCGATCATCAGCCCTCTCCCTTTTGCCATCTGGGGAATGAACATCTTAGGTCCTTTTCCGCCGGCCTCCGGAGGCCGTGAGTTCGTCGTTGTCGCCATCGACTACTTTACGAAGTGGGTAGAAGCTGAACCCCTGGCCAAGATCACCGAGCAGAACGTCCAGAACTTTTTCTGGAAATCAGTGGTGTGCAGATTTGGGATACCCCGGGTCCTCATAACAGACAATGGCAAACAGTTCGACTCGAGAAATTTTAGAAAGTTTTGTGCGGATCTGAAGATTGAGCAAAGGTTCACTTCAGTGGCACACCCTCAGACCAATGGGCAGACTGAAGTGACGAACAGGACTCTGCTGCAGGGGATAAAGAAGAGACTGGATGATAAGGCCGGACGCTGGGCGGACGAGCTGTACCATGTGCTCTGGGCATATCGGACTACCCCACGCACTGCAACGGGTGAGTCGCCTTTCAATCTCTCCTTCGGAACAGAGGCCGTGATCCCGGTTGACATCGGCGTTCCTTCACCAAGAATTGTTCACTTCAACGAACAGCTTAACGGGGATGGGCTCCGTGCCAACCTCGACTTGCTTGAAGAGGTCCGTGAGGAGTCACAGATCAGGGCCGCAGCGTATAAGCAAAAGGTGTCTAGATATCATGACACGAAGATCCGACCAAGGGAGTTCCGCACAGGAGACCTGGTTTTGAGGAAAGCGGCCGTCTCCCAGCCAAGAAGGGCGGGCAAACTCTCCCCGACTTGGGAAGGGCCGTACCGAGTCAAAGAGGTCATCCGTCCAGGAAGCTACCGCCTAGATACACTTGACGAGCAGCTGCTGCCGCACGCCTGGAATTCCAGAAATCTTCGAATGTATTATCAATAGTCTTTTTCTTTTGCCTTTGCATTTGAAGGCCTGTAAAGAGTCTCTGTAATGAAAGTTCAAAAAGAAATAAAGTGGAGTTGTCACTAAACTGTGTCCCTCACTTTTGAGTCACTAATATATGCCAACTCCGCCAAAAAGACTCTAAGTGTTTCCAGACTTAGCTCTTGTTCTAAATGTTTGCAGACTTAGAGAACAGCAGTGGAGCACTCCGGCGCGTCCAATTTGGTGTGGAGACCAGTTCCGACCACATGGACCCGCCCTAGTGAAGACCACCTCAAAAGACCTGCCCGGCCTAGGCGTCTACATCCGAAGCCGGCCAGGATATGGCGCAACCGCTAAACGCCAAAACACCTGTCCGGCCTAGCCGTCTACAGCCTTAGCCGGACAGGATGCGGCGCAAACGCCAGGCGCCAAAAAAGACTCTAAGTGTTTGCAGACTTAGCTCTTATTCTAAGTGTTTGCAGACTTAGAGAACAGCAGTGGAGCACTCTGGCGCGTCCAATTTGGTGTGGAGACCAGTTCCGACCACATGGACCCGCCCTAGTGAAGACCACCTCAAAAGACCTGCCCGGCCTAGGCGTCTACATCCGAAGCCGGCCAGGATATGGCGCAACCGCTAAACGCCAAAACACCTGTCCGGCCTAGCCGTCTACAGCCTTAGCCGGACAGGATGCGGCGCAAACGCCAGGCGCCAAAAAGACTCTAAGTGTTTGCAGACTTAGCTCTTATTCTAAGTGTTTGCAGACTTAGAGAACAACAGTTGAGCACTCCGGCGCGTCCAATTTGGTGTGGAGACCACTTCCGACCACATGGACCCGCCCTAGTGAAGACCACCTCAAAAGACCTGCCCGGCCTAGGCGTCTACATCCGAAGCCGGCCAGGATATGGCGCAACCGCTAAACGCCAAAACACCTGTCCGGCCTAGCCGTCTACAGCCTTAGCCGGACAGGATGCGGCGCAAACGCCAGGCGCCAAAAAGACTCTAAGTGTTTGCAGACTTAGCTCTTATTCTAAGTGTTTGCAGACTTAGAGAACAGCAGTGGAGCACTCCGGCGCGTCCAATTTGGTGTGGAGACCAGTTCCGACCACATGGACCCGCCCTAGTGAAGACCACCTCAAAAGACCTGCCCGGCCTAGGCGTCTACATCCGAAGCCGGCCAGGATATGGCGCAACCGTTAAACGCCAAAACACCTGTCCGGCCTAGGCGTCTACAGCCTTAGCCGGACAGGATGCGGCGCAAACGCCAGGCGCCAAAAAGACTCTAAGTGTTTGCAGACTTAGCTCTTATTCTAAGTGTTTGCAGACTTAGAGAACAGCAGTGGAGCACTCCGGCGCGTCCAATTTGGTGTGGAGACCAGTTCCGACCACATGGACCCGCCCTAGTGAAGACCACCTCAAAAGACCTACCCGGCCTAGGCGTCTACATCCGAAGCCGGCCAGGATATGGCGCAACCGCTAAACGCCAAAACACCTGTCCGGCCTAGGCGTCTACAGCCTTAGCCGGACAGGATGCGGCGCAAACGCCAGGCGCCAAAAAGACTCTAAGTGTTTGCAGACTTAGCTCTTATTCTAAGTGTTTGCAGACTTAGAGAACAGCAGTGGAGCACTCCGGCGCGTCCAATTTGGTGTGGAGACCAGTTCCGACCACATGGACCCGCCCTAGTGAAGACCACCTCAAAAGACCTGCCCGGCCTAGGCGTCTACATCCGAAGCCGGCCAGGATATGGCGCAACCGCTAAACGCCAAAACACCTGTCCGGCCTAGCCGTCTACAGCCTTAGCCGGACAGGATGCGGCGCAAACGCCAGGCGCCAAAAAGACTCTAAGTGTTTGCAGACTTAGCTCTTATTCTAAGTGTTTGCCGACTTAGAGAACAGCAGTGGAGCACTCCGGCGCGTCCAATTTGGTGTGGAGACCAGTTCTGACCACATGGACCCGCCCTAGTGAAGACCACCTCAAAAGACCTGCCCGGCCTAGGCGTCTACATCCGAAGCCGGCCAGGATATGGCGCAACCGCTAAACGCCAAAACACCTGTCCGGCCTAGCCGTCTACAGCCTTAACCGGACAGGATGCGGCGCAAACGCCAGGCGCCAAAAAGACTCTAAGTGTTTGCAGACTTAGCTCTTATTCTAAGTATTTGCAGACTTAGAGAACAGCAGTGGAGCACTCCGGCGCGTCCAATTTGGTGTGGAGACCAGTTCCGACCACATGGACCCGCCCTAGTGAAGATCACCTCAAAAGACCTGCCCGGCCTAGGCGTCTACATCCGAAGCCGGCCAGGATATGGCGCAACCGCTAAACGCCAAAACACCTGTCCGGCCTAGGTGTCTACAGCCTTAGCCGGACAGGATGCGGCGCAAACGCCAGGCGCCAAAAAGACTCTAAGTGTTTGCAGACTTAGCTCTTGTTCTAAGTGTTTGCCGACTTAGAGAACAGCAGTGGAGCACTCCGGCGCGTCCAATTTGGTGTGGAGACCAGTTCTGACCACATGGACCCGCCCTAGTGAAGACCACCTCAAAAGACCTGCCCGGCCTAGGCGTCTACATCCGAAGCCAGCCAGGATATGGCGCAACCGCTAAACGCCAAAACACCTGTCCGGTCTAGGCGTCTACAGCCTTAGCCGGACAGGATGCGGCGCAAACGCCAGGCGCCAAAAAGACTCTAAGTGTTTGCAGACTTAGCTCTTGTTCTAAGTGTTTGCCGACTTAGAGAACAGCAGTGGAGCACTCCGGCGCGTCCAATTTGGTGTGGAGACCAGTTCCGACCACATGGACCCGCCCTAGTGAAGACCACCTCAAAAGACCTGCCCGGCCTAGGCGTCTACATCCGAAGCCGGCCAGGATATGGCGCAACCGCTAAACGCCAAAACACCTGTCTGGCCTAGGCGTCTACAGCCTTAGCCAGACAGGATGCGGCGCAAACGCCAGGCGCCAAAAAGACTCTAAGTGTTTGCAGACTTAGCTCTTGTTCTAAGTGTTTGCCGACTTAGAGAACAGCAGTGGAGCACTCCGGCGCGTCCAATTTAGTGTGGAGACCAGTTCCGACCACATGGACCCGCCCTAGTGAAGACCACCTCAAAAGACCTGCCCGGCCTAGGCGTCTACATCCGAAGCCGGCCAGGATATGGCGCAACCGCTAAACGCCAAAACACCTGTCCGGCCTAGCCGTCTACAGCCTTAGCCGGACAGGATGCGGCGCAAACGCCAGGCGCCAAAAAGAGTCTAAGTGTTTGCAGACTTAGCTCTTATTCCAAGTGTTTGCAGACTTAGAGAACAGCAGTGGAGCACTCCGGCGCGTCCAATTTGGTGTGGAGACCAGTTCCGACCACATGGACCCGCCCTAGTGAAGACCACCTCAAAAGACCTGCTCGGCCTAGGCGTCTACATCCGAAGCCGGCCAGGATATGGCGCAACCGCTAAACGCCAAAACACCTGTCCGGCCCAGCCGTCTACAGCCTTAGCCGGACAGGATGCGGCGCAAACGCCAGGCGCCAAAACGACTCTAAGTGTTTGCAGACTTAGCTCTTATTCTAAGTGTTTGCCGACTTAGGGAACAGCAGTGGAGCACTCCGGCGCGTCCAATTTGGTGTGGAGACCAGTTCCGACCACATGGACCCGTCCTAGTGAAGACCACCTCAAAAGACCTGCCCGGCCTAGGCGTCTACATCCGAAGCCGGCCAGGATATGACGCAACCGCTAAACGCCAAAACACCAGTCCGGCCTAGCCGTCTACAGCCTTAGCCGGACAGGATGCGGCGCAATCGCCAGGCGCCAAAAAGTCTCTAAGTGTTTACAAACTCGGAGACAGAAGTGGATCAGTCCGGCTAATGACATCCGGTTAACCACTCCGGCTCGGCAGAGAAATGAGGAAGAAGCACGGACAACTTACGCACAAAAAACAAGATAGCCGTACAGACAGTTAGACAAAATTGAATTTGTATTCGTATTACAAAAGTGCTCTTTTTCGCCGAGCTGGCTTACAAAGATTGAGCCTCTCGGGCCATTACAAAAAATTTACAAAAATAAGAACTGGAGGCGTGCCCGACCACTCAGGCGTCCCCGTCGGCCGCCTCGTCAGCGACCACCTCTGCAGTAAGGGCTGCATCCTGGCCGGCCTCGGCGGCTGGAGGGGTGACCTCGGAAGCCAGAGCGACTTCCTGTTCTTCCTCGTTGGGTTGGGAGGAGCCCACTTCACCTTCTTCCTCCTCGTCCTCTTCATCCTCTGGAGGTGCGTACGGGACGTCCAGTCCATCCAGAGAGATGTCGGGGTAAGCCTTCTTAACCTGCTCAGAGCAGAGGAGGAACCCCGCCTTATAGGCTTGGAGGCCCAGGTTGAAGAACTGTGTGTCCTTCCTCTCTTCGGCCTCCCGTACTGCCGCTTTTACGGCAGCCTCAACAGCCGCCTTTTCCCTCTGGTCGGCTCTCTCCCTCGCAGTTAGGAGATCCTGCACGGCTTGGTTCTTGACCCCTTGCACCTCGTCCTTGAGGCTGTTGCACTCGGCCTCTTTGACCTGGACGATTTCACTAAGCCCGTCCTTGTCCCTCTCGAGCTCGCCCTTCTCAGACTGTATCTGTGTGAGCGTCTCAGAGAAGAGATAACTCTTCTTTGCCATATCTCTAGAATATACTTGGAGCTGATAGAGGGCGGAGGCGATCGCCTCTGCGCAGGTCTCCGGCGCCTCTTTCTCGACTTCTCGTCGGTCATTCGGGAGGACGCCCTGGAACATCAGTTCTGTGGACACCCGGCTATCACCCAGGCCGGTGTCCGTTTTCTGCACTGCCCAGTTCGGACGAAAAACATTATCCGCTCTAGCCGCCGTGGCGGCGGGGATACCCAGAACTGGCCCGCCGTGCCGGGGCTCTACCGCCCGTGCAGACCCTGAGCTCTGCCCGGTGAGGCTTGGCCGGCTCGTCTTTACTGCGAGCTTGTGAGTCGCCCGGTTACTTTTGAGGGGATTAGCCAGTGCGACCATCGCCGGGGTCGACTCCGGCACCTTCCTTTTCTTGCCCTTAGGTTGGGGCTGTTCATGCATTGGGGATGATTGGGAGCTCTGCCTTATTCTGTCCATCATGGACATCTGCTTCACCATTTCTGGACGTGAAAACAGAACAGAGTTAGAATTATAAAAAGAAAGGAAAAGAAAGGAACGGTTCAAAACATAATAGCTGGCCTAAGAATATTTACGTACGTGCCGGCGTCGCACGGCTGACACCGAGCTCCACCAGGGCGGCCTCCTCGGAGAATTCCGAGCAGTTTGTTTGGCCGCGCTTCAGCTCTTCTTTGATCAGAACAAAGGTCATGTAGTCGTAGCCTTTGAGGACCGGCTTTCGACTAAGACTCTTGGTGTCCGGCGTTCTCCATTCCAACGAGAACGGCCAGTGGGAGCTCTGCTCGGTGTCCCAAGCATAAAAAACCTGTTCTTCCATGTGTGAATGGAAGTAGGTATGCCGGTGATCATTTTCACCTCGGGCCGTTGGCTGATGTAGATCCAACCGCCGTCTTTATGTCTCTTCAGATGTGCACACATTCTGAAGACGGGCAGGGTAGGATTCCTACGGACCCGAACTGCCAAGAGGTGCAGGAAACCGACCAGCGTCCTCCAAGAGTTCGGCACAACCTGTGTGACCGCCAGCCCGTAATAATTCAGTACCTCAACAAAAAATGGATGCAGGGGAAGTCTGAGCCCGGCCCGTAAGGCTTCTTCGTATAGGCATAGATCTGCACTATCGTTGCTGGCCCGGTCCCCTTCAACGGCCGCCCTCAAAAGGTACCGGTCAGGAATACAGTATTTCCCCCGGATGGCCTGCAGTTTGCTCGGGCCTAGATGATTCACCTCGTACAGAGCCCCAACGTTGTACTGCGGGTTGGCCTCCATCCGTGCCTCTGCTATTACCTCTACGGGTGCGCGCGGCAAGCGAGGAACTTCAATATGTTCTTCGTCGTCGCTGGTTTCTACCCGGTGCGGTCCGTCCCCACGGACCGGGATTGTGTCTAAGTCCACAATCTCTTCCTCTCCGCTCTCCTCGTCTACTACAATTATCACCTCCTCGTCCTCAACACCAGCCTCTACAGGAGAGGCCGGCCCCGTCCTCTCCGACGCCCCGGACCCACTACTACTACTGGTCGAACCGGACTCCTTTGAGCCGGAGTCCGACTCGGAACTAGTGCTAGACATAAAAAAGCAACAAAAAGAAAAGCTAAAAGAAATTACCGAACTGAGGTGCTGACTGAAGATCTCCGGGCTCACTGATCCGAGGCGGGCAGAAAATCGACTAGCCGAGCAGCAGAGAAGGAGAGGAGGATGTAAAAAGTGAAAAATGAAGAGTAAAAACTCTGGTATATATAGGCTTACAAGAGCGAGAAAAATCCCACCCTTTTCCCACCAGCCGGAGTGCGCCACGTCACCTACCGCATTAAATGCGCCGCTCGCATTAAATGCGCCGCTCCGCATTAAATGCAAGGTACAAGTTCCAAAGCGCTAAGTAATGACGCCCAGAAGACAACATATTTGTCCGGCCTGGCCGTCCAACGCCTTAGCCGGAGCCGTACAGGATATGGCGCAATCACAACGCGGCAAAATACCTGCCCGGCTTTGCCGCCCAGAAGGCTTAGCCGGACAGGATATGACGCGTCCGCTGGAAGACAACATATCTGTCCGGCCTGGCCGTCCAACGCCGAAGCCGGAGCCGTGCAGGATATGGCGCAACCGCTAAACGACAAAACAACAGCCCGACTTTGCCGCCCAGAAGGCTTAGCCGGACCGGCTATGATGCGTCCGCTAGGCGGCAAAGAGGCTGTCCGGCCCAGCCCCCCGTCCAGGAGATCTGCCCGGTAACGACGCCCAGAGAGTTTCACCGGGCAGACTTCTGGTTCGAATTTTGATCAGACCAGATTGCACATGGGCTCCTGCCCGGCCGTGCTCCTTCAGGTCAAAACACAAGACCGGACCAGGCCGCCCAGAGCCCCTGGCCACTGCAGTTCTTCTGGCCTCTGCTTGAGGCCGGCCTCAGATGCCCAGAGGCCTCAAGGCCGGCCAGATGCTGTTTTAACCCTCTTTTTGCTTCCCCTGGCCGCTGTCGCGACTCGGAGAACCAGGGGGCAACTGATGGGTCCGGACTCAGCACTGATGGGTCCGAACTCAGCATCCAATTGGCTGCTGGCACGTGGCCCTCACAAGGACCGTTGGAAGGCCAACACCTGTCCCTACTAGGTGTGACACCTGGACCAATCGGGGACTTCCATTTGCCCTCCTTAGGTATGAGACCTGGCCCATACAGAGGCCACCCCCTGTCCTAGACAGGTGGCTCAGAATCACTATAAATAGCCTTCACTTGTGCTAAGGTGAGGGATCTGAAAATCAAAACTCTAAGCTTTTGCTCTGACATTGCTCTGCACTCCTGCTCATACTGACTTGAGTGTCGAAGCGCCCGTCCGGAGCACCACTCCGGGTTGGTCCTCTGACCCTTTTCTTTCTTCTTTGTGCCCTTGTGCAGCGCAGGACTCCACTAGCCCTTCAGCCGTGACTTGTTAGCTCAGCCCATCCAGCCCTACCATAACCTGTTACCAATTTTAGACCTAACAATGACAATCTTGTGGGTTCTGGTCCCTCTCTTGTAGTGGGTTGGGTGATCTAGAGAATGGGGGTCTAGGATGCTATTTATCGATTTTTGAGGGACAGCCTGAGAGAGGAGAGGGATGAGATGGGATGGGATGTCTTCATTCGGCCAAAACTCTTTAGCTGTTTGGATTGCTTCCTTGATCCCCGAGGGGGATGATTTCATGCGAGGGCCAAAGGATTTGAGAAGGTCAAAGAAGCTTTTTTCGGGACGGTTTTGGGTCAGCCAAGAGGGGCCATCGTCTGGGCTTCCGAACGAGATACCAGGGTCAGGAGGGTTGGAATCCATATTGGGGAGTTGACAGTAGAGAGAGAGCAAAGGGGGGAAGGGGAAAAGAGTCCCCGGCGAGGACTGCCGGAGAGGAAGGGTTCTCACGTAGAAGGGGTTTTCTAACAAAGCATGAGTTAGTTGATAGAGAGTATTTATAATCCAATAATTTAAGAGAGATGCTTTTTTTAGGGTGGTGCATGAATTTTCGAGATATGTTTTTTATTGGAAACTTTGTTAGGTTTTAGCTCCTTTGGACTTCGGATCATGGTGGGTCCCTACTTATGCAAGCTTCACATACCCATGCAGACAGACCTTGCACAAGTCTAATATTGAAAAGGGTTTTCTAACAGTCAACCTTATCAGCATCCGATCAAGATCGCATGGTGAGAAGAACAGAGACCCACTTGATGGGAGCATTTCTTTCAAGGTCAAAGTAAGTGGGGACTGGATCTTTTCAATCTAAAGTCCAGAGACATTATCAGAGTTACCCATATTGAAATTTGATGGGGTTGTCAGGTATGTGGATAAGAATCCTTTAATGAAACTCAATCCTTGATTTTGTTCTATCTGCAGTTTGGTTGAGCATTTCTTGAATATGGGTTATGCTCTCTCTCTCTCTCTCACACAAACACGTATAAGACTAAAAATATCAAGTAAAAAAATAAAAATGAATAAAAAATGGCCTGGTTTTCTACTCACGAGTTGTGAGTGGCCTTGATAGACTCGGCAAAAACCTATTAGGTGAAATCTTGCAAGCTTTTTTCGACCCAGCAGCCAGTTAATGACCAAGTTGTGTTGATTAAGTTGAATCCTATGTCAACGAAGTGTTCAAACTATGGTAAGAATACAACCATACATAAAGGGAAGTTCATTCGGTTGGGAAAGTTGCCTTGTTTCCCAGGACTCCTAATTTCGTTGGGAAGAATAAATAGTATCCCCAAGACAACAAATTATCATCGCCGGGGTCAGTATATAAGATATTCATATAGGGCTTTCCCGACCGGACCAAAAAATAGAATGGATAGGAGAAGCATTAAATCCTTTTATTTATGGGAATTGCCAGCGTCCATCGTAAAAGGCATTTCGCGGCTGGTCCGGCGCATGTCAAACCACTCACCTCGTGAGTGGAGACAAAAGCTGTTGTCTTCATTCATGAGGTGGCTGGACCAGCTGTGAAATGCCTTTTGCGATGGACCCTAGCAAATCCCATTATTTATTTATTTATATTATTATTCTTTATTTGATTTTATTTACTTCACACAAACGTTACTCATTCACTATTTGCTTCATATGTCATTTATTTCATTTCATCATTCATACTTAATATTTATTTAAAGTCTATCTATTTAATCATCTCATTTATTTAATTTATTTATTGTTTTATATTTTATTTATTAATCAATTATATTCACACTTAAACATAAAATATCATCTTTTAGATTTTTATTGTTTGAAGAAAAAAAAAAAAAAAAAAAAAAAAAAAAAAGCAGAAAAAGGAGATGTTACGAAAATATTCACTTAAACATAAAATATCATTTTTTTAGATTTTAGGGCCCGTTTGGATACCCATTGGATTTGGATTTGGAGGTGAATTTGGATTTTTAAATCCAAATTCGGCGTTTGGCAAGCCTTTATGACATCTGGATTTGGATTTGAGTGAAATCCACAAGATTTACAAATTCCTCATGTTAGTGTAATGTTTTGGATTTATAAATCCTCTCTCCGAGAGGTTATTTATAAATCTAAATCTGACCCATAAGGGGTTAAAATGACCAAAATATACCAAAAAAGTGTTAAATGACTTAAGTACTCACATGACATTAAAAACTAATCAAAGTACATCGTATTAGGTAAAATGACTAGAAAACCTCCGAGTCAAGCAAAATGACTGAAATACCCCTATACCAGGTAAAAATGACAAAATACCCCCGAGTCGTGCAAAATGACTAGAATACCCTTATGACATAAAAATGATCAAAATAACCTTATACAGGGTAAAATGACTAGAATACCCAATATCATAAAAAATTACTAAAATACCCCTAGATCAAGTAAAAATGACCCGTGGCTCATAAAAAATGATTAAAATGACTAAAAATACCGTCATGAGATAAAAATGATAAAAATACGCCATATTAGGTAAAATGACTAGAAATACCCCTATGCCAGGTAAAAATGACAAAATACCACCGAGTCGTGCAAAATGACTAAAATACCCTTATGACATAAAAAAGATCAAAATAACCTCATATAGGGTAAAATGACTAAAATACCTCAAGATCATGAAAAATTATCGAAATACCCCTATATCAAATAAAAATTACCTATGGCTCATGAAAAATGAGTAAAATGACTAAAAATACACTAATGAGATAAAAATGATAAAAATACGTCATATTAGGTAAAAGGACTAGAATACAAAAATACATGCAAAATGACCGGAATACACCTACACCGGGTGAAAATGACCAAATACCTTGAGTCATGGAAAATGACTAAAACACCTTTATGACATAAAAAATGATCAAAATACCCCCATATAGGGTAAAATGACTAGAATACCCTTGGATCATGGAAAATGGCTGAAATGCCCCTATATCAAGTATTTTATGGCTTTTTGGTTTTATTAGATTTTAAATTCAAATCCAAAGAGCATCCAAACAAAAATAAAATTAATTTAGATTTTAAATCCAAATCTACCAAATGGCATTATTTATAAATTTGTGAATTTTAAAATTCTTGATTTCAAATCCATGGATTTTAGAAATTTGAATTCACCTCCAAATCCAAATCCAAGGGGTATCCAAACGGGCCCTTATTGTCTTCAGAAACCAAAAGCAGAAAAACGAGATGTTACGAAAATACTCACTTAAACATAAAATATCATCTTTTAGATTTCTATGGTTTTCAGAAACCAAAAGCAGAAAAAGGAGAGACAACAAAAATATCCCTTGTGACTACACAAAGGGACAAAATTGTGAGTTTTTTTCATTAGAACCTAGGATGCCCCATTACTTTTTATGGCTATGTCCCGGCCGATCCGAAATAATTTGGACCTTAGGATATAGATCCAATGGAACAGTTTGAATCTAGCTGTTATGCCCAAATCCGGTCTATAAATGTTCGGATCCTTTAGATCCATCGGACCATCATCGTGGTCCATTATGTGTCGGATTCCGTTAATGTCCAAGCTTGCCTTCTTGGGATTTTATATGCTCTGCTTCCGAATATGAGTAACACCTCTTCTAGCAGAATCTTCATCACGAAGGTTTTCCTTGGCATGGGCGATTTGCACTTGACAACTGATAAATGGTTGGATGCTTACTTCCCTTAGTAAGACCTTTTTGGTTCCCACCAATATCAGGCCTAAAATAAGATTATACAAAGTATGGTTGCAACTTGGGTCAGGGGGGTCAGGTTTTCTAGAATCCCTATCGCGGGTCGGGTTGGGGTTTTTATAGAATGGATCCGGTAGGGTTTTCTACATTGTCGCATTGAACTTCATAAAAATCCAAATACACCAACAAATAAACACTCATGTTGCCCTTTATTTTAACATACAAGGTTTCTTATGAATCAAAATTGCATTTTCAATCAGCAAACACAAAAACGTACAAAGGATTCATGCCAGTGCTGAAGGTATCTCTTCCTCTTGGTTCATTACCAAATGCCAAAACCAGTCAGTTGTGGTAATCAAGATGCAAAGAAACAAACACTTCAGACATATTTTGGCCTTCAAATCTTTCCAGTTAAGTTCGTTGTGATCAAGTCGTAGCCAAAGCACATTCTTTTTTCCCTTTTTTGGCTGAGCAAAGCATGAATTTATTCCAAGCAATAAATTATGCATCAAATGCTTCGGACATTACAAGAGTAGGCTCACAAAGGCAACAAGAGAATAAAGAAGAGCTTAGTATTGATTCATCGTTGTTAGGGCGATGATATTTTCACCCCCCTGTGCAGTAAGCATGCGCCCCCCTTTTAACGAGATTTGACGTCAAAAAGTGTCAAAGTTGCCCACTGTTCACGTCAAATCACAGCATAAGGAGGGCTCATGCGTACTGAGAGGACCGGGGAGGGAGTGTGGGTATGGGTGTGTGTGTGTGTTGCAAATATCATCTCCCTTGTTGTTATTGTTGTTTTCTGGTTATGGGTTTACATAACTTCAAATCAATAAGGTTTGCACAAAGAAAAACAAATTCAGGGGCATGAGGAAACATAAGGCATATATAGATTCATTAAAAAAAAGGCATATATAGGTAATAAATGCTCAGATGCTTGTATTTAACCTTTTTATATAAAACACTGGTTCCATGCTTACTAACCAAGGACTCACTAGCAGGAAAATGCAAGAATGTATCTGATTTGTACAGGATTGCAGTTCTTCAATCATGGGCAATGATTGAAACTCCACTTGTAAACACATGGCAAACCAAAATGGGTAACCATAAACTTCATGTAACCACACAAACAATTCATTCAAACATGCAATATCAGCATCTATGTTAAATTTAATGATATTTACCAATACATGCATGGCTCACTTTATCTGCCCAACCCAAGTTGCAACCCTAATTTTAATTTAATCTTAGGCCCTATTTGGATTGAAAGAGGAAAATGATATGATCTTGGTTCAATTTATATCTTTTCCCACGCAAAAAAAAAAAAAAAAAAAGCTCAAAATTTAGAATTATTTTTCCTTTCAAAACTTTTCCCAAAATTTCCTGCAACCAAACAGGGCCTAAGAGTAATGCTAGGGAATCTGGTTTTACAACAGAGCAGGAAACTGAACAAATCAGTTATTGCCACATGACAAGTTACGTACTACAGTTCCTTTGGGCGTTTGCTATGCTAGGGTTTCCCAGATTCTGGCTCCTATTCCCATGCCCTAGGTGCCGAGAGTGGTTGAGGTTTATCAGTTGTGTTGGGATCTTGTAATGCATGAGTTTTTTTTTTTTTTTTTTGTATTATGACCCGAACCAAACTGAAATTTGGGTGTTTGCCAAGCTAGGTTTTTTACAATGTTAATGTGTGTGTGTGTTTTATTCACACACGAACTGACGTGTATGTGTAATTAGGTCTCTTTCAATTTTAAGATGAGTTTTGACAGTTTGTAATTAGGTCTTTTACAATGCTGTAATTTTTGAGATGGAAATAGGGTTTTGTTTGTAAGTTGATGATGACGAAGAAACGATGGAAAGGAAGAAGGCTCTTTGGAGGGTTTTTGAGGCTCGACACAGAGACGAATAGATTAGATTGAGTTAATGCCTCTTTTGATACCTCTAAAAATTATGTGCACAAACTTGCATACAAATGGTTTTTAATTTAAGTATGCTTATTTGCAAATGTCCCATTTGCGATTTAAGATTAAACTAAAAACTCTTAGTTGCAAACACGGATCAATTTTGGTGGGCATTCTAAAGAGGGCCTTGTATGCTACTAAAATTTGGTCCTAATTTGCAAATAAGATTTTTAATTAATCAGTTTACAAATGGGGTATTTAGCTTCAAAATCATTTGCATAAAAGATTATAGTATCCCAAGAGACGCTCAAACAATATCTCCATAAATTGACTTCAAATCGAGCTCACTTTCTCTGTTCTTTGAAAGTTGCACCAGAACCTCAAGTAAGCTGCTTTCTACTTGTTCAACTCTTAGGACCATTTCTCTACTCACAAGCCACAAGCAACTGCTGCCCCGTGGATAGTTCATGGCCCAGAAAGCAATCTGAATGGATGACCGGAGCATTTAAATTCAACAATCACATTTTCTTCAGTACTTTTTTCTTTTAGTTGTTGAATCATCCAATTGATGCGATTATTAGGCGATTTCCCACCCAGGGTGACACCCTCCCATTAGGGGTGGAACTTGGGTCAGGCCTTTGGTAAAGAAAATGAATTGGAATCCACCCGAACCCAGCTCGATTTTATGGTAAAAGCTCAACCGAAATTCCCAAAAATCGACCCAAGTTGCACTCCTAAGCGCCATGCCCCTTGTACAATGGGTCGCTCGAAAACACTACAGCATTTATTGGATTGAATATAGAGTTGTTAAATGTTAAAGGTTTTTCAGATGCTCTATTGAAAACAGAGATTATTACTTCATAGATGAAGGGTTCGTAACATAATTTCCAACTATAAACATTTTGAGACTGGTTTGCAAAACAGAAATCTCAACATGCAACTATTGGGTTCTGGGTACAAATCCTCAGCCTTACACATGAAAAAGAGAAAACATAATGGGTGAAATACAAGTCTGGCACTAGTTCAGATCAAGTTTCTATACCATCTAAAATATAACATTTGCAAGATGCAGCAAAGAGGGTAACAGCTTCCCAACCATTTTTATTTTCTGAAAGAACCACTACTACTACTAAACAGTTCAGTACAACGGCTGAATAAATGGTGTGATCTGTCCACATTGAAGAATTTAAGATAATACACCTAAGTGCTGAATTACTAACCTGAAAAGAAATGAAGGTCCAACAGGAAGAGAAGAACCACAAAACAATACCACATATTCCTCTACCCTCTACCCTCTACCCTTAATCTGCTCTTGATTGGCCCGCTCGAGATGACAGAATAATTCCCACAATGAGGCCGTACAAAGCCAGCGCTTCAGCAAAGATAAGGATAAGAATCATTCCAACAAAGAGTTTCGGCTGCTGTGCATTGGCTCTGCAAGGTATTATTTAAACATTAGTCTTCAATAGTATGGAGCAGCAAAGAGAATATATATACAATCAGCAAATATGTCTCCTAGTAGAGAACTTAGAAGCACGGAGCGGGGGCGGGGGCGGAGGTGGGAGTGGGAATGGGGAAGCGTGGGTCTCGAAGAGTCTAAGTTTGGGAGCGCCATGGGAGAGTGTATGTAATATTTTATTTATATATCTTTCAAAATTCAAACCATTTTCATATGTATCTTTCAAAATTCAAGTACATAAAAAGCAATAATTTCTAACTATCTTCACCATCTTCATTTACGTGCATTTGTTCCACGCGCAAGATGCACAAGCCTTTGTGCTTGCTCCAATGAAGTACTTTGAAGAGTCGGAGAAGTTTGATGCAAGGAAGTTAGTGGTGGGACTTATGGAGTAATAGAACAGGTGGGAGCATCATGAGAGCAATTATTGTCTCTTTGGGGTCACGCTCCCTGGAAGCTCCTTCCTAAGGAGCGCCGAATCGAGGTTCCGAGGTGGGAGCGGCACCCCGAGGGAAGATTCCTGCTTCTAAGGTAGAGAATGCAAACTCCAGCACCAGCGGTTGAATGGGGAAGGCCTGAAAGCTTAAGAGGGATTAATAGAAAACATACCACTATCAGCTGTGGTGAATGCTTTGTAATGGGGATCAAGTAATTTTTGCAGAACTTTGCAAGAAACGACTTAAAATTTTAAAAAGAGGCCTGCTAGCAAAATGGGACTTCGTATCATTCAAAAAAAAAAAAGCAAAACGGGATTTCACTTGGAAAATAAAGGTGAAACCCTTTGTTGTGACCTCTGTTGCATCAGTACGGATTCGAGTGTCGGAATCCGACATGGGTATCGAGTGTTGGATTCGGTAAACATTAAAAGAACGATTCGTGGATTCGCCAAAATATTTTAATTAATTCTCAAATTTTATTTTATTACATAATAATAAGGGGAAATGATTTCAGGACACTCATGTTTATTGTCTTTTATATTTAAAGAGCTGTAAAAGGGTTTTTACTGTCCCCAAAAAGCACTTACCGGACAATAAATGCTAAAAGACAAGAAACATGAGCGTCTTGTATCAAAACATGTTTGTGCTGAAATCATTTCCCAATAATAAGGTTATAAAAAGTAACATATTGAAATTTTTAATGGGTTGCTTAGATATAATGTTTTATTTTCATTTAAGAAACTTACTATCAGCCGACCCCAACTAGTTTGGGACAAAGGCTTAGTTGAGTTGAGTTTGAATTTAAGAAACTTACTATGACCATTCAAAAAAAAAAAAAAACTTACTATTAAGCTATGTAAAAGTCAAAACATGCAATAATTGTAACGATGTGTTAGTAATATTTAAAAAAACAAATATTTCAGAGAATCCTGAAATATTGGAAGCCGAGACGTGTCCGACATGGATTCTTCGCCCACTCAGAAGAATCCATGTAACATGGGTTGTGACACATGCGCAAGAAAACAAGGAATTGAGCTCAAATCCCAACAAAATGCAAAAAAAAGAAAAAAAAAGAAAACAACAATAATAATAATAATAGAAGGGAAATGTTATCAGCACTACTGTGTTTTGATGATCGCACTCCTCACTTTATTAAAAGTACAGTATGGCCCGCACCATAGAATGATCCAAACCGTCCATTAGATGGGCCACAGCCTAAATAGGTTGTGTCCCAAAAATTATTTCCATAGGTTGATCCTAACCCTCCGATCTATAGAGGGTTAGGATCAACCCTCTAAGATTCAGATAGGAGGGTAAGGATCAACCTATGGAAATGATTTTTAGGGCACAACCTATTTAGGATGCGGCCCATCTAATGGACAGTTTGGATCATCCTATGGTGCGGGCCACTGCACTTTTAATAAAGTGAGGATTGTGATCATCAAAATACAGTCACATTTCCCTAAAAAAAACTAGAAATGACCAAATCGCTGGTTATTTGCGAAGAAAGTCCCGTTTTGGAAGTGTTTTCCATTTGAAAAATATTTGATTAGGACCACTGACACCCAACACCTGCTATTGGAAGTTAGTTACTATACAACCAAGAAGAAACCAATCAACTGACTCTCATCGTCAAACTAATGTTCTCAAATGAATTTCACCTCCGCCCCATCATAGGCAGTGGTTTAACTGTCATACTAGGTAAATTCAGGTTAACATAGACTCGGGACTACAACAGCCAATTCTCTTCGTCTTTTTTTTTTTTTTTTAAATGACATATTTCATTAATATTCAGACTGCATTCGGGACAAGGGGTCCCATCCTGCATTACAAAATATTAAGATGGAGTCGCTCGGGCATACCCGAGACCAATTGAAAAGTACCCAAAATGAGTTGCAAAAGAGCACAACCTTTCCTTTCCTCTATTCTATAGTATCTTCTTTTTACATCTTGTCATAGCATTCTTTCAAACCTTTCGTCTGTACCTTTTGAGTTGTGCACGGTTTTGGGTACTCTAGACTAGTACCTCTTGAAACTACAGGTAAGCTGAAATTCTTGAGAACTATCAAAACTTTAAACTTCTAAAACCTTACAAATTGAACTCTAAAACTCCGGGACTGATATAGACCTCTAATAAAGAATAGCAAAACTAGAGTATCCGGCCAAGGGAACCTAAGCAAAAGAACGAATCTCTTAAGCTATGGCTACTAAAGCTCAAAAACTTCTGGATAAAGGCAGACAAATCACAAAGCCATTAAACAGGAGGTATCTTGAATGATTATGGATGGACCTTGACCTCTACAGTACTACGGCCCAATTTTGTACTTCAACAGAAGTCATCAGATTAAATCAAAACTTCATTGCCTCCATCAGGCTCTATACTGAGGGAGAGATCAGTGTCCATCTTCTAACCTAGTTTGATTAAGCACCTTCTCCAATCTTCTTTTCAGTTTCTTTTTCTCTAATCTTCTTCTCTTCCTTATCTCTTACCTCCATTGCTAGAAACATGTCTTTGGTTGCTCCCAAGTCTTCATCATATTGAATCACAAATACATCCCCCATCGATAACAAGTCTTTGAATTCTTCCGAAAACAATCCCCGACTTCTTGAATCGTCAGAGCTATCATCAACCTGTTCCTGTTTTGCCTTACCTTTAACATCTCCATTACTCCTCGTGCCACCCACCCCCCAAGCAAACAGGTCATCAATCCGTCCTGAACCAACCGAGGTAACAGATACCTCAAGATTCGGGTTAGATCAATTATCCTCAAGGTCTTTGAGAACAGACTTTCTTTCCTCCTCCCAGAGGCGCTGGCCGGTGCGTAAGATCAAGTAGAGGTAGGTGCAATTCCTTATTACTTGTCAATTCAGAATTATTGCCAGGACTAGTGTTGCTTGAAGAGGTTTTCTTTAGCTGGGCCCAACACTTTTTGAACGGGCTAAGAGAAGTCTCACAAGGGGTTGGCGACTCCTTTCTAGCAAGCTTTTTGTTGTAGCAGAGATCTTTCAGGAGCTCAATGTCTCCAGCTTCATATACAAAATCTTGGGCAATTGGAGAATATCCACGCTGAGCCGATCCCTTTCCTGACATAGTTGGCGAACTGGAGGTGTCGAACTTTTGAAAGAGCTTTTGAGTGTCAGCAACCAGTCTCCTCCTATGATCCTCTTTTCTAAAGATATCTTTGAGTTTTCTAGTGAACACAGAAAGACCACCTCGAGTAGCTACTTCTATGGGGTACGAAGTTTTTTCCTGTACGTGTGCGCTTTTCCTTAATTTTTTTGTTTTCACTATTAAATCTAGTTTTTATCTTTAGCGCATTTTTCTCTTTAGCTGAAGTCAGAGTACAACTGTCAGCAACATCCGTTCGGAAAGTTTTTCCTTTCTCGCCACGAATTGTTGCATTTATTGTTTTCCGTAGCGATCCATTTCCATTCTGACCCCACTTTCCAAGCACTGCAGCTATCCTACTCTGACAATCTGAGAGAGTTGGTGGTGGAAGGCTTGGGAGATTCAAAATTCAAGTCGGGGCCCACCAACGGCTCCCTGGATGGATCGAAAGTATCGGGATTAGCGCTCGTCGCCTTTTCCGGTGAGACAACCATCGCCGGCAACCGGACGCCGGAGATTTGGTCGGTGCCCTCACAAAGTTCCAAATTATCCTTACTGCTTGATTCCCCAACAACCGACAACGCCAAACTATTAATGCTATCCTCATAAATCTCTTAGCTCCATTTGGTTGCCGGGTTTTTTTTTTTCCTGGGATTTATGTGGGTAAAGGTAGGAGACAAAAGAGGGGACGAGCATTAATTAGAGAAAGATATTATGATGAGTGGAGAGAGAAGGTAGAGAGAGAAAGAGTGACCACCATTTTCAAGACAAGATTTTGCTGATGTCATCAAGAAAAAGCTGATGTGACCACTAAATATTCTCCCACATAAATCCTAGGAAAAAAAAAACCCAGCAACCAAACAGAGCATTAACTCCCACAGAATAAATGCTAGAATCCACTCTTAGATGAGGGGATAGATTTCCAAATGGGAGTTATGACCAATGCTGAGGCAAAAGACATGCAATGGTCATGATTTTCAGAAAGCTGGGTCTGGATCACCTGGCCCAGATGCTGCCCAAGAGACTCCACAGTTGACGTTGACCAAGCATGAAGGGGAATATCGTAAAGTCTAATTCTGATGGTTCGAGCACCCGCATTATAGGCTGGAAACCATGGCTGGACGGAAGAAAGGTGACCTCCCAGAGCAACACCTCCACGCCTGAGGATGGCCGTCGCCTGTGATTCTGATTCAAAACAGAAAAGGATATCCACTGAGTTGATAGAGAAAGGCTTTTGCAATTCCGGCAGGCCCCAACATTTTTTAGCCCATTCCCATACATCTTCCAGCAGCCAGGCTCCAGCTTTCGAGCTTCCAATGAGGCAGCTCTTTAAGTATTTCTTTCTTTCCTCTATCAAAGAAACTGGAACCTCAAGGGCTAAGGGGTCAGCATGTACATCAACCTGAGAGGATTTAGACCTCTACACCATGGCTGGGGCCAAGTTAGTTTTGAGGTCTAAGCATTTTCTCCAGGCGTTTCGCAAACCAAAGTTTCTATATTGACATTTGGGACACATCCAATCACTGCCAGTAGGGGGCGGACGACAGTTAAATTCAGAGGCTCTATGACCAGGGATTCTTCTGGCCCCGAATTCCAACCGTCGCACTCTGGTATCCCTGTCCTCGATGCTACCCAAGGACCCCAAGTGGGATCTGGGAGGAGCCCATTGAGACCTATTCAGGTTGTCACCTTGCCCAAATAAACTGAGAGTCCTCCTACAACAGATATTGAGGATTCCCAATGACTCAAATACTTCCAGAGCATGGTACCCTACTTCAATGAAATTCTGGAAATGATTCACCGTGTTATCAAGGTTAAAGCCACACGAGCAGATAAGGGAGTCCACCGAAAATCCTGAAACCACGGTCACCGGAGGAAGAGGCCGACGACTTCTGAAGACATCCCTGATAGTCATTTTCTTTTTAGAAAGAGGGAACCTTCGAGGGCTTGTGCCCTTGGGTCCGGCAAGGAACTATCTCGCCGAAGAAAACTCCATCCTTTCTCATGGACAACTTGATGGCAGTGGCTCGCAACTCGACCCTCTATCTCTTTTTTTTACTATCTCGCTGGAGAAAAGCCACCAGAGTTGGACTCCAGGGGAAGCTCTGATTCCTAACTAAGAATGAGTAAAATGAGGATGGAGAGACTATTCATGTTGCTATCTTCCTCTTCGCATTGGTGACCCTGTCGCCCGCTAGAGGCAAAGCCGATGAAGCAAAGCGACCCAACCGTTGGCATCAGAGGCTCGGGCTTCTAATTCTCTTGGTCTTATCTACCATGCCAGCCAATTCCCTTGGTCTCATGATCTCATCTACCATGATAAGCCATTGAATACTTTTTTTTCCAAAATTAAATAAAAGACAATGAAAGCACATTTGCAATGATTAGTACATAAATAGATTTTGAATTTTCTTCAATAATACTGGGAGTTCCAACATCTACCAATTTCTAGACCATGAACAGTGACAAATGGAAATACGCAACCATTGGAACGCCAACCTGGTCGAACTCCTCAGATAGAAACTGAGAATTCAACCCTATTATGCATATGTGACAGATCTAATCAGAAACAAAAGGATCCCATCAATTTGATGCAGAGCTTCTAAAAACATAAAGTTTCACAGGAATCTCTTTTAAGTGATAGCTTGTTTTGAATGAACTTTCAAGATCTAAAAGGAACTCCATATACCGAAATTTCAGTGTATGCCTAGATCAACCAGTGACAAAGCAGATAAGCTAGCAAAGTATGGAGTGGAAGATTAAGTGGAGACAGTTAATCTGAGGTAGAGGGGGGCTGATCTGTAAAGATTGGGATGGACTGGTTTGCTGTGTGCTTAATGAGAGGGACATCTTGTCACTACTGTACTGCTGTAATCAGTTCTGGTTATTGTAAAGATTGGGATGGACTGGTTTGCTGTATGCTTAATGAGAGGGACATCTTGTCACTGAGGTAGAGGGGGGCTGACCTGTAAAGATTGGGATGGACTGGTTTGTTGTATGCTTAATGAGAGGGACATCTTGTCACTACTCTACTGCTGTAATCAGTTCTGGTTATTAATAAAACGTTGTCTTTCAAAAAAAAAAAAACAGGTAACCAAGGATTGAAATTTTGGTTTTGGTTTCGGTTTTTGGCCTCAACCGAAACCAAAATTTAAATCCGAAATTTTAAAATTTTGGCTAAAAAGGCCCCTATATCCGAAATTTAAAACCTTGCAAGTAACTCCATGTCCTTTGTACGATCTTGCAGTTCCAGGACTCAAAACTTCCGCAGAAAATGGCTGAATCAGGAAGGAAAGCAACATAAAACTGTCCCGGACAGCAAGACATGATGTTTAGGGGTGTTCAATCAGTTATAACCAAAACCGAAATAACCGAAATTTGATAACCAAAACAATTTCGGTTATCAAATTTCGGAAACCAAACCAATTAAAAATTCGGTTATTCAGTTATAACTGAATAACCGAATATTGATCGAAAAAGACAAAAAAAACCTATTTGGACGGTTTGATCAGAGGGCTATGATCAATCTATCGAAACGGTTTAGGCACAACCTATTGAAGTTGTGATCAATCAAATGGACGGTTTGGATCATCCTACGGAGTGCCCATACACCATTTTTTGAAAAAATAATGTTTATTTTTGGTTAATTTCGGTTATTCGGTTAACCGAAATTTTTTCCCTAGATAACCAAAACTGAATAACCGAATTAACCAAAGATAAAAACCGAAACTCAACCGAATTAGCAAAAAACCGAACCGAACCGACCGAATCAATTCGGTTCGGTTATTCAGTTAAAACCGAATGATGAACTACCCTAATGATGTTAGGACAGCGTAGGAACAAAGAAAAGACCAGGAAACAAAGGGACAGTGGACTGTTTTGATGGAAAGCCCCGACAACATTTACCCTACAGCAGTAGGACTGCAAGGACAGCAAGATGCAAGGAAGAGGACAGTAAGATGAGGGTTAACGAAGAGAAAATAGTGAGAAGGGGAGATAGAAAGGGCAAAGATGTGAGATTGTTGCAAATTTTGCAACAAATCAGTCAAGGGACTGATTTAGGGGAGAAAAATATAGAGATAAGAAGAAAGGGAAGAGAAGGGATCCAAAAGGAAGAAAAAAAATAGATAGGGAGTGCACGGATGGAGGAAAAGAAAAGATCCAAGAGAGAAAGGTGAGAGGAGGCGGAAAGGAGAGATGGTGAAGGTAGGAGGGAGGAAGAAACCCTAGGTTGCTTGCTCTTCGGCAAGGGAGAAATCTCCCTTTTGCGTCAAAACTCCAAAAGGCAAAGGGGGTTGCACGAATAATCTCCATAATTGAGAAAATCGCCCACTCATCTCGGCCTTTTATAAAAGGTCTCTTAAGTGAAAGTTGTGGGCCCTCCCTCTTACCAATAAGATTCATTATAACTTAAGTGAGTTAAGTTATAATGAAGTGACATAACGAACCTCCATTTTAAAACCAAGGAAAGCTAAGGACATAAGGGTAAAAGGGTCTAAACTAGGATTAAAAACATGTGGGGATAGTGTGTGAGTGATGTGGGCTCTAGATGGTGTGGACATCCCCCACATGTAGGCTCTAGAACCACAATATACTAAAAACGGATAAGATCCTCGAAACGGCTCGGCATTAAATACGAGACCGTAATCCGAGACCATAACGCCACTACCTTTGGACAAGGGTAGTAGGTAGTCGTGCGGAAAAGACACCGGCAAAACGGAAAAGGTCAGAAAAGAACTGAAAGAAAAGTAAATTGAGAAAAAGCCGGATGTACCTGGGGAATGTGCTGTCTCATTTCACATACTCGATACACAGATAGCACGACCATGCATTATTGTCATTCATTTCTATTTATATTACTATGGATAGTGTAGTTTTCTTTCCAGTTATTTATTATTGCCTGTAGATATTCGCTAAGGATCTGGATTATATTGCATGCGCTTTTATATTGTCTCTTTTACTTAGCTCAGTCTCTGGAGGACCCTGCTCTAACGCTACTTTTCTCCACCACAGGAGTTGGGGGTTAGACGCCGGAGCATTTGCAAAGGAAGAAACAATAGGTTAGGGGATTGTGTGCTCGACGAGTTCGTGTCATGGCTTGTGATGTTATGACGTTATATGTCATTTGCTTTTCTTACTTATGGAGACTTTATGTTATGTTGAGCCTTTATTTGTTTTGGATTTTAGTTGTTGAGACTATCTTTCACATGGAGTATGCTTATTGTAGGGATTTCATGTTATGGTAGACTTATTTAAATTGGAATAAGATATTGGTTATCTTTACTTAGGCTCTCCATATGTTTTAAAAAAAAATTACATGATTTTATGTGTTCTTTTGCTCGTAACGAGTTGGTGGTATCGAGTCGTTACATTGTGTGCTCGGCGAGTTCGTATCATGGCTTGTGATATTATGACGTTATACGTCATTTGCTTTTCTTACTTATGGAGACTTTATGTTATGTTGAGCCCTTATTAGTTTTGGATTTTAGTTGTTGAGACTTTATCTTTCACATGGAGTATGCTTATTGTAGGGATTTCATGTTATGGTATTTAAATTGGAATAAGATATTGGTTGTGGCTGTTGGTTATCTTTACTTAGGCTCTCCATATGTTTTAAAAAAAAAAAATTACATGATTTTATGTTGTTCTTTTGCTCGTAGCGAGTTGGTGGTATCGGGTCGTTACCACCGAGGCTCTCCAATGTAACAACCCGATACCACCGACTCGCTACAAGCAAAAGAACAATATAAAATCATGTAATTTTTTGTTAAAAACATATGGAGAACCTAAGTAGAGATAACCAACAGCCACAACCAATATCTTATTCCAATTTAAATAAGTCTACCATAACATGAAATCCCTACAATAAGCATACTCCATGTGAAAGATAAAGTCTCAACAACTAAAATCCAAAACAAATAAAGTCTCAACATAACAGTCTCCATAAGTAAGAAAAGCAAATGACGTATAACGTCATAACACCACAAGCCATGACACGAACTTGCCGAGCACACAATCCCTTAACCCGTTGTTTCTCCCTTTGCAAATGCTCCGACGTCTAACGCCTCAACTCCTGTGGTGGAAAAAAATAGCATTAGAGTAGGGTCCTCCAGAGACTGAGCTAAGTAAAAGAGACAAATATAAAAGGGCATACAATATAATCCAGATCCTTAGCAGATATCTAGAGGCAATAATAAATAACTGGAAAGAAAACTACACTATCCATAGCAATATAAATAGAAATGAATGACAATGATGCACGGTCGTGCTATGTGTGCATCGAGTATGTGAAATGAGAAAGCACATTCCCCAAGTACATCCGGCTTTTTCCCAATTTACTTTTATGTCAGTTCTTTTATGACATTTTCCTTTTTCCCAGTGTCTTTGCCGCACGACTACCCACTACCCCTGTCCAAAGGTAGTGGCGTTATGGTCTCGGATTACGGTCTCGCATTTAATGCCGAGCCGTTTCGGGGATCTTATCCCTTTGGATGGTTTGCCAACGAAAGACAGTACACACTTCTCGTGTTGGCCTTTGGACCTTAGGTCCTAGGATGATACCACTACACCCTTAATTCCACGTCAGTCTCTCCTATGTATGACTTGCAAATGGGGGTTTTGAAGTACATTACCTTTGCCTTTTTCTTCTCCTGCATTCTTTTGCATAAGGGTTAGAAACAGTTTATTACCCATTGCAATTCAAATAAACAACTGCAATAAGCTAAGCAGTTATTATTGAGACATAATTGTATACACAGAATTACATTGCATATGACAAGTTATATTGAAAACAATTACAAAACAAGGTCTAGCTATCCTGCCTTTTCCAACCTGGGATGTGTGAGAGATTAAAAAGGGCCCCTTTAAGTTGGAGAAGAAAGTAGTAGGACTGAAATCAAAGAATCATACACTAAGTTGTTCGTTTATATAGCAATTCAAGTCCTAAGTCTTCTTTCCATAATTACCCACTCCCATATACAATATAAACTGTCGGATTTGTCCCATATTGTTTTTCACACACACACAATCAGTTTTAAGTTTGTCCAGTTCGTGTCTCCCGTAAACACACACTAACAGAGTGGTTGCTGCCCATTATTTGTACAATGATTTATGTGAAAATGCATACCATGTTTCTGTCTGGTTTGGACTCAAAGACACGTACACCTAAAGTTCAAAAATCTTATCCAGTTTGGACAAAAAAACACGCACTTATAACTCGTAAATCTAGTCCGTTTCAGACTAAAAAAATACACATACTTACGATTCGTAAATCTAGTCCTTTTTGGGCTTGAAAATGCATGCACTCACAGTTCACAAATCTTGTCTATTTTGGACCCGAAAACACATGCACATACAATCCAGAAATCTGGTCCATTTTGGACTCGAAAATACACACTTACAGTTCACAAATCTGGCCCTTTTTGGACTCGAGAATACATACAAAATATATTATAAATCTGTCCTGTTTTGGGGACATAACTACACACTTAATATGTATAAACACCGACATGGTAACCCTTAAAAATTTCCAGACTTGATACACGTAACACGTACTTAAGATGTCTTAAAATTTCCAGATTTGAGGCACATAAACACAATCATCGAAATGTTTTAAAAATTTCCAGGTTTGAGGCACACAAACACAAACTCGAATTGCCAAAAAAAATTTCTAGATTTGATACACACAACATACATATGAAAAGCCTTCAAAATTTCTAGGTTTAATACATACAACATACATACGAAAAATCTTCAAAAATCCCGACATTAAATTCATATAACCACATACATAATAACCCTTGAAAATTTCTAGATTTAAATCCACTTACACATGTATACAAGGTCTATGAATAAAAAAAAAGGAAAGTATAGAGCACCTACTTGGAAATCCGAATGACAATGATAGAGTCTCCCTTTCTTCTTCTCCTCCACATCTCCTTCTCTTCTTTTCTTCTCTCTCCTCTCTTTTCTTTTTCTTGTTCTTTTTCTTTCTCTCTTCGGCTCACCCTTTGGGCGTGAAGGGGAGAGGTTGTATGCACACATTTTCTCCGCGAAATAGGTTTTTTTTTGAGTTATTGCTAAATAAATTCCCTAATAAGATTGGTAACTTGCCAATCCAATAGAATTTCTCAAATCTTTCCCCAAATCCTACAACTAAGGATTTGAAAGGAGATTTTTTATTTTCCAAGCAAGTGGGCCCACTAGGGATGAGTTGTACGCACGATTTTTCCAATCGTGATCTCCTCCCAATCATGCAACTTGAGATCTTATTTATTCTCTTTCCTTCCTTATCTTATCAGCTTTGGTTATTTTCTTCCATTTTTATTAATATTTTATATTTTAATTATGACATCATACTTATTCTCCAAGATTAAGGGCAATCTTTTTAAATCTACTCAAGTGGCCCACAAAAGTGCACGTTTTCCCATAAGAAGGGAAAACGTGGATCTCTCCACTAAATAATGGATCTTCCAATTATTTAAAAAAAAACTTTCCATTGTTTTAATTTTTCACTGAAAACCCAATCCCCAAGCTACTAGAGTAATTAATGAGATTAAACAAGGGCCACTGATTCTTAAACCAATAGATCTAAGTTAATCAATGACGAAAAAGAGATCCAAATTTGGGATCAATAACCGATCTAAAGTGGATCGATGATCTCGATTCTCGAATTACGATCCAATGGTCCAAAATCCATAATTTACAACAACGAAAGAAAGGATCAAAAAGGGTGGTCGTTACATCAAAAAACCTGTCAAACCTCCAAGGGGGATTCTGAACTCTGTTAAGCCACCAGATGCCATTCAAGGAATCCCCTTCTATCACCCCATTATCCAATCTCTCTCCCACAAACAATTTCAAACCTTGGTGAACTGTACGCACCTCAGCCTGCGTAGTATTCGCCTCCCCAATGGGCCCGCGAAAGCTCAAATCACTTCCCCATGTTCATTCCCCAAGACACCACCATCCCAGCCGGACCGGAATTCCCCATGCTAGATAGAACAGCCAAAGATAAACTTTAACAGCCCCAGAGGAGAAGGAACCCACTCTTGGTTATTTTCCACACTACAACACACTCCTCTCCATCCTTCCCAAAGGTCGTAGGTGGACACAAATCTGAAGCATGGAATGGATTTCACACAAGAGATCGCTAGGGCGATCAATTTAATAAAGAGAAAAGACGGGCTTTTAGAAACCCCATAAAAAAAACTCTTGCGTTTCTTCCTTTCCAAAGAACCCAAAGTGTAGCTAAGAACGAAACATTCCACAGGATTTTCCCCCTTTTCCTCCATGGGACAAGCGACCAATCCTGTAGAAGATCAATGAGTCTTTTCGGGAAGACCCAACTTACTCCGAATCTATTTAGGAGTTTTCCACATACCTCCCTGTCAACTGTACGATGCATGAGTAAATGTTCTGTTGTTTCTCCCGCCTCTATGAATAAGGCACAATGATCGATAATGAGCAACTCTCTCGCGAAGGAAGTCCACACTCTAGCTACTTTGGAAGACACACTCTGTAGGACAAAACGCGGAACGCAACGGAACGCAGCGGAAAAATGCAAAACGCGACCAACGTAAAAGGGAGTCAACTCAGGCGAGTCCACGAGGATGCGGGTAGTTTTAAAACTATGGTGCTAACAAAGGTCGCCAGAGTAGGAAGCGAAAGTGGGAAGTGAAGTCTCTCAGAAAGTTGTTAAGCAGGACGCCGGAAGCGTGAAGGGTCGGAGAAATTTTTTTATAGTTAAATATTGAAAAAAATTTAAAATATAAAAATTACTAAAAAAATTATAAGAACTAATTATATTAACCAAAAATTGAAAACATACTTTTTAAAAAAATACTTTTTTAATTAAAAGATCCAGCATTTACTTAAATGAAAATCACTATAAGCTGAAATGCCTGTGTTGACCAGACTGTTGATCAGTGCCTGACAAGATGCAAACTTTTTAGAAACTAAATTATGAGATTCTTTTGCCGAACTTTTGAGATTTAATAATGTTGAGACATGATAGAATTTATGAATTTTTAAAATTGGAAAAATACGCCATCGTTTGGAAGTTAAAATTTTGACTCGACCCATTTTTTTCGAATTTTGTACTAGGACTGCAAAGTTGACTTTTTATGCTTTTAGATTTTGGTCTTGAAACTATTTTTAATAGATTCAAATGGGCCGGGGTATTCCCTTATTTACATGCAAATCTTAAGTTAATGGGCAGCAAAAATAGTAAAGACTATTTTTAAGTAAATAAATTGAAGTGGGGTATTTCCCACATTTCTGAAACGAGATTCCCAAAAATTGAGGAATCGAGAAGTTTCCTGTTTCCGAATCCTGTTTCCTAGAATCGCAATTCCCCATTCTGGGTAGAGATTTCCTTCTTCCTTGGTGCTAACACTAGCATCCATGTCAGCCCCTTCTTCCATCTTAGAGAAGAATTGCCTCAGAGAAGCAACCTCACTTGCCATCTTTTCCCTCCCGAAAGTTTCCAAAAGTGTCACATGTCTCCTTATTGATTTCATACCCTTTATCTGTCATCTCCCAAAACTCCTTCATCCAGTACTTCTAACCCAAAATCATGAGCATCAAACTGCGCGTCGTGCTACTAAGCTTAGACTCATTTTTATCAGTAATCAATCTGAAAAATCAATTGCTTTTCTTGGCTTCTTATCAAGTTTCTTCAAAACAAAAATAACCGACTCATGGGTTAAAATGGGATCGAATTTTCCTATGTCATTCTCTATCTCTTTTGATGATTTGTTAGCCAAAAAAAATTTCACCGCGGAGTTCGCTTGTGATGAGAAATGAAGCTTTTGCTGAGTAATAACATAGTAATCGCCACAATTGTTCTGTGGCAAAAGGTAAGGAAGAAATGATAAACGATCAGAGTAACGAGTCACCTCGAAGTGTAGAGGCCGAGTTCTCAGTGCTCGAGCAAGGAGAAGAGAGTCCAAGAGTCTGACAAATTTCGGAATTCCCTTTGCGCTCTGAATAGTGTATGAAGTAAACATAATTTTTTTTCCTTCCTCAGAAGAATAAAGCTCCCATTGCACTCTTTATTGAATTAAGCACTAAATTTGAATTCCTTTTCTTTGTCACAAGAATGAATAATATAAATGGGATTTTGAAGAGGAAGACTCATCGTGAATCGGCTCGACAATGGTGCAAAAATTGCAAGTCAATCTGATGATCCTAATCGTACCATCAAAGATATGAAAACAAAGGGCCAAAGCCAAAGAAGCTCTTTTAAATAAAGGTTCGTTTGCATGCCACAAATTTCGGTTAGAATAGTCTGAACAGTGTGAACATGGGAGAGATATGAGTCTCTTTTGCCTTTCTCTTAACAATGAGAGGAAAATGAAAATCAATATAAAGGGGGTTGTGAATATCAGTACATAAACTAAGAGTCATGTTCAGTGTGAGAAACCAATGTGAAGAACAAAAACACAGTCTTTCTCTCTATATCTCATGTTTCGATGTAATGAAGATACCATTTTGGTTTAAACCATAACAACTACCACTAGTTTAGAAAAAAGCCATTCCATTTCGGTTTTTAATACGTATTATAAGAAAAGGAAAATTATTGATATAATTTAACCTGAATAGTGTCATTGAGAATTTAATTCATGCATGCCTATAAATTTCATGGCATTCACTACTTCACATCTCACACAACGCTAGCAAGCTTCTTTAGGATTCTCCGTGAGTCCAACTACTTTTCTCCTTCTCACATCACCGATTTTCCTCTTCTTTTTCTACTAATATAATCTTTGATCATCATGCTTATGTCATACATGATTTCACTTCTGCTTTTTTTTACTTTCCAAGCTTGTTGTTCATTGACAATTAATTTCGATATGTTGGTCGTAAAAACTGGCTCCTGAAACTACACTACAGTTTCCGAAGTAGCCGTTGCGGTGCCGAAATCTAGCTTCAGAAGATTTAATATTCACATCAAAGCCGGCATCTACAACAAGAATGTAGTTGAAGGCAATGAAATGACAACATCACCTTTGTTAAAGTATTGTTAACTTACCAACTTCTCCAAAAGCTTAAGTTGTTGGAGAAAGGAATTATTTATCTTTTATACTTTAACACTCCCCCGCACGTGTGGCCCACTTGGCAAACACGTGGCACATGTGGTCCCACTTTGGGCCGACCATCGCATGTGGATTTTTGCTATCCAAGAGATTTGAACTCGAGACCTTTGGCTCTGATACCATGTTAACTTACCAATTTCTCCAGAAGCTTAAGCTGTTGGAGAAAGGCATTATTTATCTTTTATACTTTAACAATCCCCCGCACGTGTGGCCCACTTGGCAAACACGCGGCACATGTGGTCCCACTTTGGGCCGACCATCGCATGTGGGGATTTTTGCTATCCGGGATGTTTGAACGCGAGACCTTTGGCTCTGATACCATGTTAGATAGCCACATGGAGAATGGAGAATGGAGAAGAAGCAGTAAAGAGAGAGAACGCGGGTATCCACGAGAGAAGACAGTCGTAAGACTTCCCTAACTCACGCCCTAGTTAAATTTATGCTTAATAATAAGAAAGTTACTGAAATACCCCTATTCATCTAACACTCTCCCTCAAGCTGGAATGTATATATCATACATTCCTAGCTCGTTAAATGCATTTTTGGTGAACACATCCGCAAGTTGATCGGCAAACCTAGTGAACATGGTGCAAATTTCTCCTCTCTGAATCCGCTAGCGAATGAAGTGACAATCCACTTCAATATGTTTGGTTCGCTCGTGAAAAAACAGGATTGTTGGCAATATAAACAGCTGACCAATTATCACAATACAACCGTGACGGTCCTGAAGGAGGAACGCCAATTTCTGACAAGAAGGAACGTAGCCAAATTAACTCTCCCGTTGTATATGACATAGCTCTGTACTTGGCTTCTGCATTAGATTTGAAGACAATAGCTTGCTTTTTACTTCTCCAGGACACCATATTACCACCAACAAAAGTACAATAACCAATCGTAGATCTCCTGCCTGCTGGAGAACCAGCCCAAACAGCATCTGTGAATCCTTCTACTATTTCATGTCCATTCTTAGCATAATCCTTTTCCTGGCGTGCCTTTCCAGAATCGAATAATCTGAAGTACTGCAGCCCAATGAAATGTGTAAGGAGAACTCATAAACCGGCTGACCACTCCTACAGCATATGAATTATCAGGTCGGGTAATAGTCAAATAAATTAACTTTCCCACTAATCTCCTGTATCGTCCTGGATCCTCAAATAACTCTCCTTGTTCAGGAAGGATTCTTACATTTGGGTCCATAGGAATAGATGATGGTTTTCTTCCCATAGAGCCTGTCTCCTCTAGAATATCTAAAGTGTACTTCCTTTGTGATAGGGAAAGACCATGTTTAGAGTGAGCAACTTCAATTCCAAGAAAATATCTGAGAAGACCCAAGTCCTTTGTCCCAAATTCTTCCTAAAGGAAGATCTTCAATTTATGTATCCCGTCTTGATCATTTCCAGTAATGATGATGCCATCGACATAAACAATCAAGAAAACATATCCGGTACTGGAGTGATGGCTAAACACCGAATGATCAACCGAGCACTGTTTCAAGCCAAAACGCATAACAGCACCACTAAAATAACCAAACCATGCCCTCGGAGATTGCTTCAACCATAAATAGCTTTCCTAGGGCGACACACTAATGAACCCATATCCCCCTGAGCAACATACTCAGGAGGTTGCTCCATATACACTTCCTCAGTAAGGTCGCCATGTAGGAAGGCATTTTTCACATCCAACTGATAGAGTGGACAACCACAATTAACTGCGATAGAAATCAACACTCGTACTAAGGGTATTTTCGCAACCGGAGAGAAAGTCTCCTGGTAATCAACACCAAATGTCTAAGTGTAACCTTTAGCAACAAGTCTCGCTTTGAGATGCTCAATGGTCCCATCAGGCTGATATTTAATAGCAAATACCGATCGACAGCCAATGACCTGCGCACCAGAAGGTAAGGGAACAAGATGCCATGTGCTATTTGAGTGTAGGGCATCCATCTCAGCATCCACTGCAGCCTTCCAGCTAGGATGAGCTAATGCCTCTGCAACTGATTTTGGAATAGAAAATGAAGAAACACTGGAAACGAAGGATCGAAATTTGGGTGAAAGATGATCATAAGATGCAAATTGTGAAATTGAATGAGCAGTCGTACAAGAACGAGTACGACTTGCAACCGAAGAGTCAGAGATAACAATAGGATTACCTGAACTTTGATCATCAGACATAGGAGGGTTGGCTTGTGGAGGAGGTAGAGGCTGAAATACCTGTCTAGAACCACGGCTGTACACTTTCGTCAACGGCAAAGTAGGAACTTTTGGAGAATCTATCACAGGTTCTGATGAGGTAGAATCCGTGATAGGTTTGGCGGAAGAGGAACCAGGGATAGGGGCAATAACATCAAGTTCGGGCAGAGGGAAAAGTAAACTCGGCGGCTCAGCCGCAGTAACCTAAAAATCAGAGAAATAAGGAGTATCCTCGAAGAGAAACATCAGCCGAAATAAACGTTTTGCGCAAGCGATGGCTATAGCATTTGTATCCTTTTTTAGTTCGAGAGTAACCCAAAAAGATACATTTCTCAGAACGAGGTCCAACTTATCCAGTCCCGGAGCTAACTTGTGAACAAAGCAAGTACAGCCAAACACACAAGGTAGTAAAGAGAAAGGATTACCGAGAGGATATA
Source organism: Tasmannia lanceolata (assembly GCF_043159265.1). Classification (NCBI taxonomy): domain Eukaryota; kingdom Viridiplantae; phylum Streptophyta; class Magnoliopsida; order Canellales; family Winteraceae; genus Tasmannia; species Tasmannia lanceolata. Next base: position 8,287,974 of record NW_027518688.1, on the reverse strand, counting down.
GGACAGAGATGGGGTGTGACCAGAAAGCATGGAAGATGGCAGGCGATTCCATAGAAAACATGCCATGAATACGGCATCACCCTAATAGACCTTCGGTACTCGCATTTGAAACATGAGTGTGCAAGTCATATCTAAAAGGTACCTGATTTTACGCTCGGCAACCCCATTTTGCTACGAAGAATAGGCACAAGAGGACTGATGAATAATACTGCGAGTCAAGGAATTGTGTGAAACCACTACTACGAGAAAAGTACTCCTTGGCATTATTAGTGCGTAAATAAGAGATAGAACATTTAAACTGATTTTCAATTTCAAAATAAAAACTACAGAAGGCATTAAACATATCAGAACATTTTTTGAGAAGAAACAACCATGCAGTGCGAAAAAAATCATCAACAAATATAACAAAATACTGATAGCCATATAAAGTAGTTCGTGCAGGTCCCCATACATCAGAATCAATAATTTCAAATGGTTTGGACAACCATCGACCACCACGCGAAGGAAAAGACACTCGATGGTGCTTTCCCAACTCACAAGACTCACATGAAAACAACTCAATAGACTTAGAAAAGGAGATTTCCGTAATTTGTCTGCAGGAGGTTGACCCAGACGGCAATGCCACTAATAAGCGTAGACAGAAGTGCGAAGTGCAGCGCCCAGTAGGTACGGAGTCTAGGTAATATAAGCCTTCCATCTCACGGCCTAAGCCAATCCTCGTCCCAATCTTCATATCCTGAAAAGTGCAATTAGAAGGAAAGAATGAAACATAGCACATCAAAGATTGTGTTAAGTGACGCATACATAATAGGTTAACTGGAAAAGACGGAACATAAAAGACAGAGGATAATGAAAAACCACTAGAGAGAGGCAGCACACCGACCCCAGAGACTGGTGATGTGGTCTCATCTTCTAATGTAACAGTACAAGGCACAGTAGAAGGTGCCGACTGGAAAGAGGTAAGAAGTTGAAGATTACCAGTCATATGATGCGACACCCCTGAATCAATGGGCCAAGATTCAAAGGATGGACGAGAAAGGAAACAAGACGAGCTACCTGACTAGGCAAAGGTGGCAGTAGGTTGCTTGCCTCTATCACGTAGGTGCACAAGGTCCTCATATTCAGCACGGCTGACTACCATCTAATCAAGAGGCAGGAGTAGCAAGAGCAGAACCAGAGCCATGGTAGATTAACACATCATTTTTTTCCTCTTTCCTATTTTTCATTTTTTCCCTCTTCCTTAATCAAACCTAACCCTAATCAGCCCTAATCAACCCTAATCCTAATCAGCCCTAACCCTAACCCAACCCTTCTCTAACTGCCGTAGCAAACCCCCACCCCCCCTCTCCTCCCCTTATTTCCAACAACTTAAGCTTTTGGAGAAGTTGGTAAGTTAATATGGTATCAGAGCCAAAGGTCTTGAGTTCAAACCTCCCGGATAGCAAAAATCCCCACATGCAATGGTCGGCCCAAAGTGGGACCACATGTGCCACGTGTTTGCCAAGTGGGCTACACGTGCGGGGGAGTGTTAAAGTATAAAAGATAAATAATGCATTTCTCCAACAACTTAAGCTTTTGGAGAAGTTGGTAAGTTAACAACCTTTATCAGTGATGGAATAAATAAGGTGGAGATTACGTCTAATCGGAGCGCCAAGCGGGGGGGTTGGTAAAAGCAATATAGCCACTTTAGGTAAACAAAAGTTTCTCCATCATCCAACGAAGTTAGTTTATTTTTGCTATTTTGTTAATATCCACAAAAATGAATGTTCATTCTGATTAAGAATGTTTATACTTACAACAGGAAGTGTAGATAAGAACTTCATACTAATAACAAAAAAAATTGAAAATTTAAAGTCCCGAATGCATCTCCATGTAATTTGAGAGATGCACAATCCGACTTTGGGCTACCCTTCGCTCTGAACTTGTCAGATTGAGATTCTTTATGTTTCCACTTACCTTGAATATGGAAATTTCATCTCCTTCAGACAGTACTTCAAACCTCCTTCCAATTTGACTGTAGAATCTCAACAATTAAAAAGAAAAACAAACAGAAATTTTTATTTCCATCTGAAAAATATGCAACGTAGAAAGTTGTTTCCTTCTATACTACAATTGCAAATAATGATATAATCTCTTCTACTCTTCCTTCTTCCTAATCTTTGTCAAAGCAGCTTTCTCTAACTTTCTTATCCACTTTTTGGTCGCACAAAAAAGCCTCCCAATCTCCTCAAGTGATTTGCTTTTATCATCCCCAAGCCCATACCTTAGCACCAGAACTTGCCTATCTTGGATGCAGTCCATCTAAATGCTGATGTTCTACACTCCCTTCTTCCTAATCTTTGTCAAAGCAGCTTTCTCTATCCTTCTTATCCACTCTTTGGTCCCACGGAAGAGGCTCCCAATCTCCTCAAGTGGCTTTTATCATTCCCAAGCCCATACCTTCGCAGTCGCACCAGAACTTGCTTCTCTCTTGGATGCAGGCCATCTAAAAGCTCATGAATCTCACTTCTCATGTGATGCCTCATGACAGTCTTTTCAGGAGTTAATACTGATGTATCTGGTGTTATCTCCATAAACTCTACACTGGTTCATGTCCCACATTCTAATCAATTGAAACGATAAATCTTGAGCACGTGTGAGCCAATCTGACTTTAGCTAATGACATACCAGTGAGCTTGGATATTTAATCATCAGTTGGGTCCATCCATGGTGGTTATGAAGAGTTCTTTTGGCTTTCTGTGTCTGATTTATTACATTGTTCAATGTTACAGGCATTTGGATTCTTCTAGAATGTCGTGTTACCAGCATCGACATTTCTTTCCTAATCCAGTGCTGAAGCTGGTTCAGTCGAGAAACCTTATCTCCTCATGTGTTCAAACATTTCTGCGCCTTGAAGGACATCCATGTTCCCTGCCTGAATTAGATCTTCGAGTCCTATTCCCTATCCTCAATAGTTTCTTGCAAGGTACAAAACCAAGGAGCAGGTACTTTTTCAAAAGTTTATCTCTGTAATACCAACCAAAATGCAAACGTTGCTGCAGAAGCTTCTCATTGATTCCAACTGCATCTGCCAACCTGCCAAAGCTTGCTGACCATCCAATTTTTTCTTCCAAAATCGTGCGGATCTTTTCCAACTTCACAACCTCCTTTACTCCCCTTAACATTTCTGACTCATTTCTAGCAATTGCAACTCTTCTACTTCTTAAGTTAGTTGCTTTCCTTGGAAACTGACTAACATTATTTTTTAGGATGATGACAAAGCAAATATCTAGGCAACTTTTTCCAATGCATTTTTAATCTCTTTTTTTTGTAGATAATTTTTTTTATAGGTAAGCTGGATTGAACCTTCGACCTTTTGGTTGAGGAACAGACCCTCTTACCAATTGAGCTAGATATTTAAAAAAAAGTATAAATAAACTAAATTCGTTGGAGGATGGTGAAACTGTTTTTCCCTATAGTAGTTGTGTCGCTTGCGCTCTAATTAGACGTAATCACTGTTTTATTTATTTCATCACCAATAAAGGTGATGTTGGTCATTTCATTGCCGGTAACTACATTCCTCTTGTAGATGTTAGATTTCATGTGGATAGTAACTCTTCTGGAGTCAAATTTCGGCACCACAACGATTGCTTCGGAAACTATAGTGTAGTTTCAGGAGACATCTTTTATGACCACCCTATCGAAATTGGTTGTCAATGAACAAGTAGTTTGCAAGGTTAAAAAAGAAAGGGAGAACTGAAATCATGTATAGCATAATAGGCATGGTGATCAAAGATGGTACTAGTAGAAAACAAAAAAGAAGAAGATCAATAATGTGTAAAGTACTAAGACACATAGGAAATCCTAAAGAAGTTTGCTAAGTGTTGTGTGAGATGTTAAGCAGTCAATGCCATAAATTTTATAGCCATCCATGTATGAATTAAATTTTGAATGACAATATTTAGGTTTAGTTACATAATAATTTTCCTTTCTTATAATACTTACTAAAAACCAAAATGGAATGGTTTTTTTTTCTAGCAGTGGTTATGGTTTAAAACAAAATAGGGCATGCCCCACGAAAGGAAGTATACACCCTCATTCCCATGAAAATCCTTCTCTTTCTTCTCTTCTTCGCTCTCTTTCTTGCGCGATCAACTACAGTTTAGAGATGAATTTTCTACGTTGTTCTGCGCAAGTTGGAGAGAGTTGGCCCACTAGTTGTCATTTCCCAACTCATCAAATATTTGAATATTATTTCGTCTCATTTCTTCTCACCCATTTAATGTCTATAGGCCTTCCGTTCCACTTAACAAGGTGGGGAGAAGTTGTATTTACAGCGAGATAGTCTATCTTTTGTGTCAAGTATATGTATAATCGTTTCTTCTTGGTTCTTTGAAAGTGGGATTCGCACTTCTATCTTGCCAATTATATCATCACATTGAGTCTTCAATAAACCAACACTAAATGAAAGGGAGATATCATATCCTTTAGGTAGCTCAACCTTATGGGAATCATCATTGATCTGTTGGAGAATGTTATGAGGCTCACCTTCCTTTGCTTGAACTTGTTATGGGTTCCTACTGTGAACCTTTGTCATCGAAGATACACTATAACAAAATCTCCTTCAACGAAAACTTGTAATCTTTGACGTCGGTTAATGGCCTCTCGATTCCTTTTGTTGCTAACCTTAGTTATTTGCAGTGTTTCAAAACGCAAATCCTAGTCGACTCGGCACGACGCGGTCGAGTACTCAGTTGATGCGGTGAGAATGGCCACAGTAAATCTTATAAGGCTCACCTTCCTTTGTTTGAACTTGTTATGGGTTCCTACTGTGAACCTTTCTCAAGGAAGATACACTATAACAAAATCTCCTTCAACGAAAACTTGTGATCTTTGACATCGGTTAACGGCCTCTCGATTCCTTTTGTTGCTTACTTAGTTATTTGCAGTGTTTCAAAACACGGATGCGGTTCAGAACATGGCCAAAGTAAATCCTAGTCGACTCGGCACGACGCAGTCGAGTACTCGGTTAACACGGCTAAGTACTCAGTTGACGCAATCATAACTTGAGAAAGTTAGAGGAGTTTTGATTGATTTTGAAGGGCAAAACGTGGAGTTAGACAAGAATGCGGCCAAGGTAAAAGGGAGTCTATGTTGAATGGATTCTTTGCCCCACCCCCACCCCCCTATGCCAAATCCGTGTCGACACGTCTCCACATGCGAATCGGATATGGATTCACGTGGGACACACCCGGATTCTTGTTGTACCTGTGTCCTGCATGAATCCTGTTTTTTTCGGGCGAATCCGATTCATCGTTGTCTCTTTTAAAATGCAAATCATATATATTTTCCTTTTAAATGTGTTTTCTTGACTTTTTTTTTATATGAAAGCACAACCCGTACTCTTTTAATAAAAGCCCTAGTGCCTCAACCTTCGAACATCGACCCGTTTCCTCCCTCGACTCTCTTAATACAAAACTCGCAACAACTCTCTACCCTCAAATTTTTCATGAATACACACACACACACACACACACACACACACATATATATATATATATATATATATATATATATATATATATATATATATATATATATATATATATATATATTTATTTTTTTATTTTTTTATTTTTTTATTTTTTTAAATTTTTAAATTTTATTTTATTTAAAAATTACCGAAACCGAATCCTACTTTTGGGGGCTTGCCGAATCCAAGACCTAAAATCCGTGTCGGATATTGACATACGAATCTGAATCCATGCAACATAGAAGGGAGTCGACTCGGGGGAGTCCACGATGACGAGAGAGTTTTGAAACTATGGTGCAAACTCAAAGTTCGCAAGTCAATTCTAGGAATTTAGGAGCATGAATGTGGTTTCTAATTCAATATGGCAGCAACATACATTACTAAAGTCAGATTGAACATGAATAAAAATTAATTGCAGCTAGAGTTTGTAGGAAATCAAAACCTTTGAATTTCATTCATCAATAGGAATTGAATCAACAGAAGCTAGTCCCATACATTAAATCCATAAAATAAGACAGTTAATGACATTAAATCAAATCTCAGGCAAATGTTTCTGAATATCAGATCTAAGAAATGTATCTACCTACGACTCAAACAGTACGTAAGGGTGGCTGGTAATGGCAATGAGTAATAGGATTAGGTTATGAGATAATAAGGGTAATGGGTATGGGAATGGTTAGGTAAAGGGCTGTAAAGAAAAGAGGAGAATGTTTAAAGAATATGAGGAACATAAAACGAAAGGAAATGGGATCAAGGGGAAGTCCTGCTGCATGTGGTATCCAAGAGAAGAGATAGACAAAGCTAGAGAGAGAAGGCGATGCTAGCAGCTAAAACTAAGACAGAGTGGGAGAGAGAGGAGAAAGATGAGAAAGAAAGGAGAAGAGGAGGAGAGTAAAAGGAGCATCTGTGAAGGGACCCACAGTCGTGAGAAAGGAGAGAGAAAGAGGGAAAGAAGAGTGGGAAGAAGGGGGAAAAGGTGGTGGCTGCACACACCAGCCAAGAGGTAAAGTAGGGGTGGAAAGAGAGGAGGAAAGAAGGGATGTAGAGAGGTGGCGGCTGCACACTAGTAGAGAAATAGAGAAGACTCAAAGAAGTGAAGGGGGGGGGGGAGGTGCCCAAGTGATAATGGGGAGAGAGGATCCTTTCCAATCATCTTCAAAATTAGGTTAGAAATGAAGGGTTTGGTGTTTTATAAAGAAACATATGGGTTTAAGTAGAGAGTCATAGAGGGAATAGGATAAGTGGTGGTATTTGGCTGGTATCTAAAGACCATGGGTATTAGATAATATATGTGAACATCCCCCACATCTAAGACCAATAAAATATAACTTAAATCTAAACCCTAAGGGTGCATTTGGATCGCCGGTTTGGGAAACAACAATCGGCATCTAATTCTTTCTTCTTAAATTCATGTGTTCGGATCCGCACTGTGTAACGGAATGGGGATACCCGGCGGAAAAACTCTGGAATATCTGATGGCATTGGTTACCCACCCAAAGAGGTGGTATTCTGATTCCATCGGTCGCTCTCTCTCAACAAAAAAACTCACCTCTCTCTCTCTCTCTCAAGAAAACAAACGACCCTTTTCTTTTTCTTCTCTCATTTCACACACATTCTTCTGCAAATGTTGTCCACAAGCTATTGTTTTTCTCTTCCTTCTCTCTCGTTGAAATTGATAGATCTGTGCCTTCCATAGAGGTTTAATGGAATTTCAGACACCTAAATTTTAGGTATCTTGTATTTCTGCTCCCATAAGAATTGTAACAAAGAAATTGGAGATTCTAACAGGAGATTTGGGCTTAGTACCATGGATTTTCAGAGATTGCCATTGTTGTAGTGCTGATATTGCTTCTTCATTGACCGTTTTCGTTGTGAAAAAGCAGGCCCAAGACGCCCTCTCTCTCTCTCTCTCTCTCTCTCTCTCTCTCTCTCTCTCTCTCTCTCTCTCTCTCTCTCTCTCTCTCTCTCTCTCTCTCTATATATATATATATATATATATATATATATATATATATATGCTTTCCTCTCTGTTACTAAAACATCTCTCAAAGTACAATTACAAATTTCACTTTAGGATAGTGTCTGTATCTTCTTGGATTCATCACAGATCCGAGCATGGCGAGGGCATAGATGATAGTGTGTATTGGAAGCCCTGGCCGATGTCGAAATCGAGAAATTGGAGGCTAGGAGCATGGATTTATCGTAGGGGGACTTCGTAGGTAGATTAGGGTTTGGTCGGTGGAAGAAGACGATGTTAATGTCATTCCCTTATCGATTCCAATGTTTACCCAAACAATATAATAGGAAATGCCATTCCGTTTGAAGAGGGTATTGGAATTGGATTGGAATGTAATGGCGATACCCATTCATGATTCCGGCAATCCAAACGCTCCCTAAGTAAAAGATAAATAACATGTCCACAAAATATCCATGAAGTAAACTAATCCTACAGCTGCTAGATTATTATATCACACTCCCATCCCCCTAAGGTCTCTACTCCCTACTAAGATCCAAACTAAAGACTCAGAAACTTACAATTTAAAAGAGGCGCTATTTCTATTGATTTTTAGCAAAAATTAAAAAAAAAACACACAATGATTCCAGTGAGAACAATTGGCAAAACACAACGAAATTTACAACAAAAAAACTTATAGGATTTGGAGAGGCTTCATCCTCTTCAAATCTGGAATTCATAGGCCTTGAGATGGGGCTTCACCAACTTGGAGCTTCTCGCTTCATCCTTTGTTATCGAACTTTAAAAATGCAGACACATGGGAGAAAGGTGCCAACTATCAGTATCAATTTTTTAGGGTTGAGGAAGGTGTCTAGCTTGTTTACTTACAAGGCCAATACCTAACTAAGTTTTCTATTAATCTATAGCAGTCACGCTAACACAAGGATTAAGGGGCCAACAAACAAAAGTGCCCGGGGTTTCTAAGGTTTCTAACACTAAGTAAAAAAGTTAATATCTAAGGGTATGCTTGGTGAGCGGCATAAACTCAAAAGAATCGTGGAATAAGTAGTCAACATGGAGGAGACAAGCATTGGATTTTCCTGAAACTTACCTCAAAGAATAGTGGTAAGCATTGTTTGGTTGTCAACCACGTAAAGTAGTGGTAAGGGGTGTCATTACCAGTATCGAGAGAGGAGAGATAGAGGGGAAGAGAGAGAAAGAGAGAAATACAAAAAAGCATCAATCCCAAGAAATCCAAGCAAAATTCCAACTTTTTTGTGGTTTTGGGCTTGGACAAATGCACCCTAATAGTTTAGACTAGGGGTTAAATATTTTTAAAAATTCAGAAAAGTCTTAAGGTTCCAAAAAATTCCAAAAGTCATAGGAAATGGGCTGTAATATCCTATTATAGACAGAGGAGAGGAAATTGAAAGGCATTTCTAGATAATCCAAGTGCCAATCTCATCTTGGTTCTCACCAAAAATAATCCAACTGCCAATCTCATCTTGCTTCTCACGAAGGGCAAAGGGACATTTTACAAATGTTAATTTTGACCAGTGATCAAATTGTCAATCTGTGGCTGAAATTGAAATTTAGGATGATTATATCAACTGGAGTAAGGATCTATGATTAGATTTTATCAAATCCTAGACATGCATTTTAGCCCTATTTTTTATGATTAAGATTGCCGTCATGGGATTGGTTGATCCTATAGATAATTCTGTAATTAATGATCAACAATTCTGAACCATTGATAAAAATGGAGCAATGGCTAAAAACCATCAATGCTAAATGGAGTTGATGCCATCAGACATCATCCAAATCCATATCAATTAACAAGTACTAATCAAGGAAGATGGGCATGTATGGAATTTTCTGCATGTCAACCCACATAGCATCCTACAATCACCCCACTTTCGGCATTCAAGGATTGAAATGAATAATACTGTGATAAATGCAGATGATGGACGGTACGACAACAAGCACATGAATGGAAAGTCAAGAGGTATCCACTGTGGGGAAAAGTTAACAACAAAGAACATTTACTAGCAAACAAGGAATAAGCTAGCAATCTATACACAAAATTCAATTGCGGCACTGTAATCCAATCAAAGTCAATCATTAAAAACAAAACATTTTTCCTGTCTTATTTAAATTAAATTAAAAAAGAAACACGCTCAAAGTCCCGACAAAACGGTCAAAATTTTGATTCAAGTATCCAACAAAAATAGTTCAACACAGAGATGATCCACATATCTAAACAAAGCAACCATGAGTAACCCAGAAACATGGAAAAGAAATTCCAAACCAAACTAATCAGATGTAGAGTAGAAATAAATAACAATTTCTTAAACAACTAGATGCCGGAAACATCATAAAACCCATACAAATTCAGTTCTTTTTATCGTTTCTAAGGAAACTTCAATCCAAAAATTCCAAATAGGAACATCATAAGACCAAGGAAACACAGTTATTAGCAGTTCTAAATACAATTATGCACAAAAAGAAAAATCAAATTCCCTTAGATAATCAGCAAGGCCCTGTTTGGATTGCAAGAATTTTCTGGAAAAGTTTCTATATGAAAAATAGGGCGATGATATTTTCACCCCCAGCAGTACGCATAGACGTCAAAAAGCGTTAAAGTCGCCCACTGTTCACGTTATAAGGGGGGCAAATGTATACTGCGGAAGGGGTGAAAATATCATCTCCCGAAAAATATTTCTAAAAGTTCCTACTTTTTACACACCAAAAAGATAACTTGAACCAACCCTATTCAACTTTTATGTAGAGCGACCTTCAATTTACGATAATATCCACCTAAATTAACCATAATCATATCATTTCCCTCATAATTGTCAACAAAACAAATCCCATCAGAAATGTCCTAAACAAAATCAAAAAGAGGGAAAAAAGAGAGTACCTAACTCCAGCATCACCAACGATTCCGATTGCCATTCCGGCCGAAAGTCCGGCGAGACCGCAAGCAAGACCGGATGAGAGGTGAGCATATCCATCAAAAAGATAATAAGACTTAGCCTTAGGGTTAATCCCTGTGCTTATAATGACAGCAATGATCAGTCCATAGATACCCAAAACACCAGCCATAACAACAGGGACGATTGATTTCATGACGAGCTCCGGCCTCATGACACCCATCGAGGCCACCCCGACCCCGCTCTTTGCCGTCCCATATGCTGCTCCCATGCCTGAGAAAAATGCGATGGAGATTGAACAGATCCACATCAGAGAAAACCCTAACCCTAGAAAAAAGAAAATGAAGAAGAAGAGATGTTGGAATTTACAGGAAAAGACGAGGGCTGCTGCAGCACCGAGGAAGCCGAAGAAGGGGGCTGTTTCGTCGCCGCTGAAAGAAGACATTTTCGCCGGTGAATCTTAAACGGCGATCGGATCTGAGAAAAGGTGAGAAAAGAGGTCGTCCGTGGTCTGTCTTTTCTATCAATGGATCCGGTTTCGGTCGTGTGAGGGTGTGAGACTGTGAGAGGCAAACAATCATAAAAAGGGAATAATACGAGGACAGCCATATTTTGATATTTTTACTGAGGGAAATGATATCAGCACAACCATGTTTTGATATTTTCACAAACCATATTGTCTTTTCGTAATTAAAGAGTTGTGAAAAGGTTATTACATTTCCCAAAAACCCTCTCCCAAGCCTGTTAAAGAAAAAAAGATGAGTAATGCAGGGAAACCCAGAGTAGGACCTAAAAGGACACCGAACAAATTGATTCTTGCCGGTCTTAGATTTAGGAAAACCCAGGGAAACCCAGACTTAGATTTAGGAAAATCAAGAAAAAGTAAATTTTTTTGTACACATGGCATTTTCTGATTGCAGGTCCCATACTCGGTGGTACTCTCGGTCATGGTTTTAAATTTCGACCGAAATCCGAAATTTCAGATTTCGATGGAGACCGACACTGAAATCAACCAAAACCGAAATGGTCATTTATTTTGGCCGAAATTTCGGAATTTCAGTCGAAATTTTGGTTTTTCAGAAATTTGACCCAAAAAATATGTTTTTTTAATATTAATTTAATATTTCACCGAAATTTCGACCTAATATTGAATAAAATATTAGTTTCGGATCAAGTACCAGATTTCAACCGAAATTTCAAAATTTCGGTCGAAATTTTGAAATTTCACGGTCCGAAACCAGTACCGAAATCGAAATTTTAAACCTTGCTCTCGGTCTCCATATCATTGGGTTTGTGTAAATGCCAAAATACTAGTTGCAGACCAGTGTGATGCACGGGGCGGCCAAAAAAGAATGCTTTGTAACTTATTTTTAGAAGGAAAAAAAAAGAAAAATCATTAAAAAAATGCAGAGTTTTGCTGAAATTATGAATCATGGGCAGACTTTTGAAAATCATGAGAGAGGGGTTGTCAGGTGCGTCAGATATGTTTTAGGACAAGAATACCCTTCTTGCTTTTTCCTCCACCTTTTAGGCACAGATCCCAATGCCATTTCACCTACCCTTTTCACTTTTTTTCTTCTTCTTCCCCAAGCTTTCCAAACGGTAAAACTACATACCCATTGCCATTGCCATTAGAAAAAAACTCCATTGGCATTGCCATTAGGAAAAAAACTCCATTGGTTCTCTTTATTTTGCTTTGGATAATAAACCTAGGGAAATGTTATCAGCACTACTGTATTTTGATGAAGGCACTCCTCACTTTATTAAAAGTACAGTATGGCCCGCACCATAGGATGATCCAAACCGCCCATGAGATGGGCCACAACCTAAATAGCTTGTGCCCCAAAAATCATTTTCGTAGGTTGATCCTAACCCTCCGATATGAATGTTAGAAGGTTGATCCTAACCCTCAAAAGATCGGAGGGTTAGGATCAACCTATGGAAATGATTTTTGGGGCACAACCTATTTAGGTCGTGGCCCATCTAATGGACGGTTTGGATCATCCTATGGTGCGGGCCATACCGTACTTTTAATAAAGTGAAGAGTGACCTCATCAAAATACAGTAGTGCTGATAACATTTCCCTAAACCTATGCTCTGGTATGTCCATTGTACTCCATTTTGCTTTGGATAATAATAGAACCACTCTTTTCATACTGGAACCACTCTTTTGATATTGGAACCACACTTTTCATAATGCAAAGCCACTCTTTTGATATTGGAACCACTCTTTTTATACTGGAACCATTCTTTTCATACTGGAACCACTTCGTTCGGGAGTCCGAATGACCCTTCGGAAGAGTCCAGTAGTTTGTGATGGAAGTGGTACCCAATCAGGAGTCCGACGAAAACAATCGGAAGTCCAAGTCGGACTCCCGATTGGCTACCACTTCCATCACAAACCACTAGACTCCTATCGAAAGTCCGAAGGGTCATTCAAACCCCCGAACGAAGTGGTTCCAGTATGAAAAGAATGGTTCCAGTATGAAAAGAGTGGTTCCATGATGAAAAGAGTGGTTCCAATATATCAAAAGAGTGGTTCTATTATGAAAAGAGTGGTTCCAATATCAAAAGAGTGGTTCCAGTATGTAAAGAGTGGCATAATGTGGGAATATGTATTTAGATCAATGGAGCTTGGTTAGGTGTTTGTCTTTGATCTAGAAAAGACAAAACTAGTTGATGGAATTGAAGGAGAAGGAGAAGAGAAAGACTTTGAGGTGTCTCTACCAATTTTCAGCACATGAAATTATGGGAGAGCTGATGAAAACTCCAGCCATATGTCTTGTATTTATAGAGTTCTCAATTTCCATATGCACAATCCAAAGTTTCTAGAGAAATCTTAAAAACAATAGAAACTAGCCACAATTGGAAACACCAATTGGGCAAGGCAAGCAAGCCTCAATATGGGAACCCACATGGGACGTCCCCCAAGGGCTTGCTTGCTTTTTAAGCAACCCTTGGTTGCCCATGTGGTTCCTAGGTTTCCAATTTGGTTTGTTACTTCTCTCTCTCTCTCCAATTTTACATGTGTTGCTTTAATTTGAGAAAACAAATCAAGCAATTATATTTTAAATATAATTTGAATTCCAAATTGATAATGGCACACCACATGGGGCATGGGGCATGTGGCAATGGGTCCCACCCAAATTCGTCCCATGTAGGTCCACTTATCCAATTCAAATTTCCATTGCATCTCTCATTTAATTCCCAATTAAATTAATGCAATCCAATCCTACCCAATAGGATTAAAGCTTCAATATAATTTATTATATTTCCAAAATACCTTTATGGTTGATACATAACCATTTTGGTATTCCCAATGTATCCCATAGTGTATATACACTATATACATTGTGTATATCATTTCAATGCATTCAATGCCACGAAACTAGTTCGTGTAAGCAACCAAATAAATGCGGGACCTCTATCCAATAGATTATAATAGGTCAATCGAGTAGTGAGTGGGATCGAAGCAGGGATTCAACAGTAGATCCTGCAGAACCCTCAAGTGAGCCCCACTGTGATTATTGCTTCGTAGTCAATGCTGCAATCGCATTGAGTCAGTGGCCTCCATCGAGACGTAACCTTGAAGATAACCGTTAAATCATCATACCCCTAATCACATCAAATGTGCAAGTCCTTTCTCCAAGTCCACATCTACCAAATTAAGTCGGAGTGGATATTAACTACCCATCTTGGGCTCACTCACGGTATACTTTTAGTTAAGCAGTGTTGGCCTGCAAATACATTTGCTAAAACCATTTCAAAACTTATTTTGTGAAATTCTTTTGATATACACTTTATCAAACCCACCTGGCCAGGATATTTCTAGGTCTACTGCTCTGGCCAAAACTGTAGATGTTATCCTATAAAATAGGTGGAGAATTCCATGTTGGGTATCACTATTGACCTCAAAGGTTTGTCCAACACTCTAGTACTACCCTCTGGTGACTCCAAGAGAATCACGATTAGATACACCAAAAATGAGAGACTCACCAACAGACCAATATGACCCCTCAGTTCAAAGGACATGTAAGGGGTCATGTAGACACCCCATTTTGACCGAACCCTTATATACATTGGTTGAGTAAAAACCCTTTTAAATAATTGATTTAGTATCCCAAATTTCACCCTACGGTAGGTTAAGATCCCAATTAGGTCCCTGTAAAATTTCATCAACATCCGATAAAATAGCTTAATAAGACGAGCGTAGTTCGTGGTGTAGTGTAGTATAGTGTAAAGAGGGTGCATTATCCGTAGTATGGTTGGTCTTTAGAGGTAAAATGAGTTTTCTGTGGAAAGGGTGGTTGTCCAGCAACTTAAAAGGGGTAAGTCATTTGATATAATTTTTCATTAAAATTTTTCTTATGGACCACCTAAATTAAACAAATACAAGTCAAATAAGGGTGTTTGGATAACTTGTAGGGGGGGAAATTAAGCATGGCCTATAAATAACACATCAAAGCCCACATTTGCGCATTCTCTTCCAATATTAGGGTTTTCTTTTTTAGCAGCAAGAGAGAGAGAGAGAGAGAGAGAGAGAGAGAGAGGAGAGAGAGCCAGGGTTTCATATTTCTATTTTTCTCGATCAAATTGACCGGAGCTCCAGCTAGAAATTCAAGCATTTGAGTCACTTTCCTCTTTGTTTTGTCTTGTTTTACCACTAGAAAGCTTGGATCTGGTGCTGTTTTGCCTTGAGACCTTAGAGATATCATCTTCTCAGCCAAAAAAACTCTAGATCTGAGCTATTTGTTTCGAATCTGTCCATTTTGAGTTTAGATCCGACATTCTTTGAAGAAGAGAAAGTAAAATTAGATTAAAAAAATTTTAAGAGCAAAGGAAAGAAGAGTTGTATTTGTTTCCTAAATTCTCAAGTTTGTCATCAGTGGTAATTTCAAAGGAATCAAAGGAGGTAATTATTTTCTTTTATGAATCTACTTAATTTTGGTTATTTTTTTCTGATCTTTGGAATTTGAAATAGTCTTCTTCAGATGTGATGATTTTTTTTTGCTGTGTTGCTCACTTGATAATATATGGATGAATTTTTTCTTTCTTTCAAAAAAAAAAATCGATGCAAGTTTTATGTGATTTGTGATAAATTTCGCTCTGATGATGTTTACGCTTAAAACTTTTACAACTATACTATGATCTGTCATTATTTCTCTTTAATACATATTTGATGAGATATGATCATTTGATTTTCTCAAAATAATAGCATGCTTGAACACAGTAGGAGAAATTTTATATTGAAATTTACAAGACGGGTCTGTTTTGTATAAATTAGCACGAAAGATTATGATAAATCGAAGTAGTGAACATTTTTTATGGAACTGTTGAAATAAATTTTTATTGTGTGTTTTGTTTATATTTTCCAGTAAAATATCTAATAAAATCATTTTCCTTAGGGCTCAAGGAATAAAAATGTCATACAGACATATTTTTGTTTCACATTGTTGGTAAATTTCATATTTAGATGGAAAGTGTTTGTAATTTGTTTATCCAATTATTGATAATTAGTGAGCTTTAATTTTAGCATATCTTCTTAGTTGATCGATAGGCCTTATACTGTACACATTAGTTGGCCAGTGCGTGATTTAAATAATGTCATTTCTTTGATTATATGTATGGTTTAATCAATTGTTCTATGAGAAATGATGTTTGTCTGGTTTTGTTGAGATAATTGTATAATAAGAAATTTTCAAATATTGGAAGACAAGATATTTTGGATGAAAGAGTTATTTCTATTAGTTTTTTTATGTTCAGTGTATTCTGGTTATTGCCTGATTTTTATTTGTGATTCCTTTCGATTGACTTTGAAAACCTGCTAACAATTTTATAGTTTACTATGAAAAAATGATGATATATGCTAGTAGATGGGCTTGTGATTGATTCTTGCTTATGTTGACTTATGATTTTTGAGTTTTTGAAATTGAGATTGTGTCATTACATAATATTTGTCTTTGTAATCATTTTAGAGTGTTGGTCTGAATAGGGATTCTAGGTAAATGACAAAAAATTTGAGTGTTGTTAGTATTGTTATGATTCCCATCATCTGTAATGTTTACTCCTATATAAAGTATTGTATCTTATTTATAAAAACTTGTTTAAAGTACTTGAGGATTGTATCTCTTGTATAGTTTCGTTGAAAGCTTCAACTAATAGATTTTTGCTATTAGCTGAAGCTTTCAACGATGGATGAATGGTACGACGGATCGTACGAGAGATTTGATTTGAATAGAGTAGATGCATGACTGTCATTTGCTCTTTGGTTTGGGTAAATGACTTGATCTGATGTAATACTGTATTTTAACAGCACTTAATTTTGAAAAGATGTTTCTTCGACATCTAGAGTTGATTGGTCTTAAGGGTTGGCCAAAAGACTAGCGTTTGTACCGATACAAACACTTACAAAGGTTATCAATTTTGACGAGTTACTGCGTAGAAACGGACTTTCTCGGGTTTGGAGGGTTACCGCGTAGAAACAGACTTACCCTAAAGAGCTACCGTGTGATAACGGGTCTGCTCTTATTTGATACAGTGTGATAACGGGTTTACATCGATTTGGAGGGTTACCGCGTAGAAACAGATTTACCTTGAAGAGCTACAATGTGATAACGGGTTTGCTCTAATTCGATACTATGTGATAATGGGTTTGTTAAACATAAGTGTGTCCTTTCAGTAAATTTTACCTAGATATGATGAATGCTAGTTATTTTAAGCATGTTAATAATTGTGATTATTCTTGCTTAATATGAGGAAGCTTGTTTTGCCTATCGTTACATTATTGTGGAGATGCATGTTAAGTAACTAGATGGATTTAATTAATCATTGAGATTGATTAATCATCGTCAAAAGGTACGGTTTGCTACTCACACGGCATAGTGTAGACACCCCCATTTTGCTACGGTTTAAAAAGCGAAAGGTTTGGTTGGTCTGTTAAATCCTAAGTCAGTCTTCTGCATTAGGTTAAGTATTCTCGCATTTTAGGGGGAATTTCATCTCATTTTAAGTATTTTTAATGTTGGTTGGCAATCCCGAAGGTCTCTAGGGGATTCCATTAGTCTCCAGTTGATGGTATCTTTTGTTTCCAATCAAGTGTGAAAACTTGCTATTTTTGAAATTTCTCAGGATTTTTCTTGTTTTATCATTTTCTACATCTTAGGGTTATTTTGGTCATTTCCTATGTGTCCCAGATTATCACGAAAGTTTGTCTGAATTGATTTCAAGTATTTTGAGAAACCTACTATTTTTAGAATTTCTCAAAGTTTCTATCTTTCTTGGAAATTTTATGTTCTAAAGGCATTTTAGGCATTTCCAAGGAATTCCAAATGGTCCTGTTTAATGTCATCCATCATCTTAAGTGAACTTGATTACTTTCTATTTTTGAAGTTTCCCTCGCATACTTGCTATTTTTAACTTCGCCCTTAAAGGGGTATTCCGCTTCGAGGGCATTTTGGTCACTTTTTGATATATGTTGATCAAACGAGGTCATTTTGGACAAAAATAATTTTTTCAAGGGGTGAATAAGGTTAGGCCATGTGTGTAGGACCCACCATGTGCATCACATGGTGTGGGCCCACCATTATAAATTTTGAATTATTCTTTGAAATGGGTTGGATTTCATAAAAGATGAGAAAGAGAAAGGGCTAATATGATCAGATCACTAAAATGACCATAACGTTTTAACCACTCGTCCAAAAAATTCATTGTTATACTTGTTGGAAACATCTCGAGAAGGGATATAATTTTCTAGTTTACAAGTTTTTGTGATTCTTTCAAAAAATAAGTAAAAAACGAGCTTTAAAATCAGGTAGTGCCATTTGGACGAGAATTCTAGCCCACTAAAAATTTCAAAACTCTTTAACTGATTGGCCAAATTTAAAGTGTAAATATGTGTTGGAAATATCTTTAAAAGGGCTACAACTTTGTAGTTTACAACTTTTTGTGATTCTTCCGCTAAATAGGTAAAAAACGAGCTTTAAAGTTGGGCAGTACTTTTTGGATTGGAATCACCATGATATCTTGCATTGTTTTTTTATTTATTTTGAAAACTACAATATTTAGAAATGCAAAATAAAATGCGTTGGTCATGAAGATAGCATTTTGTATGGAATTTGTAAACAATTATAATTAGAAAACAAAAGGAAAAGCAAGCCAATAGAGAAAATTAGAAAGAAAGCTAGAATGACAACTCTCACATTGGAAATTGCCATTCTTGTTTTTCGCCCTAACTTTCTTTACAAAAAGATATCAAACCAACCTTTTAGGGACTCTTGAATTTTCGTCCAGCCTTTCTCCCCTAAAAAAAATTTGTTCCTCTTTGTGTGGAGGAGTTCACCATATTTCTTTAAATTCAAGTGGAGCAAGCACATCTCTTTCATCTCTTTTCGATTATTATTCGGAGTTGTTCATCTCTTTGTCAAATTTGGGTTTTCTTTTGCATATCAAAAAGCTTGTCAAAGCGTATATCTCTAATTACAAGCCTTAGAGACCTCGGATTTGCGATCAAAGGTTAGTTCTTCAACCATTTTTAGAGTAGAACTAGTAACATGTTTAGAGGTGTCTTTTTCTTATCTTTCCATGGCTTTTTGTTGAGAATTCATGAGATATTGTCTTGCATGATCATAATATGATTTATGATGAGCCAATTCATATTATTAATAATTTTGATGGAAGAAAAACCATTTTACATGTAGAAAATAAGATGTTCAACGAATTATGGTTTCAATTGATCTTTGAGTTTATTTTCAAAGCAACTAGTTCAAAATTAAGGGTTTTTTCTAAGGTTATATTTTCTCAGTTTTAATTGAGTTAAAAGAACATTATAAATCCAAAAATTTCAGTAGAATTCTTTCATCTTGATGATTTAAAAATTCGTTTAAAAAATACCTAGAAAAATAATATTTGTCGAATAAAAACTCGTTTACATGTCAAAATAATTCAAAATTTGAAGAAATTTTATTCTCAGCAGCCTTTTGATATTTGAAGATCATACAAAAATTTTGAAAGAATTTTGTGTTTATTTATTATTTTTACTGAATTTTTTTAATGAAAATCAATTATTTTCCACATGTGGAAAAGAGATATTACCAAATAAACTACTCAGAAGCTTAAATTCTATAATAAGATAGCTTGGCCCAGAAGAATCATATTATGAATTTTTTGTGCTTGATATAATATTTTTAGTGATTTTTATTTTAATTGGCCAGAACATAAATAAATGTATTAAAAATAGTAAATTCCAGAAATAATATGTGAAATTTCTACTGTGATTCTCTATTATTATGAACATGTTCCAGTATTAATTTGGATCAATTTAGATGATTTTTGCTATATGTTGCTTTAGAACTCTAATAAATTGTTTAGATTTGTAAAAATTATTAAAAATCACTTAAAATCATGAAAAATTTCAGAACATCACAAAATTCTAGAAACATCATAATCCTGATGTTGCTTAGATAAATTTTTTTAAAACTCACTAAAAGTCTTCACAACTTGCTAAATTGGTCAAAATTCTAGTCAAGGTGAAGTTACCCTTAGAGCCTTAGAATACCTTGATTTCTAGGTGATAGGAACCATTTAAAAGATGAAAATTACCAACGTAATAACTTGGGTTGGGCAAACCCAAACTCTGATGAAATCTGGAACCATTGGATCACGGTCCCATATCGTAGGAGCCTTTAGAGCCCCCTTTAGAAACACTTACGTCACGTCAAGTTCTAAGTCTTCGGGAGTCCTAGAGTTAGGAGTCCAGTTAGCCTCATCACGACCGGTTGCTATTATTAGCAACTGAGCCATAGATTAGAATTCACTAGTTAACCCATTTTTCCTATAGGACATGCCTAGTTAACCTAGGATGTAGGGCCCACTTGCATTAGTCTAGGGAGTGTCTTGTATTTAGATAGGATCATATAGCATCTTAGATAGAGTCCTAGGATAATAAAATGTAATCAAACTTGAATTAATTAATTTATCTTAAAACTGTTGAAACAGTCTGTTCAATTTAGATCGGTGTCCTAGATGAGTTAGGCATGTAACTTAGTTTAGGCCACCGAACTACGTCGACTTTGATCCCAGTGAGGCTTGGGTAGGTATGCAACTTGGATGGCATTCCGAACTCAAGTCGACCCTACACACACTCTAGTAGGATTTTAGGAGTTTTATTTTGTTTATTTCTTTATCATTTTTCGAACCCTTAATTGAATTGATTAAAACACTTGGGACGTCTCCAAAATTAGATTTTAGGAGAACTCTCACATAGATTGAACTAAACTGAATCAAGAGAATCAAAAGATGCATATAGCAATCACATTGAAATTAAATCATCTAGGATGAATGTCCCTTAGCTTGCACATCAAGAGAGTTTAAATAAGCATTTTAAAAGAAATTCAAGAGAGTTAACTTTTGGAATTGAAGACCGATTACTGGTCGAGAATAGTGCATATGGTGGTAATCCATCATACCTTCCATTCACGTAATCAGGTAATGAATCTAGACTTCTGGGATCGCAGATCATTGTAGTATCACTTATGGGTCCTAGGTCCCTTACCTAGGTAGCAACTCTGGTCATTATCTTTTGCATGAAATTCGGATTACTTTAGTGATCCCAAGTTCACAGAAAAGATGATTCATATCAATAATCAAAAGCACAAGCTATTCGCGTGGGTACGAAAGACAAAAAGAGAGGCGAGTCGCGCCCCTCTCGCGGGATCGGGTCCCACACATAGACCAGCCTCGGCATCTGGGATGTGCGGGTTGAGGCCAAATGCGAGGAGGTGATTCATCGCCTCGACATCTGGGATGTGCGAGGAGGTAATTGGCTGCGCTGATTCCACATGAGATCATGACGATTGACCTGTTTTAGAGCCAGGATAAAGTATTCCCGAGATGAGTCGGATGAAACTTACAGTCGTCGAGGACTGACCTGCATGGTGTAACCGCATGACGATATATCTAGTTCCGGATAGCTATGTGCTTTCCAGATTTACACCATGGCTTATGCACTGGGTGCAACACGTGCTTGAGACCACTACTTACAGGTGCAGGATTAATCCCTTTTACCTAGCACTGTGTGTGAGGGGCCAGTTCCATAGGTAGCCCTTGTGCCCTTTGGACCCTTCTCTTTGTTATGAATTTGAGGTATGATGCTCGCCACTTTGGCATGCTAACCTGCGGTTGTGATCAATTCGACCTACTGGTGCATTGCTGGGAAAGCGGTTGGACTGATACGAAATAAAATTGTGGTTGGGGAAGATCCCATGATATTTACACTATGGCCAGGTGGTGCAAGTGAGTGCTCACGGAAGCTTTGGTGTACGAAGGCGAGAAGTGGAGCACTTGGAAGCTCGGGTACAAGGTTAAGATTTGTTGTTAAATTAAGGGAATGTTCGAAGTTGGGGTTTTAGTAATGAAGTTCAATTGTTTTCCACTAGTGGTAAGTCACGTGCCACAAGCTGATACAATGGAGATTGGTAGAACTGATCAAGGGGATGATCAGTTAAGAAAAATAGCATAAACTTGCATGAAACAAGTAATGACGAAAAGAGAAGAAACACAAATAGAATCATTCAAATCCTAAAATTTGTAATCTTCAATAAGACAAAATCACATACACATTGATAGAAAATGAGTAAATTGATTTACTTGTCCAAGGCTGTTTTTCCACTGTCATTCCACATCTCCTTATATAGAGTTCCTCATTCAGCCTCATTAAAAGCAATTGAAATTAAAAAAGGGCAAAAATTGGCAACATCCAACATGATTGCCTATTACAAGAAATGAAATGGTACACTAACTTTATTGTAGTAGCAAGACCCTCCTTTAATCATCATTTCCTTTGAAAAGGAGAATGAAAATATCTAATATGGCAGCCATGACATTAGCATTGTTGTCTCACCGTTACTATCCTTTTCCTTTATGAAAATCCCATGCAATAGTCTTGTTGCCATAATTAGAGACCACAAAAGTCAATTTTCTATTCCACCATCTTCAATGTTTTGTTGCTTTATTATCTCCATAATTCCAAGTAACTCCATAATAGCAAAATGTCATAAATTACCCTTACTTTATGAAAAAATGACAATTATGTGCACCCTTCTCAACTGTGCATTTGACGAAGCCGTTCAGACCGTCGGATGGATTTAGGATGATCAAGCCTTTGATGCACTTTCTTGGCCAAGGATTTTGCTACATCATCTTCGGTAGATGATCCTGCATCACCAGGCTATGGCGTGCACTTGTTTCTCTTTATCGGCCGCGGCATTATTATTGGGCTTTATCAATCATATTGCAAATTGTTTTCTAACTATATTTATATAATTAGATATGCTTATTTTGGAAAATGATTTTACAATGCATTGGTTTACTCGACAACTGAACAAGTGCATGCTGAGGTGGATGGGGACTCTTTGAGATTAGAGTAGTTCATCTCAATGTATATTGTGTGGGTCTAGGGCAGGTTAGATGGGATTGTGATGTTGCCGTGCTGGTCAGATGGAGATTTGGTACGGTGCTATCGTTGAGGAGATGATCGGTCCCTGGGGTCTCACCTATTAGGTTTCAGTTTCAGAGGTCAGGCATGGATGGTTAGGATTGCTAGATGGTTGATTTTGTGTCGTTGGTTTAACTGTATTTATGGTTTGACAAGTTGGTAATTATCATTAAGCTTGGAGGGCTTTTTGGTGATTTGAGTTACTGATGGCACAACTGTAATAAAGTTGAAGAGGGAGGGTTGTTTGTTTATCCTTGAGAGAGTGTAGATATTTCGGCGGTAATATGGGAATTACCAAGTTTCCTATCTCTATATAAGTGAGCATAGGGCTCATTCTACAGATACATAGTTCTCTCCTTCCTCTTCTTCTTTTCCCTTAGCATCTTTCCATCCACCCTCGATCTCACTCGTCCATCTTCATCAGACTGAGATCTAACGGGTGTATAGTTACAAGCACCCTAGTAGTGTACGTACAAACCCCCTCAGGGTTTGTAATTGTCTTCCGTGTCATTGTTTTGTGGTCTCTTTCGCGGCATTCTACGTGATTATGCGCCTGATTCGAAGATCCTGGAGAGAAAATTTTTGAAGTTTGCTTCCGTATCAACGAACAGGGTTTACTTTGATTTGGAGGGTTACCGGGTCGAAACATACCCTGAAGAGCTACCGTGTGATAATGGGTTTGTTCTAATTTGATACCGTGTAATAACGGGTTTACTTTGATTTGGAGGGTTACCGCGTGCCGTGTAATAACGGGCTTGCTATGATTTGATATTATGTGATAACAGGTTTCCTTTGATTTGGAGGGTTACCGCGTAGAAACAAACTTACCCTGAAGAGCTACCATGTGATAACTAGTTTGCTCTGATTTGATATCGTGTGATAACGGGTGTACTTTGATTTGGAGGGTTACCGCGTAGAAACGGACTTACCCGGTGTACTTTGATTTGGAGGGTTACCGCGTAGAAACGGACTTACCCTGAAGAGCTACCGTGTAATAACGGGTCTGCTATGATTTGATATCGTGTGATAATGGGTTTACTTTGATTTGGAGGGTTACCGCGTAGAAACAGACTTACCCTGAAGACCTACCATGTAATAACGAGTTTGCTCTAATTGGATGCCTCGGAGGACTTACATTGGTTGGGACGCCTCAAAGGACTCACTTCGGTTGAAAGTTTATTTTTGTCTTTGAATTGAATTGAAATTCCGCACATATGTTTTGATATATCTTTGATATTCTAACATACTTTTAGGTGAAGGAGGAGATGTACAGGCCGGCGATGCCAGTCCCAGAGGGCCGCGGCAGCACTGACGACAGAGATGACACGTTCGACGAGGACTATGTCGCCGCAGTAGGTGGAGGAGTTATTCAAATAATTAGAAGCGTACAAACAAAGCCTTTATTTTATTTATATGTCCGACCAATTTTTACAATTTGTACAACAAGACTTGTGCTAGCCTGATTCTAACAACATTTTTACAAGACTTTGCAAAAAGGAAAGAAAACTTGATATCTTCTGTACAGAAGTAGTGCATAGGCTGACAGTTATGAGCCGAGAGGAAGGTAGAAGGGAGCCAGTAGAAATTCTATATTTCTGAAGAGTCCATAAACACGACATCTGAAGGGATGTGCAAGAGAAGTTCCAAGTAGAAATCTGGATGTACCCTGTCTTCACGAGGAACATAGATATTATGCATGGTGACTACTCTGTAATTTTCCTATGCCGAGTAGAGAGCCTTGGAAAGACTTGCATTGAATTCTTCAGGCGGATAGAAACGAGAGAGAGATTCCCATGGTTGTTGTTTTCCTCCGAACTGACGCATATGTTAGTTCGGTTGTAAAACCCCGAGCAAAATCGCTACACGTTGCGGAAGAATAAACCGTATAGAACAAATTTTTTGCTGTAACCCAGGATTTCTAGGGACTAATTGATTTTATTATGATTCAATAAACATAAATATAATTACCTTTAAGTAGAAAAGAACTGGTCCATTTGATCTACTCCTCGAAAATTCACCGGTCATCTAATCGATGCGAAACAATAAGTTGAATCGATGGATTCCTTTTGTTGTGTAAAGGATCTTGTGTACAACTCTTTGTTCACTTCATAACTTGATCTAAATCATATTATATTGAGGGAATATGTATTTAGATCAATGGCTTGGTTGGAAGTTTGTAGTTGATCTGGAAAAGACAAAACTAGTTAATGGAATTGATGGAGAAGAAGAAGAGAAAGATTTTGGGGTGTCTCTACCAATTTCAAACACATGAAATTATGGAAGAGCTCTTGAAAACTCAATCCATATGTCTCATATTTCTAGAGTTCTCAATTTCCATATCCACAATCCAAAGTTTCTAGAGAGATCTCACAAAACATGAAAACTAGTCAGAATTGGAAGCTCCAATTGGGCAAGCAAGCCACCCCCAGTATGGAAACCCACATGGGGGTGCCCCATAGGGGTTTTCTTGCTTTGCAAGCAATCCCTTGGTTGCCCCTATGTGGTTCCATAGTTTCTAATTTCGTTTGTTTTCATCTTTCTCTCTCTCTCTCTCTTTGCAATTTCATATGTGTTGCTTTAATTTGAGAAAACAAATCAAGCAATTATATTCTAAATATAATTTGAATTCTAAATTGATAATGGCACCCCACATTGGGCTTGTGCAATGGGTCCCACAAAAATTCGTCCCATGTGGGTCCACTTATCCAATTCAATTTTCCAGTGCATTTCATATTTAATTCCCAATTAAATTATGCAATCCAATCATATCCAATAAGATTTAAGCTCCAATATTTTTTTATCATATTCCCAAAATACCCTTATGGTTGATACTTAACCATTTTGGTATTCCCAATATATACCATAGTGCAAATACACTATATACATTATGGATTTCCTTTCAATGCATCCAATGCAGCAAAACTAGTTCGTGTAATCAACCAAATAAATGCGGGACCTTTATCTAATAGATAATAATAGGTCAATCGAGTAGTGAGTAGGATCGTAGCAGGGATTTAACGGTAGATCCTGAAGAAACCCACAAGTGGGCCCCATTGCGATTATTGCTCCGTAGCCAATGTAACAATCTCATTGAGGCAGTGGCCTCCATCGAGACGTAACCCTGAAGATAACCATCAAATCATCATACCCCTAATCAAATCAAATGTTCAAGTCCTTTCTCCAAGTCCACATTTACTGAGTTGAGTCCTATGGGGGTGGACATCAACTACCCCTTGGGCTCAATCACTGTATACCTTTCAGTCAAGCAGTGTTGGCCCACAAATGCATTTGCTAAAATATTTCAAAACTTATTTTGTGAGATCCTTTTGATATACACTTTATCAAATCCACCTGGCCATGTATTGTTCTAGGCCTACTGCTCTGACCAAAACTGTATATGTTAACCTATAAAATAGGTGGAGAATTCCATGTCGGGTATCACTATTGACCTCGAAGGTTATTCAAACACTCCAGTACTACCCTCTAGTGACTCCATGAGAAACACAGCTAGATAGACCAAGAATGAGAGACTCGCCAACAGACTAATATGACCCCTTAGGTCAAAGGTGTAAAGAGTCCTGTCAGGTAGAATAGCTCTACTGTCTCCTGTTCACAAGCTATTCTAATGTGATCCTGTTCAGTACGTAATCTCATTGTCGTACCCATTCTATCTTGCTTAGGGTCCACTACCCGAGTGATTAAGATAAGTCACTCCACATCTCGTGCATGTTGGCAAGATAGATGCTAATTGTATACAGGAGGAGGTGTCCAACCTCAGCCCCAACTTGAAACTATTAAGGTTTGCAAAGAACTGGAATCCCATATCTCCTTGCTCCCTAGGATCTGTGAATCCATGAGCATGGGTTTCCTACTTTACTACCTAAGGACAAATACGCGTAATTAATAAGTAGCATGTCACACATGTTTAACTTTAGTTACCCATTAATTGTCATGAAAAGAAACTTTTGTTGATTAACAGGAGAAATATACTGGGTTTTAGGGCACCAACTCTAACAGTCTCCCACTTGCCCCCAAAGCTAGTTATGCATATATCTTAAACCCATCCCCTCAACATGCCATTCAAACACCTTTTGAGTAAGGGGCTTGGTAAAAGGGTCCGCCATGTTATCCGCTGAGGCAACATTTGCAATAGCCACATCCCCTCTGTCAATGATCTCCAGTATCACATGATACTTTCGAAGTACATGCTTGGACTTCTTATGAGACCTCAATTCCTTTCCTTGAGCAATCGCTCCACTATTATCACGGTACAACATAATGAGTCTCTTAAGAGAGGGCACGACTCCAAGGTCATCCATAAACTTTCGTAGCCATACTGCCTCTTTCGCTGCTTCACTCGCAGCGATGTACTCAACCTCAGTCGTGGAATCTGCCGTAGTGTCTTGCTTGCAACTTCTCCATGACACTGCCCCATTCGCTAAGGTGAACACAAAACTCGATGATGATTTCATGTCATCAACGTCAGACTGAAAGTCTGCGTCGGTAAAATCAGAAATGACCAACTCGTCTGCACCGTAAACTAAACAATAATATTTATTCCTCCTAAGATACTTGAAAATATGTTTAACTGCTGTCCAATGCTCTAGACCTGGGTCAGACTGATATTTTCTAACCCCAGCCGAAGCGTAGGGAATGTTGTTCACAACCTGCTGTAGACACCCTCATTTTGCTACACTTTAACCAACAATAACCTAATATATTGATCCGTGGAATTTCATTGGTAAAGTATGCATCCTCAAATTTTTTGAAAACCGAAATGATAAAGAGATGTACCTAGTGAGATGATTAGATCCGAAAAATTGAAAAATACCCTGATTGGTGAATTTAGTGTGTTAAATCCATGTGAGAGCCCCTCTATCATGGATTTATATGTTTTAGGTCATTAATATCTCGATCTGACTTTACGGATCATCAATCGGGACAAAATAAGCTAGGGTCACTTCACAGCCCGGGACCTGATTCCATTCCGAGACCCGATTACCGTAAATCGTTAGATCAAGGGCAGATCTTAACCTGGGTGTCTTTCCTTACTAAAAATCTGTGATCATTTGTCAAAATAGGATCGATCAAGGTTAATCTCAAATTCAGATTAAACATTGTGTCACTTAATTGAGCAAAAACCCAGTGAAAAATCACGGATCAATGTGGGTGAACGAGAGCCGTCGAAATAATTTAACCAAATTATCAACAACAGTGCTTTCAGTACTTTAATTGTTGTCAAAATTCATATTTCAAAGGTTAGGATCATTCATAAAAAATTGATTAAGTTGGTTGGATCAATCAAATCGTCAATTTGATCAACGGTTAGAAAAACGATTCGCTGTTAAAAACCGACAGCTTGCATTTGTCAAAAATTCTGAAAATAATATCTCTATTGCAATATTTGGCTTAAATGAAAGAGAAAAAATCAACGATTTTAATGGCGAAAGAATTATCCAAATCGGACTTCAAAATCTCCTGAAAACCGCGTTTTTCGATTTTTACATTCAAAATATTTGAAAAATCTTTTACAAGATTCTAGGAGATTTGGAGGCATCATCTCGTCCATTCTTTCGATCAAAATTGATCTCAACCACCCAATCTTATTCCATATCATTGCAAAGATTTCAGGATATTTGGAGACCCGATCTCGCCCGTTCTTTCGATCACATGGAGATTGCAGTTAATCGCAACCATCCAAATCGTTGCCATTCTCTACAAAGGCAACCAAATTGGACATTTCCCTTACCTTGAAATTTGCTTCCAAAATCTACAAAGATTCCAAGGACAAATGGCATCATCTTGGACCTTGAATTGTTCCTAAATCTTTAGTACTTGATCCTGGCCGCATAAGTGCCTGCCATTTTTAACATAGCCATGGCTTAAATGGAAGATGCCAAAGAAGAGGGAGAATATTCTAGAAAAATTCGATCTTGGCCATTCTTTCCCCTTCCTTTTTCCATCACTCAATCTCTACCCTACACCTCTAGGCCCTAAAGATGGCAACCTGGCTCATCCCTCACCTATAAATACCCATGCTCTCTTCTTTCAAAAGAGGAGAAAAAAGAGAGGAAGAAGACTCAAAGAAAACTACTAGAGAAATCCTCCATATCCCCGCCTTCAAATCTTGTCTTATTCAAAGGATACCCAAAATCTCCATCACAAGTAGGTGCACTATTCTTAGATTTTTTCAGGATTATTTGATATTTTTTATGTAGTTTTGCACGATTTTTAGCATTTAATTGAATTTAATTCAATATTATATGTGTGTGCTCAAAATCACGATCTACATGAGTGTTTCAATTCCGATTCGTCCCGAAAATTAATACATTGATCTATTTAAATAGACTAAAATAACCATCGGATTGGATCGGACATTGAATCAAAGGATTTCGAAAATTTGAGTGATGAGTGGAATTTTATTTAAAATAATGGCTGAGAAATTACAAAATTTGAAAAAATAGCCATCTCAGGATGATCTATTTTTTGGAATTTAAAATTTTTCTTGTGTTCATCATATCAGAACAAGATTAAAGGACATTTTCCGGAGTCGTAATTTTCTCGAAAATCGTGTTTTAAAAATAGAAAACTCTTCAAAAATATCTTTTTTACGAAGAAAAATAAATTATATACTAAACGGATTCGAAAATTAATGGAATTTCGTGGAAAAATAATATAATACTGGTATATTCTACCATGATTTTTTGAGATTTTTTGGAATTGGTTTGGTATATTATTTTATGCTTTCTTTGAAAATTATCAGATTTTGGGAGACTTTTTACAGACATCAGATCACAGATAAAATTCCCAAATTTTTTACAGTAGTCTTATATTCCATATTTATAGTTTCTGTAAACTTTTCAAGTGATTTAGATCTTGTTTCATATGGGATGTAGTGTTAATTCATAATCTGGTTTGAAAATTAAAAAATCCGAAACTGATAGTAAATAGTTTCCAAAATTCATGAAAATCTCACAGCATGATGTATTTACTCATATCTTATTTCTGAAGAAATTTTATTGAATTTAGATTTCTATTTCTAGTAGTTTCTGTGTTATTTTTGCAATCTAGTCAATTAATTGTTAAATCAAAATTAAATATGAACTTAATGTAAAAATCTGTAAAAATCTTCCAGTAAGCTAAATTTCATCATATCTTACTGCTGTAGAAGTTTCAACTCATTTCGAATTCGTTTGCAACAGTTCCACTTGTAAAAATCACTCATATGTTTAAAATTGATAAAATTCATTGAAAATCCGAAATTAATTAAAAATCATCTGAATATCTCTAAAGAACCTTAAATCTCTATCACATATTAACTCCTTAATCCATTAAAACAGAAATTTTAGGGTTTTTAGATTTCCCCGGAAAAATGGCCAGTGCATCCATAATCGTATCCCAATTGCACTCGATCTTTGACAATTTAAATATTTAAGCTATAGCATGTTGTTGGCTCCGAGATTCACTGTCCACGGAAATCCTGAGATATGCCAGGCAATAAGATGCTATAACCTAAGTATTAAATTGCAAAAGGAAAGAGCGCACGATTCCCTTCCTTGGATGCCATTCGAGGCTGAAATTGGTGAACCCTAGAACCATTGGTATTCCTTAAATATCTAGAAACCGAAAATCCTTGAAATCTGAAATTAATTAACCTCAAGAACTTGAATCGATTTACTTTGTGTCTTTCGGAACCGGTGGATCACGGTTTCCGTCATAAGAACCATTAGAGCCCAATTTAGGAACACTTGTGTCAGGTCGTGTCCTAGGTTTTAGGGAGTCCTAGAGTTAGGAGTCCAGCCTCATCACGTACGTTTGCTATGGATAGCAACCGTGCCTTAGGTCTAGTTACACTAGTCACCAACTCTTTCCCTAGGACAAGCCTAGTAAACTAGGATGTAGGTTAACCTGCATTAGTCTAAGGAACCACTTGCATTTAGATAAGAATCATATAGCATCTTAGATGAAATCTTAGGATAATAAAATCCTCAACTTGAATTAAATAACTTCTCCTAAAACTGTTGAAACAGTCAAATCCGTCTAGGTCGGTGTCTTAGTTGAGTTAGGCATATGTAGCTTAGCTTAGGTGCACCGAACTACGTCGACTCTGATCCCAGTGAGGCTTGGGTACGTAGGCAGCTTGGATGTCTGATGGCATACCAACCGCGAGTCGGCACTACAACAAATTGTGGTGTTTTGTATATTAATTTTCTTGTAAATGCTTAATTAAATCACTTAGGATTTTTCCATGAAATTAGAATTTTAGGAGAACTCTCACTTAGATTGAATTCAAACAAATAAAGAAATCAAGATACACACATTTATGATTCACATTGTAATTAGATCATAGGATGCATGTCACATAGCTAGCACATTAATAAAGAGTTGAATGAGCCATTTAAAATAAATTTAAAAGAGTTAGCTTTTGGAATCGAAGACCGATTATCGGGCAGGAATGGTGCATGTGGTGGATAACTCCCCATACCTTCCATTCTTGTAACCAAGTAGCGAGTCTAGATTTCTGGTTAATTATGGGTCCTAGATCTCACATCTAGGTGGCGACTCTGTCAGTCTCTTTTGTGTGGAATTCGGATTGCCTCAATGATCCCAAGTTCACATAAAAGATGAATTAAAATTAATATTAAAAATGCACACGCCAATCGCGTGGGTACGAGAGACCAAGAGAGATAGTGGCGGCTCGCGCCCCACCCCTCTCGCTGGATCGGGTCCCACACCTGCTTATCCTCAAGTGTTTTAGGAGACATCTTATTGGATAACCTGATTCCATGCCTGAAAGGAACTAATCCCTTCTTGGAATCTGCCATGTTGTACCTTGTCAATATCTTATCTATGTAAGTTTCTTGTGATAGCCCAAGATTCCTATTCTTACGGTCCCTAAACAATTTAAGTCATAGAATGTATGAAGCTTCTCCTAGATCTTTCATAGCAAACGTGCTTGAAAGCCACAACTTTGTACTTGATAGCATTTCTACATCATTCCCAATGAGTAGGATGTCATTTACATAAAGAACCAAGAACGTAACCGCGCTCCCACTGACCTTCTTATGAACACAAGCCTCGTCTACATTTTGACAGAAGCCAAACTCTTTGACTGCTTGATCAAAACGAAGGTTCCAACTAAATGAAGCTTGCTTCAATCCATAAATAGATCTCTGCAACTTGTACACCTTTTGATTACCTTCTTTTGCAGCCTCAAAACCCTCTGGCTGGAGCATATAAATATCTTCTTGAATGTTTCCATTCAAGAAGGCAGTTTTGAAGTCTATCAGCCAGATTTCGTAATAATAATGTGCAGAGATTGCTAGTAAAATCCTAATGGACTTTAGCATGGCTACTTGTGAGAAGGTTTCCACATAGTCAATACCAGCCTTTTGACTATATCCCTTCAGCACTAGCCTAGCCTTATAGGTCTCCACCTTTCTGTAGACACCCAATTTTGTCAAGGCGGTACTAATGATAGGTATCGCGAGGAAGAACCATATGGTCCCAGAGCACCAGTTCAGTTTCTCACAATCTCTCTTTAGGGTATTTTCGAAAAGAAATGATTTTCGAAAACTGTGTTATCTCAAGAATGCAACCGAAAAGCCTATTTTTACACAGCATCTGCCTTTTCGGCAACCAAAAGCCTGTCTTTTACACATCACCCTCCTTTTACGGCATAAATTGGTAAGCCCGTTGTCACACGACGTTTCAATCGGTAAGTTAAATTTGAGTAAAAAACTTCCGTTTTCACTCAAAGGAGACTTCATTTTCTGAAAGCATGCGATATTAAGTTCATTGGAAAGTCCCCACAATGAGGAATCCAACGGACCTGACCGCGCGTGAATCGGAATTCAATTGGAGAAATTACAAACATTTGAAACTAATTGATAAAAGACAAAACAGGAGAAAAGACGAAACATCGCACCAACCAAGGATGATGTTATCTGGATGATGTCTTTCAGATAAACATCAAATTTTGCACTGGTCGAAATTACCTTTTTTTACCCCCTCAAATACTATAAATAGTGGGGGGGGGGTATGGTTAAAGGTAAGTTTGGTGGGGTTTTATCTCTCCTTTCTCTGCTTTTATTTTTAGAAAAAACCATGGTTTTTTCCCTCTAGCCAATCTAATCCAAACCTCTGCTGAATTTTCAGAAAAAACCCTACTTTACATGTTTCTAGAAGAGAGAAAGTAGACAAACTCTAGGTAGCTCACAACGGGCGTTGGCACTCCGCCGAAGTTCCGAAGGTTCGGAGCGACATCCTTCATTCAATGCCGTTGTTTTTTCGAATTTCGCAGAACTACGAGCTACTTTTCAATAGTAGCGCCGTTGTTCTGTTGAAATTTTGACAACTTCGGAGCCTCTTTTCGGCCGTAGAGCGCCATGGCGCTGCCAAAATCTCAGCAATTTTGGAGCCCCCACCTTCGCATAGCGCCGTTGCGGTGCCGAAATCTCAGCGATTTCGGAGCCTCCACCTCCGCATAGCGCCGTTGCGCTGTCGAAATCTCAGCGATTTCGGAGCCCCACCTCCGCATAGCACCTTTGCGTTGCTGAAATCTCAGCGATTTCGGAGCTCTCACTCCTCATAGCACCGTTGCGCTGCCCAAATTCTGGTAAACTTATATTCCTTTACTAGCTTTTCTGCAATTTCCTTTACAAAGTAAGGTACAAGGTGGTGACATTTTAAGATACTCGGCTAAGAATGCCGGGATATTATAATATAAATCCTTCTACCTTTCCTTTACTTTCTGCAATTTCCTTTACAAAGTAATGTACGAGATGGTGACATTATAAGATACTCGGCTAAGAATGCTCGGATTTTGTAATATAAATCCCTCTGCCTTTCTTTTACTTTCTGCACTGTCTTTTTCGTTAGATTTGAAAACCTAATTGGGATCAGTTGTGTGATCTTTCGGGACTTGTGACATATGGTCTCAAACAGGAAACGACCACTTATCTTAAGTTTTCTTTTGTAAATCCACTTTATTTACATCTTGGAATTAAGCATAATCTAAATAAAGGATAAAAAGATAAGCTATCATGTTTAAATTCTTAGCAAAATGCCAATTCAAGTCAAGAGATCAGATTAATCCGGGCAAGAGGGGTGCCTAACACCTTCCCCGATTAAACCATAACCCTTACCCAGATATCTGTAAGGACCACGCCTTAAAGCAAACCGTGCAAAATATAAGGTTCAAAGGCCCAGAGCAAAAGAACCCCTTTAGTTACTGTTCGTCCAATGAAACTTGAGTAACACTCCCATTTTCATCGGAAGAACATGCACGGGTCCTGGGCCCTAACCTATGTGGCGACTTTGAGTTTTCACTTTCTTGCGAAGTTAGGACCCCGGTCCCGAGTCCGTAAGAAACGAGGTCAAACTAAACACTCCTAGAGAACCCGATGTGGTGATCCCCCGCCGCCCTACGCATAGAAAAAACCCAGCTCCCACAGACTGGCGACTCAGCTGGGGTTATAATTGATTTCCTTTCAGCAGACTTGTTAATTGAAAACAAAAAGGTTATAGCTCAATTTTCACTTAGCTTGGCATTTTCAAAAAATTTATACAAATAACTTGGCTTTTTCCGCCTTTATTAGGGTTATCCTTAACCTGATGTACCCTTTAGGGGTATCCGCAAGTTGTGAACAATTGGCAAGTTGCGGACGCACCTAACGTGTGAAATAAAACAAGTGTTAGACTTACTTTCCAGTACCATATACTTGTTATGCAGAGATTGCAAGAGCCAATGCTCAAAATTGCCGCTAAAGATTGCCACCAATTACGAGAAAATGCCCCGGGAGGCACCTAGGCTTACCCATTTATTTTATGCAAACACGCACACACCATTTGGGATTTCATCACTCACTTGCATACCTATTACCCTCGGGAGTGACTAGCACTTGGAACGGATGGGTTGTATTTGGGATTTCATCACCCGAATCTACTGATCACGCCTCCATTTGATGTCGCACCACCTCTTTGCACGTCACCCTTGTGGTGGCGTTAAAACGATGCTGTATTAACTTCTCGTCGCGCTGGGGAACACCTGGCAAGGGTTGTTTAATCACTTCGGCGAGAGGAACCTTCAAGCCTTCATCACACATTCTGAGCCCAGCATATGCATGTAGTTGTTACCATGCCCGCATAGGGCATGCTGAGCTTAGAGTTAGGCAAAGCCTATCAGTTACTCTTGAGAGATGTGAGCGTCTTCCAAAATAGGAATACACTAAACCTTTGGCCCACCTCGGGCATGTTGAGAGAGTCTAGAAAGGTGTCACCGGGTTGCCATTTCTTGCTAGGCATGTCATTACCCTAGTCCGATGAGCAAACATCCGCAGCTTATTTTACCCAAACTAGAGGTTATCACCATAACCTTTAGTTTTGTCCAGAGTCATGTTTGCAAACCTATATCATCTCATTCCTCGGATAAGCAACCATTGTACTCTGGAAGGAAGTTCATCTCGCGGTTAACACGCTCAACCAAAAGGCCCTCATTCTAGTCTCATCTTTCGAAGCTTATTGTAATCCCTCAATCATCTTCCTATCCAGACCGTCTTGGTTCAGCCTCGTCAGGCTCTACTGCTTTTCATGTTTCGACCCGTCTTGACTATCATTATAGTCAAGACGGCGAAGCTATGCTCGAATAAAGTATATATCTCGACCACCCCGGTCAAATCTTCTTCTAAGTTGTCTTTCTCACACAGAGATGGACCTTCTCGACCCCTGTTATGGTCAAAAGCGGCGGAGCTCTGCCCGAACTAACTCATATTCTTTATGAAGATAATCTTGTCATGACCATTTTTATGGTCACAATACCTGAGCTCTACTCAATATAAATTCGGTCTTTCCAAAAGGTTGGACTCATCCTGATGACCTCGGTCAAATTCTTTTTCAGGTTGTCTTCTCACACAGAGATAGACCTTCCCGACCCCTGTTATAGTCGAAAGCGGTAGAGCTTTGCCCGAATTAACCCGTCTTCTTTACGAAGATAATCTTGTCATGACCATTTTCATGGTCACAGTACGCGAGCTCTGCTCAATCCAAGTAAGTCTTTCCGAAGGGTTAGACTCATTCCGACCACCCATTATGGTCAAGACAGTGGTAGAACTCTGCCCAAATTATCTCTATCTTCCTCTGGGAAGATAGACCCGTTTCTGACCAGTGTTCGGTTCACAAATCAAGAGTCATAGTCAGGTCATGTTGTTTTCACTTTTGAAGACAAACTTATCTCGACTCCCCTTTATGATCAAAGTTAGGGCTCCGTGCAAAATGATTCTGGAACTGTTGGTCACAGTCCCACCTAATAAGACCCCTGAAGAGCCCCTGTAGGAAAACTTAGGTCGCTTTTGAGTCCTAAGTCCTATGAAGTTCTAGAGTTAGGAGTGCGGTAAGCCTCATCATAGCTGGTTGCTATAATAGTAACCAAATATTATACTAGGTTTCACTTAGTCAACCCTTTTTCCCATAGGACAAGCCTAGGTAAACCTAGGATGTACGGCCCACCTGCATTAGTCTAGGGAGTGTCTTGCATTTAGATAGGATCGTATAGTATCTTAGATGGAGTCCTAAGATAGTTAAACTTAATCAACTTGAATTAATTAATTTCTCATAAATTGTTAAAACAATGAGTTCAGTTTAGATCGGTGCCCTGGATGAGTTAGGCATAAGTAGCTTAATTTAGGCGCACCGAGCTACGTCGACCTTGATCCTAGTGAGGCTTGGGTATGTAGGCAAATTGGATGGCATTCTAAGCTCAGGTCGACCTTATACACACTCTAGTACGGTTTTACGGTTATATTTTATTTTTTTGATTATTTTCAAACCCTAAATTAACTAATTTACCTAGGATTCCCACAACTTAGATATTTTAGGGGAACTTTCACATAGATTGAATCAAACTTAATTACGAGAATAAAAAAATACATCTAGGAACCACATCGAGATTAGATTTTTAGGATGTATGTCATGTAGATCACATCAAGAGAGTTTAAATGAGCCTTTTAAAAGAGACTTAAATAAGTTAAGCTTTGGAATTGAAGACCGGATTACCGGGAGAGAAATGCGCATATGGTGTATTCATCATACTTTCCATTCTTGTAATCAGGTAACGGATCTAGATTCTAGGATCGCAAATCATTGTAGCGCCGTTTATGGGTGGCGACTCTAGTCATCATCTTTTGCGTGAAATTCGGATTTGTTTAGTGATCCCAAGTTCACGAAAAATATTATTCATATCAATAATCAAAAGCGCACGCCGCTCGCGTGGGTATCGAGAGACCAAGAGGTATGCAGGTCACGCCTCCCTTGTGGGATCGTGTCCCACAGACTGGAGACTTTGCTGGGGACCACCTAACTTCATTAAAATTTCAAAGGATAACTTATTTAAATTTGATTTATTTGGCTCATAAAAACTCTATTTTCTATGCTTATGATAGATTTTTTTGTATGCTATGCTTTATTTTCTTATCACATTACACTACAGACTAAATCTAACAAAACCTGAAGGCATCATAGATTGCGAAAACTTATTCCACAAACTATCATCACTTCATTGAAACCCTTGTATATCACATGCACATACGTCCTAATTAGGAACCCAGAGTGTTATCTAGCATGGTGGACTAGGAGGTCATGACCCAGTGCCTCTTGTGTTAGAGAAATATTCCACCCTTAGCCTCATACCTTCATGGTGCGTAAACGGATCCATTGATTCACGTACTACTACCCGATACCGGTAGAGTATATTGAACATGGATTCACGTTAAGGGAACTCTTGGCCTTACCCCTAAATTACACCACACTTATATATAGTACGGACACATGTGCTTCACGTGTAAGCCTAGATTAGGATATCCTACCTATTTGTGTCTAGATTAGGCCGTAGACCATCTTTCAATGGCTACGATCGGTTTTAGGTACACGAACAACTCATGAGTCGAGATCCTCTCTCCACTCCCTTAGTTTAGGGCTAAGATTTGATGCCTTCAGGTAGCACCAGGTAAGATGTAAGAAGATTAAAAAACTACGCCTTTGAGATTAGGATATAAATCTCATTTTTCCCAAGATCTCATAGGCTAGTCTCTTCTTGATTTATCCTTAAAATCAATCTTGCGCGATCTCGCTTAATCTTTTGATCATGTTTCTATTGTTCTCCTCTTATATGATCTAATCATATCTTTATTCCCCCTCCTAATTGAGAGGAATAATGCCTCAATCCTATGAATATAAAATGATCTAACCGTACTTGTATCTCTCTGTTGACACCCTCATTTTGGTACGCTTTAAAAAGTGAAAGATTTGTTTAGTTTCTGTCAGTCATCTGCATTAGGTTCGACATTCTTGCATTTTAAGGTAAATTTCACCTCATTTTAGGTGTCTTAAAGTTGATTCGCAATCCCGAATGTCTTTAGGGGGTTCCATTGATTACCGGAAGATGAGAATTCAAGTTTCCAATCAAGTGGGAAAACCTGCTATTTTTGGAGTTTCTCAAGGTTTTCTCTATTTTTGCACCTCAGGGGTATTTTGGTCATTTCTCATGTGTATGTGATTATCCCGAAAGTATGTCTGAGAAGTCATGAATGATTTCGAGTAGTTTAGGAAACTTGCTATTTTTAGAATCTCTCTGGGTTTTCCTCATTTTCCGCATCTCAGGGGTATTTTGGTCATTTTCAGTGTGTCACATTTGATCCCGAGACTATGTCTGAGGAATCATGAATGATTTCAAGTGTTTTAAGAAACCTGCTATTTTTGGAATTTCTTAGGAATTTCTCTAATTTTATCAATTTTGGGGGTAATTTGGTCATTTCCAAAGTGTTTCATTTGACCCCCGGGCTGTGTATGATAAATCTTAAGTCATTTCATTAATTTTGAAAAAACTTTGTTGGGGGGTGCAATTACTTTGAAAACAGGTTCATCAGTAGACTACGAGAAAACTTGGAAAAAACAAGACCTTCGTGGATGACAAAGATCTTTGAGAGGAACAATCCTTGATGAAACATAAGAAGAAGAAGCAACACTTCAGGCTTGGGCAGGTTGCTAACGAGGTAGTATCTCAAAATCAGATCTTGAAAGTCCATTCTTATATGGCATTTTGCATCCTTTGTTTTTTGGTGATTAAATCAGAATTTTAACTTCTTATTTGAATATTTGTTATCAGAATTTAAGTTATCCCGTCTCTTGCTCCGATCAATCCTTGGAAGAATTAATCAAAACGCTAATCTATTCGTTCTTTCCGAGACCCATTCAAAAATGGTGTCTCATTATCTTGAAGAGCGTTTGAAAATGGTGTCTCATTTTCTCAGAATCCGCTCGAAAATGATACCTATTTATCCGAGCCCATTCGAAAATGGTGTCTCATTCCCTCCAAGCCCGTTCAAAAAATGGTGTCCCATTTTCTCTGAGTCAATTCGAAAACGGTCTCTCATTTTATTCGAGCCCATTCGAAAACGATGTCTCATTCCATCACAGCCCGTTTGAAAACGGTATCTCATTTTCTCTGAGTTCATTCGAAAACGGTCTCTCATTTTATCCGAGCCCATTCGAAAATGGTCTCCCATTATGTCCTAGCCCGTTCGAAAACGGTGTCTCATTTTCTCACAGTCCGTTCGAAAACGGTACCTCTTTGTCTCCGAGCTCATTCGAAAACGGTCTCATTTTCTCCGAGCCCATTAAAAAATGGTGTCTCATTATCTTGAAGACCCTTTGAAAACGGTGTCTCATTTTCTCATAATCCATTCGAAAAAGGTGCCTCGTTTTCTCCGAGTCGGTTCAAAAATGGTCTTTCATTCCATTATTGCCAGTTTGAAAATGGCGCCCCATCATAATTATCTTTCATTCTAGGATGCGTGATTTTGGCACCCAGACTTGATCCAATTTTTCATTATTCTAAACTACTGATCATGGTGTTTAGGATAAATGATTTCCAGTTTTAGGGCTTCCATCCAGGGTCTTGCATTTAGGATGTATCTAGTGTAGTGAATCTTTTATTGATTAAAGCTACGCAAAATGGCTCTGTCACTTTTGCTTTGGTATTCGATGACTTTGTCATCTCTACCAAAGAGGGGCATCTATAGACACTCCCATTTTGCTAGGCTTTAAAAAGAAAAGGGTTCAATAAGTCCATCAAATCCCAAGTCAGTCTCTTTGCATTAGCTTATGCATTCTTGTGTTTTAGGGTAAATTTCATCTCATTTTAAGTGTTCCAGTGTGGATTCGCAATCCCGAAGGTCTCCAGGGGGTTCCATGAGTCTCCAGATGATGATATCTTGTGTTTCCAATCAAGTGTGAAAACCTGCTATTTTTAAAATTTCTAAGGGTTCTCCCCATTTTTATCATTTTCTCATCTTAGGGGTATTTTGGTCATTTTCAGTGTGTCCCATATTATCCCTAAAGTTTGGCTGATAAATTATGAATGATTTCAAGTATTTTGGGAAACCTGTCATTTTTGAAATTTCTCAGGGTTTCTATTTTTCTTGGAAATTCTGTGTTCTAAGGGCATTTTGGGCATTTATAGGGAGTTCCAAATGATCATGTTTGATGTCATCCACCATATCAAGTAAAATTCAATACTTTCTATTTTTTAAAATTCCCATCACTTACTTTCCATTTTTAACTTCACCCTTAAGGGGTATTCCGGTTCAAGGGTATTTTGGTCACTTTTGGTGTGAATAGGTCAAACTAGGTCATTATGGTCTGAAAACTATTTTCCAAAGGGGAGAGTGGTTCGGCAATGTATGAGGGACCCATCATGTGCATCACATGGTGTAGGCCCATCATCACAAAATTCGAATTTCAATTGGAATGGGTTGGGTTTTTATAAATGTCCAAAAATTTGAACCCAAAAAGCCCACAATTCAAATGGCCCATGGACCAAGGCCCATGTAGGAACCACATGTGTGGTTCGGCCACATGGTGGTCGGCCAACATGTGGTCCCCACTTGTTGCCCCCCCCCCATAGGGATGAGTTTTATAAAATTAAAGAATCTTGTGAAAAGATTCTTTCCCATGTGAGTTTTCTAAAAAAACAAAAAAAGAATGTGTATATTCTCTATCTATGCAATTGGCATGTCTTAGTACGCAAGCAACCTGGTTGTTATTGATAATGGAAATATCTACAATTAGGAAACTTGAAGGAAAAGCAAATAATGAAAGGAAATAGAAAGTGAGCAAAAAAGGCCATTCCCCTCATTAGAAACTTCGTTTTCTCTTTATTGCCCTACCATTCTCTATAAAAATACGGCAAGGCCAACTCTTTTGGCTCTCTTGAATTTTCGTCCAGCCATCCCTCTCCCCAAAAAAATTCGTCCACCCATTTTTGTGGAGGATTCGGTCATATCTCTTTGAATTCTAGTAAAGGACACCCATCTCCTTCATCTTCTTTTGGTTATTATTTGAAGCGGTTCATCTTCTCCGGCGATTTGGGTTTTTCTATTGCGGATTAAAAGGCTTTTCAAAGCGAATATCTTGGATCAAAAGCCTTAGAGGGTACCCTAACTTTTTTAGAATAAGAATTACAAACATGCTTAGGTTAGGATTTTAAGGTTTTGTATGTAACCATCAAGCATATGATTGAATTTTCTTGTGAACTTTCACTATGTTATGGAAAGAACTAATATATGATACTATCTCTTTTTTGGCTGAAGGAAAATTATTTCGCTAATTAATATTGATTTTAATAAATTGATGGTTAAAACCCACTTTTCAAAGCAAGTATTGTAAAACTCCAAGTTTTTCTGAATCTTTCAATTCCCGAGTCAAATTCACATTAAAAAGGATTGGAAATCAAGATATCCAGCATGATTTGACATGTTTGGTTAGCTTTTCAATCCTTAGAAAATTGCTTAGAAATGGGTATTTTTTGAAAGGTTAAATCCAAAAGTACGTCAAAATAAGTCCAAAATTGCTGAAAATTTGTTTTCAGTAGTTTTTTATGGTTTTAAGACAAAATTTTTTTCAAGAAATTTCGGATTAATTTAGTATTTTTACGAATTACTTGAAAAGTGTTTTAATTACTAAAAATAGCAAAAGACCTTTAAAATTTCCAAAATATTCAGAAATCTATTTCTTATATATCTTAATAGATTTGTGTTTTGGAATTCAGAAAAATCAATTGTTTTCATGGATTTATAGTCAAAACATTGATTTACTCATGGTGATGAATTTTGATATTAAAACAAAAAAATTTCCAAATTTTCCTCTTGGAACAGGTTAGGAATGTTACTGGAATGTTCCGGTAAAAATTTGGTTGCTTTTTGAGATGTTTTAGTACTTATTATTCATTAATATGAGTAAGTTGGTAGGGAAAATAATTGATTTTTAACTCAAAATTATGATTTTGATGAAAAAAAAATTTTCTGAAGCCGAAATTTGGTGGTAAAATATATTGATCTTTTCTTGACATACCCTGAATTTTCCATTATCTTTGGATGTTATTAGACAATTTTAATGATTTTCTTTTCAAATCAGACTGATTTGTTTAATCTGTAAAAAATAGTAAATCACAGTAACAGTGGAAGAAATTTGTACTGAAGTTTACTACTATAATGAGCATCTTTAAATACGAATTGGACTATATTTAGTATAGGTTGCTTTGGAACATCAATAAATTTTCTAAATTGCTAAAAATCATTAAAAATTAACTATAATTCGTAAAATCCTGAAAAGTTTCAGAATATCAACATTTTCTAGAACCATCATAATCCTTAAGATACTGAATTAGAAATCCCTAACAATCACTGAGATTCTTCATAAGTTGCTGTTTTGGTCAAAACCCTAGCGTCGGTGAATTTACCCTTAAAGCCTTAGAATGCCCTGATTTCTAGGTGATATGGACTCCTAAAAGATGTAAATTACCAACTTAATAAATTGGGTTGGTCAAACTCATGTGCAAAATGATTATGGAATTGTTAGTCACAGTCCCACCTAGTAGGAGCCCTAAAGATAGGTCGTGACTGACTCCTAAGTCATAAGAAGTTCTAGAGTTAGGAGTGTGGTAAGTCTCATCACAGTTGGTTGCTATAATTAGTAACCAAGCATTAGACTAGGTTTCAATTAGTCAACCATTTTCCCCATAAGACAAGCATAGGTAAACCTACGATGTAGGGCCCACCTGCATTAATCTAGGGAATGTCTTGCATTTAGATAGGATCATATAGCATCTTAGATGGAGTCCTAAGATAATAAAACTTAATCAACTTGAATTAATTAATCTCTCATAAACTGTTGAAACATTGAGTCTAGTTTAGATCGGTGTCCTAGATGAGTTACGCATAAGTAGCTTAATTTAGGCTCACCGAACTACGTCGACCTTGATCCCAGTGAGGCTTGGGTACGT
Source organism: Tasmannia lanceolata (assembly GCF_043159265.1). Classification (NCBI taxonomy): domain Eukaryota; kingdom Viridiplantae; phylum Streptophyta; class Magnoliopsida; order Canellales; family Winteraceae; genus Tasmannia; species Tasmannia lanceolata. Next base: position 8,244,750 of record NW_027518688.1, on the reverse strand, counting down.
AGGCAACTTGGATGGCATTCCAAGCTTAGGTCAACCCTATAAACACTCCAGTAGGGTTTTAGGGTTATATTTTATTATTTTGATCATTTTCAAACCCTAAATTAACTAATTTACCTAGGATTCCCTCAACTTAGATTTTTTAGGAGAACTTTTACATAGATTGAATCAAACTAAATTAAGAGAATAAAAAAATACATCTAGGAACCACATCAAGATTAGATTTTTAGGATGTATGTTATGTAGATTACATCAAGAGAGTTTAAATGAGACTTTTAAAAGTGAATTAAATGAGTTAACCTATGGAATTGAAGATCGGATTACCGGGCAAGAAAGGTGCATATGGTGTATTCATCATACATTCCATTCTTGTAATCATGTAACAGATCTAGATTCTGGGATCGCAGATCATTGCAGCGTCATTTATGGGTCCTAGGTCCCTTACCAAGGTGGCGACTCTGGTCATCATCTTTTGCGTGAAATTCGAATTTCTTTAGTTATCCAAAGTTAACGGAAAAGATGATTCATATCAATAATAAAAAGCGCACGCTGCTCGCATGGGTATCGGGAGACCAAGAGGGAGGCGGGTTGCGCCCCCCTCGCGGGATTGGGTCCCACACACTGACGACTCTGTTGGGGACCACCTAACTTCATTGTAATTTCAAAGGATAACTCATTTGAATTTGATTTATTTGGCTCATAAAAACTCTATTTTCTAAGCTTATGATAGATTTGTTTGTATGCTATGCGTTATTTTCTTATCACATTACACTACAGACAAAATTTAACAAAATCTGAAGGCATCATAGATTGTGAAAACTTATTCCACACACTATCATCACTTCATCGAAACCCTTGCATATCACATGCACACACGTCATATTTAGGAACCCAGAGTGTTATCTAGCATGGTGGACTGGGAGGTCATGACCCAGTGCCTCTTGTCTTAGAGAAATATTCCACCCTTAGCCTAGTACCTTCATGGTGAATATCGGATCTGTTGATTCATGTACTACTACCCGGATACCGACAGAGTATATTGAACACGGATTCGTGTTAAGGGAACTCTTGGCCTTACTCCTACATTACACCACACTTGCATATAGTACGGACACATGCGATTTACGTGTGTAAGCCTAGATTAGGATATCCTACCTATTTGTGTCTAGATTAGGCCGTAGTCAATCTTCCAATGACTACGATCGGTTTTAGGTATACGAACAAGTCATGAGTCGAGATCCTCTCTCCACTCCGTTAGTTTAGGGCTAGGATTTGATGCCTTCAGGTGGCACCAGATAAGATGTAAGAAGATTAAAAAATTTCCCTTTGAGATTAGGATAGAAATCTCATTTTTTCCAAGATCTCATACGCTAGTCTCTTCTTGATTTATCCTTAAAATCAATCTTGCGCGATCTCCTAATCTTTTGATCATGTGTCTATCGTTCTTTTCTTATGTGATCTAATCATATCTTTATTCCCCCTCCTAATTGGGAGGAACCATGCCTCAATCCTATGAATATGAAATGATCTAACCATACTTGTGTCCCTCCTCTTAGTTTGCAGGCACTATGTCCACCTGCAAAATTCTAGATTGGATCCGTGGAACTTTAAATGAATCACACCTTGAAATTCAAAGAGTGGACCCGGTTTGGCAACCTAGAGGGGGGTGAATAGGTTGTTTATGAAAACTTTTCATTTTAAAATAACTTTTACCAAAATCACCCTAGTTTTATCCCTTAGTTAATTAAGTTTGATTAGTTGAGATTAAAACAAATATTACAAGTTAATAAAATCTTAAAACCCTTGTTAATTTACAAACTTATTAAGTGATTAAGGAGGCCTAATTAGCACGATTAAGATATTTATGTTGATGGCTAATGCTAACTACTCACTCAACACAAGATAAGTAAATGCAAGCAAGCATACAAGTGAGAGAGAGAGAGAGGGAGTGAGAGAAATGTACCAATCACACAAGTGACACAAGTGACACAAGTGACACAAGAATTTTTAAGTGGTTCGGCGAAAGGCCTACTCCACTCTTCTCAAGGTTGCACTTGAGGATTTCCACTATTGAAGACCACACTCGCTTGGCTCCAAGGCACTTTACAAGTCTCTCCTACACCGCCGAGAACTAAGCACTTCTCCCAAGGGAATTAACAATAGGATGCCCTTGCCACCTTTACACCCGTCTCTCTTACACCGCTGAGAACTAAGCGAACTCCGGAGGGAATTAAATACGGATCCCCTCGCCACCGAATACAAACGAAAAAGAAGAAAATAGCTTTGCCTCTATGTAGGCTACAATGCACAATGAAGCTCCTTGTTGTTGTTTCTCCAAAGATAATACAAATTTTAGCCTAATCCAATCTTAATTAATTTTCTCAAAATAAAGGCACAAGGGATTGGTGAGAGAATTACCCAAAAATAGTTTGCAAATGATTTCTTAGGGTTTGTTAGAGTTGGAAAGGTTTATCATCTTTGTTTAGACCCAAATGATGGGTATAAATAGCCCTTTAACTCAATATGATCGTTTGGGGGCAAAACGGTAATAAACAGGCCAAAAAAGAACTAGCCGTTTGTGCCCCAATGGCTATTTTTCTAGATCAACGCGGTAGACCGAGGTGTTGCGGTCGCCCGCCCTCATCGGGCGCTCTTTTTTTATTTTGAAATTCAAAAGCGCTGCAGTCGACCGGGCATATCGCGGTCGCCCGCCGAGAGCAACCTGGACATTTTTAATTTTGTCCAGGTTCCTATCCGCGGTCGACCGGCCCAACCATGCTGGATTGTTTCTGGATTTCGAGAAACACATCCGCGCTCGCCCGGGAGGTCCCGGTCGACTGGCCCGCTATGTTCCTGTAGGTGCCGGACTTCCAGCCACCTTGTTGCGGTTGCCCTGGTAACCCTGGTCAACCGGCCCTGTTTGAAAATCCATTTTAACAATTAAAAATTCAGGGACTTGATGGTCTTGGGTCCTATACTTTGAATTGATTGTCCTATGGGTCCAACAAAGTGTGGTCACCACTAGGGTCAATCATAGTCCAATTAAGTTCTATTAGGGTGTGTCATAGTCTCTTTGAAAATAATATTTTAAACTATTTAGGGGATTTTAAAGTGTGCCTTGAGAATGAGAGAATGCAAGAGAGAGAGGAGACACATTCTACCCTTTCTACCACTCTCTTGAACTTCTCGAGCTTCATGATTTTCTTCTAAGTTGAGCTTCCATGCTTGATATCTTCAAGTGTTGCTTTAAGCTCCTTTGTCCTTTGAATTGCTTGTTGATTCTCCAGCTTTGGCCTTTATGATCTTCTTTTGTATGTTCAATGCTTTGAGATGACAAGTGTTGGGTTTGAGCTTCTCTTGATTGTACTTCCAAGGCATGATTGGTCCGAATATGCTCCAGCTCCTTTGTCCATTGTTTGGTTAACCTTCAAGCAAGGCCAACTGTGTGTGTACAAGCATGAATTATCCTCTGAATTACCTGTCTAAAGCACAACATTCAAGGCAAACGATTAATCCATAAGGAACTAATCATTTTGGGTTTGTTAATCATCAAAACAAGGTTAGAGGATGAACCATTGGACTTACAATCTCCCCATTTTTGATGATGACAAACCAAATTGATTAGATAGGTGGGGGGATCCTCTTATGAGGATTAGATAAGCAAGATAATAGTGACTGCTCCCCCTCAACATATGCATAAGATAGATTCAACCAATTATAGAATAAAATGGATATGACTTATGGATCTAATCAATTTCTCAAATTCTCCCCCTTTTGGCATCGGCAAAAAGGAAGAATATACATTTAAGCACAAATCATAAAGCACCAAAGATATGCAATGAGTATAGGTGCTCCCCCTCCCCCTAACTTCTTATCATAATTTACCAAGTGAAATCAAAGTATATATGGCATGATAAGAAACAATCAACATAGGAAATAAACACATGACAAATCAAGCCTATGTTGAGAAAACAAAGATACATTCCATTTTAGCTCAATTTTGGGTGTATATGAATAAAACTAATGCTAAGCATCCTTATGACCCATTATAATAATATTGCAAGTTGAACCTTAATATAGACTTATCATGAAAGAAAACACGCAAGTTTAAAGTTTAGCATGATAAGCCCTCATATTTTTTTTTAAATTCCTGATAGAATCTTATCATGAGGTGATGTGTAATTATAATATTAAACTCATCATGATAAGCAAGAATAAATATTTTTCAAGGTAAAAACATTCTCTTAAATTGTCATGCATAAAAATAAACATTTGATTCTAATATGGCATGACAACGAGCTTTAACATGGATACATAGATAGCCAAGTGAAATACACATGATAAGCACTCAAATTCGTAGAAATTAAGATTAGCATGTTAAATTTTCTCCTACGAATGTAGTTTTAAAAAGATGTGCAAGTTTTAGCTTTTGTTTAAAAAAATAAATCATGTAAGCTCCCCTTTTTTTGTTAAGATATTCAATTCTTAGCACAATTAGTGGAGAAATGTCTGAATGGATAGTGTAATCATTTTACAATGATCCATATAAATATAAAGACAGCAACAATTAGCTCTCCCCCTTAGTATTTGTCATTGGCCTTAGATGAAACCTATGAATCAAGGCATGACAAGGCAAAATAGGCCAAATATATAGCAATGAATGCATGGCCAACACAAAAACTTATCTTTGGACTAGATGATAACATATTTGATCATCCAAGATAAGTCAAAAGCCTAGAAGGATGTAACACTAAGTCCTAAGGCTATGGGCTTCTTGTTTTAGATTGATTACTTAATATCACAAAATAAGCCCATACAAAACACATATGAAGCAACAATGCTCCAAATGAGTGTACTTATCATATTGTGGAATGATACACACATTAGGATTCATATGATAAGTAACTAAGGATAAATTTACCTTTAAGCTCCCCCTTTGAAAATGAATCATGCAATGCATGAATCTAAATTGATGTCCTTACATAGACTCCAAAGGTTATTGGATGTATTTCTAAAAGATAACCTATTAGACTCAACCCTTGGGCTACAAGACACTTTACTCTCTAAGTGTTTGTTTATCATGATTAAAATGATAGCCATAGTCTAGCTCTTCATGATAAACAGTCATAGCACAAAAGATATGCCAATTTAAGCTCATGCTCCCCTTAAGTGTTATATTAATCTTCACAATTTCAAATTTTACTTCCCTTAAGTGTATATCATATATACTAGATAGGAAGATCACACAACAACATACACCTATCCATGTTTGAGATGTTGGCACAAGGCCACATGATTAAGTGTTTTAATTAAGATGATGGTACCGTTCCCTCAAGAGGGCATAAACACCGATTGAATATCCTTTAATTTTAAGTTTGTCATCTCATATATGTAGATACTATCAAATAGGGGTGATATATATATATATATATATATATATATGAGAAAACATTTCCTACACACTTGTGTAGGTAAGTTACCTACACACTAGCTTAAAATACAGTGGGGGCCCACATTGTTTGGGTGATCCAAACCATTCATTTGAATGGTCCTCACATAGATAGGGTGTCCACAAAAAATCAGATCCATAGGATCATCCTAACCATTCAAACTATGGAGGCAAAAAATGGACTAATTTGTGAAGGTTTATACACGTCCATTTTACCTCCACAAATCGTAGGGTTGGGATGATCCTATGGATCTGATTTTTTGTGGACACCCTATCTATGTGAGGACCATTCAAATGAATGGTTTGGATCACCCAAACAATGTGGGCCCCCATTGTATTTAAGTAGGTAACTTACCTACACAATTGTGTAGGAAATGTTCTCTCTCTCTCTCTCTCTCTATATATATATATATGAATACTAATTAGATTCAATTCTATAGAGCTTAGACATAAAAGAATGGACAATAAAGTACCATGTCTAAGAGAGACATCCATGGCTCATGAGTGAGAGTATACCACTATGGGTAATCATGAGGAAGATATGATTTATATCAAAGCTTCCTTGGATAGTCTACCAGCTTCGGTCACAAAGAACATGATACTTAAGGTACATGGTCCAAATATCTACTTCCTACATCCACAAACCACTCATGTAAAGATAAGTCATTAAGCACAAAGTGCGTAAGCCATTGAAAACCAAAATGTGTGGGAGACACTGTTGCATACAACCACCGCATTTAGTAAATGCCCAACTATGAATCTAGATTCAAAAGATATTTTCAATTCAAGTCATGCATTGAAGCTAGACATATTTTCAAATTCCCTACATGATATATCCTTTTATGAATTTAGGGAATAATCCAAAGATTTTAGAATATATTTATCAAGTGATACTGATGTCGAATTTCAAGTAATTGACATCAAGTCATCCTTCAATTTGCTATTAGGACGAGCCTGGCTTCACAGAGTGGGAGCTGTCCCCTCTTCTCTGCATCAGAAGCTGAAATTCATGAAGGGTAGCCGAGTAATAACAGTTTGAGGTGACGAAGACTTAGAAGTAGGTGCTATCTTATCTGATCCCCATGGCAAGTAAGCCAAATGTAGTATCTACCTCAATGGGTTCCACCTTGATGTCACCCATATCAGCTGGGAGCAAGCCAAGAAAGAATTAATTCCCCTCACTCACGATATCAATCCTGGTGTGTCCACTATGTTCAAAATTAACGGATACATCCCTGGCATGGGATTAGGACGATATCAACAATGGGTAGTCCAAATTGATGATCTGCAATTTCCTTCCAACGTCGGTATGACTGGTTTAGGATATCGCAACACATATCAGGAGTAACAAGCCATGTACCGCAGTCTAGCCCGAAGAAGATCATACAGAAAAGCTGGTTAGGTCATGCCAATGCCAGAATTTCGAGCAAACCCTGAATGGTCAGTTTTGACGAGAAGGAGAAGACTTCCTTTGCTATGATTTTCCAGAATGGTCTACATATCCCATAACAGGCGAGAGAGTCCTTGGTTTTTAGATTTTCATTGCTACGGTTGGCTAGGTGAAGAAGATGATATTTGGTGGTGAAAGCAGTACAGGTGTGAAGAGACTTTAAAGTTTGATTGGGCAGATTACCTTGAACCGGTGCTGATGTGATCAATGTTCCAAGAAGACCCTCTGGTAGTCTGCATGATCAGGGAATCCTTTCCACTGTTCTCTCCGCAGAGTATGATTGCCAATGCTGACAATTCAGAACTCTCCAACTGAACAGACACCTTCGTCCCACTCCTCACTACAGTTATCCCTTCAGATGCAAATTTCTCATCCTCTGAGTCAGACTCTTCATCTGATTCTGACTCATTTTCTGAAAGTGTTTCAAATGTAAATGAGCCTAAAGAAGGCGCGTCAGTCATTTCTTCCGATGTATCTTTTGAATCAATCAAAGAACTTTCTCTGTATTTGCCTTTGTCTCTTGATAATAACCCAACCACTTCTAAAACAAGTCTCGCGCCGTGCCAAATTCAATCTGGGACGTGCGAACATCCCGTTTTCAGATCCCCAACGGAGTTTGCAACCAAATTCCCAATGAACTTTGTACCCAAATCCCCAGCGGAGTTTACAACCAAATCCTTAGCAGACTTTTTCCCTAGTAAAGTTTATACCCGCAGAGTACGACCAAATCAGGTATTCAAAACTAGCAAAAGCCCCATGAGGCATCATCCCCAGCAAGAGTTTTTCGAAACCCTTTCAAAGCAGACTAAACCCGTCTTGAACACGGTATCTAAATCTGAGCGAACCCGTTTTGTTGCGTTAGCTCTCCAGGGTCAACCCGTTACTACACGGTAGCTCTCCAAACCCGACTAAACCCATCTTGAACACGCTATTTAAATCTGAGCGAACCCGTTTCGACGCGTTAGCTCTCTCGGGTTAACCCGTTATAATGCGGTAGCCCTCCAACCCAGTATAAACCCGTTTCCACACGGTATTCAATCTGAGCTAACCCGTTACGGCGCATTAGCTCTCTCGGGTCAACCCGTTATCACACGGTAGCCCTCCAACCCAGAGTAAACCCATTTCCACATGGTATTTAAATCTGAGTTAACCCGTTACGACGCGTTAGCTTTCCAGGGCAGGTCCGTCTGAACACGGTGACACTTTCAAATCAGAATAAACCCCTTTCCACAAGGTATCTAATATGAGTTAACCCATTATGGCGCGTTAACTCTCTAGGGTAAGTCCTGCCGAACACGGTAGCCCTTTCAAACCCTGAATTAACCTGTTTCCACAAGGTACCTAATCTGACTTAACCCATTTTGACGCGTTAGCTCTCCAAGGTAAGTCCGTCTGAACACGATAGCCCTTTTAAAACAAGAATAAACTCATGACTCAATTCCCCAGCAAAGTCAATGAAATCTGTCTGCGCATGGTACCTTTTTCAAACCCAGAATAACCCTGTTTCCACACGGTATCTAATCTAAGCTAACCCGTTACAACACATTAGATCTCCCTGGTTTACCATTATCACATGGTATCCCTTTCAACCCAGAATAAACCCGTTTTCGCACGGTATCTAATCTGACCTAGCCCGTTATGGCGCGTTAGCTCTCCAGGGTCAACCCGTTATGGCACGTTAGCTCTCCCGGGTAAACCCGTTATCATGCGGTAGCCCTCCAACCCGGTATAAACCCGTTTCCACACGGTATTCAATTTGAACGAACCCGTTACGACGTGTGAGCTCCCCAAGGTAAGACCGTCTGAACACAGTAGCCCTCTCAAACTAGTATAAACCCGTTATCACACAGTATCCAAATCCGAGCGAACCCGTTACGACGTGTTAGCTCTCCCTGGTCAACCCGTTATCACGCGGTAGCCCTCCAACCCAGAGTAAATCCATTTCCACATGGTATCTAAATATGAGTTAACCTGTTACGACGCGTTAGCTTTCCAAAGCAAGTTCTTCTGAGCACGGTAACCCTTTCAAACCAGAATAAACCCGTTTCCACACGATATCTAATCTAAACTAAACCGTTATCACACGTTAACCCTTCAATCCAATAAGAACCCATTATCACATGGTAGCCAATACCGAGCAAACCCGTTATAACGTGGTAGCTCTCTAGGACGCGTTTATTGTTTTACATAAATCACTTTCCAAACCAAAAGTGTTTCGCTCCTGCAATGATCCTGCAGATCAAATCGAGGCCCGAGTCCCCGTTTGTACACGGTAACTCATCATAATCAGGCACTATTTAATACACAGTGTCATATAAAAAATCTTACGATCCGTCGTACCAATCAGCAGGTGTCACTTTGACATCTCAATTATCAGTGTCCGCACTGGATGTCTATAATGACGTCCCCAGAGGTCCCTCCTTGAGTCATGTATCCTTAACTTGATTCCTGATGTCCCTCCCGGCTGTTAGTAATGACGTCCATCCTAGGACTCGTTCTAAACGGTCGTATTTTCAAAAACCCCAAAACCGTCGGCGAGAGATTTCCACTCGATGACCTGACAGCAAGATTCTTCAGAGAGGGCTGCATGCCCAAGGACTTGATGTGAGTCTTGCAAGCTTATCATTAGCCTTCATTGACAAAATTTTGCTGTCTCCTTACTTTGGCATTCAGGTGCTTCGCACCCTCTACCAAAGAAGGGCATCTGTAGACACCCAATTTTGTCAAGATAGTATTAGTGATAGGTGACGCGAGGAAGAACCTTATGACGAGTTCAAGAGCACTAGTTGTGTTTCTCCCAAGCTCTCTTTAGGGCAACAAACTATTTCTGAAAGCCGTTTCACCACCACCAGAAAGCCTGTTTCCACACAGTAATCGCCTTTCTCGGCAAACCAAAAGCCTGTCTACACAGCACCCGCCTTTTATGCCATCCACCAGTAGGCCCGTCTGCACGCGGCATTCCCAATCGGGAGGTTAACTTTGGGTCCAAAACTCTCTTTTTGGGCCCAAAGGACACCCTGTCTCTCGAAAGCACTCGATTTCTGATTTATTGGAAAGCCCTGAACACAAGGAATCCAATGGACCTGACTGCGTGCGAATCAGAGTCCAATTGGAAGAGATATGGACGACCAAATGCATTGATAAGAGACAAAACCACCACCACCTGAAAGCCCATTTTAACACGGCAACTGCCTTTTTCGTCGAAGCAGAAGCCTGTCAACTCAGCACCCGCCATTTTTGACATTCATCGGTAAGCCCGTCTGCACACAACATTCCCAATCGGCAGGTTAAGTTTCGGTCTTAAACTCTCTTTTGGCGCCCAAAGGACACCTGGCTTCCTGAAACCACCTGATTTCTGGTTCATTGGAAAGCCTTGAACACAAGGCATCCAACAGACCTGACCGTGTACGAATCAGAGTCCAATCGGAAGAGATATGGATGATCGAAATTGCTGATAAAAGACGAAAACACTACGGAACAAAACAGAGAAGAGACGAACTATCGCTGCGACTGAGGACGACAACACCCAGATATTTATGGGTGATGTCATCCCCAACTTCGCCTGAGACGAATTTGGATGTCGAGTAGATATTTTTAACCCCTCCCCTATGGAGGGTTAAGGTTTTTAACACTTACCTCTCTCTCTCTCTCTCTCTCTCTCTCTCTCTCTCCCCTGGTGTATACACTATGTTTCAGTGTATTTCTCCCCCTTTCAAACCCCAAACCCCTACAGAAATTCAAACAGAAACCCTAGTTAGCTTGCTTTAGAAGAGAGAAAGTAGAGAAAACTAGGTAGCTCTTTTCGGACGTCGGCATTTCGCCGAATTTCCGAAGGTTCAGAGCGTTGTTTCTTTTTTGGGCCGTTGTTTTGCCGAAATTCACAGAACTACAAGCTACTTTTCCATAGTAGCACCGTTGTTCTGTCGAAATGTCTACAGGAACTTTTTCGGCTATACAATGCCGTTACGCTGCCAATTTCTCCGCAGCCTTTTGAGGCTCCCCTTTCAACACAAGCGCAGTTACGATGCCCAACTCTCTCCAGTGGTAAGTTAAAAATCCTAAAAAATGTAATTCCTTTACTTTTCAGTTGTGTATTTACAAAACAGGTAGGGTGGGTTTCATCATCCGTGATGTCAAGCCCCTCTACCTGCTTCTTTACTACTTTCTGCTATTTATAACTTTCATTTACAAAACGGGTAGGGTGGCTTTCATCGTCCAGATGTCAAGCCCCTCTACCTACCCCTTTACTACTTTATACTATTTACAACTTTCATTTACGAAACTGTTAGGGTGAGTTTCATTGTCCAAATGTCAAGCCCCTCTACCCGCCTTTTACTAATTCTAGCACTTTACTGCTTTCTGTACTTTTACATTTCAAAGTAAGGTACGAGGTTGAGGTGTCAAAGAGACTTGTACTGCTACGGCCGAGCGCTTGAGACATTATTCCCTCCTACTTGTTTTTACTTTCTGCAATTTACAGCTTTTTGCACAGTAAGGTGCGAGGTGGTGACATCATAAGATCTCAGGCGCACAAATTGCCCCCTGAACTTAGGATATAAACCCCTCTGCCATACTTTTACTTTCTGTACTGTCATTTTCTGTTTGATTTATGGAGAGGGGGCCTACTTGGGATCAGTTGCAGAGTTCCCTTGGAGCCTGTGACACATGGTCTCAAACAGGATCGAACCGAACCGCGCCTTTGTTTCGATTTTTCCTTTCCTTTCTGTACAGTCATTTTTCGTTTGATTTAAGTTAACCCGTGTTGTGAGTAAGTTACGATGTTTGGATCTTTCGTAAGCAACTTACAATATCAATCAGGTTAACTATCACTTATTTTTTATTTCTTTCATGAATACACTTCATTTACATTCGGTATTAAGCATAATCTAACATGGGAAACAAAATCAAATCCTTTTATTTTAAATCCTTTCAAAATGCCAATTTAAGTTACGAGACCGGATTAATCTGGGCAAGCGGGGTGCTTAATACCTTCCCCAATTATAACCACAACCCTTACCTAGATATATGTAAGGACCACGCCTTAAGCAAACATAGTAAAATATAAGGTTCTAGGCCCAGAGCAAAGGAACCCCTGATTTCTATTCTTCCAAATAAAATTCGAGTCGTTACTCATTTCCTTGGAAGAATAGACACGGGTCCTAGGCCCTAACCTAGGTGGCGACTCTGAGTTTCTTTAACTTACGAAGTTAGGACTATGTTCCCGAGTTCGTGAGTAGTGCAGATCAAATAACACCCCCTCTTTGAAAACCCGATTGTGGTGATCCCCTGTCGTCCTGCGCAAACACGGGAAAAAACCGGCTCCCACATCAGGCAACAGATCTACATTCTGAGATCGCAGATCATTGCAGCGTCATTTATAGGTCCTAGGTCCCTTACCTAGGTGGCGACTCTGGTCATCATCTTTTGCGTGAAATTCAGATTTCTTTAGTATCCCAAGTTTACGGAAAAGATTATTCATATCAATAATTAAAAGCGCACGTCTCTCGCATGGGTATCGAGAGACCAAGAGGGAGACGGGTTGTGCCCCCCTGTAGACACCCAATTTTGTCAAGGATGTATTAGTGATAGGTGACGCGAGAAAGAACCTTATGAAGAGTTCCGGAGCACCAGTCGTGTTTCTCTCAATCTCTTTTTAGGGTACCTAACAATGTTTTCAACCACTGAAAGCCTGTTTTATATTAGCACCCACTTTTTTTGACAAACCAAAAGCCTGTCTACATAGCACCCGTCTTTTACGGTATAAACCGGAAAGTCCGTCTGTACACTGCACTCCCAATCAGTAGGTTAACCTAGGGTCCAAAACTCACTTTTTAGCACCCAAAGGACACCCTCGTCGGATTCGTTGGAAAACCTTGAACACAAGGAATCCAACGGACCTGACCTCGTGCGAATCGGAGTCCAATTGGAAGAGATATGGACGACCGAATGCCTTGATAAGAGACGAAACCGCCGCCACTTGAAAGTCTGTTTGCACACGGCACTCCCAATCGACAGGTTAACTTTGGGTCTGAAACCTTTCTTTGGTGCCCAAATGACACCCAGTCTCCTGAAAGCACCCGATTTCTGGCTCATTGGAAAGCCCTGAACATAAAGAATCCAACGAACCTGGCCGCGTGTGAATCGGAGTCCAATCGGAAGAGATATGGACGATCGAACATATCGACAAGAGACAAAAAAATACTACAAAACAAAACAGAGAAGAGACGAACTATCACGGGAAGCGGGGACGACATCATCCACCTTTATGGGGATGATGTCATCTAAGAATTCATCCCAGACGAATTCTGGTTCAAACCAGATATTTTTTACCCCTCCCCTATTTGGGGGGTAAAGGTTTTTTTAACACTTATCCCTCCTCTCTCTCTCTCTCTCTCTCTCTCTCCCCTCAGGTGTGTACACCTTCTTTCAGTGTATTTCTCCTTTTTTCAAGCCTCAAACCCCTGCAGAAAATCAGACAGAAACCCTAGTTAGCTTGCTTTAGAAGAGAGAAAGTAGAGAAACACTAGGTAGCTCCTATCGGACGTCGGCCTTCCGCCAAGTTTCTGAAGGTTCATAGCGTCCTTTTTTTTGTTTACGCCGTAGTTCTGCTGAATTTCGCAGAACTACAAGCTACTTTTCCATAGTAATGCTATTGTTCTGCTGAAATCTCAGCAAATTAGGAGGCATTTTCGGCTATACAGCGCCGTTGCGCCGCCGATGTCTCCATAGCCTCGAAGGCCCCCTTTCAACTCAACGCGATAGCGCTGCCGAATTTCAGAGAACCCAACAACCTATTATCAATATAGCGCCATGGTTCTGCCGAAATTTTGGCAATTTCTGAAGTCACCTTCTTCCAACAAGTGCGGTTACGCTGCCCAACTCTCCAGTGGTAAGATTAGAAAACCTGAAAAATGTAATCCATTTACTTTTCTATCATAAAGTAAGTTGCGAAATCAGGCTTTGCCGAAAGCAACTTACGATACAAACTTAAAAAATGTAATCCATTTACTTTTTTGTCGTAAAGTAAGTTGCGAAATCAGGCTCTGTCGAAAGCAACTTACGATACAAACCTAAAAAAATGTAATCCATTTACTTTTCTGTCGTAAAGGAAGTTGTGAAATCAGGCTCTGCCGAAAGCAACTTACGATACAAACCTAAAAAAAGGTAATCCATTTACTTTTCTGTTGGGTATTTACAAAACGGGTAGTGTGGGTTTCATCGCCTTGACGTCAAGCCCCTTTAGCTACCTTTCACTAATTTTAGCACTTTACTGCTTTCTGTACTTTTACATTTGCACAGTAAGATATGAGGTCGAGGTATCAAAGAGACTTGTTCTGTAACGACCCGGATTCTCAGGCTAAATTTTGAGGCAATTCTGAGCCTAACTCTTTATAAAACAGAGCAAACGAGCCCAAAAATCCGGATTGCTACGCCTCTCAAAAAAAATAAAAGAGGCACAAAACACATTCATTCTTTCATACAGCGGAAGTCTTAGTTAAAAACAAATCATTTATTTAATGAAATAGAGACAAAAATAAGGGAAGAGAATTTTATTCCAATACTTTCAATAATAACTCCACAAATTTGCCAAATTAAATATCCATGCCCCAAAGGACTTTGGAAAGAAAACTAAAAGAAATAAATAACTGCCTAAACTATGCCATCTCTCCCCATCCCATTGCCTAGGTCATCTCATCAGCAAATGCTCCTTCGTTTTGATCGATTTGCTGGTTTTCTGGATTTTCGCCATTAAAGTCTGTTGAAAAGTTTTAAAGGTCAGGATGCAAGAATAACGGTTATGCAGAGTAATAAAACTTAACTTAGGCAATTGAAGATGTAAAGATATAATCATCTCATATTAGAGGCATATCAAAGAAATTTAGCATATCAAGAAAGACATGGTATTTGGTGCAACAATAAGCAATAATATAGAGGTTTTTCTAATAACACCTTTGAATTTGCAAAAATAGGACTCCTTGTTAAATATGATTGTTCATTAGAAACTATTGCTCTAGTCATTAGAATCTAAGGTTCTAAAATCGTTTAGAGACTATGCTCTTCCCTTTCCTTCCCCATTAATTTCTATACACAATGATACCCATGTAGAATTATAACCTTCGAACTGTTTTTGTACGAAGATACCTTTCGCACTGTTTTTGTACGAGGAGTTCACGTAGTTCTTTTGACCTTCTCGCCCCTTTTTGGGTACGAGGGAAATGGTATCAAGGGTATAAGAAACTATGGCCTTTAAATCATCTCCATCATAGGGTTGTGGGTTTTCAATGAAAGCCATGAATTGGATTCAAGAATCAAGAAACAAAAACATAAGAGGTTTTATCTAAATTTTCAAGAACTCTAGTTATAGTGTAGATTACAAAACATAATCCGAAATCTTGCCTTTGCCTTTGAATGGATTGGTTTGATTGATGTGATTGATTACTTGAATGGAGAGAATTGAATGAAGCTTGATGGATCTTGGAGTTGAAAGCCCTTCCTTCTTCTCCCTTTCCTTGAATTCTCCTTTTCTTATTCTCCTTAGGTTTTAGGGTTTTGATTTATGAAGAACATTAGGTTATGATAGTGTATATATATGGTCATGAATCTTTTTAGGGTTTGTTTGGGTGTTAACTTACCAAAAAAGGATGGAAATCGGCACTTCATAGAGAGTTTGGAAACTCTCGGATTCTCAATCCGCGACGTTCTCGGAGTTCCGAGGCATTTTCTCGGAGTTCCGAGAATTCTCGGAGTTCCGAGAAATGCTCTCGGAGTTCCGAGAACCGGATTCCAAAACTACTGTCCGATTTCTCAGAATTCCGAGGTTATTTTCTCGGAGTTCCGAGATCTCTCCAGTGGTTCTCGGAGTTCCGAGAATTATTCTCGGAATTCCGAGTTTTATATATATATATATATTTTTTTTGAGGGTTGTTACATGTTCTGCTACGGCCGAGCGCTTGAGACATTATTCCCTCTGACTTGCTCTTTACTTTCTGCAATTTATAGCTTTCTGCATAGTAAAGTACGAGGTGGTGACATCATAGGATCTCGGGCGCACAAATTGCCCCCTGAACTTTCGATATAAACCCCCTGCTTTACTTTTACTTTCTGTACAGTCATTTTCCGTTTGATTTAAGTTAACCTAATCGTGAGTAGTTGCGAGTTCCTTTTAGGGCCGTAAACAACTTACAACACCGATCAGGTTAATTATCACTTATTTTTGTTTCTTTTGTAAATTCACTCCATTTACATTCGGAATTAACCATAATCTAAACAAGGAAAATAAAAATCAAATTATTTCATTTCAAATCCTTCCAAAATGCCAATCTAAGTTAAGAGACTGGATTAAGCCGGGCGAGAAGGGTGCTTAAAACCTTCCCCAATTGTAACCACAACCCTTACCTGGATATCTGTAAGGACTATCCTTAAGCAAACAGAGTAAAATATAAGGTTCTAGGCCCAGAGCAATGGTACCCCTAATTACTATTCTTCCAATGAAATTCGAGTCATTACTCATTTCCTTTGAAGAATAGACACGGGTCCTAGGCCCTAACCTAGGTGGCGACTTTGAGTTTCTCTAAACTTGCGAACTTAAGAGTACGGTCCCGAGTCCGCAACTAGCACAGATCAAATAACATCCCCTACGTAAAACCCGATTGTGGTGATCCCCCGTCGTCCTGCGCAAACAAGGAAAAAAATTGGCTCCCACACCTCCTCACGAGATCGGGTCTCACAGAGCACAACCGCTCAAAGGAACTTAAAACGGCGTTCCTTTCGCCAAAATACATTGAACATGATGAAGAAGATGTAGTAGAACACTTGGCCTTTTTGTAGGCTTAATACAATGTAAAGCTCACAAGATTCTCTAAAAAATGATTACAAACAAAGCCTAATCTAATCTCAAAAGGTTTTGCTCAAGATCAAGGCACAAAGAGAATTGGAGAGAGATTTGACCCAAAATTGATAAACAAGTTTGATTTAGGGTTTTTTTGAGTTGGAACATCAAAATCCTTGATTTTGAAGTCCACTTGATGTGTATATATGGGTATCCAACTCAATATGACCGTTTGGGGGCATTTTAGTAATTTCTGGGTAAAAAAAACTAGCTGTTATAGCCATAACGACTATATTTTTTTGTTCCAGTGAGCTTCACGGAGCTCCGTGGGGTTCCATGGAGTTCCGTACCTGGATTCCAGATTTTAGTTTCAATCTTGTAAAATTTATATCTCATTCGTTTCGCGTAGGATTTCGACGTTCTTATAC
Source organism: Tasmannia lanceolata (assembly GCF_043159265.1). Classification (NCBI taxonomy): domain Eukaryota; kingdom Viridiplantae; phylum Streptophyta; class Magnoliopsida; order Canellales; family Winteraceae; genus Tasmannia; species Tasmannia lanceolata. The sequence goes on along the minus strand of NW_027518688.1, from coordinate 8,227,597 downwards.
ACGATTTGGATAGAAATGATGTGATCTTTCAGTTAAAAATATTAAAAAAAATATTTGAAAATATTTTGGACCAGTGATGATAGGATTTAGTTGCTGATCAAGGTTTCCCCTTAGAACTTGTTTTTATACTATGTAATGGAATGCCATATGGGTCCCAACATGTTTGTACACCATCATGGTATTTCACTTATCCATTTAAGTCCTTTTTAAGGTTGTGAGTCTCTTTTAAAAATAATTTTTGGGGGTTTTAAGATGTGCCTTGATCAAGAGAAAGTCCAAGAGAGTGAGTGAGAAAGAGAGAGGAATACATTCTACCATTTTGAACAATCTCTTGAATGAACTCTTGAGCCAACCTTCATTTGATCTTTAATATGGTTCTTGGCTTACTTGTGGGATCTTCTCTTGAGCTCCTTCCTTTAACATCTTCTAAGGATGATGCCACCATTGTCTTCAAGCTCTTTTGCATGTTGATCCTTAAGCTTTGACCTTCAATGATCTTCCTTTGCTTGTTTGAATGCTTGAGATGCTTGATGCCGAGCTTCTCCTCGATTTTCCCTCTAAGGCATGATTGATCTAAGTATGGTCCAGCTCGTTTAACTTGTGTTTGGTTCATCTTCAAGCATAGGCCATCTATGCTGATGTGCTAGCATATGTAAGCTTGTGAAATACCTGTCTATAACACAACACTCCATCGCAAGACATCGGTCCATAAAGGGCTAATCAATTTAGGTTTGTTGATCATCAAAACAAGGTGATTAGTTGAACCCATTGGAACCCTTGGGCTTACAATCTCCCCCTTTCTGATGATGACAAACCAGATTGATTAGATAGGTGGGATGAACCTCTTAAGATGATTAGATGTACATGATAAACATTACTAACATTACTACTCCCCCTCAACATATGCACAAGTTAGATTTAACAAAATATAGTATAAAATGCATATGGATTATGGACATCTAATCAATTGCGCAAATTCTCCCCCTTTTGGCAACAACAAAAAGGGCAGAGTAGCCAGTTAAGCACAGTTAATGACATAAGAGATATTCAATATGCACTCCCCCTATCTACTTATCATGGATACATTATGATTAAGTTAAAATATGCATGATAAGAGTATAAGAACATAAGAAATCGGATGAACTAAGACAAAACAGGCCTCTGTTGAAAAAATAAAGAGACATACCATTTTAGCACAGTTTTAGGGTATATAAGAATATATCTAATGTTAAGTAACCCTATGACCCATTAAATAAGAGTAATGTGGCAAGTTAAAGCTCATTATATACTTATCAAGAAATAAATAATGCAATTTCAAGGTTTAGCATGACAAGCCACCAATTTTTTTTTTTTGAGTATGTAAAGATAGATATGCAGTTTAAGCACAATCAAAGGATCTTTAATAGTATGAACATTCTAAACACAGTCCTATGAAGCCGATGATCATATAAGATTTGACAGTTAAGCTTCCCCCTAAAATTTGTTATGCATGAATATAGATGAATCAAGGCATGGCATAACAAGCAAAAAGATTAAGAAGATATGACATTGAAGGTTCTATTATGAAACTATCATGAATATAGGGTAATCAACTTGAGTGCACATTATAGGGACAAATAAAACATAGATATATAGATTGACATTTGTAAGGACTCTTATGTTTTGTTTAGTATAGATTGGGCACAAGAAAAGAGTGTCACTGAAATAACTTTATGGCCCATAAAACGAGTGATGATATAACATTTCAAGCTATTCCTAAGGCTTATCATGAAGGATTTAAGAAGCAAAGTTGAGAACAAGGAATGATAAGCAATTGTTTTTTGTCAAGATTTACAATTTTGAGCACAACTAGTGGGGAATGTTGAAATGGACAATGTAAGCATCTTACAATGATCCATGTAAACATAAGGATATGACTATTTAGCTCTCCCCCTGAGTATTTATCATTGGCCTTAGGTGAAACAAGGAAGATAAGGCATGAAAGAGCAGAATGGGCTAAAGATATGACAATGAATGATCACCCAATGAATGTTATCATGGAGATTTGTCCAAATAGATTTAAAAGCAAATGATAAGGGAGTTAGTTCATAAGAGATGGACTAATTAACTAAGGCACGGTCCTATGAAGGATATTTCTAGAGAATTTTCAAAAAAAAAATTCTAGAACATGATACTTATTAATGGCAAAGATGATGCCATATAAGTCCATCCAGGATAAATCTGAAGCCTAAGAAGATATGATAGTAAGGATAAGGCTATGGGCCTTTTGTCTTATACAAAAATTGATAGATGATCTCAAAATAAGAACATAAGACAAGCTCGAACAAAACACATATAAAGTAGCAAGACTCCAAATGAGGGTACTTATCATATGTAAGAAGATGCATATATGGGAACCATATGATAAGTCCAAGATGGGACATATATGACTTTGAAGCTCCCCCTTTGAGAGTGAATCATACAGTGTATGAATACAAATGGCTGCTCAAACATAGTCTCCAAGGGTCGTTATGCGAATAGTTGAAGGTGAACCATTGGGCTACAATTGCATGTTTGCTAATACCAAATAAAATTATAGGTGACTAAGCAAAATACACTTCTCCTGAATATGTCCATATAGTATATAATAAGGTAAGACACATAAGATTGATCGTGGTTTAGATGTTGGAAAGAAGCCAAATAAATTAGATGTCTTAATTAAAGTGATGGTACCGTTCCTTCGAAAGAAGTCATGAACACCAATTGAATAGCTTTTAACTTTAAGGTTTAACATCTTTACCATGCAGCTAATACCGATCAAGGGGTAATAATATATAGAGTGCTATACAATCAATAAACAATCACACCAAGGATAACTAATATAACGATTCAAACAACCTATCATAGGACAACCAACTCTATTATTTTGAGACAACTAGTTGTATTCAATTTTCCTAAAGAAACAAACTAGTTTTCATCTCTTGTCTATGTGTTTGATGGATTTGAGTAAAAAATCAAGTTATAATTATAAAACACATTTTAGCCTAAAACACATGTTTCTAATTTATGTCTCACTTTTAGGCACAAGTTAGGCTATATGACCATCGTCTCATGAATATAAGTTTGGGTTCATTAGTTAAACTTCCCAAATAGCTCAAACTTAGTGATGTAATTTTTTGATACACATAGATCACACATATATAATAGGCAAAATATATATCAATTTGAATCAATCGCCATTAGTTAAGGAGATTTAATAAATATAACAATTGATTTCCCTCTTTAATTTGAAGTTCACACAAATTTGGATTATTCAAGATTATTTAAACTTTATGAACTCATCATAGATCATATGGATATCATAGATAAGTAAATATATAATATACTCCATAGACTATGTATACATATGTTTGTTGTGAAGGATTTGAGATAAACAAAGTTTCTTAGCATTTCACATTATCTTCACTTATTAGTGTGTTTTATTCATCTTTGTATTTTTTTTAAACAAGTGAAACAAATGTCATAGATGAATGATCATATTAAAGATCATAGACATGATTAGTACAACGAGAGAAAAAGATAACTCATATGGATTTCTCATATTGAACTAATATCATTTTTTTTTAGACGATGTAAGATTTTAAGTTCAAATGGATTATTTCAAAAGCCAAGTGATTTCAAAAAAATTTCATGGATGAGAGTCACCTTAGGCTAATGAATCAACTTATGAATTTCTCATGACATATATTATAGATTTTGAAATTCATTAAGCTTTGTATTGTGACCCATATCTGTTTCAATTTTGCTAAATAGAATCTGATAGACTAGGTGAACACCTTAGGATCTAGCAAATATTAAATTGGACCTACTTGGACTGAAGACTTAGAAACCAATCTTCAACCAACTAGGCAAATCCTATGAGTCAATGAGGCTACTAAGTGTATGAATGAGATTCAAGTGATATACCAAACACTTAGACTATATTACATGATCATACCATTACGAGAGAATACAATCTATTATGCACGATGGCAATCAAATATATCATGTCATAAATGGTATGAATACTACATCATAGATACATAGACATCAAGCTAGATAAGCATATTTGTATCTATGATTCAATTTCAAATGATGTGATCTTTTAAGTACTAATGGCTAGACATATGATATTCAATAATTACATGTCTAGTATGGAATTCAAATGATTTATCATTTTAGCACAAACTAGCTAGATGCATAAAGTGAAGTATCTAGTGAACCTCTTTTTTTTTTTTAAACAAAGATATGACAATCAAGTGCATGTGAGAAACAAAGTAATGATTGAACTTCAAATCCATGTATCTATCTTAATTTCTTTTAATATACCAATTCAAGTACAACCCTAAAATCTACTAGAGCAACAAATGACTTAAGTAGGGGATTTTGGAACCCAAACCATCTTGGGTCCACTCAAGTTTGTCCTATAAGATAAGTCTTTTCCAACCCAAACAAACTTGCTACTTTTTACAAATCTAAACCTCCAGCTAGATTTGTAATGTCCAAATCTTCCACAATAATCACAAGAAGCATATGAATAGGTAGATGAGGGGCAAGATGAACAACAAGAGTGTTTACAAATATGTTTATCCTTTTCTTCTTGTAGTTTCTTGTATTCCAACTCAATCTTTTCTTTTTCTAGTTTCATCTCCTCAATTTTATCTTCTAAGTAATCTATTTGATGAGATGAGCTAGATCTTAATTCTTCTTCATCTTCACTCAATAATTTATACTTTTCAATGAGCTCAATGTTTTCATTCTCTAATTTTTTATTTTCTTCAAGCAACTTCTTTTCTTTGCTTGAAGTTTCATTGAGTTCATTTTGGAGGGTTTCTATTCTTTTTTCATTGAGTCAATGGTTTTCTTAATAAATATATTCTTTTCGTCTCTATCTATTAACTCATTGTAGAGGTCATCATATCCCTTTCTTAGTTCTTCATATGACACTTTATCTTTAGGGGGATTCTCTTCTTGAATTGATGCTAAAAGACAAGGATTTGTTTTATGAGATTTTTCTATTTCATTCCAAATGTGTTTAGCATTTTTACAAGATGCAATATTCTCAAACATACAACTAGGTAATGAACAAGATATAGCAATCATAGCTTTGCAATTTTGAGAAAATATTTTTTGATCATAATCACTTAGTCTCTTGGGTAAGGTAAAATTGTATTCGATTATCCGCAAGATATCTCCATCTTGACTTTTAAGATAGGACTTCATACGGATCGACCAAGATCCATAATCAGCTCCATCAAAGCAAGAAGTCTAGAAGCCATTAGGTTGCTAATAGATCGTTCTCTTGTAGGTTTTCAAATGAAAGCCTCTATAAGAGCCTAAGCTTTGATACCAAGTGAAATCCCAATAGGTAACCCAAGAGGGGGGTGAATTGGGTGTCTTTAAAATGTTTTAGAACTTTGGAAAACTTTCTTACACTAGTTTTAAGTAGATCAAGAATATGGATTAGTTTTAGAGTCAAGAGTAGAAGCACTTACCAAAGAGAAGAAGAGAAGAGACAATGAAGCTTGACATAAGATTTTATAGTGGTTCGGTCTTAAACCCAAGACCTACTCCACTCCTCCCAAGTTGATCTCTTGAGGAATCCACTAATGATCTTCTAAGGAACTTAAATATGGGGCTCCTTTCGCCAAATACAATCCGAGCTCCACTGCTCAATCTGAGCACAATCACTCTAAGGAACTTAAATACGGCGTTCCTTTTGCCAAAATACAATGAACAAGATGAAGACGATGTAGTAGAACACTTGGCCTTTTTGTAGGCTTGATACAATATAAAGCTCACAAGATTCTCTAAAAAATGATTAAAAATAAAGCCTAACCCAATCTCAAAAGGTTTTGCTCAAGATCAAGGCACAAAGAGAATTGGAGAGAGATTTGACCCAAAATTAATAAACAAGTTTGATTTAGGATTTTTTTCAGTTGGAACATCATAATCCTTGATTTTGAAGTTCATTTGATGTGTATATATAGCTATCCAACTCAATATAACCTTTTGGGGGCATTTTGGTAATTTCTGGGTAAAAAAGAAACTAGTTTTTTTTGTTCCAGCGAGCTTCACGGAGCTCCGTGGGGTTCCACGGAGTTTCGTACCAGGATTCCACATTTTAGTTTCAATCTTGTAAAATTCATATCTCATTCGTTTCTCGTCGAATTTTGACGTTCTTATACTCGATTTGAATGAAAATGATGAGATCTTTTTGTTAAAAATATTTTAAAAATATTTGAAAATGTTTCAGAAAAGTGATGATAGGATTTAGTTGCTGATCAAGGTTTGCCCCTTAGAACTTATTTTTATACTACGTAATCGAATGCCATATGGGTCCCAACATGCTTGTACACCTCCATGGTCATTCACTTATCCATTTAAGTCATTTTCAAGGTTGTGAGTCTCTTTGAAAAATATTTTTTGGGGGTTTTAAGATGTGCCTTGGTCAAGAGAAAGTCCAAGAGAGACAGAGAGAGAGGAATACATTCTATCATTTTGAACAGTCTCTTGAATGAACTCTTGAGCTAATCTTCATTTGATCTTCAATATGGTTCTTGGCTTGCTTGTGGGATCTTCACTTGAGCTCCTTGCTTGACATCTTCCAAGGATGATGCCACCAATGTCTTTAAGCTCCTTTGCATGTTGATCCTTAAGCTTTGACCTTCAATGATCTTCCTTTGCTTGTTCGAATGCTTGAGATGCTTGATGTTGAGCTTCTCCTTGGTTTTCCCTCCAAAGCATGATTGATCTAAGTATGGTCCAGCTCCTTTGACTTGTGTTTGGTTCATCTTCAAGCATAGGCCATCTATGGTGGTGTGCTTGGATATGTAAGCCTGTGACATACCTGTCTGTAGCACAACACTCCAAGGCAACACATCAGTCCATAAAGGACTAATCAATTTAAGTTTGTTGATCATCAAAATAAGGACTTTAGTTGAACCCATGGGAACCCTTGGGCTTATAATAACCATAACCCTTACCCAGATATCTGTAAGGACCACGCCTTAAAGCAAACAGAGCAAAATATAAGGTTCAAAGGCCCAGAGCAAAATATAAGGTTCAAAGGCCCAGAGCAAAAGAACCCCTTTGGTTACTGTTCCTCCAATGAAACTCGGGTAACAGTCCCCTTTTCATCGGAAGAACAAGCCCTAACCTAGGTGGCGGCTTAGAGTTTCTCTTTCTTGCGAAGTTAGGACCTCGGTCCCGAGTCCGCATGAAACACATATCAAACTAAACACTCCTAGAGATCCTGATGTGGTGATCCCCTGCCGCCCCGTGGGAAAAAACTCGCTCCCACACTTTCCATCAGGGATCTTCTTGCTCTTGAACATTCATTTGCATCCAATGGGTTTAATACCCTCAGGTGGATAAATGAGAGTCCAGACCTTATTGGAATACATGAGTCCATTTCGAATTTCATAGCATCCATCCATTTTCTCGTATCGAAGTCTAACACCGCCTTTTTGTAGTTAAAGGGATCTGTATCTTCTGTATTCACTTCACCCAAGTAGACAAGTCTATCGGGTTGTCTGACCTCCCTACTATTACTTCAGAGTATTGGAATATGTTTCGTGGGTACTTGCTCAACTTCCTCATATCTCTCTATTGGATTTTTGGGTTACTCTTCTAAGGCAATCCTATCCTTTCCGCTCGCATCTTGAATGAACTCTTTTTTTAAGAATGCGGCATTTCGGCTCACAAAATAGTTTTGCTCACCAGGGTTATAAAATATATAACCCTTTGTTTCCCTAGGATATCCAATAAAGAGACACCTATTGGTTCGTGCCTCCAACTTTTCAACACCTATCTTTTTAACATGGGCAGGACAACCCCATATCCTCATATGGAGTCCTTGGTACTGATTTAGTTGGTACTCGATTAAGGATGTAGAGCGCCGTTTCTAGGGTGAATCCTCATAGAAACAAAGGTGCCTGAGCAAAGCTCATCATAGATCGAACCATGTCTAACATTGTTTGATTTCTCCTTACTGACACACCGTTTAACTTTGGTGTTGCAGGTTGAGTTCATTGAGAAACTATTCCGTTTTCTTTTAAATAGTCCTTAAACTCATCCGAGAGGTACTCTCCTCCGCTATCGGAGTCAAGTGTTTTAATCTTCTTATTTAGCTGGTTTTCTACTTTATTCTTGAACTCTTTAAACTTTTCAAAGGTCTCAGACTTACGTCGCATTAGGTACAGGTAGCTGTGCCTTGAATGGTCATCCGTGAAAGTCACAAAGTAGACATACCCTTATCTCGCAGGATGAGAAAGAGGACCACATACATCCGTATGTATCAATTCCAATACACTTTCGCTTCTTCCCCTCTTGCCTTTGAAGAAATTTTAGTCATTTTGCCTTGGAGACATGGCTCACAAGTTGGAAAGGGTTTCACTTGGATTAAATCTAATGGACCATCTTTCACTAATCTTGTGATCCGCTCTAAGCCAATATGACCTAATCGAAGATGCCAAAGATGTGTTGGAATTACCGTGTCCCTTGCTCTTTTGAGGTTTGGAACATCAACACTCGGAATATTCTCTACATTGCTTACATTCTCTAAGAAAATAATTATGTATAGGCCATGACTCATTGTACCTTTCACAATTAAGGAATTTCTCTTTTTAATAAAAACAGAATTTTTATTATAACTAGTAGAATATCCATCATCAAACAATTTTGAAACTGAAATTAAATTCCTTTTTATTGAAGGTACATAGAGACAATTCTTTAATATTAGATAATCGCCTGCGAATGTCAAAACATAATCTCCTACAGCTTGGACAGCAACCGTTGCTTCAATTCCAACCTGTAGGGTGAGCTCGCCCTCAGTCAACCTTTTGATTATTCTGAACCCCTGCAAAATATTACAAATGTGTGAGGCTGCACCTGTGTCTACGCACCAGAAAAATACAGGACCAATCATATTGGTTTCAGTAACAAAAACTTGCAACATACCTGAGTGAGGTTTGTTTCCCTGCTTGGTAGCTAGATAGCTCCTGCAGTTCCGTTTCCAATGTCCAGGTGTTCCACAATGGAAGCATCCGTCGTTGCCCGTGGTTGACTTCTTATTTTTAAAGTTCTTCTTGTTCTTTACCACTGGCTTGTTCTTCTTAGAACCTTGGCCTTTTGCTCTTCATTTTTCTTTACCTTTAAGCTTAGGTCCTGAGGGTACATTACCCTCTGCAAGGAAGGCACTTTTCTTATTACTCTTTTGCAGATCTTCAGCTGTCTGAAGTTGATTCATTAGCTCTGTCAGGGACATTGTCATTTTGTTCATGTGGTAATTCATAACAAACTCTTTGAATGACCCACATAGGGAAGACAAGACAATGGCGATCTGCGTCTCAGCATCCATGATGGCCCCCAAGATGTCGAGCTCGTTTAGATAGCCCATCATCTTTAGCATGTGGTCCCTAACTGGGGTTCCCTTTACCATCTTGGTGGATATTAGGCCTTTAATCGCCAACAACCTAGTTGTACGATGTTGCTCTCCAAACATTTTATTAATATTTAGCATTATATCCGAGGCCATTGCTATTCCAATATGTTGCTGCTGTAGCACATTAGACATGGAACCATATGTAACACTTTGCCATCTCATTGTCCTCAAGCCACTTAGACTTTCTATCGTGGTCTACTTGAGGCGCATCGAGACCACGTAGTTCAGGCTCCTCAGTGGTAAGAACCCATTAAACTTTAGTGGCCATGAGAACTACCATTATGTTTCTTTTCCAGTCGAGGTAATTTGGACAGTTAACTTATTTTTCATCTAGGATCTTAGCTAATGGGTTGAATGAAGCCATGGTATCTATGCGCAAAGGAAAGAGGCATAATTAGCAAAACTACCATTTTAGTGAATTTCATGACATGTCCATCGGATCTGGTATTTTTATCTACGATGGAACCGCCTACTAGACGTCTCATTCACGGGCCCCTCAACCTCATGAATCAAGAGAAATGAATAATTTCTCCAATGGGCATCGAAAACTTATTCAACAACTTTGAATAAGCGGATTCATCTAATCCTATGATATCCGATTTATGTTTGGCCCCCAAGCATTGCAGTATGTATATCCTTTGGGCGTCAATACCCTTTGCTTGGTTAAGTTATACCCACCGCCTGGGAAAACTATGCAATCTATAATGGCTTCTGCTCTGGCATGTGACCAATATATCATGCACATTCTCCTTATCCTAATAGGAATCTAACGGTTTACTCTAGTTAAGAAATAAGATCGGCTTCTGCTTTGGCATATGACCGTCCTATTTTCTAGACTTGTTAACGGTTAGATGGCTATGGAAGGCCACGAGGTCTTGTCCTTTCGACTTAACCCCGTTTATCAACTTAATATTTTAAGAGGTTTATTTAATGTGGGAATTACAATCATCATTGTGTATGTTTGATTTAGGCATCCATTGTATAAAAGAAAAACATACATCGCAAACCAAACCATGCCATCCATCACATGAAAAGCAAACAATCAAACCATGAAAATAAAAACACGCCATCCATGAAGCCCAAGTTGGCATCTTGGATCATATGGATTCTCCCACTAATCTTATTTGAATAAGGGAATCCCTACAACACCATCTTGCCAAATTGAGGGTGAATTATGGGCAACTTTGAACAAAGGCACAAGGGAAACTTCACTGACCTCAAAGCGAATTTCCAAAGGAGTGTAATCTAATTTGCCTCATTATTTGAAGCACAACAACACCAGTAACATCAGCAAGTTCGTCCCTCTTTAGTGGATCGAATCCCCTCCATCTGCCAGTCAATTTGGAGCATCACCATGCCGTAATTTTCACGATCCATCGATTGAGCACCAAGAGAATGATCTCATCTTCAATTGGTCTTAGACAAACAAATATAAACTACCCTAGTGTCCTACACTTGCCTAGGTAATCTATACATCATAATCAATCTTCATGGGAAACCAGTCGTCATCCCAACTGCCCAGAGGGAGTAATTAAAAACTGAAATAATTAAATTTCATTGCGGACTTTAATATTACAAACCATGAAATAAATCATCACATCAGATCATAACATCCATAAAGTATCATGCATCTCATGCATGAATTGAGGTCTAATTTCCTTTTTGCCCATCTTTCACCAATAACGATCAATTCGCACAAAACTGGGTTAATTCAATTTTGACCACCAGACAACCATTCTGATTTTAATTAGAAATATCATAAAATCATTTTATATGGTCTAATAAATCAGCGTACAAAATTTTGCGCGAATACAAGATCATTTGATCTGTGAAAAAAAAAAATTGTTCCATACCGGGAACACAATCCGGATAGCATGACCTTTCGAGTAACTTTGAGTGGGATATAGTTACTCGAATGCTTTGTCAATGATCTGATCATGCTCCAAACACCCCAAAACATTATTAGAAAAGTCTATGCCTCGGTTATAGGCTTTTCAAATCATTTGGGATGGAGAAACAAAATTCCAAAATAATTTTCAGAATTAATTTCCTGAATTCCAGCAACTTTTTCCAAACTTTAAAAAATCATATCTCCTAAACCGCTCTTCAGATTTCAATGATTCTTGATGGACTAGATTCGTATTCGAGTCTACTATTCAACCATGTAAAGCGATCAGTCCAAAAATCCACCATACGGTTCAGTTTTGCTTTTTTCCAACAAACAGTCATTTGTTTATTAAAAACACAAAAAGGCTAGGACCTCGGATAGTCGGGATAAACGTCCAGACTCACAGTAGATCACCGTATGAACTATCTTTGGTTCGTTAGCCTCATCATCTATTCCCTAGTTAGCTCTGATACCACTTGTTGGATAGATTGTAAAACCCCGAGCAAAATCGCTACGCGTTGCGAAGAATAAACCGTGTAGAATAAAATTTTTGCTCTAACTTAGGATTCCTAGGGACTAATTGATTTTATTGTGATTCAATAAACATAAATATAAATACATTTAAGTAGAAAAGAACTCGTTCGCTTGATATACTCCTCGAAAATTCGCTGGCGATCTAATCGACGTGAAACCGCAAGTTGAATCGATGGATTCCTTTTGTTGCGTAAAGGATCTTGTGTACAACCCTTTGTTTACTTCATAACCTGATCTAAATCAGATTATATTGAGGGAATATGTATTTAGATCAATGGAGTTTGGTTGGATGTTTGTCTTTGATCTAGAAAAGACAACACTAGTTGATGGAATTGATGGGAAGAAGAAGAGAAAGATTTTGGGGTGTCTCTACTAATTTCCAACACTTGGAATTATGGAAGAGCTCTTGAAAACTCCAGCCATATGTCTTATATTTATAGAGTTCTCAATTTTCATATGCACAATCCAAAGATTCTAGAGAGATCTCACAAAACATGAAAACTAGCCACAATTGAAAGCTCCAATTGGGCAAGCAAGCCAAGCCCCATTATGGAAACCCACATGGGGGACCCCATAGGGGTTTGCTTGCTTTGCAAGCAATCCCTTGGTTGCCCCTATGTGGTTCCATAGTTTCTAATTTGGTTTGTTTTCCTCTTTCTCTCTCTCTTTGCAATTTCAAATGTGTTGCTTTAATTTGAGAAAACAAATCAAGCAATTATATTTTAAATATAATTTGAATTCTAAATTGATAATGACACACCACATTGGGCGTATAGCAATGGGTCCCACCCAAATTCGTCCCATGTGGGTCCACTTATCCAATTCAATTTCCCATTGCATTTCACATTTAGTTCTGATGGCGTCTGGATCCGGGTCTGCGATCGCGCGGTCGGTAGAGGGCCTCCGCGGGGTCTGCAACCACAAACAAAAGGGAGTCAGGGGGTCCAGGGTGGGTCCCGGACGACCACTTCGACACCCAAGTCAGATCCTTCGACCAGTCAATATAAAGAACAGCTAGAAAGGGAGGGGGTTTTGGCCATGGTTACCAGGGCCGGTGCGCGGGGACATTTCTGGGTGCGTGTGTGAGTGAGTCGGAGGGGACTAGCAGGGAGGGCAAGATGGGATTCCTGGCCTCCTCTGTTGTTGCCTCGCCTCTTTTTTCGATGTTGCGGGGTGGAGGATGGGTGAATTCCCTGCTTTCCGGGGTTAAAAGAAAAAAAAGCCTCCTTCTTCTTCCTTTCCCTCCCCTTTTAAAGGGGGGTGTGCGGCCTTTTTCATCATTATGGAGGAAAAAACTTCCTTTGCAGGATTGGGCCGTCCCTCTGCCTCGCCGGCGCGCATGGCTTTGGTGGCCATTTCCTTCCCTAATTTGTGATGATGAGGCCTGGGTGGTGAGGAGGCGATACGTGGCATGAATGTGTGGTCTTTGCCCTTTTCCAACACCCTTCTTCATGATGGTTGGGCTCTGCTCGTGCATGGATGACACGTGGCGATATCTGCTCGTGCAGGCGTATTTGTGCCCCATCATAACTCCCCCTTACTCCTTTGGTCCAGTGAATGGGCCAAGGGAGTAACGTTTTGTTCGAGCTAAGTCATGATGAGGATATTTACGAGGGCTCCGGGGTGCGAGGAGACGTGCCGTTTTATCTGGCGGCTGTCCTTGGGAAGCGGCAGCGTCATTAGGGAGGCTGCGTTGTCTCGAGGCATCAGGATTTCTTTTCCGAGTTTAAAAGAGGGGAATTACCCTGGTGTCTTTTTGTGGCTCTTCGTGGCTCTTCTTCTTTCCTTTGCGGTAGGGTTTTTTTTTTTTTTTTTTTTTGTATATTTTCCAGTAACATGTCTGGCTCTTCTTCACGGGTTAGGGGCAAGGCCTGTTTCCTCCAGGAGTCGTCGAGCGACCCTGACTTGTCCTCCGATCCGGGGGAGGATCTCGTGGCTCGTCGGAAGAAGGCTAAGAGGGGCCCGGGCGCTTCGTCGGGCTTCCCCCCCCTTCGCCTTTCTTCCCTGCCTAGGAAGGACAGATTGTCCAGGTCCCGCGTTGCCCGGGAGTGGTCATTTTTCTCGCGAGCCTATCGTCAGGGAACGGAACTGCGTGGGCGTGTTTCGAAGATGGGTCAGGAGATCGAGGACTTGAAGCGGGAGAATGAGGTTCTTCAGAAGAAAGTTCATCTTCTCAACGAGCAGCTGTTGGAATATGAGGTGGACCCCTTGCTGGAGACCTCTTGGGAGGAGGAGGGGAGCTCTTCTGGGGAGGAGTCGTTCTCCGATTAAGCTTTGGCTTTCTATGTTTTCCTGCGTGTCTATCCCCTTCTCTGGCGGGGATCTCTGAGGCCTGCGTGCCCTGTGCTGTTTTTTTGGTTTCCCTTTATTTTGTAGGCCTATGGGCCAGGAGGATGTTAATGGGTAGCTTATGTGTATTTGGGCCATATCTCTTAATGTTGTTGTTGGCTTGTGATGGAGAATCTCTGTGTTTGCAAGAATTTGCGATGCTCCGACCTTTCCGGGCGCTATCTCTGTTTTATTTATTTATTTTATTATTATTATTATTATTATTATTATTATTATTTTTTGGCGGGGGGGGGGGGTGCTCGAACCTGCGTGGGGTCGGGATAGCGAGGCGTGTCGAATTCGTATGATTTCGCCCTTTACCCTCTAGTTCCTTTATGAAGGTTAGGCTTTATGTAGATCTGGGGGCGACACGTGGCGTGCTCCGGTGATAGCGCCGTCTTTGCATGTTATCGTGATGTGACCTTTAATCCATTGATTGGCCTCGGGGAGCGGGCCCGTTGGCATAGTTAAAGGATAATGTGGTGAAGGCGTTTATGGGAGCATTGGGGTGCGAGCGGATATTCTGCTCCGTCCGGCGGCTCCTTCCCGAGGCGCCGCTTGGTTGTTCAGTGGGAAACGGACACGCGGGTAGTAAGTGCTTTATTTTTCCACACCGGGTGTCCTATAAGGGTTCTATAAAGGGGTGAGCTTTCCTAAAGTCAGGAATATCGCCCTTTGTATCTTGTTCGCCTCTTTGATATCTTCCGGCCTTTCTTCAGGCTTTGTCCGAGATGTCGTCGCCTTTCCGGGGTCCTTTTGCGGGCGGCGATCGCAGGTCTGATCGCGACGGGAGTCGTCCGAATAACCCCGAGGCAAATTCTGGCGGGTTGGGGCCTCAGCGAGGGGTTCCGGAGGGGGACGTGGATCATCCTCCTTCCCTGCACGAGAGGGAGTCTCATGAAGCGTTTATTCACCGCAACCGTTCCTTCTTTTCGTGCGTCCATCGTAGGGGAGCCGGATGAGGGACATGGATCGGGAGATTGCTGCTTTGAGCGCGGAGAACGATCTGCTGAGGAACCGAGTGCGTTGGTTAAATGACCAGGCCCGTTTGGCTGGGAATCGGCATTGGGGAAGCTCTTCGGACGGGGAACAGAATGATAGGGAGATTTCTGATGCGGAGAACTCTTTCAGCGGCCAGTCCCTCTGAGCTGATTGCGGTGGGAGTTCGGAATTTTTGGAGGAAGCCTCTTGTCTCTGCGCTTTTTTTTTTGTCTTAGGGATCTTGGGGGCTTCGGGCCTGCGTGCCTATTGTCCTTACTCCCTTTTTTGTAGGCCTTTGGGCCAGGAGGAAGTGGTTTATGAATGGCGCCTTTCTTTTTCCTGTTTCTGATGTGTGTTTTCTCCTTTCGTGTTTGCTTTTCTGTTGCATGCTTGCTTTCTCGCGCATTTCTGAGCCCTTGTCGCTGCCTTCGATATTTTCGGCCCGGTGGTATTTTGTATGGGATATCTAGTTGTACCTTTTTTCATCTTGTGGAAGGGTATGTCGGGCCCTTGTGACGGGGTCCAAGCCCTTTCTTTATGAACGCAGTTTTGTCCATCTGGCGGAGGTGTATGGATGGCTTGCTGGGGAAGTTATGTCGTGGGTAGGGGTAGAGACGTCCTTTCCGTATGGCGCTTCGACTCATGGCGGTTGCCTTGGGTTTCTCAATCGGCGCCACGTGTGCGCGTCCCATCGACTTAGAAAGGGCGGGAGTTCGAACGACAGGTGTCAAAACCCTAGCCCTTTTTAAAGCCTTTTTGGGGATTTCATTTTTTACTTTATTCCTTCGTCTTCCTCGATTAGAACGGGTTTTTCTCCGCGGCGATTCTTCTACGCGTTGTTTGTCGTCCACGCTTCGCTCGGTGAGTTCTGTGTCTTTGTTTCATAGCTTAAGATGTCTGTTGCGACTGTGCCTCAGAGCCCTTCTTCCGCGTCGGTAGAGGTGGTGGAGAGGGCTCCGGTGAGAAAGAGGAGGCGGTTGTCTGTAGAGGGTGGGAGCGGCGTCGCTGAGGATGTGCGACAGCCGACGGAGTTGAGGGACAGTTCCGGGACCTCCGGGTCGTCGGTGGGGGCCGCTACTTCGGAATCTCCGGCTCGAGTTTCTTATGCTCGTGGGGCAGAGATTGGGGACATTCGGCCTGGCGCCGTTATTCGTCCCGGCCGGGTGGCGTGTTTCAGGAACACTTTGGAAAAAGGGGCGGCGGAGAAAATTAGGAGGGAGTTCCGTATCCCCGACGATTATGGGATTAGAGTCCCCTCCTTTGTAGAAGGGGTGTGTGGGGGTACCACGGAGGAAGAGGTAGCTTTCTACGTGGAAGCTTTCCGGGCGGGGGTTAGGTTTCCGCTCTTGGACATTATAATAGAGGCCCTCGAGTTCTACCAGGTGGCTCCTTCCCAACTGGCGCCTAATAGTTGGCGCACACTCCTGGCCTTTGTGGCCAAGGTGGGTCTTCATAAGGTTCAGCCCACCCTTCCGCTGCTCCGAGCCTGCGTGGCCCTCAGTCCGTTGGTGAAGGGGGAGGACAACTGGCTTTATCTGACCCAGCGTCCTCAGGTGAAGATTGCAGCGAACTTGCCTTCGTCCATCAAGAAGTGGAAGGAGGAGTATGTGTTTGTTACCCCTCCATCGGACGCTGGCTGGGATTTTCCTCGTTCTTGGAGGCGCTCCGTTGAGTGGCAGAGGAAGTCCCTTCCTGACGAGTCTGACTATAGCAAGTTTGACTTGGGGAAGCTCGCCTCTGGGGAGGCTATTGACGTCTCCGAGTTTAGGTGGGAGAGGAGCCTGAAGAGGTTTGGCTTGGTGGGAGCTGTGGAGAGGAGGGTCCGTTGTACGGGCGAGGGAACGGGGGAGAGTTCAGCCAGCTATCGTGGTGAGGCCCTCCCCTCTTCCTCTCTCTTTTTTTTTCTTTTCTTCTTCTTTTTTTTTTCTTTTGGTTTTCCTTTGCTTTGAGCGATTGTTATTCTCTTGTTTGTGGCAGGAGAGATGTCTTCTTCTAGTGATGTTGGTAAGGGAAAGGAGGTTGCGGCGGTGACAACGGGCTTGTCGAGCCGGAAGAAAATTCCTTCTGACTTTATGGCCGCGGCCAGGCTGGGTCGGTCGCAAGCGAGGCTCGCAACATCTATGCCTTCCAGCCCCTCTGGTCGAGCGGTTAGAGAGAAGGGGCCGGTTAGTTCCTCACCCCCGGGGTCTGAACATCCTGCCAGGAGGGTCGCCAGCCGCGTGGCGCGTCCTTCAATCTTTACGGAGGACGTGTCAAGTCGGATGGAAGGGGCGGTAATGACCAAGCTTCTTCTGGAGCGGGCGGAGCTTCCCCCGCAAAGTTTCCAGATGCGAGGGGAACTGTTTAAGCCTGGCTGGAGGATTGGTGTAGAGGACAACGTTCTTGTGAATCCCCGGGTTGGGGTGGAGCTAGGGGTGACAACTGCCCTTCCCTGTGACGAGGCTGAGCTGAAGGGCTATGATCGTAGGGCCCTGGGGGCTCAGTATTTTCAATCAACTTCCTGCGTAAGTAATGGGTTGATGGTATTTTTCTCTCCTCGCTGTCTTCGAGATTGTATGTTGGAATTTTCCTGATAACTTGCCTTTTGCAGTCCCAAAGTTATGCCAGGAGGATGGTGCAGTGCCTTCTTGAGGATGAGGCTGAGATAAGTGCTGTGGGGGAGCTAAATCAGCAGTTACGTGAGGAATTGGGCAGAGCCCGGGCGGAGAGAGCGGCCTTTGATGACACTGTTGCTCAGCTCCGGGAAGATCTCCGGGTAACTGTGGAGGGGAGGAGTCGTGCGTCGGACAAGTTGGCGCTGGCCCGGCGAACTCATGCCCGGGAATTGGCGAAGGCACGGGAGGAATGGCGCGACTCTGCGGAGTTTTTTAAGGCTGCGGCTGCATTCAGCGTGGATATTGAGATTGATGCGTTTGCTGAATGCCGGCGGCGGGTTCAAGAGGTCGATCCCTCCTTCCCTCTCGATAAGCTGATGCATGAGTCTGAGGTCGATCCTTTGCCGGCACCGGCGGAGGTGGCGGAGCCGGTAGGAGAGGAGGTGGCCGCCCCGGTGGATCGCGTAGTTGCCGAGACTTCCGAGGGGGGCCCAGTGATGTCGTGAATGCCTCGGGGGGGCTTGCTCTTTTCTTTCAATGTTCCTTGTTATTTGGTCTGTAATAACGTTGAACTACCTATTTTTTGTTGTTTGTTGTGTAACCGTATTGACATCTCTGCATATACACGATGCGCCGCGAGGTTTTTGAGGTCCTCAGGCCTTTGCGAATTGTGTTGGTGAGAGTATTCTTAGTGCACCCCGTAGGGCGTCTGTTTATGGGAGGACTATCTTCCCCTCGAATGATCAGTTCGGGGTTGATGGGTCCCGCCTGCCCTTAAAGGGGGAGGTCTTTTTTTTTTTTCATGGGGAGCGTTTTAGGGTATTCTCGGGGGGATCGGCCCCGATGTTACCTCTGTCTCACTCCCTGTTTTCTTTCGGGTCCCTCACTTATCGTGGGCCGGAAAGTGGAGATATACGCTGCTTTTGTAGAAGTGCTTTTCCATTAATTTGCTGACAAGAATACATCTTTGCTTCTAGAACACAAAAAGGAAACCAAAACACTTGTCATATTTTTAAAAGAAAGGCACGGAACTTACCCTGTCGTTTTACTGATAGAACTTTCGGAGGTTGTCCATGCCCCAACTGCGAGGGACCGGGGTCCCATCGAGGCATTCTAGTTGGTAGGCCCCGGGTCGAAGTGCTCAAACGACTTTGTACGGTCCTTCCCATTTGGGTGCGAGCTTACCCGTGTTGCGGGGGTCTGATACCTCTGCACGCCGTAGCACCAGATCTCCGGGCTTTACCGAGCGCTTTTTTACCCGGGCATTGTAGTATCGTGCCACCTTTTGCTGGTAGGAGGCGGTTCGGAGGAGGGCTTGCTCTCTTTTCTCGAGCACGAGATCGAGGTTGTTCCGGAGGAGTTCGGAATTTCCCTGCTCGTCGTAACTCGCGGTGCGGAAGCTGGGGAGGCCAATTTCTAGCGGAATGACCGCTTCGGTCCCAAAGGTTAAGCTAAAAGAGGATTCTCCAGTTGCGGTCCGTGGTGTTGTTCGATAGGCCCAGAGGACGCTAGGGAGTGAATCCAGCCAGTTTTTTCCGGCTTCTCCCAATCTCTTCTTGAGACTTTGTAGCAAAATCCTGTTGGTTACCTCGACCTGCCCGTTGGCCTGCGGGTGTGCTACGGAGGCGAAACGGTGTTCGATGCTTAGGCTATCACAGAATCTGCCAAATTCAGCGCTTGCGAACTGGGGACCGTTGTCTGTTACAAGGGTCTTTGGAATGCCGAAACGGCAAACGACGTCGTGATAGAAGAACTTCTCCGTCGCTTTGGAATTGGGTTTCACCACGGCTTTGACCTCAACCCACTTGGTGAAGTAGTCGATGGCGACGTATAACATCGTATGCCCCCCGGGGGCCTTGGGGAATGGTCCGAGTAGATTTATCCCCACATGGCGAAGGGCAGGGGTCCTGCTATCGCGGTGTACGGTGTAGCCGGTTGGTGGGGGGTGGTTGCGTACCTTTGGCATGGGCTGCATTTTTTGATGAATTCCTTGGAGTCCCTAAGGACCGTGGGCCAGAAGTAGCAATGCCTTACGATTTTCTGGGCTAGGGTCCTGCCACCTCCATGGTCTCCGCAGATCCCTTCATGTACTTCTCGTAGCGCGTAGTCTGATTCGGAGGGGACCAGGCATCGGAGGTACGGCCATGTGTATGACCGTTTGTAGAGCCTGTGCCCGTGGACCACGTAATGGGCGGCTCTTGCGGTTAGGCGCCGGGCTTCCAGCTTATCTGCGGGTAGTATACCGTCTTTCAGGTATTGTATGATGGGGTCCATCCAGTTTGGCCCCGGTGGAATCTCCAGAACTTGCATCTCGTCGATGCTGGGGTGGGGCAGGATTTCTGTGAGCACGGTGCCGAAGTCATGGGTTTCTTCGGCGGCCATTCTTGATAATGCATCCGCTCGGTTGTTCATGTCTCGCGGCACCTGGAGGATCTCTACCTCTCCCATCCCCTGCAGTTTTTCTTTTACCTTGTGGAGGTATCTTTTCATTCTGAAGCCCTTGGCTTCGTATGTTCCGTTTACTTGGTTAACGACAAGCTGTGAGTCGCTATAGACTTTCAACTTGCCTGCGCCGAGCTCCCTGGCTAGACTTAGTCCTGCTAGTAAGGCTTCGTATTCGGCCTCGTTATTGGAGGCTTTGAAATCCAACCTGAGGGCATATTCCAGTGTGAACTCTTCTGGGCCGTGGAGGACCACTCCCGCTCCGTGTCCTTTATTGCCGGCGGAGCCATCAACGTGCAGGATCCAAGGGGTTTCGCTGTTCTGTGCCGAGGGGTCTTGCATCCCGTCGTCGCAAACCGTGTGCGCAGTGGGGCCCTCGCTGCTCCCCATTGTTGCTGGTTCTTCGGCCGGGGCCGTGAATTCCACTATGAAGTCAGCGAGGGCTTGAGATTTGATAGCCGGCCTTGGGCAGACTTGTATGTTGAACTCGCCCAGCTCGACGGCCCAACTTACCATCCTACCCGAGGTCTCTGGTTTCTGGAGAATCTTCCTGAGGGGCTGATCGGTTAGCAGGACTATGGGGTGGGCCTGGAAGTAGGGGCGGAGCTTTCGAGCGGCACTGACGACTGCGAGGGCGAATTTCTCTATGTTCGAATATCGGATTTCCGCACCGTGGAGAGTCTTGCTCACGTAGTACACAGGGTGTTCCTTTTTGTCGCTTTGTTTGGCCAACACCGCGCTTACTGCCGTGGGGCTGACGGCCAGATATAAAAATAGCTCTTCCCCCGGCTCGGGTTTGGCGAGTACGGGCGGTGTCTGGAGGTATTGCTTCAGAGAGTCGAAGGCCTCTTGGCAGGCCGGGGTCCATTCGAATTCCCGTATGTTTTTTAATTGTTTGAAGAAGGGTTGGCACTTCTCTGCTGATTTGGGCATGAATCGGCTGAGGGCCGTGATTCGTCCTGCGAGCCTCTGTACTTCTACTGCTGTCGTCGGGGGTTCCATTTCTAGGATGGCCTGGATTTTTTCTGGGTTGGCCTTGATCCCTCTTTGGCTGACCATGAACCCCAAGAACTTTCCGGAAGTTACCCCAGAGGCGCATTTCGCGGGGTTCAGCTTCATTCGGGCTCGTCGTAGGGTGTCGAAAGTTTCCTGAAGGTCGGAGATGTGTCTGGCGGCTTCCAGGCTTTTCACCAGCATATCGTCAACATACACCTCCACGTTCCTTCCAATCTGCGTTTGGAATAGCTTATTCACGAGCCGCTGGTAGGTGGCACCTGCGTTTTTTAACCCGAAGGGCATGACAGTGTAGCAGTAGACGCCCTGATCGGTGATAAACGCTGTTTTCGGGATGTCTGGCTCGTGCATTTTGATCTGATTGTAGCCTGAGAACGCGTCTAAGAAGGTGAGGAGTTCGTGTCCGGAGGTGGCGTCGATGAGTTGGTCTATGCGCAGAAGGGGATAGGGGTCTTTTGGGCAGGCCCGGTTGAGGTCGGTGAAGTCTATACAGGCCCGCCATCCTCCGCTAGCCTTCTTGACCATCACGACGTTTGACAGCCACTCGGGATACCGGATTTCCCTGACGAATCCGGCTTGTAGCAGTTTTTCCACTTCGGCCTTTATGTGAGTTTGGCGCTCTACTGCGAAGTTCCTCTTTTTCTGCCGGACGGGTTTAAGGGCGGGGTTCACATTCAACTTGTGGACGGCCATTTTCTTGGGTATCCCGGGCATGTCCTTGGCGGACCATGCGAACATGTCTTTGTTTATTCTGAGGAAGTTGATCATCCGGTCTCGTAGAGGGCCTGTTAACATGGAACTTACCCGGAGTTGTCTCTCCGGCTGATCTTGGGTCAGGGGGATGGAGTCTAGCTCCTTGGCGGGCTCTCCTCTGATTGCGCGAGCCCGCTGCCGAGGGTCTTCGCTGCCGATTGTGAAGTTTTCGGCTGGGGCGTTGGTTCCTCTTAGGCTTGCCGCGTAGCACTGGCGTGCTATCATTTGCTGTCCCTTGACTTCTCCTACTCCGTCCGGAGTGGGGAATTTCATCTTGAGATGGGGGGTGGAGACTACGGCTCCCAAGTCTCTGAGAGCAGGGCGCCCAATGATGGCGCTATAGGTGAACGGTATGTCTACGACCAGGAAGGTGGTCAGGATGGTTTTCTGCAAGGGGTACGCCCCGAAAGTCACAGGCAAGTCGATCTTGCCGTCTACCCGTACGGATGCCCGGGAGAAATCGTAGATGGAGTATTCCGCGGGTCCCAGCCTTTCCCTGCCCAGTTTCATCTCTTCGAAAGTTCCGAGGTGTAGCACATTGACGGAGCTTCCTGTGTCCACCAAGATTTTTCCTATATCGAAGTTGGCGACGACTAGCCTGATGACCAGTGTATCGTCATGCGGGACTTGTAGCCCGTCGAGGTCTTTGTTGGAAAAAGTGATGATCTGGTTTTCATGGGGCGGATTTGTTCGGGCCTTCTTGGAAGGTATGTCCATGGAGAATACCCGTTCCACATATGCCCGCCGACCGGCTGTTGTCGGCCCTCCCGCTGCGGGCCCGCCTGCGATGATATTGATTTTTCCTATGACGGTAGGCGGTTGCTCGCGAGCCTGTGGCTGTTCGGGGGGCTCGCCTTTTCGGGGGCGCTGGTGGCGGCTTGTGTCGTGTCTGCTGCGGGATCGACGTCGGCTTCGAGGGTGATGCCTACTGGGGGATCGGTGTCGGCTTGTGGACCGGCGGCGGTTCGGTGACCGATGCCTACCTCTGGGTTCGTCGAGCGGGCGCTGGGCTTCGCATGGGCTTTTGTCAGGACTCCTGAGGTACTGGTTTAGGTGTCCTTCTTCGGCCAGTCTTTCCAGCTGGAGGCGGAGGTGGAAGCAGTGGTCAGTTTCGTGGCCGTGGTCCCCGTGGAATTCGCAGAATTTCCTGGCGGACCTCTTCTTTGGATCTGTGGCCATTTTCTTGGGGGGGGTCAGGAGACCCTGATCCCTAATAGCTGATAGAACGTGGGAGAGGGGGAACTTTAGCGGGGCGGTTCCCAGCCTTTCGAAGACGGGGATAGGGTTACGGCCCGTCTGTCTTTCATCGGTTCGTGGCCTTATGGCCCTTCGGCCGTCGCCTTTTCTCTCGTCGGGGCCGGGCCGATTCTGTTCTCGAGCGCAGGCTTCTTCTGCTCGGACGAACTTATCAGCCTTTGATTCAAGCTCCTGTAGGTCCCGCGGGGGCTTGAGGGTGAGGTGCAGCTTAAGATTCGGATCGGTGGTGGCATGCTTTAGTGTGGCGACCGCTATTTGGACGTCCATGTTGGAGAGTTGGGCCAATTCGGCGTTGAACTTCAACATGAAGTCTCTTAGGGTCTCGTTTCTACCTTGGCGGAGGGCTAGGAGGGCGTCCGCAGGATCATGGCGGAGGCGGTTGTTGGCGAACCTTGTGCTGAACTTTCGCCCGAATTCGTGGAAGGATGCGATGGAGTCGGGCTCCAATCTCATGTACCAGTCGTTGGCGGTTTTTCTTAGTAGGGATGCAAAGGCTCTGCACATGAATCCATCCGACGCGCCTCGAAGCGTCATTACTCTCTTGAAAGTCTGGAGGAACTCGAGGGGGTCCGTGCTCCCGTCGTATAGACCGAAGCGGGAGAGGTCTATGCCTGCTTCTGCGGGGGTCTTTAAGACCTCTGAGGTGAACGGGGATGCCGTTTCCCTTTCCCACTCATCGAGGATGCCGTGGGCGTAGGATTTTTTCATTTCTAGTTTTACCTCTCGGATCTGTCTTTGTAGGTCCACTATTGGATCCAAGCTGGGCGGTTGTGCCGAGGTTGCAACTTCTTCTGCCCGAGCCAAGGGCGGTTCCCGGAGATGGGTATCTTGGACAGGGGGGGCGCGGCTGTTAGTAACCTGTCTCCTGCTGCCTCGCTGATGTCCCTCGGCTGCGTGGGGCAAGGGGCTATTTGTTGATGGGGACGGCGTTCTGCGAGTCGGTGCTCGCTTTCACCGGGGATGTCGTTCCCCTGACTGTTCCTCGTTGCCTTCGTCGTAGGCTTCTGTCCGGTCCTGTGTTGTCCCGGGCTTTTTCGAAGCCGAGAGAGGCAAACGTTGGAGTAGTTCGTTGCGAAGTTCGTTGAACATCTCCATGGTGGGGACCATCTGCGGCGTGCTAGAGGAGGGTCGGGGTTGGTCCGAAGGCGGTGAGTTTCGCTCTTGGGAGCTTGAGGAGCTGGCTTGTGCGCGCTGGGCCTGACTCCTGGTTATTACCCCTGTTTCTGGCTGTTGGGTGTGGTTTCTCATCGCCATAAGGCGTTCAGTTACTCGACGAGTCCCACGGATGGCGCCAATATGATGGCGTCTGGATCCGGGTCTGTGATCGCGCGGTCGGTAGAGGGCCTCCGCGGGGTCTGCAATCACAAACAAAAGGGGGTCAGGGGGTCCGGGGTGGGTCCCGGACGACCACTTCGACACCCAAGTCAGATCCTTCGACCAGTCAATATAAAGAACAGCTAGAAAGGGAGGGGGTTTTGGCCATGGTTACCAGGGCCGGTGCGCGGGGACATTTCTGGGTGCGTGTGTGAGTGAGTCGGAGGGGACTAGCAGGGAGGGGAAGATGGGATTCCTGGCCTCCTCTGTTGTTGCCTCGCCTCTTTTTTCGATGTTGCGGGGTGGAGGATGGGTGAATTCCCTGCTTTCTGGGGTCAAAAGAAAAAAGGCCTCCTTCTTCTTCCTTTCCCTCCCCTTTTAAAGGGAGGTGTGCGGCCTTTTTCATCATTATGGAGGAAAAAACTTCCTTTGCAGGATTGGGCCGTCCCTCTGCCTCGCCGGCGCGCGTGGCTTTGGTGGCCATTTCCTTCCCTAATTTGTGATGATGAGGCCTGGGTGGTGAGAGTGCCCTTTTCATCATTGTGGAGGGAAAAACTTCCTTTGCAGGATTGGGCCGTCCCTCTGCCTCGCCGACGCGCGTGGCTTTGGCGGCCATTTCCTTCCCTAATTTGTGAATATGAGGCCTGGGTGGTGAGGGGGCGACACGTGGCATGAATGTGTGGTCTTTGCCCTTTTCCAACACCCTTCTTCATGATGGTTGGGCTCTGCTCGTGCATGGATGACACGTGGCGATATCTGCTCGTGCAGCCGTATTTGTGCCCCATCAAGTTCCAAATTAAATTATTCAACCCAATCCAATCCAATAGGATTTAAGCTCCAATATATTTGATGATATTCCTAAAATAACCTAATGGTTGATACTTAACCATTTTGGTATTCCCAATGTATCCCATAGTGCAAATACACTATATAGATTGTGTATATCATTTCAATGCATCCAATGCTACGAAACTAGTTCGTGTAAGCAACCAAATAAATGCGGGACCTCTATCTAATAGATAATAATAGGTCAATTGAGTAGTGAGTGGGATCGTAGCAGGGATTTAATGGTAGATCCTGCAGAAACCCACAAGTGGGCCCAGTGTGGTTATTGCTCCGTAGCCAATGCTACAATCGCATTAGTGGCCTCCATCGAGACGTAATCCTGACGATAACCGTCAAATCATCATACCCTTAATCACATCAAATGTGCAAATCCTTTCTCTAAGTCCACATCTACTGAGTTGAGTCCTATGCGGGGTGGACATCAACTACGCCCTGGGCTCACTGACGGCATACCTTTCAGTCAAGCAATGTTGACCCTCAAATGCATTTGCTAAAATATTTTAAAACTTATCTGTGGAATCCTTTTGATATACACTTTATCAAATCCACCTGGCCTGGTAGTTTTCTAGGCCCACTGCTCTGACCAAAACCGTAGATGTTAACCTATAAAATAGGTGGAGAATTCCATGTCGGGTATCACTATTGACCTGGAAGGTTTGTCTAACACTCCAATACTACTCTCTAGTGACTCCAAGAGAATCACGGATAAATAGACCAAGAATGAGAGACTCACAAACAGACCAATACTACCCCTCAGGTCAAAGGACATGTAAATGGTCCTGTCAGGTAGAATAGCTCTACTGTCTCCTGTCCTCAAGCTATTCTAATGTAATCCTGTTCAGTACGCAATCTCATTGTCGTACCCATTCTATCTTGCTTAGGTCCACACAAGTGATTGAGATAAGTCACTCCACATCTTTTGCATGTTGGCAAGATAGATGCTAGTACAGGAGGAAGTGTTCAACCTCAACTCCAACTAGGAACTATTAAGGTCTGCAAAGAACCGGAATCCCATATCTCCTTGGTCCCTAGGATCTGTGAATCCATGAGCATGGGTTTCCTACTTTTCTACCTAAGGACAAATACGTGTCAATAATAAGTAGCATGTCACACATATTTAACTTTTAGGTACCCATTAATTGTCATGAAAAGAAACTTTTACTGATTAACATGCAAAATATACTGGCTTTTAGGGCACCAACTCTAACAGCATAATCCGATGAGGAATGTAGAAGGATGTGTTCTCTAGACCAAGAATGCAAACATATTCGCTTTTGGCAGTATTCATGGTGAAAGAATCCGGACCTGGAATCCTCTAAGAGATGTCATAACTTGCCCGGGTTCCCACAGTTGTACCACTCGGGTATACTGTGGGAAGCTTTAGACACAACCAAATGTACAGAATGGTTGGACATCCTGTAAAAGGAAGGTGAGGGTATTGAGAGATACTATCTAACCCTTTGAAAGTTTCAGTAAGTATGGTGGGTATAGGGTTGACATCTAATGACAACTGGTCCACAACACTGAGTAGGGAGAGAGAAACCACATCAGTTTCTTGACATAGGAGAAACTTAGCATATACATAGAGTATATATGCCTTGTGACGACGCTGTTGAAATATCAGGTCTTTTAAATCTCCCTTCGGAGCATATGCATCGATGAGCCTATCTAGGAAAACACCGTCCGATGACATAAAGTCCTCGGGTTCTTGCCCTGGCATACATAGTAGCCGAAGACACATGAGTTTGTTGATTCCAAACCTAATTTCAGGGAGAATGATAGGTCCGTTTTGCAAGTACTGCAAAAGAGTACAACATTCTTTGAAAAGTGGGACACACTTCCTGAAGACTAAAGCGAAAGACGTTGTACTAGGGATCCCATCACTTAGTCACTACTTTGAGGAGGTTCCAATCTATTGGGATAGAATCAAATAGAGGAAATGTTTGCTCATGCTGTGTGAGATGGCTAAATTAAAAATAGCTCCTTGACTCACCATAACTTCGAATCCATTCAAACATCATTTCTGCAGGCATGGTCTGTTCCATACAGAAGATAACAAGGAAATTTTCAGACAAACAAAAAGATAAGTACAATACCTTTGCAGATATTTTTTATTTATTCACATTTCATTTTCTCTTTTATACGGAGGCCTGTAGTAGGCTATGTACCAAAGAAAAAGCGGTAAAACAAAAGAAAATGGTGTTCTCTATCTTCTACGCAGATCGGATCAGCGACCGAAAATTAGCATTCTTCCAGCGACTTCACTTTGTAGGGAGAGGTAATAGTCTGGTGACACCTTGTCTCCTCGGGCTGCAACGATGCTAAGGATAGGGATGATATTTCTCTTCTTCTATTTGGAGGCAACTTTGTTTGCCGTCCACTGGGTGAATCGTACTGGGGGAGAGAATTGATAAAGGGGCGACAAACTTCCTGTTTGGACCCATACTGGCGCCTGATACGATCTTGAATATAGAAAGAAGTTTTTTTAAGCCCAGAATTTTAACATGGTTGGATTTATGGGTTGTTAGGGAAGCGGATGCATATCCATCTAACTTCCAAAATATATCTCCTAAAGAGCAGATACCTAACCAAGTTACTCCTCGGAAAATTCCATGTAGTCGAAAAATCTCTCAACCGCCGCAAGCCAATCAAGAAAATCTTCAATGTGCAGTTGGCCATTAAATTCAGAAAAATCCACCTTAATACGATATTCGCGATTACGAGCCGCGGTTTGTGGAACACGACCATAGGCATGTCTTGGGTGGACGATGTGTTCGAATTCCTCCTCGCTAGAGTAATCATCATTAGGAAAATACGTAACTCTTGTGCGGGGACATTGAACTCGATTTAGAGCTTGAGCTTTCGTTGCCGATCACCGTCGTCGATTTTGGGCTGCTAGTGTTCAATAGGATTCAACCTTGCCAATTGCTCCAATATTTGATTAACGCTAGCTTGTAGAGCGTTGAACATCTCTACCGCCACGGTCGATTGATTTTCTCGTTCTCCGTTGCAAGCCATAAAAAGTAACCTGGCTCTGATACCACCTGGCGTAGCCGGAAGCACGAAGAACTAGTCGAGGTTGATTAATATCAACACTGATCAGAATAAACCTTTGAATCCACGAAGGGGTGTTCGACGATTCCACAAAGAACAAAGCAAATAGCTATTCAAGAAGCTGAAGAAATTCTATTCCATAAAAAAAATCAATCGTCCAAGACAACCCCTTGGACATAGGTATTTATATGAAACACTACTCCTTTTCTAACTAGAATTTGACCTACACCGTTGATTTAATCTAATAGCTGTTACTAACCTACGACTCAAATCCAATTTAGAAACGACTACCTAATAAATAGAAATGTGATTGTTTAAAAATTGCAGGTTACTTAAAAGACTCAAACACTGGTTTCCTTTTTCTTTCCCTCTTGGATTAACTTTAGCAAGAGTCCCTCTTATCTTTCCATAGTTAAAGACATGCGATGCCCCACCCAGCATACGCACGTAGTTGGATACGATGCCCACATAGGACATGCTGAGATTAGAGTTAGGCAAAGCCAAAAACTGTTACTCTCGAGAGATGTGAGTAGATTCCCAAGTAGGAATACACTAAACCTTTGGCCACCTAGGCATGTCTAGCGAGTCTAGAAAGGTGTCCCCGGGTGGCCTCAAGTCTTGCTAGGGATTTCATCACCCTAGCCCGATGTGCATCGGTCGCAGTTCGTTCTCACCCAAAACTAGGGGTTATTTCAAACCTTGCGTTCTGTCCAGAGTCGTGGTTACAAACCCATACCATCACTTTCCTTGGATAAGACCCTGGAGGAATGTCCGTCTTGGTTAACATGCTTGACCAAAAGGCCAACATTCTGGTCCCATCTTTTCAAAATAAATGTCACTGTTTCTCTTTGAAACCTTGACCCCTCATTCATTGTCCTGACCATCCTGGTCACAGCTCCTTTCGGCTCTACTTTTCAAAAAGAGTTTAGACCCGTCCTGACCATCATTATAGTCAAAGCGGCGGAGCTGTGCTCAAATAAATCTACTGTTTCATGGAGGAGCTATAGGGATGCGAGGGGTAGCAGCATCAGCTAAAGACTGACGAATGGTCCTCTCAGGAAGGTATAATACTGGTACGTCTGGGCACTGGAAGATGGTGCACGCCGGCAAATGAGGCCCATATGATCGAAATAGTCTCCCTGAATGGAAGGGTGATCGTCAAGAGGGCACCAGCAGATCCGCAAAGAATGATACAATGTCAATACAAATCATGCAAAGCGAATAACTACAAGTAAACAAGAAGACTTGGAAAGAGAAGGGTCGAAGTTACCTGATCATCTCGGATCTCATCGAGTGCCGCTCTCACTTCCTAGGTAGAAGGCCCCTTGTATATTGGTGCTGTAGACACCCCATTTTTACCGGACCCTGAAGTCCCCAAAATCGAATTAAGAGCTTCAAAATATCGAATAAAATCCCCAAATTCCAAGTCCCGAAATATCCCAAAATTAATCTCAAAAATTCTTGAAGAAATGAGCCCAAGTGCGAGAAGAACCCAAGGTTTCACTAGCTTACTTTGCCCTTCAAGAATTGTAAAGGTCTCGAAAGGTTGTTAATATCCCCGAAAGTGTCCCTGCAATTTTTCAAAAAACATCGTATAAGAAATGGAAGAAAAGACAGGCGGAGATAGTGCAAATATCAAAATGTGGGTGTGCCGATATCAATTCCCTTTATCTATAAAAGACAAGAGATTTTTGTTTGGTAAAAAGGGGATTTGCAATCTTTGGAAGGGTGATTGTGTAATTTGAGTATTGCTTTTGTTGCAAGCTACCCTTAAGAGCCATTAGATCAAATTAGAAGGCTAAGATTGTGTAGAAAAGAGAATCTTTTTTTCTTTATCCTCCCCTACCTTTTGCTTGGCCCCCCCTGTAGGTTAAAAGTTATCACAAAATACACTAGGTGGTGGCTGTCCGTGGAGGATGGGGGGGGGAGGGAAATTTATCATTTCCCTTTATATGCGTCGAGTTAGGGTTGAAGGGGGACTCATAAGGGGGACTCGTTGACCTTCTGTAAAGAAAGAAAGAAAAAACAGAGAGAGGGAGAAAAAGAGAGAGCGAGAAGGAGAACGAGAGAGAAGGAGGAAATCCGTACCCATCTCCATCTTCTCCGGCCCATCTTCGTCCCCATTCCGGCCGAGCCTCCACCATTTTCCTCTTCCACTACCATCTCAGCCAACGTACCCCATTAAACCCCTTCTTCCACCTCATTTTCTCCATTTTTTCTTCCACCTCCGGCCAATCTCCCACCACCGACCATCTTCTTCCATTACTACCACCATTGCCCCTTTATCAGCCACCACTTCTCTATTTTAGAACCCAAAACTCCACCACCATCAAACCCTCTTTATTTCATCATCTCCAACACCGGCCGGAATCCGGCAAGCCCGTCCCATCTCCGATCCAACCCTCCACCTCCATCTCCATTAAAACCATTTCCATCTTTTCAAACCCCATTTCCAACTTCTTTCTTCCCTTGAAACCCATTCCATCATTTTCGGACCTTAAACCTCTCAAACCCACTCTCGTTTTCTTTTTTCTTTTTTGCCATTTCCTCTTCTACAGCCACTATCAAACCCCCCCCCCCCCTTTTTTTTTCTTCAAATCCCATATCAAATCAGCCACCATTCTCCACCTCCTTGAGCTCCACAACTATCACCGCACAAAACCCTCTACTAACCTACCCTCAACCTCAACAGGCACCTACTTCCACCATTTTTTTTTACCAAACCCATTTCGTTTTTCCCCATTTTTCATCACAGATTCAACCCTAACCTGGAATTCGACCATTCCTACTCAAATTTCCAACATCCCTGTCATCTTCCTCACCATTAACTCCACTATTACAACCACCACCTCATCTTGTTCTCAAGTTTTGGGGTCTTTTTAAAAAAAAAAGAAAGAGAAAAAACAGAAGTGGAGGAAAATACAGAGAGCAAAAGAGAGCATTCGGGAGCCATGGCCACCATGGCCACTCCCATTTCATCGACCGAGCCCTTATCTCCCCCATTTCGTTGACACCCCATCTCAGCCATCTGCTCTTCACTTTGGGTAACTCTAATATCTTCTCTTAATTTTTTCTTTTTCTTTTTTTTCCCTTCTAATGTTACATTGCATGTGTGATTGTTCGAAGTTGATTCTTATCTTGTTTAGTTTGGTTGTTTTTGGTGAACTGTAACTGGATCTTAACAATGCCATTGGATCTTATTGGGAACTTGTAAATGGGATTGTGATGGGTCTAATGCTGTTTCATTTATGGTTCCAAATTTTGTGAAGCCTGATTCATTATTTCCTTGGATGAGTTTACTTCTTTTATCACTGGTGCCAATACTCATTCCAAGCTCTCATTTGGTCTCTATCTTAGGATTTATCTAACACCCTTCTAACCCTCCGACCACGATAATAGATAGATCTTAATCTCTTAGGATTCTTGGTGAGTTGGTAACTTGAACTAATTGAATTCCATTTGATCCGTGGAATACCCTTACTGATTCGAGCTCATGTGTGCTTATCTCGCCCTTTGGTTCCGTTTCAGCCTCAAACAATTGTTAATAGATCTGGGCATAGTTTCCTTTTACTACCATGCATTAGTAATGAGACGAACTTGTATCACTGTCATATTTTTTTTAAATTGTCAAAGGGTTATTCTAGTTCTTAATGATCACTTGTCAAAGAGGCTTTCCCTTACACAAAATGAAATCAGCTCATCTATGTTTGAATTACTCAGTAAATTCTATGTGATTCTTTTAAAAATGGACTTTCAATTTGTTTGGGAAATCATAGCAGTTATGATTAATCTATATAATGGTAAAAAGCTAGAAGAGTAATCATTAAAATATAGTTGTGGCTGATATCAATTTCCCTATTCCTTTTTGCATGTCTGAATATTTGTGCCTTTTCGTGTCTCTTACTTGATCAATGAGAATCCTGTTATAACTCGTTTCCTGTCGTATATCTAAATGATGATCAAGGAGAGTTCAAGGTTATTGTTAATTTTATTGGTTTATAGTAGGAAATGATTCTCAGAGAATTTCTTTCAGTTGTGGTTTGACTTCGGGGTTTCTACTGAGTTTATTACAACTTTGGTTTTGCTTGTTCAATCCAAATTTTCTTTTAGATTCATTTGTTACTAGATTTTAGTAAGGGGTAGATAAGCTCGATGATTAGAATTAGAGTTTCATTCAGCTTTCATGGTGAATTTTAATGAATTTGTTCTGCAAGCCTTATGATCATTTGGGCCTACTGTCGGTTCTGCTTTTGGGATTGGTTGAAAAGCAGTCCTGGAGTGTCAAAGATAAATCTGAAACAAAAGACTGATTCGATTACGTTGTTTGATTGCATTACCTCATGGCTTCAGTATCAGAACTAAAAAAAAAATGGAAGAAGAATGAGGGGTTGCTTCTGTTTCTTCTGGAGTTTCAATCCTTGTATCAGAAAAGGGTCAGGAATGGATTTTGTTCTTTGATTCACTTATTGGACCTCAATTGTTGACAAAGATAAGAGTCTGGCCTTGTGAGTAAATCCCATTCTGAATTTCGAGCTCTTGGGCCATGATGAGGCTACTCGGAGCCCACCCTTTTTCCTTTTCTCCTTCGTCCCCTCTAGAGTTCTACTTCGATATTGGGATCTTCGGTTCTTTGGGACGTTGGGTGTTTGGAGTTTCCATCATTGTTTGGGGTTTTCTTCGATTCTTTGGGATGTTGATCAACTTTCAGGAAGGTTTGCCTATCAATTTTAGAAAATCTTCCCTCGTGTTTGGGGCTATGACGGAATGTTTCTTGAGTCAACCCCTTCTCTTCCTGCCTTAGAACTTTCGCAGGTTAAGGGATTTTCTTCCTTTTAGGGTCTTTCATAGAGTTTAGGAGTCAGTCTTACCCTTTTAGAATTTAGGAGTCTGTCCTACCCCTATACAGCTTAGGAGTCTGTCCTACCATTTTAAAGTTTAGGAGTCTGTCCTACCCCTATAGAGTTTAGGAGTCTGTCCTACTCTTACAGAGTTTAGGAGTCCGTCCTAGCCTTGTAGGGTTAGGAGTCTGTCTTACCTTTCATAGAGTTTAGGATTCTGTCCTACCTCTATAGTGTCATAGGAGTTTGTCCTACCGTTTTAGGGTATAGGATTATGTCCTATCCCTTCATAAAGTTTAGGATTCCATCCTTCCATCTTTCAGAGTCAGTCTTTCCATGTTCCTAGGCTTCGTAGTTTAAATGAGTTCCGAACTACGGATGGCTTGATCCCTAGCTGAGGGGTACGTAGGCAGCTCAGGCTTGCAGCTGGCATCCTGAGTTCAGTCACAACTTCAAAAACTTCCATAAGCTTCAAAACCTTTCAAACCTTCCCAAAATACAAAAATTCTTCGAAATAACCTTGCAAACCATATTTTCAAAAGATCTTCCCATAAAGTTAGGAGTCTATCCTAGGTGTTTGGGGTGTCTTAGAGTTAGGAGTCTGTCCTGGATTTTATGCTCTGTGGGTCTTGTCGTGTGAGTGTCCCTAGAGTTAGGAGGCCTCGAGTCGTGGTCGGTTAGACACTTAGTCGAGCCGATGGCTAGACTAGGATGCACTTAGATAACCCATTATTTTCCTTAGGACACACAGCCTAGTCACACATAGGGTGCAGGGACCACTTGCATTAGTTAGGGCATATAGGGAGTCCTAAAAATTACAATTCACTTGAACTTAATCAATCGCACAAGAAACTTTAAAAAACTAATTAGGTCTAATTGATCGAGTGTAGGATAGCGGTCTTAGATGGCTAAGAATCGTAGTTTAGAATAGGTCATCGAACTACATTGACTCTGATTCTTCCCGAGGCCGGGATACGTAGAGCAGCCGGGATGGACGGCCATCCTGGTCCGAGTCAAGTATCACATTAGAGTCTAGGGTTTGTTGTGTGGAGTCGTGTTGTGTTGTGTGTTTTGCTATATTTTCTTATTTCATGTACAGACCCTATACCTTTAGCTTTAGCATGCATATGTTTGCCCATCAGAACTTAGACACCAATTAGGCATGACGCTTATAACCTAGCTATTCTTAGGTGGCATGCCTTTCATTTCTTTTTGTGTGTGTTTATTATTCCTCTCCGAGACATGCATGATTAGCTAGACGTTATCTCGGGGATATTCGTTCCCATTTCATATGATTTTCGCTGAAAACTCTTCAAGGTTAATAATAAATGGCATAAGAGACCAGGTGCTTGCACTTGGGCGAATTGGGGGTGCCTAACCCCTTCCCCATTCATCATCAGGCACGGACCTTTTGTTTCTCTGGTTATCTGTTGAGACAGAGCACAACATTAGATCCAGGGCCTACTTCCTTGGATGACGACTCTTTCTTTGTTTAAGGTACGTCTCGAATCCGGGCTAGTGCCCGAATCGAGAGGTATCTCACTTTACATAGCCACTCATGCTTTGAGGGGCACTCTTTCGAGAGTTCCTTGGTGAAGCTCTCCTTCACCTGGATGATCTAGAGACTTTCTGGGGGGCTTGTCCCCCGCCTCTCTCGGATCGGGGTCCACAAGATGGCGACTCCACTGGGGACCTCTCGAAACATTGCCTAACTCTGTAAAAATGCCATTTTAATTAATTTTGAAGAAATTTGGGTCAAGACCAAGTTAAATGGGAACTTTGTCGTTAGAAATCCAGGGGCACCAAGTAAGTGCGTAAATAAAATGAGGGATTCACTCACTGCACATCATACATTGTCATATTCTTTATTTCTTTCATTGTTTTCATTATTGGCCCCAGGGAATAGATACGACGCGTAGCAGATGGGTAATCATGACCTTGAGGGAACCGTTGTATTTATTTCCAAGCTATGCGCCGGAGCTGCAGCCGTAGACACTGGGCGTGCTGGTGTTCTATAGCAGCCGATGAGCGGTGAATATACTCTGTATAATGCTGGGTGTGCTGGCATTATACATCAAGGGTATGGTCATATGCATAGTACCCTGCAGATATGCCTGGGCCCTACTTTTATTTAATTATATTATGTATATATATATATTAGTTGCCCCATTTAGAACCAAAATTAGGGAACCCTTGCTAGGACACTATATATATGTACTCACATAGGACGGACATGTGCGACCAGCATATGTGAGCCTAGGATAGAAGTTAGCCTACCCATGTAGTGTAAGAGGGGAAGTCACACCGTGATTACCCCCGCGCTGTCTAGTACACTCACAGACACTTTTGAGTTGAGACTTTCTTAGCTCCGCTAGATCAGGTTAGGGCTGGTGCCCCTGGTTAGGGTATGTATGTATATATGTACGTGAATGTATTATATCTATTCTTAGATTAAGACCTGTCTCCTAGATTAGGTTTCTGTATCTATTTCAGTCATGCCATTCTTCCAGACCTGATCGATGACCCTTAGTCTTGCTTGGTTGTCACTTAGATCATGATCTACCCTGTGATCTCTTGTCATATGATTATTCCAGTGTCTCGGGTTTATATCCGTGAGGTTTCCTGATCTATTATCATCAGTTAGAGTTTGTTCACTCTTTCAGTTGTGGGTTTGGCCAATGGTTTTTGTTCACCACCTTTCATAGCCATGGTCCAGTTCTTGATTCCTTATTGTCCAGATCGTGTAAATTCTGTGATCCTAATCGCCCTCTGTGCTAACCTGTTATACCAGGGTCTGTCTGCCAGTAGAGTTTTTTGGTCTAACTATCAGCTACATAGTTTCATTCTCCAGTCTCCAAATTGGTTTGTGTTTTTCCTTGGTCGTTATCCTGACCATGGTCTATTTTCTGTCTCTTGAGTGTACAGTTGTGTTGTTCTTTTGTACATGTCTTACTTGCTGAGTCGATGTACAGTTTTGCCATCTTCTTGTACCTTCCCTATTTGCCAAGTCGGTCATTCAGACCAGGACCCCTTTGCAGTAGGTATTCTAGGTCTAAGTCATCTTATTTACATTCTTGCATGACATGATTCACAAAGAGGTCGAAGTTTACGTCGATGACATGATTGTTAAATCTAAGACTCGACCAGAGCATGTCGTAGTCCTGAGGAAGTTTTTTGAAAGGATCCGGAAATATAAGCTTCGCTTGAACCCGAGCAAGTGTGTATTCGGGGTCACTTCAGGGAAGTTGTTGGGGTTCATGGTTAGCGAAAGAGGGATCGAGGTAGACCCTCAAAAGATCAAAGCAATCCAAGAGATGGAGCCACCGAGGACTAAAAAGCAGATCCGGGGCTTCCTGGGAAAGGTTCAATACCTAAGGAGGTTCATAAATCAGTTGACGACGACATTTGAACCCATCTTCAAGCTGCTGAAGAAGAATTCTCCGAAGAAGTGGAATGATGAGTGTCAGGAAGCATTTGAGAAAGTCAAGCAGTGTCTAGCTTTGCCTCCTGTCTTGTCACCAGTTATTCCGGACTAGCCACTGTTGCTATACCTATCTGTTACTGACACAGCTATGGGTTGCATGTTAGCCCAGCAAGACTCTGAGTCGAAGAAAGAAAAGCCTATCTACTACATCAGCAAGAAGATGCTAGAGTACGAAATGAAGTATTCTATCTTGGAAAAGACTTGTCTGGCATTGGTTTGGGCAACTCAGAGGCTCATGCACTATCTGTTATCGAGCAAAGTTCTCTTACTCTCAAGGATGGATCCGTTGAAGTACTTGTACGAGAAGCCCGCTCTCACTGGGAGAACATCCAGATGGTTGCTGCTATTGTCTGAATTCGACATCACCTATGTGACCCAGAAATCAGTTAAAGGGCGTGTGATAGCTGAGCAGTTGGCTGATGCACCTATAGATGAGAATGCAGTTCTGACGGCAGATTTTCCTGACGAAGAAATCATGGCTGTGGAGGATGAGGTCCAAAACACCAGATGGTCGATGTATTTTGATGGTGCTGTGAACAACCGAGGACAAGGGGTTGGGGCAGTGTTGATATCTCCGAAGAAAGAGTACATCCCTGTATCCATCAAATTGCAGTTCAAGTGTACCAATAATGAGGCTGAATATGAGGCGTGCATTGCTGGTCTCGAAGCAGCCTTGGCTTTGCATATTCAAGAGATAGATGTTTTCAGGGATTCAATCTTGATCATTTGTCAGATCAATGGTCAATGGAAAACAAAAGAAGATAGATTGATACCGTATAACACGTATCTGGATTCTCTAGTCAAAAGATTCAAGAATGTTACGTTTACTCATCTGTCGAGGAGAAGAAATCATTTCGCGGACGCTTTGGCTACACTAGCCTCAATGTTAGACATTTCTGCATCAATCAAAGTTCAGCCTCTCGCAGTGCGGTTACAATGGACTCCAGCGCATGTGAACGCCATAGAGATAGCAGCCCAATGTCCGGATAGAAAGCCCTGGTACACTGACATAAAGAATCTCATTTCAGGCCAAGGACATCCCCGTGAGCCGTTTGGAAAAGAGCGGAGGTCTGTCTAGAAGTTGGCCGCTAACTTAATTATCTGTGACAATGAGCTCTTCAGGAGGTCGTTTGATGGAATCCAGCTTCTTTGTGTAGATGAAGATCAAGCAGCTAATCTCATAGAGCAGACGCATGAAGGAGTCTGTGGGCCTCACATGAACGAAAAGATGCTGTCGAGAAAGATCCTGAAACTTGGATACTATTGGCCAACCATGGAAGCTGACTGCTTTGCATTCGTGAAGAAGTGTCATAAATGTCAGGTTTATGCCAACCTCATTCATGTGCCGCCGTCTGAGTTACATTCTCTGACTTCGCCGTGGCCCTTTTCAGTCTGGGGAATCGATATTATTGGAAAGGTGTTTCCGAGATCCTCAAGTGGGCATGAGTACATCCTGGTAGCCATCGATTACTTCACCAAGTGGATCGAGGCCGCATCCTTTGCATCGCTGACTTCAGCCTCAGTTGCTAAATTCATCCGGACGAACATAATTTACAGATATGGGGTACCGCATGAGCTGATCTCAGACAATGGATCGCACTTTAAGAAAGAAGTGGTACACCTATGTGAGGAGTTCAAGATCAAGCATCACAAGTCCTCACCATACAGGCCTCAGAAAAATGGAGCCATTGAAGCCGCAAAGTAGAACATCAAGACCATCATCAGCAAGATGACAAAGACGTACATGGACTGGTCAAATAAGCTACCATATGCTTTGTGGGCTTACAGAACATCGATCAGAGCCTCTACAAGAACTACGCCCTATTCACTAGTGTACGAGATGGAAGCGGTCCTACCAGTTGAGCTAAGAATTCCTTCGTTAAGGATAATGATGGAGGCTGATTTGCCGGAATCAGAATGGTCAAGGGCCCGGTATCAGGAGTTACAGATGATTGATGAGAAGAGACTCAGAGCTCTGTATCATGTCCAGGGATATTAGCGTCGAATTGAGAAAGCCTTTAACAAGAAGGTGAAGATCAAAGATCTCCAGAAGGGAGACCTCGTTTTGAAATCCTACAGGGCACCGGTCTATGATCCCCGAGGGAAGTTCAAACCAAACTGGTCAGGTCCTTACATTGTCGATGAAGTCCTGCCTGGAAAAGCCGTCCGACTCCTTGATCAAAATGGTGAAAAGTTAATAGAACCCACAAACCTTGATCAACTTAAAAAGTATTATGCCTAAGACACCAGGAGGCCGTCCTTGGTCGATCTGAGCTTCAAATCCAAAAATCCAATTGAAAAAAAAGGAAAAGTCAAAGACCGTTTGTAAACCCCTTTGAGCCAATAAGTGAAATCAAAATTCCTTTGTCACCCTCAAACCAGGGGCATCTTTTATGAATTGCGTCGTAAAAGATGCAAGACCTGAACTACGCCACGACCTGATTCCTTTCCACAGGGTACATAGGCAACTTGAAAAAGTCGGGTTCGGTCAAATCTTTCAAAACTGTTGAAAAGAAAGGAAAGAAAAGAAAAGCAAATCCTTCAAATCTATGGAGGAGAGAAAATGTCAAATCAAAACAATCTCAACCCAAAGTCCCCAATGGGCAAACTACGCGGACCTGATCCTCACTCTTTGGAGGTACGTAGGCTATCTGGAAGGGTCTAGATTCGGTCCAGTCAATGCAAACACCCTAATCCAATTCTTTCAAACTCTAACCCACTTAGAAGTCCTCCTGGTGAGATAAGGCAAAGGTTTGTGGAGAAACAAAAATAAAATAAAATAATGGAGTCTTAGACCTGCTAGACTGAAAACCCGAAAGAGCGGTCTAGGCAAAAGTTAGGGTCATTCACCTGCTAAGCTGAAAACCCGAAATGGCGGCTTAGGCAAAAATCAGGGTGTGGAGCCTGCTGGATGGAAAACCTGCAAGGGCAGGCGGTCCAGGCAAAAATTGAAGCAAGCGGTCCACTAGATTGAAAACCCAAAGGGCAATCTGGTCATGGCAGTTACTTCTCGTAAATGATTGAATTTCAGAAGCCATCGAGACTTTCATATCTGTATCGGCATCACTTCCATGGTCTGAATAGTGCCAGCAAAGCTTCTTTTGATATTCCTCTAGACTAAGGGTTAAAACCGAGCAATCCAAAGGATATAATAACCATGACTAAATACCGGAAAGAGGCAAAATCACCTTAAAATGTGGTATTCAAAGAATTCTAAGAGTGGTAAGCGGTACCATCTTAAAACAATTATCAAATTAAGAAGCAGATTCAGTTCTTCATGAAAGTCAGTTTCGTAACTCGGTTGTGTACTCACCAAGAGTCCTTTGTCAAGCAGTTGTCTAGGTCGTTCTTTGTCAAGTCAAAGTCATGTACTCAGTCAAGTCAGGTGTGTCCCGAATGGCATGTTCAGTCCAATATCTTTTCCAAAGCTGGGGTAACAGGTACCAGAAAATGAAGTCGCATATCCAGAAGATGAAAGGACTTATACATGGTCTAGAAGCGCGGTAAGCTCTTAGGCCCATTTGAAATTCCCACAGCAGGCAGAAGGTTGAAGATGTATAAAGCAGAATCAGTCTGTTGGGAAGTTGAAAACCATTGTAACCTGAAATTCTGACAGCTGGCAGAAAATTGAAGATGTTTCAGGCAGAATCAGTCTCTTGTGCATTTGAAAGCCTTTGAGGCCCACAACCCCTGCTATTGGCATAAAAGTCGTAGACCTTTCAGTGAGAATCAGTCTCTTGTACTTCCAAATATCTTTGTAACCAGAATTTCATGAAAGAAAGCTTGAATCTGTTCGAGTTTTGTTAAGACTCCTGTATTGGAAGTGAAATTATACTAGGGCATCTTTTATGTCCTAATGAAAGTCGGGCCATAAAAGATACCTAGAATACGATGATAATTGAGATAGCAGTCTTAACAAATCAAGATTTGAGAAACTTGAACGCGTTTTCCAAGTCAAATTTTCAAATTGGGAATGATCCTGATAATTGTCTAATCATTCTGCTTTGTTGATCTATTAAGAGGCCGTCTTCTTAGATCCTAGAGTGGTTTGATCATGATAATTATCTAATCATTCCGCGTTGTTGATCTGTCAAGAGGTCGTCTTCTCAGATCCTGGAATGGCTTCATCATGATAATGGTCTAATCATTCCCCTTTGTTGATCTGTCAATAGGCCGTCTTCTCAGATCCTGAAATGGCTTGATCATGATTATGGTCTAATCATTCCACTTTGTTGATCTGTCAAGAGTTCGTCTTCTCATATCCTGGAATGGCTTGATCATGATTATGGTCTAATCATTCCGCTTTGTTGATTTGTTAAGAAGCCGTCTTCTCAGATCCTGGAATGGCTTGATCATGATTATGGTCTAATCATTTCGCTCTGTAGTCCTCTAAATCCCGAAGTGGCTTAATTAGAGGCTGTCTAATCTTTCCATTGTGCAATATGTGAGAGTCTGTCTCACTATCCTTTTGAGAGTCTGGCTCACTATTCCTTCGAGAGTCTGTCTCGTCCTTCAGTTGAGATTCTGTCTCACTATCCTCTTGAGAGTCTGTCTCACCATTTCATCGAGAGTCTGTCTCGTCATTTAGTTGAGAGTTTGTCTCGCCATCTATCGAGAGTCTGTCTCACCATCCTTTCGAGAGTCTGTCTCGCCCTTCAGTTGAGAGTCTGTCTCGCTGTCCCATTGAGAGTCTGTCTCATCACCCCATCGAGAGTCTGTCTCATCATTTAGTTGAGAGTCTGTCTCGCCATCTATCGAGAGTCTGTCTCACCATCCTTTTGAGAGTCTGTCTCGCCTTTCAGTTAAGAGTCCGTCTCGCTGTCCCATTGAGAGTCCGTCTCATCACCCCATCGAGAGTCTGTCTCGTCCTTCAATTGAGAGATTTCCTTGAGAGTCTGTCTTATTATCCCATTGAGAGTCTGTCTCGCCATTCACTTGAGAGTCTATCTCGCCATCCCATCGAGAGTTTAACTCGCCATCTCTTCGAGAGTCTGTCTCGTCAATTCATCTTATCATTCATTTCATGATTAATCC
Organism: Tasmannia lanceolata; assembly: GCF_043159265.1. Lineage (NCBI taxonomy): Eukaryota > Viridiplantae > Streptophyta > Magnoliopsida > Canellales > Winteraceae > Tasmannia > Tasmannia lanceolata. The sequence continues at coordinate 8,185,773 of NW_027518688.1, read as the reverse complement.
GATGAGAATCTGTCTTGTCAGTCCATCTTGTTATCCCCTTACGTTCCTTCAATTTGAAATCTTAGGCCAGTCAAAATGTGGTGTCTCTTCGGCTTTGGCATTCGTCCGATAAGCGTCCTCTGCCAAAGAGGGGCATCTGTAGACACCCCATTTTAACCGGACCCTCAAGTCCCCAAAATCGAATAAGAGCTTCAAAAAATCGAATAAAATTCTCAAATTCCGAGTCCCAAAATATCCCGAAATTAATCTAAAAAATTCTTAAAGAAATGAGCCCATGTGCGAGAAGAACCCAAGGTTTCACTAGCTTACTTTGCCCTTCAAGAATTGTAAAGCTCTCGAAAGGTTGTTAATATCCCTAAAAGTGTCCCTGCAACTTTTCAAAAAAAATCGTACAAGAAATGGAAGAAAAGATAGGAAAGATAGGGCAAATATCAAAATTTGGGTGTGCCGATATCAATTCCCTTTATCTATAAAAGACAAAAGATTTTTGTTTTGTAAAAAGGGGATTTGCAATCTTTGGAGGGTGATTGTGTAATTTGAGTATTGCTTTTGTTGCAAGCTACCCTTAAGAGCCATTAGATCAAATTAGAAGGCTAAGATTGAGTAGAAAAGAGAATCCTTTTTTCTTTATCCTCCCCTGCCTTTTGCTTGCCCCCCTGTAGGTTAAAAGTTGTTACAAAATACACTAGGTGGTGGCTGTCCATGGAGGATGGGGGGGGGGGGGAGGGAAATTTATCATTTCCCTTTATATGCATCGAGTTAGGGTTGAAGGGGGACTCATTGATCTTCTGTAAAGAAAGAAAAAAAAACAGAGAGAGGGAGAAAAAGAGATAGCGAGAAGGAAAACGAGAGAGGAGGAGGAAATCCGCACCCATCTCCATCTTCTCCGGCCCATTTTCGTCCCCATTCCGGCCAAGCCTCCACCATTTTTCTCTTCCACTACCATCTCAGCCACCGTACCCCACTAAACCCCTTCTTCCACCTCATTTTCTCCATTTTTTCTTCCACCTCCGGCCAATCTCCCCCCACTGACCATCTTCTTCCATTACTACCACCATTGCCCCTTTATCAGCCACCACTTCTCTATTTTAGAACCCAAAACTCCACCACCATCAAACCCTCTTTATTTCATCATCTCCAACACCGGTCGAAATCCGGCAAGCCCGTCCCATCTCTGATCCAACCCTCCACCTCCATCTCCATTAAACCCATTTCCATCTTTTCAAACCCCATTTCCAACTTCTTTCTTCCCTTGAAACCCATTCCATCATTTTTGGACCTTAAACCTCTCAAACCCACTGTCGTTTTCTTTTTTTTTCTTTAGCCATTTCCTCTTCCACAGCCACTATCAAACCCCCTTTTTTTTTTCTTCAAAACCCATATCAAATCAGCCACCATTCCCCACCTCCTTGAGCTCCACAACTATCACCGCACAAAACCCTCTTCAAAGCCTCTACTAACCTACCCTCAACCTCAACAGGCACCTACTTCCACCTTTTTTTTTTTACCAAACCCATTTCGTTTTTCCCCATTTTTCATCACAGATTCAACCCTAACCTGGAATTCGACCATTCCTACTCAAATTTCCAACATCCCTGTCATCTTCCTCACCATTAACTCCACTATTACAACCACCACCTCATCTTCTTCTCAAGTTTTGGGGTCTTTTAAAAAAAAAAAGAAGAGAAAAAACAGAAGTGGAGGAAAATACAGAGAGCAAAAGAGAGCATTAGAGAGTGAAAGAGGAGAGATTGCGGAGAGCATGAAGGGAGCCATGGCCACCCCCATTTCATCCACCGAGCCCCCATCTCCCCCATTTCGTTGACACCCCATCTCAGCTATCTGCTCTTCACTTGGGTAACTCTAATATCTTCTCTTAATTTTTTCTTTTTCTTTTTTTTCCCTTCTAATGTTACATTGCATGTGTGATTGTTCGAAGTTGATTCTTATCTTGTTTAGTTTGGTTGTTTTTGGTGAACTATAACTGGATCTTAGCAATGCCATTGGGTCATATTGGGAACTTGTAAATGGGATTGTGATGGGTCTAATGCTGTTTCATTTATGGTTCCAAATTTTGTGAAGCCTGATTCATTATTTCCTTGGATGAGTTTACTTCTTTTATCACTGGTGCCAATACTCATTCCAAGCTCTCATTTGGTCTCTATCTTAGGATTTATCTAACACCCTTCTAACCCTCCGACCACGATAATGGATAGATCTTAATCTCTTAGGATTCTTGGTGAGTTGGTAACTTGAACTCATTGAACTCCATTTGATCCGTGGAATACCCTTACTGATTCGGGCTCCTGTGTGCTTATCTCGCCCTTTGGTTCCATTTCAGCCCCAAACAATTGTTAATAGATTTGGGCATAGTTTCCTTTGCTAGAGGATCTTGGTATTTTATTACCATGCATTAGTAATGAGACGAACTTGTATCACTGTCATATTTTTTTTAAATTGTCAAAGGGTTATTCTAGTTCTTAATGATCACTTGTCAAAGAGGCTTTCCCTTACACAAAATGAAATCAGCTCATCTATGTTTGAATTACTCAGTAAATTCTATGTGATTCTTTTAAAATTGGACTTTCAATTTGTTTGGGAAATCATAGCAGTTATGATTAATCTATATAATGGTAAAAAGCCAGAAGAGTAATCATTAAAATATAGTTGTGGCTGATATTAATTTCCCTATTCCTTTTTGCATGTCTGAATATTTACGCCTTTTCGTGTCTCTTACTTGATCAATGAGAATCCTGTTATAACTCGTTTCCTGTCGTATATCTAAATGATGATCAAGGAGAGTTCAAGGTTATTGTTAATTTTATTGGTTTATAGTAGGAAATGATTCTCAGAGAATTTCTTTCAGTTGTGGTTTGACTTCGGGGTTTCTACTGAGTTTATTACAACTTTGGTTTTGCTTGGTCAATCCAAATTTTCTTTTAGATTCATTTGTTACTAGATTTTAGTAAGGGGCAGATAAGCTTGATGATTAGAATTAGAGTTTCATTCAGCTTTCATGGTGAATTTTAATGAATTTGTTCTGCAAGCCTTATGATCATTTGGGACTACTGTCGGTTCTGCTTTTGGGATTGGTTGAAAAGCAGTCCTCGAGTGTCAAAGATAAATCTGAAACAAAAGACTAATTCGATTACGTTGTTGCATTACCTCATGGCTTCAGTATCAGAACTAAAAAAAAAATGGAAGAAGAATGAGGGATTGCTTCTGTTTCTTATTGAGTTTCAATCCTTGTATCAGAAAAGGGTCAGGAATGGATTTTGTTCTTTGATTCACTTATTGGACCTCAATTCTTGACAAAGATAAGAGTCTGGTCTTGTGAGTAAATCCCATTCTGAATTTCGAGCTCTTGGGCCATGATGAGGCTACTCGGAGCCCACCCGTTTTCCTTTTCTCCTTCGTCCCCTCTAGAGTTCTACTTCGATATTCAGATCTTCGCTTCTTTGGGACGTTGGGTGTTTGGAGTTTCCATCATTGTTTGGGGTTTTCTTCGATTCTTTGGGATGTTGATAAACTTTCAGGAAGGTTTGCCTATCAATTTTAGAAAATCTTCCCTCGTGTATGGGGCTATGACGGAATGTTTCTTGAGCCAACCCCTTCTCTTCCTGCCTTAGAACTTTTGCAGGTTAAGGAATTTTCTTCCTTTTAGGGTCTTTCATAGAGTTTAGGAGTCTGTCTTACCCTTTTAGAATTTAGGAGTCTGTCGTACCCCTATACAACTTAGGAGTCTGTCCTACCATTTTAAAGTTTAGGAGTCTGTCCTACCCCTATAGAGTTTAGGAGTCTGTCCTAACCTTACAGAATTTAGGAGTCCGTCCTAGCCTTGTAGGGTTAGGAGTCTGTCTTGCCTTTCATAGAGTTTAGGATTTTGTCCTACCTCTATAGTGTCATAAGAGTCTGTCCTACCGTTTTAGGGTTTAGGATTCTGTCCTATCCCTTTATAAAGTTTAGGATTCCGTCCTTCCATCTTTCAGAGTCAGTCTTTGCATATTCCTAGACTTCGTAGTTTAGAAGAGTTCCGAACTACGGATGGCTTGATCCCTAGCTTAGGGGTACGTAGGCAGCTCAGGCTTGCAGCTGGCATCCTGAGTTCAGTCACAACTTCAAAAACTTACATAAGCTTCAAAACCTTTCAAACCTTCCCAAAATACAAAAATTCTTCGAAATTACCTTGCAAACCATATTTTTAAAAGATCTTCTCATAGAGTTAGGAGTCTGTCCTAAGCGTTTGGGGTGTCTTAGAGTTAGGAGTCTGTCTTGGATTTGATGCTCTGTGGGTCTTGTCGTGTGAGTGTCCCTAGAGTTAGGAGGCCTCGAGTTGTGGTCGGTTAGACACTTAGTCGAGCCGATGGCTAGACTAAGATGTACTTAGATAACCCATTGTTTTCCTTAGAATACACAGCCTAGTCACACATAGGGTGTAGGGACCACCTGCACTAGTTAGGGCATATAGGGAGTCTTAAATATTACAATTCACTTGAACTTAAGCAATCGCACAAGAAGCTTTAAAAAACTAGTCAGGTCTAGTTGATCGAGTCTGGGATAACGGTCTTAGATGGTTAAGCATCGTAGTTTAGAATAGGTCATTGAACTACGTTGACTCTGATTCTTCCCGAGGCCGGGATACGTAGAGCAGCCGGGATGGATGGCCATCCTGGTCCGAGTCAAGTATCACATTAGAGTCTACGGTTTGTTGTGTGGAGTCGTGTTGTGTTGTGTGTTTTGCTATGTTTTCATACTTTCATGTACAGACCCTATACCTTTAGCTTTAGCATGCATGTGTTTGCTCATAAGAACTTACACACCAATTAGGCATTACACTCATAACCTAGGTATTCTTAGGTGGCATGCCTTTCATTTCTTTTTGTGTGTGTTTATTATTCCTCTCCGATACATGCATGATTAGCTAGACATTATCTTGGGGATATTCGTTCCCATTTCACATGATTTTCGCTGAAAACTCTTCAAGGTTAATAATAAATGGCATAAGAGACCAGGTGCTTGCACTTGGGCGAATTGGGGGCGCCTAACCCCTTCCCCATTCGTCATTAGGCACGGACCTTTTGTATCTCTGGTTATCTGTTGCGACAGAGCACAGCATGGGATCCAGGGCCTACTTCCTTGGATGGCGGCTCTTTCTTTGTTTAAGGTACGCCTCGAATCCGAGCTAGTCCCCGAATCGAGAGGTATCTCACTTTACATCGCCACTCATGCTGTGAGGGGCACTCTTTTGAGAGTTCCTTGGTGGAGCTCTCCTTCACGTGGATGATCTAGAGACTTTCTGGGGGCTCGTCCCCCGCCTCTCTCGGATCGAGGTCCACAGGTGCATTTGTCTTTCCCCATCTGGCATGGCCAAGAAAGAAATGTCTTTCTCTGCCTACTATGTTGGGCCTAAAGAGAGAAAGAGTCTCGTAGGTCCATGAGTGTAATGGCATAATCATTTATCAAAAAGACTGAAAGCATGAAAAGGTTCAGCAATAAAAAGAAGAATTCCAGAATACACCTCCCAAAGATACCGAAGTCCGCCTAAAGACTTCCACTTGCCTCAAAAGAATTTGTCCATCTCCCTGATAAGGTAGGCATAAGAGGCTCCACCCCAGTCATATTGTGCAAGCCACTCCAGCGGCTCTAAAAGGCCCAACGGATTATGATTCACTTCTATCCTAGAGTAGAAGAAGATAGTATGACCAAGAAGATAAAGAAGGAAGGTCTTGGCCCTGAGCAGCTGTGGGGGCCGGTTTTTTCCCGTGCGCACCGGGGCGGTGGGGGATCACCACATCGAGTTCTCTGGGAGTGTTAGTTGATTTGTGTTTCTTGTGAACTCGGGATCGTGGTCCGGATTTCACAAGAAAGAGAAACTCAGAGTCGCCACCTAGGTTAGGGCCTAAGACCTGTGCCTGTTCTTCCGATGAGAAGAGGATAGGTACCCAAGTTTCATTGGAGGAACAGTAACCAAAGTGGTTCTTTTGCTCTAGGCCTAGAACCTGCAATTTTGCTCTGTTTGTTAAGGCATGGTTGTTTGTAAGCCCAATGGTTCCCAACTTGGCATTCCCATCTTATTTTGATGATTCCAATACACAAGTGATTTAAGATCACTAATGTGTTTGATTGTCTAAGTTGTAGATCATAATTGTGCTAAGACAAGATTGCTTGGATTGAGGCCAAGAAGCACTCATATGACCACATTCGGAAGGCCAAAGTCGTCGAAAATCCAAGACTCTAGAAGACTTGAAGCATTGCAAGTGAAGACCATTTTAAGTCTTTTTTAGATTGTATTGATCCAATCCTAGCTTAAGTTTAAAAGGCATAAATAAAGTTAACCTCACACACCTTAAATAGAAGACTTGAAGCATTGCAAGTGAAGACCATTTTAAGTCTTTTTTAGATTGTATTGATCCAATCCTAGCTTAAGTTTAAAAGGCATAAATAAAGTTAACCTCACACACCTTAAATTGTTTAAGTGATTGTCCTGGTGGTGTTCCAACACTTTGGAACCCTCATTTACAATCCCAACTTGATGTAAAGTTGGAAGCCCAAACAAATAAGAAACAAAATTGAAAATATGCTGCTGATAGGCTTCTCGGAACTCCGAGCTCGGAACTCCGAGAAATCCTCGGAGCTCCCAGATTTGGTCCAGTAGAATTTTTCCATCTTCTGTTTGTATTCCCGGAACTCCGAGAGAAATTCTCGGAACTCCGAGAACACTATAACGGAAAGAAATTTGACCGTTGGGAACTTTGCCAGATTTACGACAATGCCCCTCAAACGGTCATATTGGGTTTTCCTATATATATGGGTATTCTAATCTTCCCAATTATCAATCCTAACACTCTAAAACTTCATTTGAACATCCAAATAGTGATTAAAGCTTGTTTATGCCTCTCATCCTCTTGAATTAGGATTTGGATCATTAGGCTCAAATTTGTACATCTTCTACAAATCTTGTAAACCCTTGTGAGGGATTATTTTTAGTTCTTTCTTTCTTTATCAAGATTGTATTCGGGCGAGTGTTCGGAGAAGCAGAGCCCACTCTCCGTGGTGAAGATTGCCACCAAGGTTAAAGGCATTCGGAATTGTAATCGGCATTGATCTTCGCCGAAGTTAAGAAGATCAAATAGTGAAGCCATCAACGGGTTTGGTTGGTGGAGTGGAGTAGGCCTCGCGTTGGAGGACCGAACCACTTTAAATCTCGGGTGCACTCTCTCTTATCTTTTTGCTTTATATTTGCATTTGCACCTAGGATTTAACTTGTGTGCTTGAATTTCATTGTTGATCTCTTAATCTTCAATTTTGGGTTTGAGTTTTTTAAAAGATTAAAACTTGTTAGCAACCTAAAATTTTACCTCCTCATTTGTTGCCATATTTGGGACCACCCTTGGAATTTCACTCACCTCATATGCAGAACAACCCAAGAACCTTCTCCCGAAGTTACTGCTAGTCCATGATGTCCTCATTGGTGCTCGTTGTCCACAGTGGCATGGTGTAAAGGCGGAACCTTATGAACGTTGTCCAGTCGAAGAGGAACCAGTTGATGCCATCTACCTAGGAAAAAAAAAGACCAACTATCATCTTTTTCCCAAATTAGGCAAACCCTAACTGTCCTAATGCACTTATAAGGGTTTTTGACAAATAAATGAACCAACATGCATAATGCAGTTAGGATAACTTATCCTTTTATCCTTTATTTAGATTATGCTTAATTCCATAATGTAAATAAAATGAATTTACAAAAGAAAGAAAATAAGCGGTTGTTATCCTGATTGAGATCGTATGCTGTGATATGAGTCCCAAAGATCTCGCAACTGACCACAATCAGGTTAACTAAATCAAACGAAAAAGACAGTACATAAGCGAAAAGAAACTCTAAGTTTATGATTCCCTCCGTTTGTCCAACACCGTGGAGTGCCACGGCTCTCATCTTTGTCTCGTTTGTCTATGGTAGAACCGGAGACAGAAAGATGGGATAAGGAGAGGGAACGTAGCCCCATTTACAAAGAGGAGAGGGTTTACGTTACAAGATCTAGGGCAAAAAGAGGCCTAAATCCCGTAACTACCCTGCACTGAGTTTTGTAACAGAAATGGAGAAAGCTGGGAAATAAATGTAAATTTACCAGAGAAGCGAGAGAGCTTGTCGAGAAATAGGCAGCGTAATGACGTTGATTAGAAGAAAGGGCTTCAGGTTTGCCGAGATTTCGGTAGAACAACGATGCTGCTTGGACGAAGGGGCTTCTGGTTTGCCGAGATTTTAGTAGAACAACGGTGCTATTTAGATAATAGGGCCTCGCGTTCTCCGAAATTCAGCAGAACAATGACGCTATTTTGACGAAGGGGCTTCGGATTTGCCGAGATTTCGGCAGAACAACGACACTATTATGAAAAAATAGCTCGTAGTTCTGCGAAATTCGATAGAATAACGACACTATTTGAAGGATGTCGCTACGAATCTTCAGAAATTCGGCAGAATGCCGACGCCCAGTGTGAGCTACCTAAGAATTTCTCTACTTTCTCTCTTCTAAAGTAAAGTGTAGACACCCAATTTTGTCAAGGCGGTACTAATGATAGGTGTCGCGAGGAAGAACCTTATGACGAGTCCCAGAGCACTAGTACGGTTTCCCTCCATCTCTCTTTATGGTGTTTTTTGAAAAGAAACGATTTCTGAAAGTCATTTTTTATAACCGGAAAGCCTGTTTTTACACAGCACCTACTGTGGGACCCAGTCCCGCGAGAGGGGTGCGGCCTGCCTCTCTCTTGTCTCTCGTACCCACGTGAATGGCGTGTACTTTTCGATTATTGATATAAATCATCTTTTCCGTGAACTTGAGATCACTAAAGAAATATAAATTTCACGCAAAAGAAAATGACCAGAGTTGCCACCTAGGTAAGGGACCTAGGACCCATAAGTGACACTGCAATGATCTGCAATCCCAAAAGTCTAGATCCGTTACCTGATTACGAGAATGAAAAGTGTTAGGCATCATTCTCGCCCGGTAATTTGGTCTTCAATTTCAAAGAGTAACTCTCTTGAATTTCTTTTAAAAGGCTCATTTAAATTCCATTGATGTGCAAACTATGGGACATACATCCTAGATGATTTAATATCGATGTGGTTCCTAGATGCATCTTTTGATTCTCTTAATTTTGTTTGTTTCAATCTATATGAAAGTTCTCCTAAAATTCTAATTTGAGGGAAATCCTAAGTGATTTAATCAATTTAATTTAGGGTTGAAAAATGATAAAGAAATAAACAAAATAACCCTAAAACCCTACTAGAGTGTGTGTAGGGTCGACTTGAGCTTGGAATGCCATCCAAGTTGCCTACGTACCCAAGCCTCACTGGGATCAAAGTCGACGTAGTTCGGAGGCCTAAACAAAGCTACATGCCTAACTCATCTAGGACACCGATCTAGACTGGACAGGCTGTTTCAACAGTTTTAAGAGAAATTAATTAGTTAAAGTTGATTACATTTTATTATCCCAGGACTCAATCTAAGATGCTGTATGATCCTATCTAAATGAGACACCGTTCTCAAGTTGGCTCAGGGGAATGAGACACCATATTTATTTGGGCTCAAAGGAATGAGACACCATATCCGTATGGGCTCAAAGAGGAGAAGAGACCATTCTCAAATGAACTCAGAAAAAATGAGACATCGTTCTCGAACAGGCTCAGAGGAAATGAGATACCATATTCGTATGGGTTTCAAATAAAATGAGGCACCGTTTTCAAACAGGCTCAGAGGAAATGAGATACCATATTCAAAGAAATTACTTAGTTAAAGTTGATTACATTTTATTATCCTAGGACTCAATCCAAGCTGCTATATGATCCTATCTAAATGCAAGACACTCCTTAGATTAATGCAAGTGGGCCCTACATCCTAGGTTAACTAGGCATGTCCTATAGGTAAAAGGGGTTAACTAGTGAAACCTAATCTATGGCTTAGTTGCTATCAATAGCATCCGACCATGATGAGGCTAACCGGACTCCTTACTCTAAGACTTCCTAAGACCTAGAACTCAACGTGACGTAAGTGTTCCTAAAGGGGCTCTAAAGGCTCCTACGAGATGAAACCTTGATCCAACGGGTTCAGAATTGATTTGAGTTTGGGTTTTCTCAACCCAACTTATTAATTTGGTAATTTTCATCTTTTAAGGGGTTCCTATCACCTAAAAATCAGGGTATTCTAAGGCTCTAATGGTAAATTTACCTAGGCTAGGGTTTTGACCAATTTAGCAAGTTATGAAGACTCTCAATGATTTTTAACACTTTTTACTTCAGCAACTTCAAGATTATGATTTTTCTGGAAAATTATGATGTTCTAGAATTTTTCATAATTTTATGAATTTTATGTGATTTTAATGATTTTTACAAATTTAAGCAATTTATTGGAGTTTTAAAGCAACTTATATAAAAAATCATCCAATTCGATCCAAATTAATACTGAAACATGTTCATAACAATAATTAATTACAGCATAAATTTCACATATTATTTTTGGAATTTACTATTTTTAATAGATTTATTTATGTTCTGGCCGATTCAAATAAAGATCACTAAAACTATTAAAACATGCACAAAAAACCCAAAAAATTCATAATATGATATTACTGGACCAATCCATCTTATTATAAAATTTCAGCTTCCAAAGAGTTGGTTTGGTAACAATTCCTTTATACATGTGGAATATAATTGTTTTTCGTTAAACAAATCCAATAAAAATAACAAATAAACACAAAATCCTTTAAACAGTTTTGTATGATCTTCAAATATCAAAAGGCTAATGAGAAAAAAATTTCATCAAATTTTAAATTATTTTGACATGTACGAATTTTTGTTCGTCAAATATCCCTTTTCTAGGTATTTTTTAAATGGATTTTTAAATCATCAAGATAGATGAATTCTACTGGAATTTTTTTTATTTCTAATGTTCTTTTGACTCAATTAAAATTCAGAAAATATAACCTTAGAAAAAGTCCTTGGTTTTGAACTAGTTGCTTTCAAAATCGACTCAAAGACCAATTGAAATCCTAATTCGTTGAACATCCTATTTTCTACATGTAATACGATTTTTCTCCCACTAAAATCAATAATAATATGAATTGGCCCATCATAAATCATATTATGTTCATGCAAGACAATATCTCATGAATTCTCTACAAAAAATCATAAAAAAAATAAGAAACAGACACCCCTAGACATGTTACTAGTTCTACTCTAAAAAATGGTTGAAGTACTAACCTTTGATCGGTAATCCGAGATCTCTAAGGCTTGTATTCTTTAATATACACTTTAACAAGATGAACCGCTCTTTCCGACGTTTGTTGCCTATCCCTCGCTTTTTATGAAACCCAATGTGGCTCGATCCTTCAATGAAATTCTTCCAAAATTGGCGGTGGGATTAGAGTGGTTATCCAAGGTGGGGGGAGAGAGAGAGAGAGAGAACAGGAAAGAGTTGCACCACTAAATAAAAAATTGTCCAGATCCTCCTTTTTTCGATGTGAATCAACCCTTCCTTATATAGCAGGAAGAGAAAGGTCTGTTGCTAATTCAAAGAGTCCTAGCTGTATCCAATCCAAGTGTGTGAGTCATCCCAATAAAAAATGCCAAGTTGAGAGGCATTGCTATCATCAAATGGATGGTATGGATCATCCCATATGGATGGATGAGAGAGTGAGAAGGTCGGTTGACTCTTTTAGACGGGGGAGTGGAGTTACCAATTCTGTGAGTTACCTCAACAATATGTGAAAAAGGAAATTTCCAAAAGAGTATTAACCGACTCACTTGTTGAGCTTTTTTAGAAACTAGTAAAAAGGCACGTGTGGCATCTTAATGAACTATTCTGATCGACTGCATATGAATTTAATATTAATCTTTAAGCAACAAAGACAAGTATGGAACTTATACAATTTTAGAAATGTATGATACAGAAAAAGCATCAGATATGAGGAGCCACAAAAGTGCAGTTGCAATCTCAAAAGTAAATCTATCAAAAGCATGTACAAACCTGTGTTCTCATGGAAATTATTGTTGAAACTACATATGTTGATGAAAACAATGGAAGTTTATATATGATTAAGCTCATTACATAGATTTTGACTAGCACGGTTTGACTAATACATCATGTAGAATCATTTGCTAAATATTGATTTGAACAATTCCTCACTTTGGACTGAAAATTGGTGTCAACTTTGCGTCACCTGCATTTGCTATTTTAAGATTTGAAGGGGGATTTAAAGGCCAAAGGGGAGTGATTCGATGTCATCTCTTGGGCATTTTGTTATAACCTGGACTTAGTTATTGGCTCAGACTGTGGACTAAATTTTAGATGTATGTCTAATCTCAACTCTGTTCAATCAATATAAAAACACTAACCGAACAAATTCACTAATTAATAGAATCATCCAGCATAGACAATGAATACTATAGAGTTGTTAAACTATTCCATCCAAACAAATAAAGCATAGATCAAAGCTCCCTTAAGAGGGATATAATCAAAATTCATAATTCTAATTGTCAACAAAATAAAATACACGGGGAAAAAAGATATACATAAAAGAGATAAACATACAAAAGCAAGAAAAGTAAATATTAAAGTACTGATATTGGAACTATCATGTTTTGATAACTGCACTAATTAATCTTGTCTTTTTATTTAAACAACTGTCAAGTATTATTGCTTTTTAGAGCCCGTTGAAAAGGAAATACAAGCTAATTTTGTTTCATTATTAAAACATGGTAGTGCAAATATTACTACTGAAAGATTATTGTTCTTTTATTCTGTCAAAGGAATAAAATATTATCACAGCATTAGAATAATATATAAAGTATTTTTTATTATTATGTACTTAAGTACTTTAAAAGTAAAAAAAGTAAGTTGTTAATTTAAGCAAAAAATTATATTATAGAAGAAAAGGAAGACCATTCGAAAAAAATGAAAGGAAAAGCAAAATAATTAATATTTTGAAGGAATAAAAAACTTAATTTGTTCTTTGAACATCCAATCCAGCATCACATATAGGATTTCAGCACTTCGTCTGTGTGGCCCAACTAGTCCAAGAACCTCCTCATCAATCATGACATCATAAATTCTGTCATCTGCAAAGCAAGATGGCCCCCAATTTAAATTCAACATATGAAGAAAGGGAAGACAACCCCTCCTCAAAGAAAAAAATAGCCTAACAATAGCAATTTTTATTCGTCGAGGACAAGCAAATTAAATCACCCGTCTATCAAGATTTGATAGTTCTTAATAAATTTGGATCTCATCTCATATGGAGATTGAATCCTGAACAAAAAGGTAATATTTGAGTTGGATGGATATTTCTTAGCTAATAGTAGGATTTTCTGCGTAATCGAAAATATCAACCCATTTGCAATAGGTTCAATTGATATTCAAATTAGGATTACATTATGGCTTGCATCAGTAAAATGAGTGGACCTACTGTAATTATCTCTATTACCTTTCTCTCTAATTCTATCTTTTGTGATTGAGTCAAACGAAACGTTAGATGTGTTCTCTAATTGGATAGATATGTTTCTCGCCACTGAAACAACTTTGGCACTGCAAAAAGCGTTTATTTGCACTCCAGTATCTATTTTACTTTCGTACGTTTCTAGAAGCCCACGAAGTGAATGTAGTCAAAGCTACCGGATGCTAAGATAAAACACTTTCTAAATGAAAATGGTCAAAGACTACTAAGTTTGCTTATAGCAACGACTGATGGTGGAATTACCATCTAATACAGGAGAGATCAAAGAAACCACTAATTTTTAAATATTCCCCATTATTAGCACCTAAAAAGTACAAATTTTATTTCTCGCATTGGGTGTCTGTAATCATCAAATAACATATTGAAACAAATTACCATCTTTCATATTTGTCTTTCAATAATTTGGTGTTGAGAAATATTTTAACAGTTTCATGCATACAATTATACTTTTTTCAATGTTTGTCATATTAAAGAGTCCTTTTCTTTGTCATATTTTGTTGTTCATTATTAGCTTGGAACTCTCCAGCATCAAAATTGATGGACAGTTAATACATCAATCACTAAAATCAATGGCTATGCACCAGATCACTCTTTAATTTAGATTATTTCTCCTCCATTAAATCAATACTCTTATAACTTGGATACAATTAAAGAGTTGATTTGGGGATCTTTCCTCTCTTGAAAATTAGGGACTCTCCCCTCTTTTGAAGATAATTTCTCAGCACAAAGAAAAACTCAGATCAGAGACATGATTTGCAATCTCTGCATAAAGAAAAAAATTAGATCAGAAACATGATTTTCAGCCTTTTTTATACTAATCAAGGGAAAAGCAATCGAAACAAAAAAGTGAATCAAACAATTATAAGTTGAGTTTTATGGAAAGAAGATGGATTTCTTTTTTCGAGAAATGCCTTGATCTTCTGCAAGTAGCAATAGTTGAAAAGCAGGGCTGGGTCTGCTCTTGTCTCTTCATGGGGGCGGGGTTGTTACGAATGATAAGGAACGAAAGCAAAAAAGAGATGAGTAGAAGAGACAGTAGATTTGCTGATGGAAAATGTTATTTTTCATTTGTTTGTTGGTCAAATTAAATTCTTATAACACATCAAAAAAAAAATGAATTCTTACCATAGATGAACCTAGTTAAGTTTTAGTCACAATTCAATCACTTAGGCCCTGTTCGTTTGAGATTATGAGTTGTGACAACCAATTGTGAGTGTGAAACTGATTATTGGAGTAGAATTTGAAAATTATTTTGAGTCCAATAATTGGTTTGGTGCTTACAATTGGTTGTCATAATCTCAAACAAACAGGGCCTTATTAAGATTGTGATTTTGGATTAGGATTTGATTCATTGAGAATCATTGTGTATATAAACAGAGAAGAAAATTGATTGTATGTATATAAACATCCACAAATTGAAAGATTAGGATTTAGGTGAATGAAGCAATAAATAAGAGCGGTGATAAATTCACCCCCTTCTATTACAATATTCACCCCTTATTGTTCAAAATGGACTGTACAGCCCACACCATAGGATGATCCAAACCGTCCATTTGATGGGCCACAAATTAAATAGGTTTTGCCCCAAAAATCATTTCCATAGGATGATCCTAGCCCTCCGATATATAGAAAAACTCCATATAATCAAACCTCTATAGATTGGACGGCCATGATCATCCTATGGAAATGATTTTTGGGGCACAACCTATTTACATTGTGCCCATCAAATGGACGGGTTGGATCATCATACGGTGTGGGCTGTACAGTCAATTTTGAAAAATAAGGGGTCCCAAAGATCATTTCCATAGAATGATCCTAGCCCTCCCAGATATAAAAAAACTCCATATAATCAAACCTCTATAGATTGGACGGCCAGGATCATCCTATGGAAATGATTTTTGGGGCACAACCTATTTCCATTGTGGCCCATCAAATGGACGGGTTGGATCATCCTATGGTGTGGGCTGTACAATTGATTTTGAAAAATAAGGGGTGAATATTGTAATAGAAGGGCGTGAATTTATACTGCTCATAAATTAAATCAAGATAGTTTGCAAACTGGTGGCAAGATATGAACAAAGCAACATTAAAGAAGGGGCAGCGGCCTTTTTTTTTTGGAAGTATCTGCAGAGGCATGGGAGAGGCGGAAAGGACCAAAAACACACAACAAAAAAAGGGGAATACATGAGGAATTAATGCAAAGATGTACAAGACATAGAAGGAATTAATTTAAAAGAGTGGAAGAACTTAACCCATGATTCACGCTTTATATATAGTATAAGGATTGTGATGGCGATTGTCAACTGGTTGTATAGTAAAAGACAAAGTGAGATAGTGAGATTATCAAAACACAATAGTGCAAATGTCAATAGCCTTTCGGAAAATGCATACTTGTGGGACAACTTACTCTTCTTGTAAGTGATCAGGTCCATTGATCCGAACAGAAACGTTGATCTGATGGTCCCAAACTATTGAACCATCGAGTCTATTAAAACCAAATAAAGTCCGCACTGGATGGAATTAAAACCATCTGGATTGTATCCTGACGTTCTACAAAATCAATGGTCTCGATTCAACAACCAAGTGAGACCCACCTAAGATGGAAAAAACTTATTTAATTACATTGAAATCCCATGTTGACCGAACCATCACTTTACAAAACTTTTGAATTTTTCTAAAAATGGGGCTCACTACAAAGGAATGGTTAGATTTGCAAGTTTCTACAAATTTTGGGTTTCCAAATATCATGACCTAACCTTGCAACTATTATGGGAGGGCTACTATACATGAGGCGCATGGTGTAATTCATAGATTGCATCCCAAAGCAATTTTTATAGGAAGATCCAAACTGTTCGTTTTATGGGCCACGGTATAAATGGGTTGTTCCTCTAATACCACCTCCATTAGATGATCCTCACTGTCCATTGAATGGGCTGTGGCGTACATTGGACGCGCCCCGCAACTTGCTGCGGTCGGATGAACAGAACTACTCATTTAAATGGGCCTTGGTGTAAATTGGTTGTGCCCAAAAATCATTTCCGTGGGATAATCTCATCCGTCCTTGTGATGGGCTGCAATGTAAATAAATTGTACCCAAAATAGCTCCAATCAGTCACCTTCTCCAAAAGTAATTCGGTATTATCACAACATGAAATTTTAATTAATTGGAAATAAGTGTAATCTGCAACAGCTCCCTTGTAAAGTGTAAACACCAACTTTGATTTCCTCTTTGATAATTTAGAAAGTCAAGGATGTCACACACCTCATCAAGCATACACCTCTTATTGACACTTTATCTAGCCCATGTTTCTAGTAATTGGCAATTAAAGTGGGCCCCACCTTAGACCAATTTCCTTTTCTTTTTTGTTCCTCTCTCAAATTGGACAAGGGACCAAATCTAATGTTGGCCGGACATCCCTTGGAGTAAAACTTTAGATCGGATGAAACTTGAAGCACCAGTGGGCCCATTTAAAATTGACCTAATCCAAATCTAAAGAATTCAAATCTTCCATGGAAGTAATTCTTTGGAAAAGATGGGAAAGTAAATAGAAAATGAATGGAAAGCGGATGCAAACTGAGGGAAAATGAAGGAAGAAAAAAAAACAAGAAAACACAAGGAATGGACTCTATGAGGAAAACTAATAAACAACTTTGTTGGATAAAGCAGAATAAAATGGGGTGTCTACACCTACCTTTTCGGCAACCGAAACCCTGTTTTTACACAGCACCCGCCTTTTACGGCATAAACAGGTAAACCCGTCTTCACACAACATTTCAATCGGTAAGTTAACTTTGGGTTGAAAAGTTCTGTTTTCACCAAAAGGACACTTCGTTTTCCGAAGGCAAGCAATATTAGGTTCATTGGAAACTCCCCAGAACGAGGAATTCAACGGATCTAACCGCGTGCGAATCGGAATTCAAACAGAGGAGTTACGGACATTCTAAACTCACCGATAAAAGATGAAAAATCACATTTTTTGAGACAGAAAAGAAAAAACTTCGCACCTTCCGAAAATGATGTCACCCAGGTGATGTCACCTGGGTGACACCACTTTTCGCTAGGAATTTCGCCCGTGGCGTATTTTGGTCGAAATGACCAAATTTTACTCCCCCCAAACCTATAAATAGGGGGGGTGGGGGGGGTACGAGTAAAAGAGGAGTTTTGGTGAGTTTTTTTTTTTTTTTTTGAGAAAATCTCACCCACTCTCTCTCTCTCTCTCTCTCTCTCTCTCTCTCTCTCTCCCCCCCCTCTTTGTGATATTTTCACCCCATTCTTCGTGAATACACCGAACCCCTGCAGAAATTCAAAAAACCCTAGTCTATTTTGTTTCTAGAAGAGAGAAAGCAGATAAACTCTAGGTAGTTCACACCGGGCGTCGGTATTCTGCCGAAATTCAGAAGGTTCGGAGCGACATCTTTCAAATAAGAACCTTTGTTCTGCTGAAATCTCGACAAACTCGAAGCCCCTACGCCAAGACAGCGCCATTGCTCTGCCTAATTTTGGAGAACCCAAGGCCCTATTATCTAAATAGCACCGTTGTTCTGCCGAAATCTCAGTAAACCCGAAGTCTCTTCGTCAACATAGCGCCATTACGCCACTAATTCTCCGCAGCCTCGGAACCCTCCCTTTCAAGAATAGTGCAGCTACTCTGCCTATTTCTCCTCAGCTTTTGGTAAAATTACATTTATTTATCTGCTTTATGTAATTTCCTTTACAAAGTAAGGTACGAGATGGTGATATTATAAGATCCTGACTCCCGTTGCCCGGATTTTATAATATAAATTCCTCCACCTTTCTTTTACTTTCTGTAATTTCCTTTACAAAGTAAGGCACAAGGTGGTGACATCATAAGATCTCTGACTCACGTTGCTATCAGAAGTTATGATATAAATCCCTCTACCTTTTTTTTACTTTTTGTAATTTACTTTACAAAGTAAGGTACGAGGTGGTGACATTATAAGATCCCGGGTCCTGTTGCCCAGATTTTATAATATAAATCCCTCTACCTTTCTTTCTGCACTGTCTTTTTCCGTTTGTTTTAAGTTAACTTGATCGTGAGTAGTTGTGAGATCTTCCGAGATCTGTATACAAACTTATGACATCGATCAGGATAACTAACGCTTATTTTTCATTTTTTTTGTAAATTCATCTTTATTTACATCCCAGAATTAAGCATAACCTAAATAAATGATAAAAAGATAAGTTATCCTGGTTTAATTCTTGAAAGAAAAAATGCCAATCTAAGTCAAGAGATCGGATTAATCCGGGCAAGAGGGTGCCTAACACGTTCCCCGATTGTAATCATAACCCTTATCCAGATATCTTTAAGGTCCATGCCTTAAATAAACAGAGCAAAATATAAAGTTCTAGGCCCAGAGCGAAAGAACCCTTTGGTTACTGTTCTTCCAACGCAATTCAAGTATCTTTACTCATTTCATTGGAAGAACAGGCAGCGGGTCCTAGGCCCTAACCTAGGTGGCGACTCAGAGTTTCTCTTTCTTGCGAAGTTAGGATTTCGGTCCCAAGTCCGCAAGAACGCAGATCAAACTAACACCCCCTGAGAACCTGATGTGGTAATCCCTTGCCGTCCTGCGCGCAAGGAAAAAAATTGGCTCCCACAGACTGACGACTTTGCTTGGGATATAACATGATAATTTCTTTCAGCAGACTTGCTTACTGAAAATAAAAAAAAGGCTATAGCTCTGAATTGACATGACTTTGCATTTTCGAAAAAATTCAACCAAATATCTTGGCTTTTCGCCTTTATTAGGGTTACCCTTAACCCGATGTAGACTTTAGGGGTATCCGCAAGTTTTCGGAAGTTGCGGACGCACCTAACGTGCAAAATAAAATAAGTGTTAGACTTACTTTCCAGTACCATATACTTGTCATATACTTCTTCTGCAAGGATTGCAAGAGCCAATCCTCAAAATTGCCGCCAATTGAGCGAAAATGCCCCAGGAGGCACCTAGGCTTACCCATTTATTCTATGCAAACACGCACACACCATTTCGGATTTCATCACCCGCTTGCATACCTATTACACTCGGGAGTGACTAGCACTTGGAACGGATTCGGTAACATTTCTGATTTCATCATTCGAGCGCCGCTGGTCTCGTCTCCATATGATGTGAAAGCACCACCTCTTCGCACGTCGCCCTTGTGGTGGCATTAAAACGATGATGTACTAAACTTTCCGCCGCGCTGGGGCGCAACTGGCAAGGGTTTTTTAATCACTTTGGCGAAAGGAATCTTCAAGCCTTTAACACACTACATAAGCTCAAAATACGCACGTAGTTGTTATCATGCCTGTATAGGGCATGCTGAGCTTAGAGTTAGGCAAAGCATACCAGTTAGTTACTCTTGAGAGATGTGAGCGTCTTCCAAAATAAGAATACACTAAACCTTTGGCCCACCTCGGGCATGTCGAGCGAGTCTAGAAAGGTGTCCCCGGGTTGCCTTTTCTTGCTAGGGATGTCATTACCGTAGCCCGATGCGCAAATGGTCGCAGCTTATTTTACCCAAAACTGGAGGTTATTGTCTAACCTGTAGTTTTGTCTAGAGTCATGTTTGCAAACCCATATCATCATATTCCTTGGATAAGCAACCATTTTACCCTGGAGGAGTGTCCATTTTACGGTTAATGCGCTTAACCAAAAGACCCTCATTCCGGTCCCATCTTTCGAAGGTTATTGTAATCCCTCAATCATCTTCCTATCCAGACCATCTTGGTCTCAGCCTCATCAAGCTCTACTGTTTAATGAGTTTAGACCCGTCCTGACCATCATTTTGGAAAAGGCGGCAGAGCTCTGCTCAAATAAATCTATCTCTTCATATAGAGGTAGAAATATCCAGACCGTCTTGGTCTCAGCCTCACCAGGCTCTACTACTTTTTTGTGTCTCGATCTGTCCTAAGTATCATTATAGTTATGACGGCAAAGCTCTGTTCAAATAAAGTCTATCTATCCTTAGACTTGGCCTGACCACCTTGATCAAATCCTTTTTTTAGTTGTCTTATCAGACAGAGATAGACCTTCCCCGACCTCTGTTATGGTCAAAAGTGGCAGAGTGCTGCCTAAATCAACTCGTCTTCGTGTACGAAGATAATCTTGTCATGATCATTTCTATGGTCACAGTACCCGAGCTCTGCTCAATCCAAGTCAGTCTTTTCGAAAGGTTAGACTCATCCCGACCTCTGGCACGATCTTTATTGTCCCCGGTTTCATCCTTCACCAATTTCAAACATCTTAAATTTGTCAAATTCAAGTTCACTTCAAATTCAAGTTTGTGTCAAATTTCCAAAGTCATCAATCTTTGTAAGACCCCTGAGGCACTCTATGTTTACAACTCAATACAAAGTTTATTCCTCCAGCTTATCCCGTTCTCCATTTTTCCAATTCCCTAGTTTCTCCTTCTCTAATTCCTTAGTTGTCTAAATCCTTGAGTATTCCAAATCCCCTGTTGTTGAAGTCATCAATTCATCTCAATCAAAGCCGTCTCTACCAATCATTCTTTCTCAATCGATCAATCACGCAATCTAAATCTCAGTCCTATTCATAACCTCACTCTTCATTAAGCAGAATCCAATCCAATTTCTTTAATCATCTTGAACCCCAGGCTCGCTCGCAGCAAGGTCAATCTTTTAGCCTCTTGTCTCGCTCGCAGACAGGCTAATTCCTTCCGACCTCCTGTCTCACTCGCAGACAGGTCAATCCTTGTTAGTCCAAGGGTTTAACAAGTACTCCCATCGACATGTTTTGATGATTAACAAACTCAATTTGATATAAAAAGGTTTTATGTACTAATGATTTCCATTGGCTAAGTTATTGTGTTCATAACTTTAGTACATTCAAGATTGCACAAGAAATGGCAAAATCATTCAAGCTCAATGTGAGATCAAAGGCATGAAGAAGAAATCATCATCAATGGCAAACTAACACAAAGGCAAGACCTGATCATTCAGAGAATAAGGTTGAATTCAAGCTCTACAAGAATGAAAATCAAGTCAGAAGCTCAAGCATCAAAGGAGTTGATTGAAGACAAGTCAAAGCCTCTTCAAAGTGCCAACAAGATTGAAGACCAAGCTAGTTTAAAATGTATATGGTCTATCATGTATAGTCTAGGTCAGAGGCACAAAAGAGTGTTTAAAATTAACCTAAAATGAACCTAATTGGACAAGTGAATGATCATGGTGGTGTCCTTCCTCTTTGGACCCACACGACATTTCATTTGACAAGATATATGTGAATTCCGAAGGCCCAAAACAAATCAACAACCAAAACTCAAAATACTGCTGAAATAGCCTTCTCGGAATTCCGAGAAGAAGTCTCGGAACTCTGAGAAAGCCCCTGTTTGAAAAAATTATAACGTAACGGTCAACTCGGAATTCCGTGCATGGACTCCGAGACGACCGTTGGGGAGTCTAAAAAGACCATATTTTTATCTCCCCTATATATATGAACCTTGGGGCTTTTAAGAAAAAATGAGTTAACCTAACATTCTAAGAGCATTCAAAGGCATTAATACTCATTTTCTTCATGATTTTCACTCTCCCTCTCTCTCTTGTGCTTTGACCTTAGATTATTCTTGAGAGACTTTAGGCTTTTCATTTGTACATCTTTTTCTTGTGAGAGTGAGTGTGCATTCTACTTGTAATCAGCCTACTAAGAGGCAAGTGAGTTAAACCCTTTTCACTTCATTGTATTTGGCGACAAAGGGCGCCGTAGAAGACCCTTGGAGCTTGGAGCTCGGATTGTACAAGGCGAAAGGAACGCCGTATTTAAGTTCCTTGGAGAAGATAGTGGAAACCTCAAAGAGCAAAACTTGAGAAGAGTGGAGTAGGTCTTTAGTTAAGACCGAACCACTATAAAAATCCTTATGTCAATCCTCTTTGTCTCTTCACTCCTTCTCATGTGGTAAGCTCTTTACTTTTATCTTGAATCTTAATATTGATTTTCTAATCGATTCAAAACTAGTGCAAAAAAAGTTTTCAAAATCCTTAAAATTTTAAAAGAAACCCAATTCACCCCCCTCTTGAGTTGCTAAGTGAAATTTCACTTGGTATCAGAGCTTAGGCTCTTACATAGGATTTCTCTTTGAAAACCTACAAGGGAAAGATCCAAATGGCAACCTTTTCTCGTAGCAATGAGGGGCAATCCACTACTAGACCTCCCTTCTTTAATGGCTCAAACTATCCATATTGGAAAGCTAGAATGAAAGTGTGTTTGAAATCTTTAGATTTTGACGTTTGGAGAGGCATCCAAAATGGATATAAAGAACCTAGTATTGATATGGACCTATGGGATGATAATGAAAGAAAAGAGTCAACTGTCAATGGGAAAGCAATGAATGCCTTGATTTGTGCCTAATCTCGTGAGGAGTTCAATCGAGTTTCTACTGTTGAAACTGCTAAGGAGATTTGGGATATGCTAGAGGTAGCTCATGAAGGGACAAATCAAGTGAAAGAGTCCAAGATGAATCTTCTCTTTAAAGAGTATGAACTATTCATGATGGACCCTAATGAAACCATTGCCGAAATGCATACTAGGTTCACAAATATAACCAATGGCTTGAAATCACTAGGTAAACTGTTGTCCAACAAGGAATTAGTTACTAAAATACTTAGGTTATTACCTAAAGATTGGGATCCCAAGGTCACCGAAATCGAAGAAACAAAAGACGTATCAAAAATGGGCTTAGAAGACTTAATAGGTTCTTTGATAACTTTTAAAATGGTTTTAAAAGGAAGAGAAACTTTAAACAAACAAAAGGAAGATATAAAAAAGAAAGGAATAGCTTTTAAAGCAAGAGTTGAGAGTGAAGCAGAAGAGAGTGAAGAAGACATACAAGATGATGATCTTTCTCTCTTCACCATGAGATTCAAGAAATTTCTCAAGTTCAAGAGAGGAGGCAACTGTAGCCAAGGAAGAAATAGGTCTTCAAGCAAAGAGGAGATGAGATGCTATAAGTGCAACAATGTTGGTCATATAAGGCCAAATTGCCCACTCATCAACAACAATGACAAGAACAAGAAGAATAGAAGAAGTGGCAAAAAGGCTTTGTGTGCGGTGGCTTGGGATGAAGGGAGTGCTTCATCCGAAAATTAATCCAACGGAAAGGATGAAGATGATCTTTGCTTCATGGGACTCGCCGATGTGACACAAGACATCTCCGTATTCGAGGTAAATGATGTTGATGATATCTCTCATGAATTTTCTACTGATGAACATTAATAACTTGTGAAAAACTTCATGAAAATTTAGATTTACAACTTGCCAAAAATAAAATAATGAAAAAGTCCTTGCATGATATAACTAGAGATTTTAGATTTACGAAAAAGGAATTTGATTTGCAAACCAATACATGTGAAAACTAATTTTGGAAAACAAAGCCTTGAATGAAGAAGTAGACAAATTAATTTTTAAAAATAAAAGCTTGAAAGAGAAAAATGAGGAACTTGTTTTGAAATGCAAAGAACTTGAGTTAACGTTTAGAAAATTTTCATATGGAAAGATTAAACTAGATGAAATTCTTGAAAATAAGCTTGTTTCTCTAGAAAAAGTTGGTCTTGGATACCACCCCTTTTCTGAAGGAGAAGCCTCATTCAAGAATAAGTTTGTAATGTATTCTTTTCACATGCATGCTAGCACTAGTGCATTTATTCCTACTTGTCACTATTGTGGTAGAATAGGACACTTAAGATTTGAATGCATTATTAAGAAATCAAAAGCATCTAAGTTTATTTGGGTGAGAAAGATGAGCTCTATGATGTTGCTAACCTTGAAGGACCCAAGAAAAAGTGGGTACCAAAAACTTCAACATGAGCTTTGGTTCTTGTAGGTGTGCTTGAAAGGAAAACCCTCAAAGGACAAATGGTTCTTGGATAGCGGTTGCTAAAGGCACATGACGGGAGACCAAGTTCGCCTTCGTCACCATGAGCCACCAAGGAAATGTCACATTTGGGGACGATACAAGAAGCAAAATCATCGGTGAAGGTACCATTAAAATTAAGGATATTAAAGTTGAACATGTTTTGCTTGTTGATGGTCTTTCATTTATTTTGATAAGCATTAGTCAACTATATGATCTTGGTCACAAAGTTCTTTTTGAAAACTAAGAACAATGAAGTTGAATTTGTTGCTTATAGAGATGGTAATATATATTCATTAGAATTAGAAGACCTTGAGAATCAAAACATTCAATATCTCTCCGCCATGGAAGATAACCCTTGGTTATGGCATAGGAGACTTGGTCATGCTCATATGGATTTGATTTCAAGATTGTCTTCTAAGAATCTTGTGAGAGAGTTACCTAAACTCAAGTATGTTAGAGATAAATTTTGTAGTGCTTGCATTCATTGTAAACATGCTAAAGACTCTTTTAAACCCATAAGTGTATTATCTACCTCTTGTCCACTACAACTCATTCACATGGACCTATTTGGTCCCATGAAGACTCGTAGTATAGGAGGAAGTAGATATGCATATGTGATTGTTGATGACTACTCTAGGTTTACTTGGGTGTTGTTTTTAACTAGTAAAGATAAAACCTTCAAGAAATTTGTCAACTTGTGCAAGAGAATTCAAAATGAACAAGGGGTTTTATAAATGAAATTAGAAGTGATCATGGAACTGAGTTTGAGAACATTGAGTTTGATACCTTTTGTACTGAAAATGGAATGAAGCACAATTTCTCGGCTCCAAGAACTCCCCAACAAAATGGGGTAGTTGAAAGAAAAAATAGATCACTTATTGAAATGGCTAGAACCATGTTAAATGAGCACAATGTTCCAAGAAACTTTTGAGCGGAAGTCGTTCACACGGCTTGCTATATTTTAAATAGAGTGCTCATTATACCTCACCTTAACAAAACACCTTATGAACTATGGCGTGGAACACCCCCTAAAGTTAGCTATTTCAAAATTTTTTGTTGTAAATATTTTATTTTAAACAAGAGAGACACCTTGCACAAGTTTGATTCAAAATCCGATGAAGGTATCTTCTTAGGCTATTCAACCCATAGTAAAGCTTATAGAGTCTATAACAAAAGAACTCAAATTGTTGAAGAATCCGTGCATGTCAAATTTGATGAATCATTTGAACCTCCTAAAGTCATTGATGAAGATGATGATGGTGCCAATCTTCTAGAGTCTCCTAGTCAAGTAGAGTCTCTTGTTCAACCCTTAGAAAATCTTGATTTAGAAGGTCAACCTATAGAAGAGGTTGAAATAGAAGGTCCTCCCAAACATAGTAGAATCATGTCTAGTCACCCTTCTACTCCAATCATAGGTAAAACCTCACAAGGAGTCAAGACAAGATCTCACTATAAGAATGTGTGTGCCAACATGGCATTTATCTCCCAAATAGAACCCAAGTCCATAAAAGAAGCCGAAAATGATGAATTTTGGATGGTTGCTATGCAAGAGGAACTAAACCAATTTGAGAGAAACAAAGTATGGAGGTTAGTTCCTAGGCCTAGTGATCACCCGGTTATTGGGACTAAATGGATGTTTAGAAACGAACTCAATGAGCATGGAGATATTGAAAGGAATAAAGCTAGATTAGTAGCCCAAGGTTACAACCAAGAGGAAGGTATCGATTACGATGAGACCTTTGCTCCGGTTGCTAGATTGGAAGCCATAAGGATGCTACTTGCATTTGCATGCCATAAAAACTTTAAGTTGTATCAAATGGATGTGAAGAGTGCATTCCTAAATGGGTATATTATGGAGGAAGTTTATTTTGAACAACCTCCCGGTTTTGAGGATTTCAAATACCCTAATCACGTATATAAGTTGGACAAAGCCTTGTATGGACTAAAGCAAGCTCCTAGAGCTTGGTATGAGAGGCTTAGCTCATTCCTATTAGAGAGTGGCTTTCAAATGGGCAAGGTTGACAAAACCTTGTTCATTAAAATAAAAGGAAAAGATATGCTTATTGTTCAAATCTATGTGGATGACACAATATTTGGTGTTACCAATGATAAGATGTGTGAAGAATTCATACAATCCATGCAAAAAGAATTTGAGATGAGTATGATGGGAGAACTTACCTATTCTCTAGGGCTTCAAATCAAACAATGTAAAAATAGAATTTTCATCAACCAAGAGTAGTATACTAGGGAACTCCTTAAGAAATTTGGCATGGATAGCTCACAAATTAAGCCAACTCCTATGAGCAACTCCACCAAATTAGAAAATGATGAAATTGGCAAACCGGTTGATGAGAAGAAGTTTAGAGGAATGATAGGTAGCCTATTATATTTGACCGCTAGTCGACCGGATATAATATTTAGCGTGTGTATTTGTGCTAGGTTTCAATCGGCTCCTAAAGAGTCTCGTTTGAGTGCCGTAAAGAGGATATTCAAATATCTCAAGAGAACTCCCTCTCTAGGTTTATGGTATGAAAGATTGAATGAATTCAACCTAGTAGGATATTCGGATGCCGACTTTGCCGGTTGTAGAATTGATAGAAAAAGCACAAGTGGCACATGTCAATTTCTAGGAAGATCTCTAGTCTCTTGGTTTAGCAAAAAACAAAACTCCGTAGCCTTGTCTACTACCGAAGCCGAATACATTGCGGCCGGAGATTGTTGTGCACAAATCCTATGGATGACGAACACTCTCATGGACTGCAATCTTGAATTTAGCACTGTTCCAATCCATTGTGATAATACAAGTGCAATTAACTTGACAAAGAATCCAATTCAACATTCTAGAACCAAGGACATAGAGGGAAGGCATCATTTTCTAAGAGATCATTCTGAAAAAGGAGATATATCCATCAAGTATATCCATACCAATGATCAATTAGCGGATATCTTCACTAAACCCCTAAATGAGGATAGATTTTGTGACATTAGAAGTGGACTCAACATTTAGAGTTTGAATCAAGTTAAAGAGTTTGACAATGATTAATGAGTGGGTGTTAATGTTCTCTCTATATATGTATATATATATGTATCTTTATTACCCGTGTTTTGATAGTGAGTACATGATTCAAGATGATCAAACCTTAAATCTAAAACTCACTCAATTGGTGCCCATAGCCCACTTTGTTCAAAGGGGGAGTTGGCATCGTCACTCTAATCAAGACACTTAAGACTTTGGCCATGTGCCATCATCAAAATCGTGGTTAAGTCACATGTGCAAATCATGCTTTGAAATTGTTGTGACAATGTTTTATTAGGAATATATATCTATAATCAGTGGCTTGAATGTGTAATGTCATGTATATGTATTGGCTGGCATGTGTGTCGTACATGACGTATCTTTTCTAAGCGTACCATTCCCAACATTCATGTTAAAAAAAAAAAAAACTACTACTCGGAACTCCTAGAAAATTCTCGGAATTCCGAGATCGGAACTTCGAGAAATTTCTCAGAATTCCGCAGTAAGCCAAGAAACAAAAAAAAATTAACTCTTGGAATTCCGCAGTAAATAGAAACAAAAAAAAAATTTTTGTTTCTCGGAATTCCGTAGTAAACAAAGCAACAAAAAAAAAATTAACTCTCAGAATTTTGAGAAATTTTCTTGGAACTCCGAGAATCGGTCCAGGCGTGTATAATTCCCGGACCGACTCGTTTTTTTTTCATTTTTTTAGTTTCTTTCTTTCTTTTCCTCCTTTCTCTCCTCCCTCTCCAAGCCCTACCTTCTTTTTCTTCTTTTTCCTTCCAAATCCACCCATCCTCCATCTCCTTCTTTCTTAGAAACCCTAGATTTCTCTCCTAAACCGTGCAAACTCTATCTTTTTTTGTTCCCTTTCCTTCCTTCCTTCCAACCCTTTTTCTTCATTTTCTCCCCTTCTTTCATCATTTTCTTCCATCTAGGGCTCCAAACCTTAGTTCCCAACCATGCCTAGAATGAAAAATCTTCCCCGTGGTGGTTCCTCCGGTGGGCGAGACGATGAAGGGCCATCAAGGAAGAAAGCCAAGGCTAAAGCTCCGGTTCCGGAACTCGAGGTTATTCCCAATTCATACTTCTCTTCCGCACACGCCAATAATACATGGCCAACACTGGCTACTCGGAGCATCCTCATCAGCCGATACATTGAGCCCGACATTCTCCAACATTTCAACCTTCAAGCACGATTTGATGCCCTTGGATGGACCCAATTTCTTCATCTCCACAAGCTTGTCTACCCTAGGTTAGTTTGTCTTTTCTATACCAATCTCACTATCACTTCCTCTTACTTCCAAATGGAATCTCGTGTCAAGAAAACCCACATCAAACTCACTATTCATCAACTTGCTGAGATTCTCGCGATTAGTTTTGAGGGCTTTGACCATTACTTTTGCCCGGACAATGGGATTCATTCCCTTCCAGATCTTAATCATGATACTGTGTTTGGCCGAATTACCAAGCGCTATAGGCCCAACATGCTTGTGCAAACTTCTAACCTCATACCCGTGGCCAAAATGCTTCATAACTTCATGTTCAACAACTTCACCCCACGCGGTGACATGACCGATGCCATATGACTCCTTGAGGCCTACCCATATATTGCATCCTTAAGGGTCGCAGGCTTTGTCTATCATACATCATCTTTTGCTTCATGTTCCACACTCTTTCTCGATCCCGCGCCTCACTGCTGTATGACATGCTCCTTACCTGTGTATTCCGCCACTTCGGTATCGCTCTGGAGGGTGAGGCCACCGACACTCCTACTGCTCCTTTTGACGATCAGACCTTCCGGCGCATGGAACTCGCCAAAGAAGTTGTTGCCGTTGACTCTGATGAAGAAGTTGCAGAAGATCACGATGACGACAGAGAAGGAGAGGAGGATCTGGACACTCAGGCCTTTGAGGCGCCCTATCCATCTCAAGATTTCTCTCAGGACTTCGCATCCATGCAGGAGGCTCTTGAGCGATCCATGACCACACAGTTTGAGCTGCTCACTACCCATGTTGACACAGAGATGTCTACTCGATTCCAGTCCCTCTCCACTCACGTCGACGACCAGTTCACTGCCCTTTATCAGTACCTCTCCGGTGGTCCGTCGAGTCAGCACTCGGGCAGCTCCTCTTGTTATCAGCCACCGCCTCTTCCAGAGAATAGATGGCTTTAGTTCTCTGATGCTGGACATCGTTTTGATCAGACTCTTCTGACATATTAGGATTATCTATATGTTTGTATTTGGCTAGGTTGTATGGATCCTATTTGGATGGATGCTTATATGTTCAGTTGGATCATTTTGGGCTGTATTAGCTTTATATTTCTATAACTGATATGTGATGGTTGGATCCCTTTGATGTATTAAGCTTATCTCTATCTAGATGTTGCTTAGTCTGCCTTTGGATGATGTATTGTGGATGCTCTTTTAATGTACTTTGACTGGTTGTATGTGCTTGGTTGTCTGACATTTCACATCATCCATCTATATATCTATTTGGTTTGTTTTGCGTTGTGCTTATCTGTTCTATTCCTTTTTGCTCGCATACCTTGTATTGTGATTACTTTCTCTATTGCATTGCCCTTTACTTGTCTCCTTGGTTCTCACATGCCCCCGTTCCTTTTGTTCCACCTTTTTGGTGATGACAAAAGGGGGAGAACATTTGAGCTCCCGCGTCATAATAATATGCATACATTGAGGGGGAGCAAAGCTCCATGCTTAAAAATTCTACAATCAATTTCCATCATTAAAATTAATGCTTTAAATGTTCAATTAAATCAATCTCTTAGGAGGAGCATAAATTGTTCTATTCATCCCTCACGGGGGAGTTCTTACCCTAAAGCAAATTGTGTTTGTCATCATCAAAAAGGGGGAGATTGTTAGCCCAAGGGTTCAACAAGTACTCCCATTGACATGTTTTGATTATTAACAAACTCAATTTGATATAAAAAGGTTTTATGTACTAATGATTTTCATTGGCTAAGTTATTGTGTTCATAGCTTTACTACATTCAAGATTGCACAAGAAATGACAAAATCATTCAAGCTCAAGGTGAGATCAAAGGCATGAAGAAGGAATAATCATCAATGACAAACTAACACAAAGGCAAGACATGATCATTCAAAGAACAAAGTTGAATTCAAGCTCTACAAGGATGAAAATCAACTCAGAAGCTCAAGCAAGGCTCAAGCATCAAAGGAGTTGATTGAAGACAAGTCAAAGCCTCTTCAAAGTGCCAACAAGATTGAAGGCCAAGCTAGTTTAAAATGTATATGGTCTATCATGTATAGTCTAGGTCAAGGCACAAAAGAGAGTTTAAAATTAACCTAAAATGAACCTAATTGCACAAGTGAATGATCATGGTGGTGTTCTTCCTCTTTGGACCCACACGACATTCCATTTGCAAGATATATGTGAATTCCGAAGGCCCAAAACAAATCAGCAACCAAAACTCAAAATACTGCTGAAATAGCCTTCTCGGAATTCCAAGAAGAAGTCTGTGAATTTCGAGCTCGGAATTCCGAGAAAATTTCTCAGAACTCCAAGAAAGCCCCCGTTTGAAAAAATTATAACGTAACGGCCAACTCAGAATTTCATGCACGGACCCCTAGACGACCGTTGGGGAGTCTAAAACAATCATATTTTTATCTCCCTTATATATATAAACCTTGGGGCTTTTAAGAAAATACTTAGGGTGTGTTTGGCGTACCGATTGAAATAGCGTTTAAAACGCCGTTTTGCAAAACGACATTTTGGTTCAAAACGGTGTTTTGCCAAACGGCGTTTTCATGTTTGGTTGGCCAGATCAAAATGACGTTTTAAACGGCAAACGGAGGTATTGTGTGTTTGGTTGCAAATGCCCCAAAACGGAGTTTTAGTGGTAAAATGACCAAAAAGGGCATTGTTTGGTTGGCCTCAATGTAACTCAACTACTCTCTCATTAGGCCCAATATTGAAAGGCCATTAGGATCTCATTCAAACACTATTAAAATTAAACATCATTGCTAAAAAAATAAATGGCTATATTGCTAAAAAAACAAAATTGCAAATCCTTTGGGGTTCTTCTCCTTCTTCTTCTCAACAGCTGGATTTGCCGGATTTGACGGACGAGTGGAGGCGCTGAGGCAGTGAGGCGTGAGAGGATTTGCAATTTTGCAAAGTAGATGAAGAAAGTAAGAAACGAGGGTTTCTTTTAATTCTTTTGTCTTTAGAAAATCAAAAATTAAGAGATCATATAATGATATTAGCAGCCCCTTGTTTTGAATTAAATATTAACAATTTAACAAATTTGTGTCCTCCAGAATGATATTAACTCCCCCACTTTTTTGGTATTTGACGTAATGCATAAAATCGCGCGCATATACGTAAAAATGGGTTTTAGTGAGGGCAAACATGTAAAAACCCAAAGCCCAAAAACTCCGTTCAAAACGGCGTTTTGCAAACGGACCTCCCCCCCTCCGTTTGCAAAACACCGTTTTGAGGGTTTCAAACGGTGTTTCAAACGGTGGCTGTGTACCCAAACACTCCCAAACGGCCGTTTAGCCCCAAAACGGTGTTTCAAACGCCAAACGGTGTTTTAAACGGTACGCCAAACACGCACTTAATGAGTTAACCTAACATTCTAAGAGCATTCAAAGGCATCAATACTCATCTTCTTCAAGATTTTCACTCTCCCTCTCTCTCTTGTGCTTTGACCTTAGATTATTCTTGAGAGACCTTAGGGTTTTCATTTGTAGATCTTTTTCTTGTGAGAGTGAGTGTGCTTTTCTACTTGTAATCAACCTACTAAGAGGCAAGTGAGCTAAACCCTTTTGTCTTCATTGTATTTGGCAACAAAGGGCGCCGTAGAAGATCCTTGAAGCTTGGAGCTCGGATTGTACAAGGTGAAAGGAACGCCGTATTTAAATTCTTTGGAGAAGATAGTGGAAACCTCAAGGAGCCAAACTTGAGAAGAGTGGAGTAGGTCTTTAGTTAAGACCAAACCACTATAGTAATTCTTGTGTCAATCATCTTTGTCTCTTCACTCCTTCTCTTGTGGTAAGCTCTTTACATTTGTCTTGAATCTTAATATTGATTTTCTAATCAATCTAAAACTAGTGCAAACAAAGTTTTCAAAATTCTTAAAATTTTAAAAGAAACCCAATTCACCCCCCTCTTGGGTTGCTAAGTGGAATTTCAATCCTCTTAACCTCGGGCTCGCTCGCAGCTAGGTCAATCTTTTAGCCTCCTGTCACGCTCGCAGACAGGCTAATTCCTTCTGACCTCCCATCTCACTCGCAGACAGGTCAATCCTCTTGACATCGGGCTCGCTCGTTGCTAGGTCAATCTTTTAGCCTCCTATTTCGCTCGCAGATAGGCCAATTCCTTCCGACATCCCGTCTCACTCGCAGACAGGTCAATCCTCTTGACCTCGGGCTCGCTCGCAGCCAAGTCAATCTTTTAGCCTCCTGTCCCGCTCGCAGACAGGCTATTTCCTTCCGACCTCCCATCTCACTCGTAGACAGGTCAATCCTCTTGAACTCGGGCTCGCTCGCAGCTAGGTCAATCTTTTAGCCTCATGTCTCGCTCGCAGACAGGCTAATTCCCTCCGACTTTCCGTCTCACTCGCAGACAAGTCAAATCTTCTTGACCTTCAGCTCACCACAGCCAGGTCAATCTTTTAGCCTCGTGTCTCGCTCGAAGATAGGCTAATTCCTTCCGACCTCCTGTCTCACTCACAGACAGTTTATCCTCTTGACATCGAGCTCGCTCGCAGCCAGATCAATCTTTTAGCCTCCTATATCAATCTTGTGAGCTTTGAGAGTTGTATTCGCTTATAAGAGGCTTGAGTGTTCTTCATTTTTTCTTCTTTTTTCATTCATGTGTATTTGAGATTGCAAAGAGGAGTTTCTTGCTTCAAGGCCGGAATGCAACGAAGAAGAACATCTTTGGAGGTGGATTTGTAATACAAAGGTGTGTCCCCATGTTGAGGTGGTGAATGTGTATACGCTTTGTGAGACGGCGTCAAGGAGTTTCACCATAGTGGAGAAAATCCCAAGGAAAGGCGAAGTACTTGGGTAGTGGAGTAGGTCAAGTTGTGACCGAACCACTATAAATCATCGTGTGGTCTCCTTACTCTTCCTCCTCTCTCTTGTGGTGTTGGTAATCTCTTTCCCTTTTATTTTTAATATAATTTGAACAAGGGTTAGAACTAATTAGGCCAAACTCAGTTGCCCTAGCTTTTCAAATAGAAAATTTTGAAAACACCAATTCACCCCCCTCTTGGTTGTTGCCCTTTGGGATTTCACTTGGTATCAGAGCTAAAGGCTCTTAATAGAGATTTTAGATCATAAAATCTACAAGAGAAAGATCCATGGCAACCGATCCTCCTCCATCCTCATCTAATCACCTTCCTCCTCCGCTAGCTCCCTCGGGGTATATTGAGGGTCATGCCTCAAATAGACATCCGTATTTTAATGGCCTAAACTACGGGTATTAGAAAATTAGAATGGCCTTTTATTTAAAATCCGTAGATTTAGAAATTTGGGAGTTAGTCCAAGATGGGTACATTGAACCCACAACGGATAGGAAGGAATGGAGTCCCGCCGACAAGAGAAAGGCTACATTGGATGCCAAGAGAGTAACACTACTATTTTGTGCTCTTTCTCCTGAGGAATTCAATAGAGTCTCGACTTGTAAGACGGCGAGGGAAATTTGGACCTCACTTGAGACAACCCATGAAGGGACAACTCAAGTGAAAAAATTTAAAGTAAATATGCTTATTAGTGATTTTGAAGCCTTTGAGATGCATGAAGGAGAATCTATCTCCAACATGTTCACAAGGTTTACTAATATTGTAAATGAGTTGAATGCTTTAGGAAAAACCTATCCAAATTATGAACTGGTCCAAAGGCTCCTAAGATGCTTCCCTGACTCATTAGATCCAATGATCACGACAGTAGAGCAATCAAAAGACTTGGATACCCTTGAACTAAATGACCTCATGGGTAACCTCATCACTCATGAGATGAAGATGAAGAAGAGGGAAAGCAAAGAAAACGGAAAGAAGGAAGAATCTAGGAAGAAGGATGTGGTTTTCAAAGCCAGGGTGGAAAGCGAAGAAGATGACAGTGAGAGAGAGCTAAGTATGGAAAACCTAACTTTAGAAATGGCTGTCCTCTCCAAACTGATCTCGAGGTTTGAGAAATTCAATCGAAAAAATAGGAGCTCAAGAAGAAGCACCTCCCCAAAGAGAGATAAAGACAGAAGAAGAAAAGATAATGATGATGATCCTATCCGATGCTTCGAGTGTGGCAAAGAGGGGCACATTCGTACGCACTGTCCATTACTGAAGAAGAAGGAAGATAGGAGAAAAGAAAAAGATGACAAGAAAATGAAAAGCTTTAGTTCTAACTGGGATGGCCTGAGCGACACATCAGATAGCAAATCAAGTGGAGACGAGAAATCCAACTTTGTGTACTACATGGCAAGTGATTCCTCCAAACTCAATGTAAGTCAAATATTAGACTCTTTTGTTCAAAGTAGTGATAGTGATAATAGCAATGGTAGTGAAAGTGATAATGAAGACGAACAACCTACCATGAATGAATTAATAAACACTTGTCAAAAAGTCAACAAAGCACTACTTCTTGAAGTTTCAAAAAATCAAAAACTAAAGAAGTCACTTGAAAATATAACCAAGGACTTTGGAAACTTGAAGAATGAGCTTGATGAAAAATCTTCTCTAAATGATAAACTCTTCATGGAAAACACCTTGATTAAAGGATAATATGAAAACTTGAAGTGTAAGTTTGATCATTTAAAAGAAGAAAATGATAGATTGTATATTGATATTGAAGAAATATGTGATGAGAACAAAAAACTTAAATATGAAAATGATAAACTTGTTCTTAGACATGCATGTGGAAAGGACAAACTTGATGAGATTTTGGCGAGCAAGGTTTCTATTGGGAAGCAAGGTCTTGGTTACCAAGATTCCCAAAAGAAGGTTGCTCATAAAATCAAGTTTGTTAAGTCCAAAACCCCTTACAAGAAGTTTAACACTTTCTCTCCTATATGTTATTATTGTGAAAAATTAGGACATTATAATTATCAATGTAGATTGAAAAAATCATCTAACCTTGTTTGGGTAAGAAAGGATAAGTCTATTGATACTAACAATGGAGGACCCAACATAGCTTGGGTACCTAAGGGCAAGACTTAAATCCTTTTTGTAGGGGTGCTTGAGCTCAAGAGCCATAACGGATAAACGGTACCTGGATAGTGGATGCTGAAGGCACATGACCGGAGACCCCACCAAATTCTCAAGCAATGTCATGGGAAATCAAGGACATGTCACCTTTGAAGACAATGGCAAAGGGAAAATCATTGGGGAAGGTACTATTAAATTCAAAGGTCTTAGTATAAAAAATATTTTTCTTGTTGAAGGCTTACATCAAAATTTGTTAAGTATTAGCCAACTATGCGATGTTAATTGTGAAGTTTTGTTTAAAAAAATAAGTGCATAGTTAAGAAAGAAAATGAGAGTAAAATCAAATTTGCAGCGGCTAGAGACGGAAGCCTATATTCATTGGTCCTAGAAGAGCTAGATGACCAAGACGTGAGATGTCTTTCCTCTATGGAAGACAATTCATGGATTTGGCAGAAAAGACTAGGACATGCGAATATGGATCTAATGTCGAGGCTTGCTTCAAAAGAAATTGTGAGAGGTTTACCCAAGTTGAAATATGAGAATGATATTGTATGTAGAGGTTATCAACTTGGTAAACAACACAAAGATTCATTTAAACCCAAGCATATCATATCTACTTCTAGACCATTACAATTATTGCATATGGATTTGTTTGGTCCCATGAAAACATGTAGTCTTAATGGTAGAAGATATGTGTTTGTGATTGTTGATGATTTTTCTCGATTTACTTGGGTTTATTTTCTTGAGTTTAAAGATGAAACGTTTGAAAAAAAAATTATTTTATGCAATAGATTACAAGTTGAAAAAGGTTGCAAGATTTCAAAAATTAGGAGTGATCATGGAATCGAATTTGAAAACATTCACTTTAGTTCATATTGAAAAGAACATAGAATTGATCACAATTTTTCAACACCTAGAACCCCACAACAAAATGGTGTAGTGGAGAGAAAAAATAGGGTTCCTCAGGAAATGGCTAGGTCTATGCTTTATGACAAAAATGTGCCTAGAATCTTTTGGGCGGAAGCCGTTAACACGGCTTGCTATGTCATTAATAGAGTCAAGATTAGGCCACACACTCACAAAACACCTTATGAGCTTTGGAATGATTGAAAGCCTAATATTAAATATTTTAAGGTGTTTAGATGTAAGTGTTATATCTTGAATATAAAAGATAACCTTCACAAATTTGATGCCAAATCCGATGAAGGTATTTTTCTTGGATACTCTACTAGAAGTAAATCATATAGAGTAATCAATAGAAGAACACTATGTGTTGAAGAAGTCATCCATACGAAATTTGATGAACTTAGTGAAGAAATGAAAAGATCACATGATGATGAAGATTATGAGGTTACTCCCCGAAAGACAAACCAAAATGAAATTGAAAATGAAGTGCCTGTTGATAATATTAGCGAAACCTTAGAGACACTAGAGCTAGAAAGTCCTCCTAAAGAGGTTGATGATCAAGGGAAAGGGAAACGGATTCTATCCGGTCACCCAAGTACAAAAATCATCGGTGATACCTCTCAAGGAGTCAAAACAAGGTCTCAGTATAGAAATGTGTGTGAGTTTACTGCATTCCTGTCACATATAGAGCCTAAGAGTATAGATGAGGAGGAGAAATATGATTTTTGGATTATTTCCATGCAAGAGGAGCTAAATCAATTCGAAAGAAATGAAGTTTGGAAATTAGTTCCTAGACCTAGAGACCATCCTGTGATTGGCACTAGATGGGTCTATAGAAATAAGTTGGATGAACAAGGGGAGATTCAAAGGAACAAAGCTCGATTTGTAGCCCAAGGTTACAATCAAGAAGAAGGAATCGACTATGATGAAACCTTTGCACCCGTAGCCCGGTTAGAGGCCATTAGGATGCTTCTTGCATTTGCTTGCCATAAAGGATTCAAGCTATATCAAATGGATGTCAAGAGTGCATTCCTAAATGGATATATAATGGAGAAAGTTTATATTGAACAACCTCCCGGATTTGAAGATTTCAAATTCCCTAACCATGTCTATAAATTGGGCAAAGCCTTGTATGGATTAAAACAAGCTCCTAGAGCTTGGTATGATAGGCTCAGTTCATTCTTATTAGATAAGGGATTTGATATGGGTAAGGCGGATAAAACCCTTTTCATCAAACGACAAGAAAGTGACATACTCATTGTACAAGTATATGTTGATGATACCATCTTTGGATCAACAAATGAGAGTATGTGTAAAGAGTTTGCTCAATGCATGCAAGATGAATTTGAAATGAGCATGATGGGAGAACTCAAATATTTCCTAGGTCTATAAATTCATCAATTAAAAAATGGCATATTCATCAATCAAGAAAATATACAAGAGAATTGATTAAAAAGTTTGGGATGGATAGCTCTCTAATAAAGCCTACTCCTATGAGTACATCCACCAAACTAAGCAAAGATGATCTTGCCCATTTATTGATCAAAAGAAATATAGGGGTATGATAGGGAGTCTACTATATTTGACTGCTAGCTGACCGGACATTATGTTTAGTGTTTCTTTATGTGTTAGATTTCAGTCAGACCCTAAGGATTCCCATTTGCGAGGTGTCAAGAGAATATTCAAATATCTCAAGGGGACTCATAGCCTAGGTTTATGGTATGAAAATTCCAATGATTTTAACCTAGTAAGGTATTCAGATGCTGACTTTGCTGGATGTAGAGTGGATCGAAAAAGTACAAGCGGCACTTGTCAGTTCCTAGGTAGATCCCTTGTTTCTTGGTTTAGTAAGAAGCAAAATTCGGTCGTCTTATCCACTACAGAGGCCGAATATATTGCTGCAAGAGCTTGTTGTGCACAAGTCCTTTGGATGAAGAACACCTTGGAAGACTATTGTCTCAACTTTAAGTGTGTTCCAATCCATTATGATAAGACTAGTACTGTCAATCTAACCAAGAACCCTATTTAACACTCTGGGACAAAGCATATAGAGATAAGACATCATTTTCTTAGAGATAATTCACAGAAAGGTGACATATCAATTGAGTGCATTCACACTGATTCTCAACTTGCAGACATATTCACCAAACCTCTAAGTGAAGAGAGATTTTGTGATCTTATGAGTGGTTTGAATATGTGGTCACTTCAACAGGTAAAAGAATTTTGAACTAGCATGCATATACATATATTCTATATCTTTGAATGATTGTGTGATTGTGGAAAGCATGGTCATGATGTCAACTTAAACTTAAAAGCTACTCAATTTGTACTCTTCGTCCTCTTACCTAGTAAGATGGAGAGTGTACACTCTCATTCTAATTAAGACATCTAATAATTAGGCTTCATGCCTCATCAAGACCATGATCATGTCTATTTCCTCTCTAAGTACTATATGTATCTAGGCATGTATTCTACAAAAAAGGGGGAGAAAACAGTTTTTACAAAAAAAAGGGGGATTTTCACTTGTTTTATCCTTCCCAAATTTTTGATGTGACAAAAGGGGGAGAAGAATGGTAAATTGCTTATGTATCAATGTGTACTCTCACTTGTTTGCTCTTACACTTTTGTGTTCCATGCATATGATTTCCCTAGTCACCATGTTAGCTCTACCTATGCTTATCGTGGACTCATTGTCATTTATTCTAAATTGTGTCATAAATCTTTTAATCTTCATATGTATGATAAGCATATATTGAGGGGGAGGAAAAATGTACATAAATGTTTTATTAAGGGGGAGCCTCCAACCCCATAATCAATTTAGATTTGTCATCATCAAAAAGGGGGAGAATGTAAGCCCAAGGGTCATCCCTCTCTTGTTTTGATGATCAACAAACCCAAATTGATGGTAGTTTGCTAATGGTTGCTCTAGTGTTGTGATTAAGACAGAGTTCATTCATGTCAACACTTGGAACAAGAAGAACAAGGGCTAGTCTTGGAGAAAGTCAAGTCTTGGTGGTCATCCTTCAAGCCGTATGGTTTATTGAAGAATCAAGGAAGCCACAAGTGCAAGAATGTAATTGAAGACTATCTCAAGACAAGGAGAAGATCATGCAAGCGCCCAACAAGATTAAAGATCAAGAAGACTCAAGGTTATAGTTTTAGAATTCATGGGAGTCCTCTTGGCATTTAGTGTTTGCATGTTTTGATGTTTTCAAATCATCTTTAAAACCATTTTTCTAGGCCGAGCGCCCACAAAATATTTAAAATAAAGTTTTTAACTCAGGGCCGATGGACCGTGCTAGGCCGAGCAACCGCAGGATGGAACCTGGAATTCCAGGGCATCTCGAAATTTATCGGGCCGGTCGACCGAGACAATACGGTCGACCGCAGATTTATTTTCTGAAAATCAAGAAAGCATTCAGATGGGTATTGGAGGTCGACTGCGACGCCCTCCATCGACCGCAGAACTTTTTAAGGCAAAATAATTTTTAGAAACAGTTTGTCCATGGCGGGCGACCACGAAGGTCCGGTTGACCGCGTAAGCCTTTTGAAGCCAAAATATTTTTCAAATAGTTAGCTCTCTGCGGGCAACCATGTTGACCTCGGTCGACCGCGGCGATAAAGATTTTGAAAATAAAAAGAGGCGCTCGATAAGGGCGGGCGACCGCCTTGGCTTGATCAACCGCGACAGCATTGCGAATTAGCCGTTGGGGTCTACAGTGGGTAGGTGTAACCACCCAGTTTTATTATAATTTTGCCCTTGGTTCTTCCCAAATGAACTTGCGCTATTTAAACCCCAACAAAGACCCTCATTACCACCTTTTGAATATTTGAAAAATCAAACTTTGAGCTTTCTCTTGAAAATCAAAAGGATTCTTCTTCAAATCTCCTGAGCATTTAAACTTGCATTTGCCAAGAGGTTCTCCCTAAGCTTTTATTTCAATCATTGGGAGTCTTGTGAGATTTGAGAGTTGTATATGCCTATAAGAGGCTTGAGTGTTCTTCATTTTTCCTTCTTTTTTCTTTCATGTGTATTTGAGATTGCAAAGAGGAGTTTCTTGCTTTTAGGCCGGAGTGCAACGAAGAAGAACATCTTTGGAGGTGGATTTGTAATACAAGGGTGTGTCCCCTTGTTGAGGTGGTGAATGTGCATATGGTTTGTGAGATAGCGTCAATGAGCCTCACCATAGTGGGAAAAATCCCAAGGAAAGGCAAAGTACTTGGGTAGTGGAGTAGGCCAAGTTGTGACAGAGCCACTATAAATCATCGTGTGGTCTCCCTACTCTTCCTCCTCTCTCTTGTGGTGTTGGTAATCTCTTTCCCTTTTATTTTTAATATAACTTGAACAAGGGTTAGAACTAATTAGGCCAAACTCACTTGCCCTAGCTTTTTAAATGGAAAAATTTGAAAACACCAATTCTCCCCCCTCTTAGTTGTTGCCCTTTGGGATTTCAAACCCTTTTCCAAGCATTGAAGAAAATACCAGGCCGAGCAACACAGGTTCCAGTAATTTCTTACTCTATTAAAACTTCTTTCCCAAAAGAAATGAAGAAAGGACCGGACCATGTAACACGAAATCCAGTAATTTCTTACATTATTAAAATCTTTCAAAACAACGGAATAAAAGGCCAGACCGTGGAACACGGAATCTTTCAATTCCTATCCTTATTAAAATCTTTCAAAACAATGAGAGAAAAGGCCAGACCGGGGAACACAGAATCTATCAATTCCTATCCTTATTAAAATCTTTCAAAACAACGGGAGAAAAGGCCGGACCCTGGAATACGGAATCTGTCAATTCCTATCCATATTAAAATCTTCAAAATAAATGGAATCTAAGAAATTCAAAATGACTGATAGAAGAGATCGACTCTTAATGATTTCACTGATGGACTAGTCATCTGTTGCAAGGAATAACTGAAAATGAATGATTTTGATAAAAGATTGGACTCAAGTAACTTGAATGAATTTTTGAGTGTCAACCCCTTTTCAAAGGTGCAAAGCATTCTACTGAAGTTTGAAGATCGCTGGAGTAGATTTTAGACTCCGCTGGGGTAAAGATTTTTTAAAGAAACTCAACTTAAAAGGAGAACAACTTGGCTAAAAAGCTCACTACAAAGGGTGTTCAAACTTCTCTAGTCTCTATTTGATGAGAATATCAATCTCAAGTATCAATGATTGCTTGACATCTTTTATGACGTAAGTTACAAAAGATGCCCCTAGAATGATTACTTTCATGGCAAAATTCATTGGAGAGCAGCACAAAAGGAATGGGCCAAAGGCTTTTGTTAGCCCAAGGGTTCAACAAGTACTCCTATTGAATTGTTTTGATGATTAACAAACTCAATTTGTTTTAAAGGTTTTATACACTAATAATTTTCATTGGCAAAGTTATGATGTTCACAGTGTACCATCCTCAAGAGTGCATGACAAGGGTGAACTCAAGCACAAGAAATGGCAAATCAACTCAAGCACAAGAATGACAAATCAACTCAAGCACAAAAATGGCAAATCAACTTAAAAGTTCAAGCTTGGCTCAAGCATCAATGGAGTTGAGTGAAGACATGTCAAAGCCCCTACAAGGTGCCAACAAGATTGAAGACCAAGTAAATTTAGAATGTAAATGGTCCTTAATGTTTAGTCTAGGTCTATGGCACAAAGGAGAGTTAAAATCAACCTAGATAGAATTTAATGGGTTTGTGAATGTTCATAGTGGTGTCCCAACATTGTTGGACCCTCATGACATTCCATTTATCTTGAAAAATCAAAGTTCCAAAAGCCCAAACAAAAACAGCAAAAATATAAGGAAATTCTGCTGTTCGTAGGCTTCTCGGAACTCCGAGAATTGTTCCAGGTTCAAAAAAATATGTCGCTCGGAGCTCTGAGCCCGGAGTCCGAGACGACCGTTGGGGAGCGAAATTTTGTGTTTTCTTTGCCCTCCCTATATATATGAACCTAGGGACTCTTGGGCTTTTGACCTAAGGATTTTACAAAGATTTCAAGAGCACTAAAAACCATTTATTCTCCTTCTCTTGAAGATCTTCACTCTCCATCTCTCTCTTGTGCCATTTACCTTAGATTATTCTTGAGAGACCTTAGGACCTTCATTTGTTCATCTTGTTCTTGTGAGAGTGAGTGAGCTTTACCTTAAATTAGCCTATCTAGAGGCAAGCAAGCCTTTTCATTTCATCTTCTTTGTATTTGGCACAAAGGGCGCCGTAGAAGACCCTTGGAGCGTGGAGCTCGATTTGTACAAGGCGGAAGGAACGCCGTATTTAAGTTCCTTGGAGAAGATAGTGGAATCCTCAAGGAGAGTAACTTGAGAAGAGTGGAGTAGGTCTTGAGCTAAGACCGAACCACTATAGAAATCTTTGTGTCAAAGCTTCTTTGCCTCTTCACCTCTTCTTGTGTGGTAAGTTTTCACTATTGCTTTGAATACTATTTTTGATTTCCTATTCAATCTAAAACTAGTGCAATCTAAGTTTTCAAAATTCTTAAAATTTGAAAAGAAACCCAATTCACCCCCTCTTGGGTTGCTAAGTGGAATTTCACTTGGTATCAGAGCATAGGCTCTTACATAGGATTTCTCTTTGAAACCTACAAGGGAAAGATTCAAATGGCAACCTTTTCTCATAGCAATGAGGGGCAATCCACCACTAGACCTCCCTTCTTCAATGGCTCAAACTATCCATATTGGAAAGCTAGAATGAGAGTGTTTTTAAAATCTTTGGATTTTGATGTTTGGAGAAGTATCCAAAATGGATATAATGAACCTAGTGTTGATATGGAACTATGGGATGAAAATGAAAGAAGAGAATCCACTATCAATGCAAAAGCAATGAATGCCTTGATTTGTGCCTTATCTCCCGAGGAGTTCAATCGAGTTTCTACTCTTGAAACCGCTAAGGAGATTTGGGATATGCTAGAGATAGCTCATGAAGGGACAAATCAAGTGAAAGAGTCCAAGATGAATCTTCTCTTTAGAGAGTATGAGCTATTCATGCTGGACCCTAATGAAACCATTGCCGAAATGCATACTAGGTTCACAAACATAACAAATGGGTTGAGATCCTTAGGTAAACAATTGTCTAGCAAGGACTTAGTTACCAAAATACTTAGGTCTTTACCTAAAGATTGGGATCCCAAGGTCACCGCCATTGAAGAAGCAAAAGACGTATTAAAAATGGGCTTAGAAGACTTAATAGGTTCCTTAATAACTTTTGAAATGGTTTTAAAAGGAAGAGAAACCTTAAACAAACAAAAGGAAGATACGAAAAGGAATGGAATAGCTTTCAAAGCAAGAGTTGAGAGTGAAGAGGAAGAGAGTGAAGAAGACACACAAGATGATCTTGCTCTCTTCACCAAGAGATTCAAGAAATTTCTCAAATTCAAGAAAGGAGGCAACTCTAGCCAAGGAAGAAATAGGCCTTTAAACAAAGAGGAG
The DNA here is from genome assembly GCF_043159265.1 of Tasmannia lanceolata. Lineage (NCBI taxonomy): Eukaryota > Viridiplantae > Streptophyta > Magnoliopsida > Canellales > Winteraceae > Tasmannia > Tasmannia lanceolata. The sequence goes on along the minus strand of NW_027518688.1, from coordinate 8,141,836 downwards.
ATGAGATGCTATAAGTGCAACAAGGTTGGTCATATACGGCCAAATTGGCCACTCATCAAAAACAATGACAAGGATAGGAAGAATAGAAGACATGGCAAAAAGGCTTTGTGTGCGGCGGCTTGGGATGAAGGGAGTGCTTCATCCGGAAATGAATCCAACGGAAAGGATGAAGATGACCTTTGCTTCATAGGACTCGCCGATGTAACACAAGATATCTCCTTATCCGAGGTAAATGATGTTGATGATATGTCTCATGAATTCTCTAATGATGAACTAATTTTTGCTTGTGAAAAACTTCATGAAAATTTGGATTTACAACTCGCCAAAAACAAAACAATGAAAAAGTCCTTACAAAATGTCACTAGGGATTTCGGGTTCATGAAAAAGGAATTCGATTTGCAAACCAATACAAGTGAAAAATTGATTTTGGAAAACAAAGCTTTGAATGAAGAAGTAGACAAATTAATCTTTGAAAACAAAAGCTTAAAAGAAGAAAATGAGAAACTTGTTTTGAAATGCAAAGAACTTGATTTAACATTTCAAAAATTCTCATGTGGCAAAAATAAACTAGATGAAATTCTTGAAAATAAGCTTGTCTCTCTAGAAAAAAATGGTCTTGGTTACCAACCCTTTTCTAAAGGAAAAGCCTCATTTAAAAATAAAGTTATAGGAAATTTCTCCCACATCCATGCTAACACTAGTGCTTTTATTCCCACTTATCACTATTGTGGTAGAATAGGACACTTAAGGTTTGCATGCAATGTTAAGAAATCAAAAGCAACAAAATTTATGTGGGTTAAAAAGAATGAGCTTTATGATGTTGCTAACCTTGAAGGACCCAAGAAAAAGTGCGTACCTAAAACTTCAACATGAGCTTTGATTCTTGTAGGTGTGCTTGAAAGGAAAACCCTCAAAGGACAAGTGGTTCTTGGATAGCGGTTGCTCAAGGCACATGACGGGAGATGTAAGCAAGTTCACCTTTGTCACCATGAGTCATCAAGGAAATGTCACATTTTGGGATGATACAAGAAGCAAAATCCTCGGTGAAGGTACCATTAAAATTAAGGACATTAAGGTTGAACATGTTTTGCTCGTTGACGGTCTTTCATTTAATTTGATAAGCATTAGTTGACTATGTGAACTTGGTCACAAAGTTCTTTTTGAAAAAGATAGATGTAAAATTTTGAATTCCAAGAATAATGAAGTTGAATTTGTTGCATATAGAGATGGCAATATGTATTCATTAGCATTAGAAGACCTTGAAAATCAAAACATCCAATGTCTCTCCGCCATGGATGATAACCCTTGGTTATGGCATAGGAGACTTGGTCATGCTCATATGGATTTAATTTCAAGATTATCTTCTAAGAATCTTGTGAGAGAGTTACCCAAACTCAAATACATTAGAGATAAAGTTTGTAGTGCTTGCATTCATGGAAAACATGCTAAAGACTCTTTTAAACCCATAAGTGTATTATCTACCTCTTGTCCACTCCAACTCCTTCACATGGACCTATTTGGTCCCATGAAGACTAGTAGTAGAGGAGGAAGTAGATATGTATATGTGATTGTTGATGACTACTCTAGATTCACTTGGGTGTTGTTTTTAACTAGTAAAGATGAAACCTTCAAGAAATTTGTCAACTTGTGCAAGCGAATTCAAAATGAACAAGGGGTTTTCATAAATGAAATTAGAAGTGATCATGGAACCGAGTTTGAGAACTTTGAGTTTAATACCTTTTGTAATGAAAATGGAATCAAGCACAACTTCTCGGCTCCAAGAACTCCCCAACAAAATGGGGTAGTTGAAAGGAAAAATAGATCACTTATTGAAATGGCTAGAACCACGTTAAATGAGCACAATGTTCCAAAATTTTTTTGGGCGGAAGCCGTTCACACGGCTTGCTATCTTTTAAATAGAGTGCTCATTAGACCTCACCTTACCAAAACACCTTATGAATTATGGAGTGGAACACCCCCCAAAGTTAGCTATTTCAAAGTCTTCGGTTGTAAATGTTTTATATTAAACATGAAAGACACCTTGCACAAGTTTGATTCAAAATCCGATGAAGGTATCTTCTTAGGCTATTCAACCCATAGTAAAGCTTATAGAGTCTACAACAAAAGAACTCAAATTGTGGAAGAATCCGTACATGTAAAATTTGATGAGTCATTTGAACCTCCTAAAGTCATTAATGAAGATGATGAAGGTGTCAATCCTCTAGAGCCTCATAGCCAAGTAAAGTCCACTGTTCAATCCTTAGAAACTCTTGATCTAGAAGGTCAAACTATAGAAGAATCTCAAGTAGAAGGTCTTCCCAAACATAGTAAAATCATGTCTAGTCATTCTTCTACCCAAATCATAGGTGAAACCTCACAAGGAGTGAAGACAAGATCTCACTATAGGAATGTTTGTGCCAATATGGCCTTTATCTCCCAAATAGAACCCAAGTCCATAAAAGAAGCTGAAAAGGATGAATTTTGGATGATTGCTATGCAAGAAGAACTAAACCAATTTGAGAGGAACCAAGTATGGAGGTTAGTTCTTAGGCCTAGTGATCACCCGGTTATTGGGACAAAATGGGTGTTTAGAAACAAACTCAATGAGCATGGAGATATTCAAAGGAATAAAGCTAGATTGGTGGCCCAAGGTTACAACCAAGAGGAAGGTATCGATTATGATGAGACCTTTGCTCCGGTTGCTAGATTGGAAGCCATAAGGATGCTACTTGCATTTTCATCCCACAAAGACTTTAAGTTATATCAAATGGATGTGAAGAGTGCGTTCCTAAATGGGTATATTATGGAGGAAGTTTATGTTGAACAACCTCCCGGTTTTGAGGATTTCAAATACCCTAATCACGTATATAGGTTGGACAAAGCCTTGTATGGTCTAAAGCAAGCTCCTAGAGCTTGGTATGAGAGGCTTAGCTCATTCCTATTAGAGAGTGGCTTTCAAATGGGCACGGTTGACAAAACCTTGTTCATTAAAAGAAAAGGAAAAGATATGCTTATTGTTCAAGTCTATGTAGATGATACAATATTTGGTGCTACCAATGATAAGATGTGTGAAGAGTTCGCACAATCCATGCAAAAAGAGTTTGAGATGAGTATGATGGGAGAGCTTACCTATTTCCTAGGACTTCAAATCAAACAATGTAAAAATAGATTTTTTATCAACCAAGAGAAGTATAGTAGGGAACTCCTTAAGAAATTTGGCATGGATAGCTCACAAATCAAGCCAACTCCTATGAGTACTTCAACCAAATTAGAAAAGGATGAAATTGGTAAACCGGTTGATGAGAAAAAGTTTAGAGGAATGATAGGTAGTCTATTATATTTGACCGCTAGTCGGCCGGATATAATGTTTAGTGTGTGTATTTGTGCTAGGTTTCAATCGGCTCCTAAAGAGTCTCATTTGAGTGCCATTAAGAGGATATTCAAATACCTCAAAGGAACTCCCTCCTTAGGTTTATGGTATGAACGATCGAAAGAGTTCAATCTAGTAGGATTTTCGGACGCCGACTTTGCCGGTTGTAGAATTGATAGAAAAAGCACAAGTGGCACTTGTCAATTCCTTGGAACGTCTCTAGTGTCTTGGTTTAGCAAAAAACAAAACTCGGCAGCCTTGTCTACTACTGAAGCAGAATATATTGCGGCCGGCGCTTGTTGTGCACAAATCCTTTGGATGAAGAACACTCTCATGGACTACAATATTGCATTTAGTAATGTTCCAATCCATTGCGATAATACAAGTGCCATCAACTTGACCAAAAATCCAATTCAACATTCTAGAACTAAGCACATAGAGGTAAGGCATCATTTCTTAAGAGATCATTCTCAAAAAGGGGATATTGAAATTAAGTACATCCACACCAATGAACAATTGGCGGACATCTTCACAAAACCCCTTAATGAGGATCGATTTTGTGACCTTAGGAGTGGACTTAACATTTGGAGTCTAGATCAAGTGAAAGAGTTTGCACATGAAGCATGAATAGAAGACACAATTATCTTTGTATATGTCTATATATATCTCATATTTTGATTGTGACTACATGGTTTTAGATGATCCAACCCTAACTCTAAAAATCACTCAATTGGTACCCATAGCCCACTTCATTTCAAAGGGGAGTCGGTACCATCACCCTAAATTAAGATACCTAAAACTCTGGCCATGCGCCATCATCTAAACCCTCGGTAAGTCATCTGCGTGTTCATGCATTGGATCATGGTTAAGTTGCAATTCGAAATATCACATGTAACTATGTTCTCCTCACATTCAATTCAAAAAAAAAAAAAAAAAAAAATTCTCGGAACTCTGAGAAAATGGACAGAGGGCTCCTGGAGCATTTCTCGGAACTCCAAGAAACTTTCTCGGAACTCCGAGATTTCTTCCAGGTTGTTCTCGGAGCTCCGAGAATCGGACAGTAGAAAAAAAAAATTGCATGTGTTCTCGGAGCTCCGAGAATCGGGCCAGGAGCGTTAAAACCCCTGGACCCGGTTCATTTTTACTTATTTTTCTCTCCTCTTTCCCTCTTCCTTCCATTTCTCCTAAAACCCTACCTCCATTTTCGTTGTTTTTCTTCCTTTTTCTCCCTACACCTTCCTCCATAACTCTTTTCTCCCTTCAAAATCCCTCTCTTCTTCCCAAAAACCTTTTTTTTCTTCTTCAAATCCTAGAATTTCACCCTTTTTTCGTTCTTTCCTTCTTCCCTTCTCCATTTCTTCTAATTTCCTCCATTCTAGGGCTATTCTCTCTTTTTACACCATTATTCTTCTCTATTTCCCTCTATTTTTCTCTAATTCTCTCTATTTCTCCAAATTTCTTTCATTTTAGGGCTCTCTTCTCTTCTTTATTTTTCTCTCCACCCACATCTTTCTCTCACCATGCCTCCTAAAATCAAAAATCTCAACATTGGAGGCTCCTCCCAAGCTGCAGATCCCGAATACGTTCCTAAAGAAGTTCCCGAGGAAGAAGGGCCTTCTCGGAAGAAGGCGAAGGCGAAGGTTGTGGCGGCCGAGGTTATGCCCAACTCATTTTTCACTGGGGATAAGGCCAAGAAACTCTGGGCCGACGTCGGCACTAGGGGCATCCTCACCGGTAGGTACATTGATCCCCCTATCCTTCAACATTTTGATTTACAGGCCAAATTTGATGCCCTCCATTGGACACCCATCCTTCACCTCAATGAACCAGTATACCCTCGATTGGTGTCTCTTCTACGCCAATCTCACAATTTCTCCTTCCTTCTTCAAAATTGAATCCAAAATCAAGAAAATAGTCATCAAACTCAACTATCACACCTTTGCCACTCTTCTTGGGATTAGCTCTCATGGCCTCTCACACTATTTCTGGCCGGAAGATGGGACACATTCACTTGATGATATCGATCATGACACGGTCTATGGTCGGATTACGCGGCGCTACCGCTCAAATATGCCCGTCCAATCCGCCGACCTCATTCCGGTAGCGAGCATGCTTCACAATTTCATGTACCACATCTTCATCCCTCGTGCTGGGATGCGTGAAGCCCTCAGACCCTTAGAGGCCTATCTTATCTACATCATCCTAGAGGGCCGCCAGCTTTGTCTGCCGTACATCATGTTCCGCTTCATGTTTCAGACCCCTGGCCGCTACCGCTCTTCGCTGCCCTATGGCATGGTCCTCACCCGTGTCTTCCGTCACTTTGGCATCACCTTGGATGGAGAACTGACCATGACTCCAACTGCCCCGTTTGACGATCAAACCTTTAACCGCATGGCTCTGAATCAAGCAGCAATTGACGTTGATTCTGACGATGGAGGCGGCTACGAAGCCGAGGCCCAGGCTGCACCAGCACCCCAGCCATCACAGGATACCTCTCAGTTCTGCACTCGCCAGGATTTGGCTCACATGCAGGAGGCTATTGAGCGATCCATGGCCTCACAGTTCGCGTAGCTGTCTACCCATGTCGACTCTGAGATTTCTGCTCGCTTCCAGACCCTGACTACCCATGTTGATGACCAGTGGGCCGCCTATTATCGCTACCTCTCCGGTGAGCAGTGGGGCCAGGCGCCGGGCAGCTCTCCTCATCAGCCACCGCCTCCTCCGCATCAGTAGATGGCTCGAGTTCTCTGATGTTGGCTCTTGTTTTTGCTCAGATTTCTATTTCTATTCGGCGTATCTATCTGTTTCTATTTTGTATCGATAGTCTTTGGACTATACGTTGGTTGTATGGATCTTTTTTGGGACGTATTAGGTTTATCTACATCTGTCACTATTATGATGTGTCATGAATGCTATGTACGCTGACTGGTTGTATGCACTTTTCTGTATGTCATTTCACATCCTCTATATATATATATTGAAATACTCAAGAGGGGGGGTGAATTGAATTTAACTCAAAATTAGGCCTTTTGAAAATTACCTATGAACCCTAATTGGAATTTTCTTCACTTAGTTAAATATTTGGTTAGTGTAAATAATTAGAAACAAAAAGGAAATGTCAAACCAAAAGTTAATAATGGAAATGCAAGACAAGAAAGAACACACCGATGTATAGTGGTTCGGGCAAAGCCCTACTCCACTCTTCTTAAGATCGTCCTTAAGGATTTCCACTATTGGAGACCTCCACGATGCCCGGCTCCGAGGCGGTTACACTTCCAAGGGATATTAAATGAGGATACCCTTACACCTTTACAAAGACTCTCCTTCTCCGCCGAGTTCTAAGCGGTTGCTCTCTAGGGAATTAAAATAAGGAATGCCCTAGCCACCTATACAAGGAATGAAGATTGAATAGCTTGGCTTCTTCTTGAAAGCTTGAAATCCCAACTCAAATAGATTTGCAAGTTGCAAGGCAAGTTTGGGGAAAACAAAAATCTCAAGCAATAATAGGTTGCAAGTTTTCTTTGATGCTCAAGGATGTTTTCAAATGATCAAGAGAGTAAGAAAAACTTCTCTACATATTGTATTTATAGCCTCTCCAAAGAATATGACCGTTTGGGGGTGGAAATATCAAAATACAAGAATTAATTCAAATCCCAAAGGCTATATTCTGAGCTGTCGCAGGGTTCTCGGAGTTCCGAGAATCATTCTCGGAGTTCCGAGAATTCTCGGAGTTCCGAGAAATATTCTCGGAGTTCCGAGACAACGGCCAGAAGAAATAAAATTTCTACTGGACCATTTCTCGGAGTTCCGAGAAAATGTCCAGACGCTACTGGACCTTTTCTCGGAGTTCCGAGGGAACTCTCGGAGTTCCGAGCTCGGAGCTCCGAGAAAAATCTCGGAGTTCCGAGAAGCCTAAAAATCCGCAGTTTTTGATTTTTATTGCTTGTTTGATTTTTAGCTTTTGGAACTCAACTCCTATGGTTATTTTGGAATGTTTATGAGGGTCCCAACATGTTGGTCCACCACATAACCATTCACTAATCCATTTTAAGTTCTTAAGTGTTCTTTTAAAAAAACAAATTGAAAACACTTTGAAAACGTTTTGCCTTGACTTGAAAATCTAAAGAGAAAGGATGTACAATGATACCTATGCAATCTTCGATCCCTCTTTAGCTTTGGTCTTCAAATGATCTTCCATCTTTGGATGCTTGCTTGAGTGATAATGTGAGCTACACTTAGCTCATTTGGCTCTTGTTTGGTACACCTTTAAGCATGACCAAGTTGAGTGTTGGTTTCTTCAACGATCAATCCTATCTTAAACACAACACTTCAAAGCAAATTGATTAGTATTCAAAAACACAATCAATTATGTTTAGAATCATCAAAACAAGATAGGAGAGTAGACCCTTGGGCTTACAATCTCCCCCTTTTTGATGATGACAAACAAAATTGATTATGAGGTGTGTGTGGAGTGACATAGTAGGCAAGTGAATACTGGAACTCCCCCTCAATATATGCACACATATAAATGATACAAGTTATAAGCAAGTGGTGCATATAGTCAATTGAATAGATAATCAATTTCAAACTTCTCCCCCTTTTGTCATCGACAGAAAGGGTGTAAAAAAAAATTTAGGAGTGGATAACTCCCCCTAAATCAATGCTTATGGTATAAAAATATATAACCAAGTAATGCACATATACCTGTTCATGATCGAGATGTTGACATATGTCAAGATGTTAGGTATTTTAATTAAAGTGAAGATACCTCTCCAACTTAGAAAAACTAAGAAGGCTAAGAATATCAATTGAGTGATTTTTAAGATTAAAAATTTGACATCTCATTCATGCAGATACTACCAAACAAAGATTATATATATAAATACTATATAGATAAGCTGGTTAAAGGCACAAAGTATTTATTTGGCAATTTCTTTGATTTGATCCGCACTCCATATGTTTAAGGCACTTCGGATATAGCAAATTCTATCATCACTAAGGGGTTTTGTAAAGATATCCGCTAATTGTTCTTCAGTGTTGATATATTTTAAGCAAATATCCTCTTTTTGTGAGTGATCTCTAATGAAGTGGTGCCTGATCTCAATATGTTTTGTTCTTGAGTGTTGTATGGGGTTCTTTGTTAAGCTTATAGCACTAGTGTGGTCACATTGGATGAGAATATTGTCCATTTTAATTGCATAGTCCATCAATGTGCTTTTCATCCATAGGACTTGAGCACAGCAAGCTCCAGCTGCCACATATTCTGCTTCTGTTGTGGACAGAGCTACTGAATTTTGCTTCTTGCTAAACCATGAAACAAGTGATTTACCCAAGAATTGGCAAGTCCCACTAGTGCTTTTCCTATCTACTCTACATCCAGCAAAGTCTGCATCTGAATATCCGATGAGAGTGAAGGAAGATGATCTTTCATACCACAGTCCTAGACTTTGGGTTCCTCTTAAGTACTTGAAGATCTTCTTAACTGCTGATAGGTGAGATTCTTTAGGATCCGATTGAAATCGAGCACAGAGACAGACAGTAAACATAATGTCTGGTCTGCTGGCTGTCAAATAGAGCAAACTACTTATCATACCCCTATACAATTTTTGATCCACAGATTTGCCAAATTCATCTTTTTCTAGCTTAGCAGTAGTACTCATGGGAATTCTTGATGTCTTACTGCTATCCGTGCCATACTTCTTTAATAACTCCTTTGTATATTTTTCTTGATTTAAAAATATTCCATTTTTGTATTGTTTAATTTGGAGTCCTAAGAAGTAGGTTAACTCTCCCATCATGCTCATTTCAAATTCATTTTTTATTAAGGTTGCAAATTCATCACACAATTTTTGATTAGTTGAGCCACAGATGGTATCATCCACATAGATTTGGACAAGGAGGATATCATGATTTTCTCTTTTGATAAATAAGGTTTTATCCACCTTTCCCATCTCGAATCCCTTTTCAACTAAGAAAGTGCAAAGCCTCTCATACCAAGCTCTAGGAGCTTGCTTTAATCCATATAAAGCTTTATCAAGCCTGAAGACATGATTTGGATGTTTGAAGTCTTCAAAACCTGGAGGTTGCTCAACATACACTTCCTCTTGGATATAGCCATTTAGGAAGGCACTTTTGACATCCATTTGATATAGTTTAAATCCTTTATGAGATGCATATGCCAAAAGTATCCTAATAGCCTCCATACGGGCAACAGGAGCAAATGTCTCATCATAATCTATCCCTTCCTCCTGATTGTACCCTTGGGCTACAAGCCTAGCTTTATTCCTAGTGATAATTCCATTTTCATCCAATTTATTTCTATACACCCATCTCGTGCCAATGACTGGATGATCACTAGGTCTAGGCACTAGCCTCCACACTTTGTTCCTTTCGAATTGACTTAGCTCTTCTTGCATAGCCATCAACCAATATTCATCATTTTCAGCTTTCTTGATGGATTTTGGTTCTAATTCGGATAGGAACGCCAAATTGTTACTCACACTACGATAGTATGATCTAGTTCTTACTGGCAATGTGGCATCACCTAAAATTTGGGATTCAGGATGATCTACCAATGTTCTCCTATCCCTAGGCAATGAGTCATCATTTTCATTTTCTACTTCCTCACTAGGTAATGTATGACTTGTTGATGCATGAGGAGGAGCACTCAATTTTGGAAAAAGATGTTCAATGGGTTCATCCTCATCATGTGGCATTTCTTGTGGTGTTGGCTCTCTTTCATCAAATGTCATATGCATGAATTCTTCTACTACTAGGGTTCTCCTATTAAATACTCTATATGCCTTGCTATGAGAAGAATACCCTAAGAATATTCCATCATCCGATTTCCTATCAAATTTGTGTAGATTATCTTTGATGTTTAAAATAAAGCATTTACATCCAAACACTCTAAAATAGCTTATATTTGGTTTCAAGTTTTTCCAAAGCTCATAAGGTGTTTTCTTATAAATTGGCCTTAGATATACCCTGTTTATGATATAGCAAGCGGTGCTAACCGCTTCGGCCCAAAAATATCTAGGGAGATCATTTTCATGCAACATAGTTCTAGCCATTTCTTGGAGAGTTCGATTCTTTCTTTCTACTACTCCATTTTGTTGAGGTGTTCTAGGTGCGGAAAAATTATGTTTTATGCCATGTTCATTACAATAAGTGTCAAAATGTACATTTTCAAATTCCGTTCCATGATCACTTCTAATGTAAGAGATAGCAACACCTTTTTCATTTTGTATTTGATTGCACAATATAAGGAAGTTTTCATAAGTTTCATCTTTGTGTGCTAGAAATATGACCCAAGTGAACCGTGAGTAGTCATCCACAACTACGAACACGTACCTCTTTCCACCTAGGCTACTTGTCTTCATTGGTCCAAAAATATCCATATGAAGTAGCTCCAAGGGGTAGGAAGTTGAAATCATATTTTTAGGTGCAAATGAGCTTTTCAATTGTTTTCCTAATTGACAAGTTCTACAAATGTGATCCTTGATGAATTTGAACTTAGGCAATCCTCTAACACTTTCTTTTGAGGAGAGGGTCGAAATGAGATCCATTCCGGCATGACCCAACCTCCTATGCCATAGCCAAGAATCCTCACTAATGGCATTAAGACAAGTCACATTTTGGAGTCTAAGATAATCTAATCCAATTGTGTAAATGTTATTGTCTCTAGAACCTATGAATTTGACTACTCCATCTATCTTATTTTTAACAATGCATTTATCGGGATTGAAGACAACTTCAAAACCATTATCACATAATTGACTAATGCTAATAAGATTATGGGACAAACCATCAACAAAGAGTACATCATGTATGGGAGAGGTAGAGTTACCTATGGTGCCTTCACCTTTGACTTTTCATTTCTTGTCATCTCCAAAGGTAACTTCTCCACCATCCTTGAGTGATAGTGATGCGAATTGAGTGAGGTCTCCAGTCATGTGTCTAGAGCATCCACTATCAAGGTACCATGTGTTCTTCTTGTTATGGCTTTTAAGGCATACCTACATATGAATAGGCAAGTGAGATCCCTTAGGTACCCAAATCTTCCTAATCTTGCTATGTTCATTTGTTTTCACATTAAAGTTCAACTTAATCTTATCTTGTTTAGCATGTAAGCAAGCAACCTTGTAATGACCTTCTAGACCACAATAAAAGCAAATTTTGGTATCTCTAGAAGAAACCTTTTCAAGTTTAGTTTTATAGTTGGATATTGTGGTGTTCCATTTATGTCCAAGTCCACTTTTGTCACTTGACATTCTTTGAAGATTAACAAGCCTATCCAATTTTAATGAACTATTTTCAAATTTTTCAAAGAGTTTCTTTAGTTCATCATACTCAAAAGATAATCTACCATTTTCATGCTTTAGATTGTTGTTTTCATTTGAGAGTTCTTGTCGGTTTTTATTTAAGATTTTGATAGAAGCATTTAACTCATGAATTTCTACTTTGTATTTTTCATTCTTATCATCTAAAAATTCATGATCCTTTTTTAACCAACCAAATTCTTTTGTCATGTTAGCAAGAGAATTTTCAAGTGATGCAATTTTATCAAATTGAATTTCAAGTTCATCATTTGCATTTTGTAGGGAATCAAGAACTTCTTTTAAAACAATAACATCATTTAAAGTGTTTACCTCATTGTTGTCGTTTGTTGAGGCCATGAAGCATACGTTCTTTGCTATCAAGCAATCTTCGCCATCATTTTGTTCGCCTTCGCTATCAATTTCCTCATCCCATGTGGCGGTCATTCCTTTCTTGCCTTCTCTTCTCTTGAAGCGGTTGTTTGAAGTGGGTTCATTGTTGAGTGGACAATCCGGGCGAATGTGTCCAAGCTTCTTGCAACCGTAACATCGTGGTTGAGTGGATCCATCACCGAGTTCTTCTTTCTTCTTGAATGGAGGGTTTGTCCTTCTATTTCTCATCCCTCCCATGTTCCTTTGCAAGAATTTGATCCTTCTTGTTAGGAGGGCAACTTCATCTTCCATGTCTTCTTTTGCATCTTCATTTTCACCTACATTACAAGCAAAAGCAATTCCTTTTCCTTTTTCGATTTTAGTTTCGATTTCGGGTGCTTTTGTTTTGAAAATCATTTCATGGGTGATCAAGGACCCTATTAGTTCATCTAGGTTCAATGTGTTCATGTCCTTGGCTTCGGTGATTGCGGAGGTTTTGGATTCCCAAGACAAAGGTAAGGACCTAAGGATTTTAGTCACTAAATCTCTATTGGAAAATTGTTTTCCAAGACCCCTTAATCCATTTACAAGATTGGTGAATCTAGTGTACATGTCGGCAATTGTTTCATCGGATGTCATTTGAAAGAGTTCGTATTGCCGAAAAAGGTGGTTCATTTTAGATTCTTTTACTTGATTCGTTCCCTCATGGGTGACTTCTAAAGTGTCCCAAATTTCCTTAGCCGAATTCAAATTTGATACTCTATTGAATTCTCCGGGAGATAGAGCACAAATAAGAGAATTCATGGCTTTGGCATTATAATTCGAAGCTTGTTGTTCGGCTTCGGTCCAATCATTTAAATTTCTTGTGGGTAAGATGTATTCATTATTAATTGCTCTCCACATTTGATAGTCTTGGGTTAAAAAGATTTTCATTTTGGTTTTCCAAAAACCATAGTTTGTTCCATCAAAATAGGGTGGTCTAGTGTTTGAATAACCTTCATGGTGTTGAGGGTAGTTTGCCATTTTTAGAATCTTTACTCTAGACCGGTTAGGGTTTTCTAAAAAAAATTAGAGACGAGGCTTTGATACCAATTGAAATACTCAAGAGGGGGGGTGAATTGAATTTAACTCAAAATTAGGCCTTTTGAAAATTACCTATGAACCCTAATTGGAATTTTCTTCACTTAGTTAAATATTTGGTTAGTGTAAATAATTAGAAACAAAAAGGAAATGTCAAACCAAAAGTTAATAATGGAAATGCAAGACAAGAAAGAACACACCGATGTATAGTGGTTCGGGCAAAGCCCTACTCCACTCTTCTTAAGATCGTCCTTAAGGATTTCCACTATTGGAGACCTCCACGATGCCCGGCTCCGAGGCGGTTACACTTCCAAGGGATATTAAATGAGGATGCCCTTACACCTTTACAAAGACTCTCCTTCTCCGCCGAGTTCTAAGCGGTTGCTCTCTAGGGAATTAAAATAAGGAATGCCCTAGCCACCTATACAAGGAATGAAGATTGAATAGCTTGGCTTCTTCTTAAAAGCTTGATGCTCTTTGTACATCCTTGATTGCTCTTCAATGATGGTTGCAAGTGAAAGCTCTAAAATCCCAACTCAAATAGATTTGCAAGTTGCAAGGCAAGTTTGGGGAAAACAAAAATCTCAAGCAATAATAGGTTGCAAGTTTTCTTTGATGCTCAAGGATGTTTTCAAATGATCAAGAGAGTAAGAAAAACTTCTCTACATATTGTATTTATAGCCTCTCCAAAGAATATGACCGTTTGGGGGTGGAAATATCAAAATACAAGAATTAATTCAAATCCCAACGGCTATATTCTGAGCTGTCGCAGGGTTCTCGGAGTTCCGAGAATCATTCTCGGAGTTCCGAGAAATATTCTCGGAGTTCCGAGACAACGGCCAGAAGAAATAAAATTTCTACTGGACCATTTCTCGGAGTTCCGAGAATTTTTCTCGGAGTTCCGAGAAAATGTCCAGACGCTACTGGACCTTTTCTCGGAGTTCCGAGGGAACTCTCGGAGTTCCGAGCTCGGAGCTCCGAGAAAAATCTCAGAGTTCCGAGAAGCCTAAAAATCCGCAGTTTTTGATTTTTATTGCTTGTTTGATTTTTAGCTTTTGGAACTCAACTCCTATGGTTATTTTGGAATGTTTATGAGGGTCCCAACATGTTGGTCCACCACATAACCATTCACTAATCCATTTTAAGTTCTTAAGTGTTCTTTTAAAAAAACAAATTGAAAACACTTTGAAAACGTTTTGCCTTGACTTGAAAATCTAAAGAGAAAGGATGTACAATGATACCTATGCAATCTTCGATCCCTCTTTAGCTTTGGTCTTCAAATGATCTTCCATCTTTGGATGCTTGCTTGAGTGATGATGTGAGCTACACTTAGCTCCTTTGGCTCTTGTTTGGTACACCTTTAAGCATGACCAAGTTGAGTGTTGGTTTCTTCAACGATCAATCCTATCTTAAACACAACACTTCAAAGCAAATTGATTAGTATTCAAAAACACAATCAATTATGTTTAGAATCATCAAAACAAGATAGGAGAGTAGACCCTTGGGCTTACATATATATATATCTCTTTTGTTTTCTGTGCGGTGTGCTTCTATGTTCCATTCTTTTTGCTTGCATACCTTGTATTATGCATACTCTCTCTATAGCATTACACGTTACTTGTTCATTTGCTCTTACCTACCCTCACTCCTTTTGTTCCACCTTTTTGGTGATGACAAAAGGGGGAGAATATTTGAGCTCCCAATGCATATATTAAGGGGGAACAAAGCTCTATGCTTAAAATTTTGCAATCAAATTTTCATCCTTAAAGTAATGCCTTAAATGTTCAATTAAATCAAACTCTTAGGGGGAGCCCAAAGTGTTTTATTCATCCCTAAAGGGGGAGCTCCTACCCTAAAACAAATTATGTTTGTCATCATCAAAAAGGTTGTTAGCCCAAGGGTTCAACAAGTACTCCTATTGAATTGTTTTGATGATTAACAAACTCAATTTGTTTTAAAGGTTTTATACACTAATAATTTCCATTGGCAAAGTTATGATGTTCACAGTGTACCATCCTCAAGAGTGTATAACAAGGGTGAACTCAAGCACAAGAAATGGCAAATCAACTCAAGCACAAGAATGGCAAATCAACTCAAGCACAAAAATGGCAAATCAACTTAAAAGTTCAAGCTTGGCTCAAGCATCAATGGAGTTGAGTGAAGACATGTCAAAGCCCCTACAAGGTGCCAACAAGATTGAAGACCAAGTAAATTTAAAATGTAAATGGTCCTTAATGTTTAGTCTAGGTCTATGGCACAAAGAAGAGTTAAAATCAACCTAGATAGAATTTAATGGGTTTGTGAATGTTCATAGTGGTGTCCCAACATTGTTGGACCCTCATGACATTCCATTTATCTTGAAAAATCAAAGTTCCAAAAGCCCAAACAAAAACAGCAAAAATATAAGGAAATTCTGCTGTTCATAGGCTTCTCGGAACTCCGAGAATATTCTCGGAGCTCCGAGAATTGTTCCAGGTTCAAAAAAATATGTCGCTCGGAGCTCCAAGCCCGGAGTCCGAGACGACCGTTGGGGAGCGAAATTTTATATTTTCTTTGCCCTCCCTATATATATGAACCTAGGGATTCTTGGGCTTTTGACCTAAGGATTTTACAAAGATTTCAAGAGCACTAAAAACCATTTATTCTCCTTCTCTTGAAGATCTTCACTCTCCATCTCTCTCTTGTGCCATTTACCTTAGATTATTCTTGAGAGTCCTTAGGACCTTCATTTGTTCATCTTGTTCTTGTGAGAGTGAGTGAGCTTTACCTTAAATTAGCCTATCTAGAGGCAAGCAAGCCTTTTTCATTTCATCTTCTTTGTATTTGGCACAAAGGGCGCCGTAGAAGACCCTTGGAGCGTGGAGCTCGATTTGTACAAGGCGGAAGGAACTCCGTATTTAAGTTCCTTGGAGAAGATAGTGGAATCCTCAAGGAGAGTAACTTGAGAAGAGTGGAGTAGGTCTTGAGCTAAGACCGAACCACTATAAAAATCTTTGTGTCAAAGCTTCTTTGCCTCTTCACCTCTTCTTGTGTGGTAAGTTTTCACTATTGCTTTGAATACTATTTTTGATTTCCTATTCAATCTAAAACTAGTGCAATCTAAGTTTTCAAAATTCTTAAAATTTGAAAAGAAACCCAATTCACCCCCTCTTGGTTTGCTAAGTGGAATTTCAGCTTTCATAAATGAACACTTGGGATTACAATGATTTTTCTTTTTTTTCACAAGCACATTTGAGTTTATAAATCTTCGCTTAAGTACACTTGACTTTACAAAGCTTTTCTCAGATACAAGAAACTTGTTTTATTCAAAATCTTCCTCATATTTGTCATCTGCTGCTGCTACAAATAGGCCTAAAAAACCTAGTACCATCTGAACTCTGTTTTGTTTCACATTATCCATGAGAGCTACAAATTCTCTGCTTCTCATAATTTTTTTTTATCTTGGCATTGAGAAAACTTTAACTGAACAAGACTTGGAAATTGACTTTAACTCGATAAAGAACAGACTTTGACGAATAACGAACAAGAACACTGATAGATACTTGACTCAAACACTAAGAGAGACTAAAATCTGCTTTTTAATTTGATAAACATTTTCAAATGGTTAAAAGGTCCACCACTCTTAGAGTTCTTTGAATACCATGTTTAAATATATTTCACCCTCTTTTCAGGATCTCCGTCCTGGTTATTATCCCTTTAGATTGTTTAGTTTCAATTTTCCTAACTCAAAGAGTAACAAAGAAGTTATGTTGGCGCTTACTCAGACATTGAAGAAGAGCCAAAGAGAAAATAAAAGTTCAACTGGCTTTCAGAAAGCTCTGTGCATCATGAAGTCCCTTCCATGACCAAATCGCCCTTTTGAGTTTTTGATTTAGCGGACCGTATGCCTTATATTTTGCCTGGACTGTCTGCCCTTGCAGATTTTCCATCCAGCAGGCTCAGAACCCTGATTTTTGCCTGAGCTGCCCTTTCAGGTTTTCAGCTTAGCAGGTGAATGACCATAACTTTTGCCTAGACCGCCCTTGCGGGTTTCCAGTCTAGCGGGTCTAAGACTCCATCATTTTTCTTTTTTTCTATTTTTTCTACAAACCTGGGCCTAAATACATCATAAGGACTTTCTAGGTAGGCTCAGGTTCAAGAAGGCTAAATCCTAATGTGTTTACATGTAATTGGACCGAATCTAGACCTTTCAGACTGCCTATGTATCCCCAGATCCGCGTAGTTCGCCCATTTGGGTTTAAAGGATTTTTGTTGTTTATTGTGTTTTTTTTTTCAAAAGGTTGCTAGAGATGCGACCGAACCTAAGTTGATCAGGTTGTCTATGTACCCTTAGAAAGGGATCAGGTCATAACGTAATTCAAAGCCAAAAATTAAAAATAAAAAATAAAATGCCCCCTAGTTTGTGGCTATCAAAGAAAATAAGATTTTTATAGGCCTAAAGGGTGTGCAAACGGTTTAAAATATTTGGGATATTGGTTTTAAGCTCGGGACGATCAAAGATGGCCTCCTGGTGTATCAAGCATAATACTTCTTTAATTGATTCAGGTTTGTAGGTTCATTTAATTCTTCTCAATTTTCATCGAGAAGTCTTACGGCTTTTCCAGGCAGCACTTCATCAACGATATAAGGACCAGACCAGTTTGGCCTGAATTTTCCTCTGGGATCATATACCGGTGCCCTGTAGGACTTCAAGACAAGATCTCGAGGCTTTAAGTCGCGGACACAAACTTTCTTGTTAAAAGTTCTCTCAATCCGCATCTGATATCCCTAAATATGGTATAAGGCTCTCGGCCTCTTCTCATCTATCATCTGCAATTCATCGTGTCTAGCTTTAGCCCATTAGGACTCTGGCAAGTCAACTTCCATCATCACTCTCAAAGAGGGAATTCCCAGCTCCACTGGTAAAACTGCTTCCATTCCGTACACCAAAGAATACGGAGTCACACCTGCTGAAGACCTGATCGATGTCCTATAAGCCCACAAGGCATAAGGAAGTTTGTTCGACCAGTCCTCATACGTCTCAGTCATCGTACTGATAATGACTTTGATATTCTTATTAGCTGCGTCTACAGCACCGTTTGTCTGAGGTCTGTAGGGAGATGACTTATGGTGTTTTATCTTAAACTCTTCACACATGTGTAAAACCTCTTTTTTGAAATGCGATCCATTATCTGAAATCAGCTCGTGAGGTACTCCGTATCTGCAAATAATGTTGGTACGGATAAAATTTGCAACTGTGTTCGAAGTTATGGAAGCATACGAAGCGGCTTCAATCCACTTCGTAAAATAGTCAATAGCTAGCAGGATGTACTCATGTCCGCTTGAGGATCTTGGATCAATCCCCCATACTGAAAACGGTCAGGGCGAAGTCAAAGAGTGCAACTCCGAAGGAGGAACATGGATGAGATTTGTATAAACTTGACACTTGTGGCATTTCTTCACGTAAGTAAAGCAGTCGGCTTCCATTATAGGTCAATAGAACCCAAGTCTCAAAATCTTCCTTGCTAACATTTTTCCATTCATATGAGGTCCACAAACTCCCTCATGGGTCTGCTCAATAAGTTCTGCCTCTTTATCTTCATCAACACAAAAGAGTTGTATGCCATCAAATGACCTTCTGCAAAGCTCTTCACCACAAATAATAAAGTTGGCAGCTAATTTCTGAAGCATCTTCCTCTCTTTGCTTGAAGCTTCTGGAGGATGCCCCCTGCCTGAAATGAGATTCTTAATATCCATATACCACGACTTCCCATCTAAACACCTGGCTGATATCTCAATTGCATTCACATGAGCTGGGGCCCACTGCAATCTGATAGCTTGTGGCAATCTGACAGCTTCTGGCTGAACTTCCATTATAGCAGAAATATCTAACATCAAGGCTAGAGTAGCCAAAGCGTCAGCAAAATGATTTCTGGTCCTTGACAAGTGAGTGAATGTGATGTTTCTGAACTTATTCACCAGAGATTTCAAATACGCTTTGTAAGGGATCAATCTATCTTCTCGAGTTTTCCATTGCCCATTAATCTGGCAAATGATCAGGGTAAAATCTCCAAACACATCAATGTCTTGAACTCGGAGAGCTAAGACTGCCTCAAGTCCGACAATACAAGCTTCATACTCTGCCATGTTGTTCGTGCATTCAAACTACAACTTAATTGAAATAGGAATGTACTCTCTCCGAGGGGATACAAGCACAGCTTTTACTCCCTGTCCTTGATTATTGACAGCTCCATCAAAGTACATAAGTCACTTAGTACTTGGAGTCTCTTCTTCAATATCCATGATCTCTTCGTCAGGAAATTCTGCCTTAAAAAGCATTCTCTTCAACAGGCGCATCAGCCATTTGCTCAGCTATAACCTGCCCTTTAATAAATTTCTAAGTGACGAAAGTGATGTCAAACTCAGACAAAAATAATAACCACCTTGCAGTTCTTCCTGTTAGGGTGGGCTTCTCAAACAAATACTTTAACAAATCCCTCTGTGATAGCAAAAGAACCTTGTTTGACAGTAAATAATGTCTAAGCCTTCTTTGGGTTGCCCAAACTAATGATAGACATGTCTTCTCCAAAACAGTGTACTTTAATTCATACTGAAATACTCAAGAGGGGGGGGTGAATTGAATTTAACTCAATATTAGGCCTTTTGAAAATTATCTATAAACCCTAATTGGAATTTTTCTTCACTTAATTAAATATTTGGTTAGTGCAAATATAATTGAAAGAACAAAGTGAAAAGCCAAACCAAAACAACAATGGAAATGCAAGAGTGAGAAATGACACACCGATATATAGTGGTTCGGCCAACGGCCTACTCCACTCTACTCAAGGTCGCACTTGAGGGATTCCACTATTGGAGACCTCCACGATGCCCGGCTCCGAGGCGGTTACAATTCCAAGGGATATTAAACAAGGATGCCCTTACACCTTTACAAAGACTCTCCTTCTCCGCCGAGTTCTAAGCGGTTGCTCTCTTAGGGAATTAAAAAAGGAATGCCCTAGCCACCTATACAAGATATGGAAGATTTGATAGCTTGGCTTCTTCTTGAAAGCTTGATGCCCTTTGTAGTTCCTTGATTGCTCTTCAACAAAGATTGCAAGTGAAAGCACTACTATATCCAAACTCAAAAGATTCACAAGTGAAAGGCAAGTTTGGGATGAAAAACAAAAACTCAAGCTAAAACGGATTGCAAATGTTTTTGATGCTTAAGGATGTTTTTCAAAGATCAAGAGAGAGGAAATAATCCTCTAGATATTGTATAAATAGTCTCTCCTCAAAATATGACCGTTTGGGGGTGTAGATAATAAAAAACAAATTTTAATTCAAAACCCAACGGCTCTTTTTTGAGCTGTCGCAAGGTTCTCGGAGTTCCGAGAAATATTCTCGGAGTTCCGAGACAACGGCCAGAAGAAATAAAATTTCTACTGGACCATTTCTCGGAGTTCCGAGAAAATGTCCAGATGCTACTGGACCTTTTCTCGGAGTTCCGAGGGAACTCTCGGAGTTCCGAGAAGCCTAAAAATCCGCAGTTTTTGATTTTTATTGCTTGTTTGATTTTTAGCTTTTGGAACTCAACTCCTATGGTTATTTTGGAATATTTATGAGGGTCCCAACATGTTGGTCCACCACATAACCATTCACTAATGCATTTTAAGTTCTTAAGTGTTCTTTGAAAACCAAGTTGAAAACACTTTGAAAAACGTTTTGCCTTGACTTGAAAATCTAAAGAGAAAGGATGTACAATGATACCTATGTAGCTTTCAACTTCTCTTTAGTCTTGGTCTTCAATTGATCTTCCATCTTGTGTATGCTTGCTTGAGAGATGAGGTGAGCTTCACTTAGCTCCTTTGACTCTTGTATGGGATATCTCCAAGCATGACCATGTTGTGTGTTGGTTTCTTCAATGATCAATCCTATCTCAAACACAACACTTCAAAGCAAATTGATTAGTATTCAAAAACACAATCAATTATGTTTGTCATCATCAAAACAAGATAGGAGAGTAGACCCTTGGGCTTACAATCTCCCCCTTTTTGATGATGACAAACAAAATTGATTATGAGGTGTGTGTGGAGTGACATAGTAGGCAAGTGAATACTAGAACTCCCCCTCAATATATGCACACATATAAATGATACAAGTTATAAGCAAGTGGTGCATATAGTCAATTGAATAGATAATCAATTTCAAACTTCTCCCCCTTTTGTCATCGACAGAAAGGGTGTAAAAAAAATTTAGGAGTGGATAACTCCCCCTAAATCAATGCTTATGGTATAAAAATATATAACCAAGTAATGTACATATACCTGTTCATGATCGAGATGTTGACATATGTCAAGATGTTAGGTATTTTAATTAAAGTGAAGATACCTCTCCAACTTAGAAAAACTAAGAAGGCTAAGAATATCAATTGAGTGATTTTTAAGATTAAAAATTTGACATCTCATTCATGCAGATACTACCAAACAAAGATTATATATATAAATACTGTATAGATAAGCTGGTTAAAGACACAAAGTATTTATTTGGCAATTTCTTTGATTTAATCCGCACTCCATATGTTTAAGGCACTTCGGATATAGCAAATTCTATCATCACTAAGGGGTTTTGTAAAGATATCCGCTAATTGTTCTTCAGTGTTGATATATTTTAAGCAAATATCCCCTTCTTGTGAGTGATCTCTGATGAAGTGGTGCCTAATCTCAATGTGTTTTGTTCTTGAGTGTTGTATGGGGTTCTTTGTTAAGCTTATAGCACTAGTATTGTCACATTGGATGAGAATATTTTCCATTTTGATTGCATAGTCCATCAATGTGCTTTTCATCCATAGGACTTGAGCACAGCAAGCTCCAGCTGCCACATATTCTGCTTCTGTTGTGGACAGAGCTACTGAATTTTGCTTCTTGCTAAACCATGAAACAAGTGATTTACCCAAGAATTGGCAAGTTCCACTAGTGCTTTTCCTATCTACTCTACATCCAGCAAAGTCTGCATCTGAATATCCGATGAGAGTGAAGGAAGAAGATCTTTCATACCACAGTCCTAGACTTTGGGTTCCTCTTAAGTACTTGAAGATCTTCTTAACGGCTGATAGGTGGGATTCTTTAGGATCCGATTGAAATCGAGCACAGAGACAGACAGTAAACATAATGTCTGGTCTGCTGGCTGTCAAATAGAGCAAACTACCTATCATACCCCTATACAATTTCTGATCCACAGATTTGCCAAATTCATCTTTTTCTAGCTTAGCAGTAGTACTCATGGGAATTCTTGATGTCTTACTGCTATCCATGCCATACTTCTTTAATAACTCCTTTGTATATTTTTCTTGATTTAAAAATATTCCATTTTTGTATTGTTTAATTTGGAGTCCTAAGAAGTAGGTTAACTCTCCCATCATGCTCATTTCAAATTCATTTTTCATTAAGGTTGCAAATTCATCACACAATTTTTGATTAGTTGAGCCACAGATGGTATCATCCACATAGATTAGGACAAGGAGGATATCATGATTTTCTCTTTTGATAAATAAGGTTTTATCCACCTTTCCCATCTCGAATCCCTTTTCAACTAAGAAAGTGCAAAGCCTCTCATACCAAGCTCTAGGAGCTTGCTTTAATCCATATAAAGCTTTATCAAGCCTGAAGACATGATTTGGATGTTTGAAGTCTTCAAAACCTGGAGGTTGCTCAACATACACTTCCTCTTGGATATAGCCATTTAGGAAGGCACTTTTGACATCCATTTGATATAGTTTAAATCCTTTATGAGATGCATATGCCAGCAGTATCCTAATAGCCTCCATACGGGCAACAGGAGCAAATGTCTCATCATAATCTATCCCTTCCTCCTGATTGTACCCTTGGGCTACAAGCCTAGCTTTATTCCTAGTGATAATTTCATTTTCATCCAATTTATTTCTATACACCCATCTCGTGCCAATGACTGGATGATCACTAGGTCTAGGTACTAGCCTCCACACTTTGTTCCTTTCGAATTGACTTAGCTCTTCTTGCATAGCCATCAACCAATATTCATCCTTTTCAGCTTCCTTGATGGATTTTGGTTCTAATTCGGATAGGAACGCCAAATTGTTACTCACACTACGATAGTATGATCTAGTTCTTACTGGCAATGTGGCATCACCTAAAATTTGGGATTCAGGATGATCTACCAATGTTCTCCTATCCCTAGGCAATGAGTCATCATTTTCATTTTCTACTTCCTCACTAGGTAATGTATGACTTGTTGATGCATGAGGAGGAGCACTCAATTTTGGAAAAAGATGTTCAATGGGTTCATCCTCATCATGTGGCATTTCTTGTGGTGTTGGCTCTCTTTCATCAAATGTCACATGCATGGATTCTTTTACTACTAGGGTTCTCCTATTAAATACTCTATATGCCTTGCTATGAGAAGAATACCCTAAGAATATTCCATCATCCGATTTCCTATCAA
The DNA here is from genome assembly GCF_043159265.1 of Tasmannia lanceolata. Classification (NCBI taxonomy): domain Eukaryota; kingdom Viridiplantae; phylum Streptophyta; class Magnoliopsida; order Canellales; family Winteraceae; genus Tasmannia; species Tasmannia lanceolata. Next base: position 8,118,241 of record NW_027518688.1, on the reverse strand, counting down.
ATTTGTGTAGATTATCTTTGATGTTTAAAATAAAGCATTTACATCCAAACACTCTAAAGTAGCTTATATTTGGTTTCAAGTTTTTCCAAAGCTCATAAGGTGTTTTCTTAGAAATTGGCCTTAGATATACCCTGTTTATGATATAGCAAGCGGTGCTAACCGCTTCCGCTCAAAAATATCTAGGGAGATCATTTTCATGCAACATAGTTCTAGCCATTTCTTGGAGAGTTCGATTCTTTCTTTCTACTACTCCATTTTGTTGAGGTGTTCTAGGTGCGGAAAAATTATGTTTTATGCCATGTTCATTACAATAAGTGTCAAAATGTACATTTTCAAATTCAGTTCCATGATCACTTCTAATGTGGGAGATGGCAATACCTTTTTCATTTTGAATTTGATTGCACAATGTAAGAAAGTTTTCATAAGTTTCATCTTTATGTCCTAGAAATATGACCCATGTGAATCGTGAGTAGTCATCAACAACTACAAACACGTACCTCTTTCCACCTAGGCTACTAGTCTTCATTGGTCCAAAAAGATCCATATGAAGTAGCTCCAAGGGGTAGGAAATTGAAATCATATTTTTAGGTGCAAAAGAGCTTTTCAATTGTTTTCCTAATTGACAAGTTCTACAAATGTGATCCTTGATGAATTTGAACTTAGGCAATCCTCTAACACTTTCTTTTGAGGAGAGGGTCGAAATGAGATCCATTCCGGCATGACCCAACCTCCTATGCTATAGCCAAGAATCCTCACTTATGGCATTTAGACAAGTTACATTTTGAAGTCTAAGATCATCTAATCCGATTGTGTAAATGTTATTGTCTCTTAAACCTATGAATTTGACTTCTCCATTTATCTTATTTTTAACAATGCATTTATCGGGATTGAAGACAACTTCAAAACCATTATCACATAATTGACTAATGCTAATAAGATTATGGGACAAGCCATCAACAAAGAGTACATCATGTATGGGAGAGGTAGAGTTACCTATGGTGCCTTCACCTTTGACTTTTCCTTTCTTATCATCTCCAAAGGTAACTTCTCCACCATCCTTGAGTGATAGGGATGCGAATTGAGTGAGATCTCCGGTCATGTGTCTAGAGCATCCACTATCAAGGTACCATGTGTTCCTCTTGTTGTGGCTTTTAAGGCATACCTACATAGGAATAGGCAAGTGAGATCCCTTAGGTACCCAAATCTTCCTAATCTTGCTATGTTCATTTGTTTTCACTTTAGAGTTCAATTTGATCTTATCTTGTTTAGCATGCAAGCAAGCAACTTTATAATGACCTAACAATCCACAATAAAAGCAAATTTTGGTACTACTAGAGGAAGTCTTTTCAAGTTTGTTTTTATAGTTAGATATTGTGGTATTCCATCTATGTCCAAGTCCACTTTTGTCACTTGACATTCTTTGAAGATTTACAAGTTTATCCAATTTTAATGAACTATTTTCAAATTTTTCAAAGAGTTTCTTGAGTTCATCATATTCAAAAGATAGTTTACCGTTTTCATGCTTTAGTTTGTTATTTTCAATAGAAAGATTTTGTCGATTTTCATTCAAAGTCTTAATGGTAGCATTTAGCTCATGAATCTCTACTTTGCATTTTTCATTTTCATCATCTAAGAATTCATGATCCTTTTTTAACCAACCAAATTCTTTTGTCATGTTAGCAAGAGAATTTTCAAGTGATGCAATTTTATCAAATTGAATTTCAAGTTCATCATTTGCACTTTGTAAGGAATCTAAAACTTCTTGTAAGATAATGACATCATTTAAAGTGTTTACCTCATTGTTGTCGTTTGTTGAGGCCATGAAGCACACATTTCTTGCTAATAGGCAATCTTCCCCATCATTTTGTTCGCCTTCGCTTTCAATCTCCTCATCCCATGTGGCGGACATTCCTTTCTTGCCTTCTCTTCTCTTGAAGCGGTTGTTTGAAGTAGGTTCATTGTTGAGTGGACAATCCGGGCGAATGTGTCCAAGCTTCTTGCAACCGTAACATCGGGGTTGAGAAGATCCATCACCAACTTCTTCTTTCTTCTTGAATGGAGGATTGGTCCTTCTATTTCTCATGCCTCCCATGTTTCTTTGCAAGAATTTGATCCTTCTTGTTAGGAGAGCTACTTCATCCTCGATGTCTTCCTTTGCATCTTCACTTTCACCTACATTACAAGCAAAAGCAATTCCTTTTCCTTTTTCGATTTTAGTTTCGATTTCGGGTGCTTTTGTTTTGAAAATCATTTCATGTGTGATCAAGGACCCTATAAGTTCATCTAGGTTCAAAGTGTTCATGTCCTTGGCTTCGGTGATTGCGGAGGTTTTGGATTCCCAAGACAAAGGTTGGGACCTAAGAATTTTAGTTACTAAATCTCTATTGGAAAATTGTTTTCCAAGTCCCCTTAATCCATTTACAAGATTGGTGAATCTAGTGTACATGTCGGCAATTGTTTCATCGGGTGTCATTTGAAAAAGTTCGTATTGCCGAAAAAGATGGTTCATTTTAGATTCTTTAACTTGATTGGTTCCTTCATGGGTGACTTCTAGAGTGTCCCAAATTTCCTTAGCCGAATTCAAATTTGATACTCTATTGAATTCTCCGGGAGATAGAGCACAAATGAGAGAATTCATGGCTTTGGCATTATAATTCGAAGCTTGTTGTTCGGCTTCGGTCCAATCATTTAAATTTCTTGTGGGTAGGATATATTCATTATTAATTGCTCTCCACATTTGATAGTCTTGAGTTAAAAAGATTTTCATTTTAGTTTTCCAAAAACCATAATTTGTACCATCAAAATAGGGTGGCCTAGTGTTTGAATAACCTTCATGATGTTGAGGGTAGTTTGCCATTTTTGAATCTTTACTCTAAACCGGTTAGGGTTTTCAAAAAAAATAGAGACGAGGCTTTGATACCAATTGAAATACTCAAGAGGGGGGGTGAATTGAATTTAACTCAATATTAGGCCTTTTGAAAATTATCTATAAACCCTAATTGGAATTTTTCTTCACTTAATTAAATATTTGGTTAGTGCAAATATAATTGAAAGAACAAAGTGAAAAGCCAAACCAAAACAACAATGGAAATGCAAGAGTGAGAAATGACACACCGATATATAGTGGTTCGGCCAACGGCCTACTCCACTCTACTCAAGGTCGCACTTGAGGGATTCCACTATTGGAGACCTCCACGATGCCCGGCTCCGAGGCGGTTACAATTCCAAGGGATATTAAACAAGGATGCCCTTACACCTTTACAAAGACTCTCCTTCTCCGCCGAGTTCTAAGCGGTTGCTCTCTTAAGGAATTAAAAAAGGAATGCCCTAGCCACCTATACAAGATATGGAAGATTTGATAGCTTGGCTTCTTCTTGAAAGCTTGATGCCCTTTGTAGTTCCTTGATTACTCTTCAACAAAGATTGCAAGTGAAAGCACTACTATATCCAAACTCAAAAGATTCACAAGTGAAAGGCAAGTTTGGGATGAAAAACAAAAACTCAAGCTAAAACGGATTGCAAATGTTTTTGATTCTTAAGGATGTTTTTCAAAGATCAAGAGAGAGGAAATAATCCTCTAGATATTGTATAAATAGTCTCTCCTCAAAATATGACCGTTTGGGGGTGTAGATAACAAAAAACAAATTTTAATTCAAAACCCAACGGCTCTTTTTTGAGCTGTCGCAAGGTTCTCGGAGTTCCGAGAACCATTCTCGGAGTTCCGAGAACCATTCTCGGAGTTCCGAGAATTCTCGGAGTTCCGAGACAACGGCCAGAAGAAATAAAATTTCTACTGGACCATTTCTCGGAGTTCCGAGAAATTTTCTCGGAGTTCCGAGAAATTTTCTCGGAGTTCCGAGAAAATGTCCAGATGCTACTGGACCTTTTCTCGGAGTTCCGAGGGAACTCTCGGAGTTCCGAGAAGCCTAAAAATCCGCAGTTTTTTATTTTTATTGCTTGTTTGATTTTTAGCTTTTGGAACTCAACTCCTATGGTTATTTTGGAATATTTATGAGGGTCCCAACATGTTGGTCCACCACATAACCATTCACTAATGCATTTTAAGTTCTTAAGTGTTCTTTGAAAACCAAGTTGAAAACACTTTGAAAAATGTTTTGCCTTGACTTGAAAATCTAAAGAGAAAGGATGTACAATGATACCTATGTAGCTTTCAACTTCTCTTTAGTCTTGGTCTTCAATTGATCTTCCATCTTGTGTATGCTTGCTTGAGAGATGAGGTGAGCTTCACTTAGCTCCTTTGACTCTTGTATGGGATATCTCCAAGCATGACCATGTTGTGTGTTGGTTTCTTCAATGATCAATCCTATCTCAAACACAACACTTCAAAGCAAATTGATTAGTATTCAAAAACACAATCAATTATGTTTGTCATCATCAAAACAAGATAGGAGAGTAGACCCTTGGGCTTACACATACTCTAGCATCTTCTTACTAATGTAGTAGATAGGCTTCTCCCTTTTAGTTTCTGGATCTTGCGGAGCAAGCATGCAACCCATCGCTGTATCTGTGATACACAAGTACAACAGCAACGACTGGCCTGGAATGACAGGTGATAGAACAGGAGGTAATGATAGGTACTGTTTAACTTTTTCAAAAGCCTCCTGACACTCATCATTCCATTTCTTCAAGGAGTTCTTCTTCAGAAGCTTGAAAATGGGTTCACACATCATCGTCAGATGTGCTATGAACTGTGTTAGATACTGAACTTTTTCAAGGAAACCTCGGATCTGCTTTTCTGTTTTAGGTGGCTCCATCTCTTGAATAGCCTTGATCTTTTGTGGGTCCACCTCAATTCCTCTTTTGCTGACCATAAACCCTAAGAGTTTCCCTGATGTAACGCCAAATACATAATTGCTTGGGTTTAGGCGAAGCTGATACTTCCTGATTCGCTCAAAGAACTTTCTTAAGACAACAGTGTGCTCAGGTCGAGTCTTTCCCTTTACAATCATGTCATCTACATAAACTTCGACCTCTTTATGGATCATATCGTGTAGAAGAGTAGTAGCAGCCCTTTGATATGTAGCACTAGCATTTTTCAAACCAAACGGCATCACTTTGTAGCAGTAAGTACCCCACTAAGTAATGAACGCTGTTTTCATCATATCCTCAGGCGCCATTTTAATCTGGTTTTAGCCTGAGAACCCATCCATAAAGGATAATAGAGCATATCCAGCAGTGTTATCCACTAGGAGATCAATGTTCGGCAAAGGAAAGTCATCCTTAGGGCTTGCCTTGTTCAGGTCTCGAAAATCGACACACATTCAAACTTTCCCATCCTTTTTGGGCACCGGTACAATATTGGCCAGCCATTCGGGATATTCGACCACTTGAATAAATTTTACTTGCGGCAACTTTGACAAATGATGAGACAACAAACATTAGGAATAATGAAATATGACTTAAGGGAATGGTTAAGAATGCCTTAGGAAAGCTTTAGCAACGGTTTATCGCAAAGAGACTGTTGGTCTTTTCTGTTAGGAATTTTGGGTATTGATAACTGAAATCCTTTATCTAAATACCTGAAACTGGTAATCTAGAACAATGGCTCTTTTGGATACTGAAATTGAAAAATGGGATTTTTCTCTTCATAGGTGTTGGACAAATATTTCTTGACCAGGATAGTTTTCAACTGACTGGAAGGAAATTGTGAATTTTAATGGTTCATTTTTTTAAGAAACTAGCCCAACCATCATCGCATATGAGACCCTCCAAGCCTTAGGTGCCTTTCTGGGACAAGGTCTTCTTATGAAAACTGTGCTTTTTGACGTTTCTGCTTCTGAATTTTTTCTGCAGTGGCTTTGATTAAATTGAATCTTTCACATGACTCATGAAGTCCTTCCCTCAAGATTTGTATGGCTCTGGTACAGTTACAGATAAGTTGGCACCTTACCTCTTTCACCAAGACGGTTGCAACCTTTATTTATAAAGACAACAACTGACTCTACTCAAAGGAAAAAATTGGTAGAAGACACTATTTAAAGGATTGAGGAACTCTGAAAGGGTGAACTTAGAATAACAAAAATTGACTGACGACACTTACAAACACAGTGATGCTTCTGACTTAGTTAATATTTTATTTGGTAAGTCTAACCTTTCAAAGAGTAGTTTCTCAATTGATGAACATTGGACTTCTTGCTTAAAATAGTAAGGCCTCAAGGATTTGATTACCACTCCTTGGATTGCTTGGTTTCAACGCCCCCAGTTTCTTGGATGACATTTAAGCTTTGCTCAAACTTCTTTTCGCTCTTGAATCTTGATACTTCAATATTGATACTGGGTGTAGCCTTCTTATAATAATTCTCTTACCCTGACCAAGTAACTTCTTTAAGGTTTTTAACTTGGCCGACCGTGTTGGCCTTAACTTTTACCTAAATTGCCCGTTCGGGTTTTCGACTCAGCAGTCGATTGATCTTAAATTTTGCCTAGAACACCCTTTTGGATTTTCAGCCTAACAGATCTTCAAACTCCGTTCTTTTCTTCTTTTTTTTCACTTTCGGGACCTAGATCCTTAATTCTAAACACCGGAAGGACTTTATAGGTAGGGTGGGGCTTTTTCAAAGAAAAGGCTTTTGGCTTTGCAAATATTTCGACCGAACCTGTAAACAGGTTGCCTAGGTATCCTAGTGTAGGAATCAGGTGGCGCGTAGTTCAGGGAGGATGCCCCCTAGTTTGAAGGTATATTGATTTTTCTTTTTTTTTCTTGATTGACTCTCTTTTGTTTTTCTTTTTTTTATTGACATTTTTTTCTCTGATTGATTAATTCTATCTTTTTTTTCTTTTTGGAATAACTGACTTCTTTTTTCTGATTGATTGACTCTCTTTTTTCTCTTTTTGGAACGCTTGAACCTTTTTTTTTTAAATGACCGTACTCAGTTTGACCGAGCTGCCTACGTACCCCAATGTAGGGATCAAGTCTCACGTAGTTCGAGGCAGATGCCTCTAGTTTGACGGATTTTCAAATAAATTTTGTTCGGCTCAATGGGCTTGCAAACGGTTATGCTTTTTAACACTGGGTCCTGAGTTTGGAATATGTTTGGCCAAAGGAGGCCATCCAATGTTCAGGTTTGGAATTGATCTAGGTTGATAAATGCTCTTTATTACTATTTTTCTCTTTTTTTCACAGAGTTTGACGACATTTCTAGGTAAGAGATAATGGGTCTTCTTCTTTCAAGATTCTGATATGTGCTTTTGATTTTGATGGAGCGAACTGTCCTTTGACATCAGTCATCTATGAATCGATAACTCTTGATATTTGATGATCGCTTTTCGATGCTTGCTTCTGAACTTTCTTATCTTGAATTTGCCATCTTCACATTATCACATGATGAATTTGGAAACCAAGGTCATTGACTAGAGACATGAAAGTGTTTCCAATCCATGCCCCTTGTATAGCATGTGTCACTGACTTCCTTTATTCTTTTGAGCTTTCTATCTAGATCTTGCCCCTGGTATCAGTTGTAGAGCTTCTAGACAATCATCTTATCTTTGAAATGAGTTTATTAACTCTTCGCGCTCTTCTGGAGGGTAATGCATTTCCAATTGGCATTTACTGAATTAAAGTTTCAGTGCCAATGTTTATCATTTCAATTTCTTCCTTGAAAGGCTGGGGTCGGCGCTCCTCCTATTGTTTAAGCATTCGCTGTAACTCATGTGGAGTTTCGTCGATCCCTTCATCCTCATCCGACGAGGTAATCTCATTTTTGTTGTTATTAAGATCAGAAGCATACTTGAGAAACAAACATAGATGAGCTATTGTGACTGAAATTTCATTTAAAGAAAAGTTATTACATCGAATGACCTATCCTGAACATGCTCAGGATTAGCAACTTTCAAATTGAGAAGAAAAGTAAGGTATAATTTGCCTAGACTAGGCGACCTTGAACTGTAAGACCTGACATAATAACTGGACTGACCATAATTACTTGACTCAATATAAAATAGTAAATGACTAAAATTCTAACTAGAGTGACTTTCTTTTGCTGCAACGGTCTGACTTTCGAGGATTAGCGTAAGCTAACTCACTTTGAATTACTACCACTAGTTCTTAGACTTCTGAATTTCTGGAGATCAAGCTCGATATATTCTGACCCATCATAGTGCATTACTGGTCGTGATTATTGTATGACTTGCTCTTCATTTCCTCAACTGGCTAAAACCATGGTTCGTGGTGATTAGGAAGAGATGAAGTTCCGCAGCTTGACAAAAGATTTTGAGGGTCAAGGAGGTTCATGTCTATAAGGTCTTGATTGTCATATTTCAAATTAAGGCATTTATCAGTAGCATGACCAGGATGTACTCTTCTTGGAGTCTCAGATGGTTGCTCTTGATCATATTCAAGAATTAAAGGCCCAACAGGATTCTGATGATTTTGAAAGACGGAGTTCCTGGCAACAACATCATAGACTTTGATATTCTTGTTAGCAAAATGTTCAGAATTTTAGGACTGGCAATAACAGGTCTACGTTTGTTTCTTCATTTGATGAACCTCTTGTGTTAGCACGGCCATTTTCCGAGAAAGATTCGTTATCAATTCCTCCATTCTACCAATCGTAGCCTTTCTGAAGTGGCTGTGATGTACCAAGGAGGCCGGGACTTTTGCTATCAGAAGTGGCGATGGTTGAACCAAACTTCTTAGCCAGTTGAACCTTAAGGGATTGATTCTCTACTTCCATTTCCTTCATGTGTTGGTCAAGTAGGACCAATGTTTTCGTGATACCAACAAGTTGGAAGTTTTCTGTAGAATCTGCCATCGGTATGGATCGAGACGAAGGAAAAGCAATGACTACTGAAAAGTAAAGTGGTATTGACTACCCTCCAACCAATAGGACGAATGAACCCGTAAAACTTGAGGATTATTAACAGTGAAAGGTCCTGACATGTGTAAATGGTAAACACGATGTGTAAGCTTGATATTCCGGGTGTATTTCTTCTGAATGATTGAAATGATTTTGGACTATATACAATGGGGGTGACAGAAAGAATCCTAAAATGAGTGTGATATGACAATAATGACATGATCAATTAAGGGGAATGCCCCTAGTTTGAGGAGTATTAGAGTAAACACTTAGGGGTTGAAGCGTGATATTTAAAGACATGTCCCTATTGTAAAAGGAAGATAACTCTAAACTAGGAGTGTAATGAACCTAAACTAAATGACATAAAATGGACTACCTAACCAAGACAGACTAATGAGTTATGCAAAGAAACCCCAAGACATGAAAGAGGATTTGACAGCCAATCAAGAGATGATGAAATTGACGACGATCTAAACAGGGACTGACCAGGATGAGACTAAACAATGATGATCTGAAGGCTAATCAACCCATGAAATGAACTTTCAACTTTCTAAACCTTAGGACAATAAAGATCAATCAAGGGGAATTTAACGAGATGAAAGTAATGAGGGCAATAGGAGCGGATCTAATGAGATCTCGGATATAAAAAACAAGATTACGACTCTAGAAAGAGTGATCGTGAATGATAGGGAATAATTTGGCAAGATCGCAGGAATGGAGAAGATGATGATGGACGAACCATAAAGAATAGGAGGCCTATGGGACTTAAGAAGATTGAGATTTATATCATAATCTCAAGGGCTTTTTTTTTTTGGCTTTTACTCCTTTTTACATTTTATGTAATGCTACATGAAGGCATCAATCCTAATCCTAATCTAGCGGAGTGGACAGATGATCTCGACTCATGACGTGTTCGTGTACCTAGAACCGATCGTAGCCATTGGAGGATGGACTACGGCCTAATCTAGACATAAATGGGTAAGGCATCCTAATCTAGGCTCACACACGTGATGCACGTGTGTTCGTACTATATGCAAGTGTAGTCTAATCTAGGAGTATGGCCAAGAGTTCCCTTAGTGCGAATTCATGTTCGATATACTCTACTGATGTCCAGATAGTGATATGTGAATCAACGGATCCGTTTACCCACCATAAAGGTACTAGTCTAAGGGTGGAATATTTCTCTAACACTGAAGCACTGGGTCATGACCTCCCAGCCAACTGTGCTAAATAGCACTTTGAGTACCTAAATAGGACGTGTGTATGTGATATGCAAGGGTTTGGATGAAGTGATGATAGTGTGTGCAAATAGTTTCTGAAACTATGATGCCTTCAAGTTTTGTTAGATTTTGTCTATAGTATGATGTCATAAGGAAATAAAGCATAGCATACGAACTAATCTATCTATAATGGCGTGTGCTTATGATTATCGATATGTATTATCTTTTCCGTGAACTTGGGATCCCTTAAGAAATCTGAATTTCATGCAAAAGTGATGACCAAAGTCGCCACCTAGGTAAGGGACCTAGGACCCATAAGTGACACTGCAAAATGGTCTGAGATCCCATATGTCTAGGTCCGTTCACTTGTGTTGGTTTGTAAATCAAATTCATTTTTCAAAAATCCCAAATCTTTAGTTATATCATGCACATGCAATGACTTTTTCATTGTTTTGTTTTTGGCAAGTTGCAAATTCAAGTTTTCATGAAGTTTTTCACATGCAATCAACAATTCGTCATTTGAAAATTCATGAGAAATATCATCAAGATCATTTACCTCAGAAATGGAGATGTCATTTGTCACCTCAGCAAGTCCCATGAAGCAAAGGTCAGCTTCATCTTTTCCATTTGATTCATTTTCGGATGGAGCACTCCCTTCATCCCAACCCGCCGCACACAAAGCTTTCTTGCCATTTCTTCTACCTTTCTTGTATTTGTCATCATTCTTGTTGAGTGGGCAATTTGGCCTTATGTGTCCAACCTTCTTGCAATTGTAGCAACTAATCTCCTCTTTGCTTGAAGGCATATTTATTCCTTGGTTAGAGTTGCCTCCTTTCTTGTACTTGAGAAATTTCTTGAATATAGCAAGCTGTGTTGTGGGACCCCATCCCGCGAGAGGGGGATGGCCCGTGAGCCGTCTTCCTCTTTCTTGGTATCTCATACCCACGCGAATGGCGTGTGCTTTTTATTATTGATTTTAATTACCCAACCAAGCAGGCAGCAACCAAGCCATATGGTGCAAACAAACGTCCAACGCAGTACCCATAAGGGCAGGGGTAAGCCGCCGAGTCTAGCAAGGTGTGATTTAATTCATCTTTTTTGTGAACTTGGGATCACCAAGGTAATCCGAATTCCATGCAAAAGAGAGTGACAGAGTCGCCACCTAGATGAGGGATCTAGGACCCATAATTGACCAGAAATCTAGACTCGTTACCTGGTTACGAGAATGAAAGGTATGAGGAGTTATCACCACATGCACCATTCGTGCCCGATAATCGGTCTTCAATTCCAAAAGTTAACTCGTTTGAATTTCTTTTAAATGGCTCATTTAACTCTATATTAATGTGCGAACTACGTGACATGCATCCTAAGATGACATGAAATCTACCAGAATTTTTATATTTTTGGTGTTCTTTTAACCTCATTAAGACTCATAAAACATAGCTTCGCGAAAAACCCCTGGTTTTAAAACACTCACTTTGTAAAATGATTCAGAAGCCACTAGATATTCCAATCGGTTAAACACCCAATTTTCTCATATAACAATTCTTTTTTTACCAAATCGATAATCAAATAAATTGACCCACCAAAATCATGCATGGTAGCTTTTACGAAAATCAAGAAGAAAATAAAGAAGAAACGGCCCTAAGCATGCTTTTCTACCTTTGATATTATAAAAAATGGAGGAACCTACCGTTGATCGCTCTCCTTGTCTCTAGGGTGCTTAAATCCAAGGTATACGCTTTGTCACACCCTTTTATACGCCTGTAGACACCCCATTTTGACCTGACCCAAATTTCCCAAAAATTGAATAAATCCCAAAAAAAATATGAGTCCCGAAACCAAATTTCGAGTCCCAAATGTCAAGTTTCAAGTGCCTGAAGCATATCCCCGAAATTTCGGAAGAACTGAGCCTTCAATGCAAAAGAACCCAAAAAAAAAAAAATTGTATTTGCAAATCATTGTTGAAACCCTTAGAAGCCTGGATGATCCCCAGAACTCCTAATGACCCCCGCTTAATCGCCCCAATTCTCTGAAACTTATGAAATTTACAAAATATCCCAGAATTTTGGTGTTGGCCCCCCCTCAAGCGTAGAAAGTACGCTAAAAAAGGTTATCCATGGAAGAAAGAGAGGACAAATATATGTTTTTCTTTGTAGAAAGGGGTGGGATATCCGAGCATTGGTGCCCATTAAAGCAAAAAAGGGGTAATAGGGATGTTGATAAGAGGGTAAAATCCTCCTCTTAGAAGGGCATTTTTGGAAGCTTGCATTTCTTTCTCTACAAGCCACAAGCATAGGCCATTAGATCAAAGAGGTGAGATGTAGGGCTAGATTAGATTAGAACATTCCAGGCTTCTAGGGTTTCTAGGGTAGTATTAAAGCAAATGAAAGAAATCTATGGCTGAAAAAAGGAGTGGGATGGATGAAGGGACAAGATGATTGCAAAAGAAAAACCCTAAGTCTATAACTCTCCAAGAGAGTTCGGGAAACGGGAGGAGGCTGGATTTTTGGTTTTGAGAAAGGGTGGAGCTCCATTTGCAGAAAGAAAAAATAGCAGAGGGAAGAGAAGAGAGATAGCAGAGAAAGAGGGAGGGAGAATCGGCTCTAGCTTCATCTTCCTCAACCTCCATTTCTTCTCCTTCACCTCCATCTCAGCCATTGCTACCTGTAAACCCATTTTCTGCACTTCCAAACCCACTTCCAAACCCTTCCTTTTTCCCTCTCCACCACCACAGCAACCTCACCCTAACTCCGGCCAGCCACTGCTCGACCAAACCCACATCATCTCCTCCTTCAAAACCCCATCCATTAAACGCCCTCAAACCTGCCCTACCTCCACCGTTGTCTTCTTCATTCAACACCCCCACAGCCACCATCTCTTCTTCTCCCCTCACTCACATTCTTTAAATACTCTAAACCCTTTTCTACCATCACCCCAAACCCATCTCCACCACCAATCCACTTCCGATCATCTCCAATCTCTGGTTCCCGCCGGCTAGCACCATCACTTTCATCTTCTCCAGTCGGAATCCGGCAAGTCCATCCACTAGCCACCATCTTCCCCCTTTACAATCACCACCATTAAATCAGAGAGGAGGAAATAGAGAGAGAGAGAGAGAGAGCAACACCGCCACCATCGAGCCACCATTACAACCCAAATCCGAGCCACCATTGCCACCTGCTACCAATTGCCTCCACCGCCACCTTTTTCTTCATCTTCACCCCCAAAAACCCATCTTCTCTGGCCATCCTAGCCGGAATCCAGCGAATCCGTCCCCCCACAACCATCTTCAACCTCAGAATCCATCATCTTCCACATCCTTTACTACCCTAAAACCCTAATCAATCATCTTTTTCCCCCTCTCTGCCATTCCCTCTTTTGTTAATATTTCACCCAAACCACCCCCTTAAACCCATCTCACTTTCACGCCCAATTATAGCCATAAATCCAACCGCAATCTGGAAATTCCCAAACCCATATAACCTCTTCCATTTTTTGGTTTTTATAGCCCATTCATCATCACCAATCTCAGCCGCTAGCATCACGGATTGCCGACGGTCATTCAGGAATTATAACCAGTTGCACTCAATACAGGTAATATCATACCCTCATTTGATTTTTTTTTTGCTATGTCAATCTTGGAAAATGGTATAGAATGAGTTGGTTTATTTCCATTTATTCGTTGGAACAGTAGGTGGAAGGGTGATGACCTTAGATTTTCTTTTCCCTCCCATGGAAATAATAAGAGAAGTGAAGGTGTTGTAGTCATCAGGGTAAAGAGTTTTCGGTCAATGATCCCGGCACTACTATGTTTTAACAGCTGCGTAAACTCAGCTTGCATTCTTCTCTTTATTCTAATTCTAATCAGTTGTCTAAATATTCTTCAAAAAAATCAAAGACCAGTTGAGTTAATGCAATTGATAAAGCATGTTTGTGACAATATCACTTCCCTAAGGTAGTCACGAGTATTGATATTCGCATTACCATAATTTTATGAAGACGTAGATCTAGTATTTCGCCGTATGGTAATTGGATTCCTTTCTTTATGGCAATTTTAAAATTTTTGATGTCTATAGCTTAGATCACATTTAAATGGGTTTGGGATTTAGAAGTTTGGGGGGTTTAGTAATGATAGATGACTAAATATGTTTAATAATTGCATAAGCCAAATGTGATTATACTACCCTATTCGATCTTCCATGACCCCGGGATTGCCCAAAGAACTCTAAACTCATACAACAAAGATAGGCTTCCTTAAGGATGGTGTTGTTGCTTAGGGGTACCAAACGCGGCTTCTAGTCTTTTCCCAGCAGCTTTGTAACTTGGCTCATTGTCAGTTACAAATTGCACCACATATTCCAGATTCACCTCTCCGATAATCTTTTCAAAGATATTGTATAATTCATCAGCATTCTTCACTATGCCAGATGCATCAACTTGATGTAACACCGTGAAGAGAAATAGACGAAAGGGGAGAGAAATAGACGAAGGGGATAGAATTAGAAGAATAGGGAAAGAAGAGACGAAAATAACCTGAAGAAGAGACGAATTTAGGCAGAGAAGAGAAGAAATCAGAAGAGAGAAGAAGAATAGAGGAGAAAGAGGAGAAGAAGACTTAGGAAGAAGAAGAAAGGAAATTAGAGGGGGGAATCTCAATTCAATTAATCATTTAAAAGTTAACAATAAAGCTGTAAAGAGGCCTATAAATAGGCAAACAACAACCTAGGAAATAGTAACCTACTAGAACATGAACGCTTAAAGAAACCTACTAAAATAAGAACTCTAAATAACCAAATGACTAATATACTCCTAATAAAATACTAAATGGCAAATATGCCACTTATTTAAAAGTCAGTAAAAACCTCCAACAAATCTTAACTTTACATCATGAATTTAATCCCTAACTTATTTGAAATAGAAACCTTAGGGTTCGTAGATCTCCATTGTAAATTCGCTATACCGCAATAGTCTAACTGCCGAGATCACAACCGTAATCGTATACTAATTGCGATTAATCCTGCATAATTGGAGTGCGTAAATTATAGTATGATATTGGCTCCGATTTCCACTGTCCACGAAAATCCTGAGAAATATGCCAGGCAATAAGATACTATAATTTACGTGCTAAATTATACAAGTATTAAGAGCACGATTCCCTTCCATGGTTACGATTCGAGGCCGAAACTTGCGAACCATAAAGCCTTGGTATTACTTAGATGTTTAAGAATAAAAAATCCTTGAAATCGAAAATCATCAAGTTCAACAAATTGAACTAACTCACTCCATGTCTTTGGAACCGTTGGATTACGGCTTCCCATCGTAGAAACCATTAAAGCCCCATTTAGGAACACTTGTGTCATGTTATATTCCAGGTTTTAGGGTGTCCTAGAGTTAGGGAGTTCAGCCTCATCACGACCGATTGCTATTATTAGCAATTGAGTAATATATCTAGTTACACTACTTATCCCTTTTTCCCATAGGACAAGCCTAGTTACCTAGGATGTAGGTTAACCTGCATTAGTCTAAGGGATAACTTGAACTTAGATAGGATCATATAGCATCTTAGATGAAGTCCTTGGATAATAAAATCTTCAACTTAAACTAAATAATTTCTCTTAAACTGTTAAAACAGTCAATCCAGTCTAGATCGGTGTTCTAGATGAGTTAGCCATAAGTAGCTTAGTTCAGGTGCACCGAACTACGATCGACTCTGATTCCAGTGAGGCTGGGATACGTAGGCAACTTGGATACTTGAGTGACATACCAAGCCCGAGTCGACTCCACACATAAGTGGTGGGGTTTTGTACATTAATCCTTAAATTAAAAGTAATTAAATCACTCAAGACTTTCCATGAAATTAGAATCTTATGAGAACTTTCACTTAGATTGAATTCAAACAAATTAAGAAAATCAAGATACACATTTAGTAATTGCACTGAAATCAGATCTTATGATGCATGTCATGTAGTTCGCACATTAATATAGAGTTAAATGAGCCATTTAAAAGAAAATCAAAAGAATTAACTTTTGGATTATCGGGCAGGAATGGTGCATGCAGTGGTAACTCCCCATACCTTCCATTCTCGTAATCAGGTAACGAGTCTAGATTTCTGGTAAATTATGGGTCCTAGATCCCTCATCTAGGTGGCGACTCTGTCACTCTCTTTTGGGTGGAATTCGGATTGCCTTAGTAATCCCAAGTTCACGGAAAAGATGAATTAAATCACACCTTGCTAGGCTCGGCGGCTTACCCCTGCCCTTATGGGTACTGAGTTGCACGTTTGATTGCACCCTATGGCTTGGTTGCTGCCTGCTTGGTTGGGTAATTAAAATCAATAGTAAAAAGCACACGCCATTCGCGGGGGTACGAGAGACCAAGAGAGAGCGTGGCGGCTCGCACCTCACCTCTCTCGCGGGATCGGGTCCCACACCAATCAAGTAAGAAAACCTGCTATTTTTGGAATTTCTCAGGGTTTTCCTTAATTTCATCAATTTTTGCACCACAGGGGTAATTTGGTAATTTTCAATGTGTTTCATTTGACCCCCGGGTTGTTTCTAAAAAATCTTGAGTGATTCTATGAATTTTGAAAAGCCTGCTAAATTTAGACCTCTTAGGGGTTTCGCTCGATTTGGAAATTTAGAGTGTTGAGGGCATTTTGAGGGAATGCCAAATGATCCTGTTTGATATTACCCACCAAAAAAAGCAAACTTAAAAACTTTCTATTTTTGAGTTTTGACTACGAAAACTTTTCATTTTTAACTTTTTCCTTTAACAAATGAACCAATTTGAGGGTATTTTGGTCGCATTTTGGTGGGTAATGGTCAAATAGGGGTGTTTTGGTCCAAAAAATTTATTTCTTTAAAGGGGATGGTTCAACCATATGTTAGGGGTGCACTATAAAGGTCACATGGGTTAGGTCCATCCATAAAATATTGAATTTTAAAGAGTTTTATTAAATTTTTATGAAAAAAACCTAAAACCCATGTGAGAGGGCCCATTGGGCTAAAGTCCACAAGGTCGGGGTCCATGTGGACCCGCCCATGTGGGTCGGCCACATAAGTAGGTGCCCCACATGAGGAGGCCACATACAAAAACGTCCAACATGTGATAGGGTGGTTGGTGACATCATATTTGTTTTAAAAAAATAATAAAGAAATGAAGAGTTATAATTAGAAAGGGCTTATAAGGTCAGGTTAGTACAATGGCCATAACGTTTTACCTTCTTGTCAAAAAAATTCGTCATTATACTTGTTTCGAATGTTTTGAAAATATCTACAACTTTCTAGTTTATGAATTTTCCTGAATCAGCCTCTAAATTGGTCAAAAATGAAGTCAAACGTCAGGCAGCCCTTTTTGGACGAAAATCATTCATAAAAGTTGGTTTCCTATGTGAGAAGGCTTCTAGATTGATCTTGAAGGATGTCCATTGTGTAATTTAGCATTGCTTGGCTTGCAAGAAATCAATGTTAGAAGTAAATCCAATTTAGAAGACAAGGGAAAAGCAAGCCATAGGTGAGAATTGAAAACTAACTAAAGATAGGAGTTCTCACATGAGAAACTTCTAAATCCAATCTAACCCTAACTTTTTCTGTAAAAATAAAGCAAGCACAACTTTTGGCCTCTCTCTCTCTCGAGAAAATTCATCTATTTCTCTCTTCCTCCTTGGAATTCATTCATCTCTTTTGTTGCTTTGGTGTTCATCTCTCTCTCAAGTGTTCTTCACAAAAGGGATTTTTAAATTCCTTCTTCTTCTCCAAGGCATCACACAATCATGGATTATTGGAGTATTCTTTGGATCTTTTTGAGCGTATAAAAGGGTTGGACAAAGCGTATACCTTGGATCACCAACCCTAGAGACAAGGATCGCGATCAACGGTAAGCGTTCTTTCGTTTTTCTTTCCGATTTTTATTTAGAAATCATGTTTAGGTCGTTTTAGGGTTTAGTTTTCGACTATGATCGAAACGATAGAATTCTGGGATGTAATTTTAGAATGATAAAATATAAATCATGATATTTTATTTTCCAGATTTTTGTTGGAAAATTGATTTTTCTTCATTAAAATATTAATTTCCTTCGGTTTTTGTTCATTAAAATACTAATTTCCTTCGGTTTTTCTTCAATAAGAATTTCGAATGGGATTTTCAAAGCAAGTCGATCAAATCGTTGTGTTTTGCAAAACCTAATATTTTCTGAGATTAATAAAAAGTTAAAAAATACTGGAAAGTATAATATTTTACCATGGTTTGATCGTTTTATTTTCCGTTTTATTTTTTGAAAGATAACCCAGCAAAGGGTTATTTCTTAAAGAATAAAATAGAAAATGGGTCAAATCAAGTCCATATTCGAAGAAAATTTGTTTCTAAACCAATTTTTGGATTTCCAGATCACTCAAAATATTTCGGATTTTTTAGAATTTATTTAATCCAATTTTAAATTATTTCAAATTTTGGCTATTTTTAATAAATATCAAGCCATTTTAAAAACTCATGAGAATTTTCAAATGTTATGTTTATATATAAGTAGAATTTTTCATAAAACAAAATTTTGAAAATTTTGTTTTATTCCTTGTTTTCCAGCCCAAGCTTCGTTTTTTGTGCCATAATTATTTCTTAAGATAAAATCAATTAATTCTAAAATTTTTCTTTACAAACCGGTAATATATATTATTGGTATGTCTTATAAAATTTATTATGAATTTTTATAAAGATTTAATATGGTTTTTAATTTTGTTTTTAATAAAGCGGATTTTGATTTTCTAGGAAACGAGTGATCTCTTCTTTGAAAATTAGGTTTCGTGGAGAAATTTTGATTTTCAAGTGATGAAATTTGGAAACAAAATATCATGATATATATTATGTCTACTGCAATTTTCTCTTTTTTTTAAAACATTATTAAGCTTGCCTTTTTATTGATTCTTCAAATTCATCCTGTTTTTGTGTGATTTTTAATTGATAACAAATCACAATAACAATTCATGAAAGTTTTACAATAGCTTAATATCATGATTATCTTGATACCGTAAAAGTTTGATTTACTTTAGAATCCTTTTGCTATATGTTACTGTGTAAATCCATAATCTGACTTGAATCTTTAAAAATAAGAAATTTGTAGTAAATCGTATTCAAAATTTATGAAATTTTTTTAGTGAGTTACAATCATCTATATCTTATTACTGTAAAATTTTTAAATAATTTGGAGTTCGATTGCTAAAGGTTTCTTTGCAATTCTAACAATCTGGTCTTAATATGATTAAATTTGAACTTAATAGCAAATTAATATAACAATCAATGAAAACTTTCAGAAAGCTCTAACTTTTCATCATGAATTCAATCTTTAAACCGTTTGAAACAGAATCCTTAGGAGTCATAGATTTTCTTTGTAAATTTGCTATACTGTGATAGTTTAACTGCCGATATCGCATTCATAATCGTATACTAATTGCAATCGATCCTGGATAATTTGAGCATTTAAATTATGGTATGTTGTTGGCTCCAAGGTCTCCTGTCCAAGAAAATCCTGAGAACATGCCAGGCAATAATGTACTATAACTTATGTGCTAAATTATACAAGGGTAGAGAGCACGATTCCCTTCCATGGATGCAATCCAAGGCTGAAACTAATCAAGCCCTAGAGCCTTTGGTATTCCATAGAGCATAGGAATCGAAAACTTTTTAAGAATTGAAAATTATTAACTTCGGCAAACTGAATTGATTTAATCCTTGTCCTTGGGACCGTTGGATTACGGTTTCCCATCGTAAAAACCTTTAGGGCCCCTTAGGAACACTTACGTCATGTTGTGTCCTAGGTTTTAGAGAGTCCTTGAGTTAAGAGTCCAGCCTCATCACGGCCGTTTGCTATGGATAGTAACCGTGCCATAGATCTAGTTACACTAGTAACCCAATTTTTTCATAAGACAGGCCTAGTTACCTAGGATGTAGGTTCATCTGCATTAGTCAAAGGGACGTCTTGCACTTAGCTATGACCATATAGCATCTTACATGAAGTCCTAGGATAATAAAATCTTCAACTTGAACTAAATAATTTCTTTTAAAACTGTTGAAATAGTCAATCCAATCTAGATCGGTGTCGTAGATGAGTTAGGCATAGGGAGCTTACTTTAGGTGCACCGAACTACGATCGACTCTGATTCTAGTGAGGCTGGGATACGTAGGCAACTTGGATACTTCAGTGGCATACCAAGCCCGAGTCGGCTCCACACATAAGCGGTGGGGTTTTGTATATCAATCCTTAAATTAAAAGTAATTAAATCACTTAGGACTTTCCATGAAATTAGAATTTTAGGAGAACTTTCACTTAGATTGAATTCAAACAAATTAAGGAAATCAAGATACACATTTAGGAATTACATTAAAATTAGATTTTAGGATGCATTTCACGTAGTTCGCATATTAATATAGAGTTAAGTGAGCCATTTAAAAGAAATTCAAAAGAGTTAGCTTTTGGAATTGAAGACCGATTATCAGGCAAGAATGGTGCATGTGGTGGTAACTCCTCATACCTTCTATTCTCGTAACCAGGTAACGAGTCTAGATTTCTGGTCAATTATGGGTCCTAGATCCCTCATCTAGGTGGCGACTCTGTCACTCTCTTTTGTGTGGAATTCAGATTACCTTAGTGATCCCAAGTTCACGAAAATGATGAATTAAATCACACCTTGCTAGGCTCGCCGGCTTACCCCTGCCCTTATGGGTATTGGGTTGCACGTTTGTTTGCACCCTATGGCCTGGTTGCTCCCTGCTTGGTTGGCTAATTAAAATCAATAATAATAAAAAGCACACGCCATTCGCGTGGGTACGAGAGACCAAGAGGAGAGAGCGTGGCGGCTCGCGGGCCATTCCCCTCTCGCGGGATCGGGTCCCACACGAGGTGACACGAGCAATGCCCCTACTCCCTGCCCTGCTTAGTTTGCTGCTCCATCAAAATAAAGGATCCAACCAGTTTTCAGATATTCATCTCCTACCATCATGATCTCTTCATCTGGGAACATCAGCGTGAAAGACTGACTTTCTTCTCGAGGTGCTTCTGCCAATTGTTCAGCAATGGGTCGACCCTTTACTGATTTTTGGGTTACATGGGTGATGTCAAACTCAGACAACAATAATAACCATCTGGCGGTCCTGCCTGTCAGGGCTGGTTTTTCAAAGAGATACTTCAGAGGATCCATCCTTGACAAAAGCAGGACCTTATGTGATAAAAGGTAATGTCTGAGTCGCTGAGTAGCCCAAACCAAGGCTAAGCAGGTTTTTTCTAGGACAGTGTACTTCTGTTCATACTCCAACATCTTCTTGCTAAGATAATATACAGCCTTTTCATGCTTGGTTTCTGGATCTTGCTGTACTAACATACAACCCATGGTGGTTTCTGTGACTGACAAGTAAAGCAACAATGGGTGCCCTAGTGTTACTGGTGCTAATATCAGTGGTTCAGACAAACTTTTCTTTATCTTCTCAAAGGCCTGTTGACATTCCTCTGTCCATTCTTTGGAAGAATTTTTCTTTAAGAGCTTAAAGATAGGTTCGCAAGTTTATGTAAGATGAGCAATGAATCGTCTTAGGAACTGTATCCTTCCTAGGAATCCTCAAATTTTCTTCTCGGTTTTAGGTGGCGGCATCTCCTAGATAGCCTTAATCTTCTGAGGATCTACCTCTATACCCTTTTGGCTCACCATGAATCCTAGCAACTTACCAGAGGTAACCCCGAATACACACTTGCTAGGATTCAGGCGAAGCTAGTATTTGAGTATTCTTTCAAAGAACTTCTTAAGGTTCGAGATATGATCTCTCATTTCCTTGGCTTTTACAATCATATCATCAACATAAACTTCAACTTCTCTATGTATCATGTCATGGAGTAAGGCTGTAGCTGCTCTTTGCTATGTTGCACCGGCATTTTTGAGACCAAATGACATTACCCGATAGCAATAGGTCCCCCATTGTGTAATGAACGAGGTCTTAGTCAAGTCCTCGGGTGCCATCTTAATTTGATTGTAACCGGAGAAACCATCCATGAAAGATAGTAATTCATGCCCGGCCGTATTGTCTACCAGGATATCGATGTGTGGTAGAGGGAAATCATTTTTGGACTTTTCTTGTTCAATCCCTGAAATCTACACACATTCTCACCTTCCCATCTTTCTTTAGTACAGGCACTATGTTTGCAAGCCATTTTGGATATTCCACTACTTGTAGAAACCCAGCAGTCAACTGCTTAGTAATTTCTTCCTCTATTTTCAAGATCCACTCGGGCTTCATTCGCCTTAGTTTTTGCTTTTTAGGTTTAATTCCCGGTAATAAAGATAGCTTGTGTTGGACGATGTCTTCACTCAACCCGGGCATATCTTTGTAGGACCAGGCAAAAACTTCTTTATATTCCCTAAGTCAGTTTATTAATTCGTCGCGCTCTTTAGGAGATGGAGTATTTCCAATTCGTATTTCCTGTATTAAATCTTCTGTTCCGATATTTATAATTTCGATTTCATCTTTAAGAGGCTGGGCTCGGCGCTCCTCCTCTTGTTTGAGCATATGCTGTAACTCAGGGGGAGTTTCGTCGATCCCTTCTTCCTCGTCTGAGGAGGGAGTGTTATCATTATTAAAGTCAGAAGCAAACACAGAGACATACTGCGAATCGGATTTCATTGACTTGAAAGAAATTACATCATCATCATTGGACTCATCCTGAACAGGCTCAGGATTCACATTATAAATAAAATCAGAAAATGACTCGCCAGGACTAGGCACTGACATGGACTTAACCGATTTGACTCGACTTGACTTAGCAATAAGATAAGTAGGAAAAACATTAGAACCCAGTTTGAAAGATTTTTTATTGCAGGTGCAATCTGACTCTGAGGTTCAGTAAAGGTAGCACGCTCTGAATAGCCGCTACTAGTACATCTTCACGGTCTGTATCTTCTTGTTCTTCAGAATGGTCTAAAACTGGCAACTCCTGCCAAGCAATATCAGGCTCATCTTCTTCAAACAAGGACTCCAACATATCTGGCTCAAGGTAGACTAACCAATCCTCAACAGTTTTCTCAACATAATGCACCGGCGGTTCTGTTTCTGGGAGAGCAAGGCTACTCAATATTTCAAAACCAGGTATCATGATTCCTGTCACCGAGTCATACCATGGTTCGGAAAACCCATAGTATGGTGAAGTCTCACCTTCCCTGACAAAGTGCCCATTCATCGATAAGGAGTATGAAGCCATTGGGAGTACCCCTCCGGTGTGGTGGATTTCATCCCTCAATTTCAACAATTCTTCCATGGCTTCTTCCTCTTCCTCAGTAGGTACATATCCGAGACCGAAAGTTCCATGGTTTGCTTTGATTGAGCGCCAGTGAGACGCCTTGCTTGGATCACGGCCCAAATTCATGCCAGGAAAGTAATTCATTTTTCTCATTATCTTGGCAACCACAAGACTGATGGCAAAAGGTAAACACAACTCCTCCTGAGAGGCCTCTTCATAAGAAATAGCAGTAACGTCGAACGCGAAACCATTCAAGTGTTAGTCTTCTGCTTTTGCAACTGGGAGGATCATAATTTCTCCTGTTATTTGTCCTATTTCTGGCTCTTCGTCCCTCTAACAGTGATCAACTTTCCATCTTTGATGAACTTCAATTTTTGATGAAGGGTTGAAGCAACAACACATTCCTTATGAAACCAGGGACGTCCTAGAAGCATATTAAACGAGGCCTTGATGTCAATAACTTGAAACTCAACTTCAAATTCTTGACCACCTACAACAATCTTGGTGGTAAGGACCCCGACTACATTTTTGCGGGTGTTGTCATATGCGAGGATTCCAAGGGTTGATTCGGCAAAATTAGTGGGACCGAAACCCAAGGTAATGGCACTTCTCAACGGACACACATTCAACGTAGATCTGTTATCTACTAACACAGATGGTACTTTCTTGCCTTTACAGACAATGGTGAAATGAAGAGCTCTAGCATGATTCCGACCTTGAGGAGGCAGCTCTTGATCTGAGAAGCTAATGACTCTGGCAGCCTGGGTTAGAGCAACAACCTCAGCCAATTGCTCTAGAGATATTTCTGAGGATACCTGTGTAGTATTCAATTCTCTCAACACGGCTTCCCTGTGTTTCTTTGACGCTATCAATAATCCCCAAACAGATATAACAGCCTGAGTTTTCTTCAACTGTTGCACAACCTCATCATCTGGGTCTTTCACATATTGCGGTTCTTCTCCTCGAGCCAATGCCCCTGGATTTTCGACTCTTAGTTCAGCAGGTTTGAAGATCCTTCTTCCCCTAGTAACATGTCTGACCTCATCTAGCTCCGGCTCTTCATAAGTAATAACTTGAGGAACTTGTGGCTCATAGGTGATCACCAAGGGAGATACAGACTCTCTTAGGTATGACTCATCACAGAAGATGATTTGAGGTTCATAAACGGGTTCTAAGGCACAGATGAGGGTGAGAGGGTCAAACTCAGAATCTCCTATGGTTATGGCATTAATGGCAGCAAGAGGATTGGCATGACCAGGTAGCGGGTTTTGGGTAACATTGGGTCTTGGCTGGAATGCAATGCCTTTCTCATCAATGAGTTTCTGGATTCTAAATTTCAAAGCAATGCAGTTGTCAGTAAGATGACCAGGACCTCTGTGGTACTCACAATGTTGGTCAGCTCGCCAATTTGCAGGTAGAGGATTGGGGGGAGGCCGGATGGCAGGTAGGGTTATGCGACCAGAGGCAAGACATTGCTTAAGTACCTCTGAAGGTGGAATAGGAAGAGGGGTAAATTCTACCTGGGTTCATTGTCAAGGTGCAGCCGCGGGTTGGGCATAGTCCATCACTAGAGGTTCCTGAGACCTAGATGACTGAGCATTGGAACGAGAAATATTACTAACTTGAGCTGGAAGGGACTTTTTGAAATATCTGGTGTTTGGGTTGCTACGGTTGAATACACCTTGAGCCATAGCCTCCTCTATCTGGGTACCTGCCATGATGAAGTGTTTGAAGTCTGGATAATATTGCAATGACATGTGATACTAGAGTTGGGGGGAAATATTTTTCATGATTATTTGAACCTGCTCTTCCTCAGAAGGGCGCTCCATCATCTGGGCTGCCAGTTTCCTCCATCTTTTTACGAAGGTTAGAAAAGATTCCTTTGAGTCTTGCTTGGTTCCCTCCAAATCTTTTCTAGTGATTTCTGTCCCATCATCGTATTTGAACTGCTTAATGAATTGTTCACCAATGTCCTTCCATATCCTATAACGGGTTTTGTCTAGGACCATGAACCATCTCCTAGCAACTTTAGTAAGTGAAACAGGGAACAGTTGAGCCATCTGCTCAGGAGATAAGCCTTGAGGCTGACACATGATGGTAAACATCTGTAAATGGGTGATTGGACAAGCCACACCATCATATTTATCAAAATCCGGCATTTAAAAATTGGCAGGGAGATAGATTTCTGGAAATAATGTAAGATCACTTGGGTTGAAACCACACTGGTCTTGAAGCTGGATGTCTTGAACTTTCCTGGTAAGACTTTCTAATTTCTCTATAACCGTCTTATCAACCGTGGACTGAGAAGGCTTACTGTGATCCTCGCTATACTGTTCTTTTTCCAAGTCTTCTTCGGTTTTATCAGGGATAGGGATGAAAACTGGCTGGACAGGTGCTGCTGAAGTAGCTGTATGGTGCATAGGCCCTTTATTTTTGGAAGACGACGGCTCCAACTTCTCGGAAAGCTGGGCCTTGATAACTCGGTTCTCCTCTTTGAGTTCTTGAAGTTGCTGGAGAATTAAGGCGAGAGTATCGGTAACAGCAACGGGTGGAGGATTATCTTAGTTTTCTGCCATTGGCGAGGATGAGGGTGAGAAAGAAGTAGATGATGGGGTCCTCAGAGAAGGTGGTGGAGAGACAGATTCTCTCCAACCGTGAAGAAATCCGAACTCAAGGAGTAGTAGGCTTAGCTATGGTGTTACTGTCCTAAAATATTTGAAAGACATATTTTAAAATCACAGAAGGAAGCAGACAATGATACATACATAGACCAAGATAATGAGAGAGAAGGATGAACTTTATTGATCAATCATTAAAGCTTGAGTACTTGGTTCACTTTTATTAAATCACAGATAAACTAACAGGACTAAAAAGACTAAACATTATTTCTAGACTTTTTCTTCGAACGATAATCTTCCTCAACTGACTCCTTTAAAGGTTTGATGATTTTGGCATCCCAAGCAGATGAAACGGCTCTGACAACCTTGGGCTTGAGATCTTTAGTCGGATAAAAATGACGAAGGGGAGACACAATAGATTGCTCCCTTCCATACTGATGTAGAATCCTAGTAGGAACATAAAAGGAAGTCTTTTTTAGACCAAGAAGGCGAACGTAATTGGCCTCTCCAGTGCTGAAGATAGTTTCTTGAATTCCAGGAATTCGCCAACGAATCTAATCTTGTTGTCGAGAACTTAACCAATCAGCCCAATCGCTTTTATGATCGAAGGAAACATCATGACGCCATTCGCTGAAGGTGTACAACGTATGATCAAAATGGACAGGAGCTGCGATCTTTAGCTTGTGGCATAACCACACCTGGAGTAAGCCAGGACATCCTAGGAAGGACCCAACGAAAGAGCGAATGTAAGAGCCTGGACCTGAGCTGGCACGAAGACGAGCCATATCGTCCAATCCCTTAAAGGTTTCTGCAAGTATAGTAGGAATTGGATTGGCGCCACGATCCATTTGATCAACTAGATCCAGAAGAACAGCTGACGCGAGGTGAGAAGGCTGGACAGTGAGGAACCTAGCAAAGGAGCAGAATCTCAAAGCGCGACGTCGGGCCTTTTGAATATTAACAGCGCCAATGTGTCCAATAGGAGGGTAAGTGTCGATCAGTTGTTGCATGGACACTTCTTGGCCTTTTATGAAAGAGTCCATAGATTCATCTGGATTATTCATTAAGCGAAAGAATAAAGGACGATAATCCGGCACACAGGATGGCTTCACCAGAGGGCCATCCACAGAATATTCCAACAAGGCACACCATTCTTCAAAAGTGGGACACATTTCTTAGTTGCCAAAACGGAAGACATGATGATCGGGATCCCAACACTCTAATGCGGCATAGAGTAATCCCCAATCGAGCTTAATGGTTGCCATGTAGCCGAAGAGATTTTTCTCTTGTTCACTTATGGCATAGATGTGTGATTCCTTTAATATACCACGGATCCAATCAAGAATTTTACGAGTAGACATGGTGCCTGTAAGCCAAGAGAAGGGATACAAGAAGGATTAAGATTACATAAACATGAGATTGGGACAAGTTCCTGCCAGTTTAAAGAAAGTATGAATACATGATCGAATCGTATGAATGAAAGACACCTGACCAAAAGATTAGATGAGATTACATAAGATTACTTTCAACGGGTAGATCAAGAATGACTAATCCTATGAGATCTTAGGAAATATGGGATTTATATCCTAACCCCAAAGGGAAAGTTTTTTAATCTTCGTACATTTTAACAGTGTTACCTAAAGGGATCAAACCCTAATCCTAATCTAGCGGAGTGGAGAGAGGATCTCGACTCATGACTTTGTTTGTGTACCTAAGGACCGATCGTAGCCATTGGAAGATGGACTACGGCCTAATCTAGACACAAATGGGTAGGATATCCTAAGCTAGGCTCACACACGTGATGCACGTATGTTCGTATACTACATGCATGTGTGGGTTAATCTAGGGGTAAGGCTAAGAGTTCTCTTAGCGCGAATCCGTGCTCAATATACTGTACCAGTGTCCGGCGTATCAGTACGTGAACAAGAAATCCATTTACGCACCATAAAGGTACTAGGCTAAGAGTGGAATGCTTCTCTAGAACAGAGGCACCAGGTGATGAAATCACAGTCAACCATGCTACATAACACTCCGGGTTCCTAAAATAGGATGTGTGTGCATGTGAGATGCAAGGGTTTAGATGCAAGTGATGTAAGTGTGTGCAATATGTTCTTGTAATCTATGATGCCTTCAGATTTTATTAGATTAAGTTCGAGTATGATGTGATGAGAAAATAAAGTAAACAAACTACCTAGCAAGCATAGAGTTTTCATGAGCCAATTAAAATAAATTCAAATGAATTATCTTTTGAAATTTTAATGAAGTTAGGTGGTCCCCAGCAGAGTCGCCAAACTGTGGGACCTGATCCCGCGAGAGGGGGATGGCCCGTGAACCGTCTTCCTCTTTCTTGGTATTTCGCACCCACACGAATAGCGTGTGCTTTTTATTATTGATTTTAATTACCCAACCAAGCAGGCAGCAACCAAGCCATATGGTGCAAACAAACGTGCAACCTAGTACCCATAAGGGCAGAGGTAAGCCGCCGAGCCTAGTAAGGTGTGATTTAATTCATCTTTTCCATGAACTTGGGATCACTAAGGTAATCCGAATTCCACGCAAAAGAGAGTGACGGAGTCGCCACCTAGATGAGGGATCTAGGACCCATAATTGACCAGAAATCTAGACTCGTTACCTGGTTACGAGAATGGAAGGTATGGGAAGTTACCACCACATGCACCATTCCTGCCCGATAATCGGTCTTCAATTCCAAAAGTTAACTCTTTTGAATTTTTTTTAAATGGCTCATTTAACTCTATATTGATGTGCGAACTACTGACATGTATCCTAAGATCTAATTTCAATGTAATTCCTAAATGTGTATCTTGATTTTCTTAATTTGTTTGAATTCAATCTAAGTGAAAGTTTTCCTAAAATTCTAATTTCATGAAAAGTCCTAAGTGATTTAATTACTTTTAATTTAAGGATTAATATACAAAACCCCACCACTTATGTGTGGGGCCGACTCGTGATTGGTATGCTATCAGGCATCCAAGTTGCCTACGTACCCAAGCCTCACTGGGATCAGAGTCAACGTAGTTCAGTGCACCTGAACTAAGCTACTTATGCCTAACTAATCTAGGACACTGATTTAGACTGGATTGACTGTTTTAACAGTTTAAGAGAAATTATTTAGAAGTTGAAGATTTTGTTATCCTATGACTTCATCTAAGATGTTATATGGTCTTATCTAAGTGCAAGTCGTCCCTTAGACTAATGCAGGTTAACGTACATCCTAGGTAACTAGGTTTGTCCTAGGGGAAAAATGGGTGACTAGTGTAACTAGATCTATGGCACGGTTGCTATCCATAGCAAACGGCCGTGATGAGGCTGGATTCTTAACTCTAGAACTCCCTAAAACCTAGGACACAACGTGACATAAGTATTCCTAGAGGGGCTCTAAAGGTTCCTATGATGGAGACCATAATCCAACGGTTCCGAAAGACATGGGGTAAATCGATTCAATTTGTTGAAGATGATGATTTCAGATTTTTAAAGGTTTCCAACTCCTAAAATCTAAGGAATACCAAAGGCTCTAATATTAGCAAGTGAAATCCAAGTAGTGACTTGGTTTGGCAACCTAGAGGGGGGGTGAATAGGATGTTTATAAAACTTTTACCTTTTAAAAACTTTTACTAAAATTTCACCCAAGACTTATCCCTTGTTTAATTAAGTTTGAAATAGTTGAACTTAAACAATATTACAAATTAATATAAGTTCAAAAACCCTTGTTGATTAGGAAACTTAATTAGGTGATTTATAGCCTAGTTAGCAAGGTACCAATATTCAATCAAAACCAAAATGCTAACTACTCACTCAATTCCAAATATGTAAGAATACAAGCACAAATAAATAAGAAAGTGAGAGGGAGAGAAAGATAGAGAAATACCAACACAAGTGACACAAAGATTTATAGTGGTTCGGCAAACGGCCTACTCCACTCTACTCAAGGTCGCACTTGAGGATTTCCACTATTGAGACCTCCACGACGCCCGGCTCCGAGGCTTTTACACTCCAAGGGAATTAGATAAGGATGCCCTTCCACCTTTACAATGACTCTCCTTCTTCGCCGAGTTCTAAGCGCTTTCTCCCAAGGGAATTAAACACGGATGCCCTTGCCACCGATCGAATAAAGAAGAAGAAGAAGTATTAGCCTCTTACTAGGCTTGATTACAAGTTGTAGCTCACACACTTTCTCTCAAAAATAATTTGCAAATGAAAGCCTAAACCAATCTCAAATGATTTTCCCAAAATCAAGGCACAATGGATTGGTGAGAAAAATTAACCCAAAAATGGTTGCAAATAAGTTTCTAGGGTTTGTTAAGGTTGGAACATGTTCATTTTGTGCTTTAAACCCTTGAATGGGTATATATAAAGTCCCAACTCCATGTGACCGTTTGGGGGGTAAAACAGTCAAAACTGGGTCAAAAAATCAACTAGCCGTTGGGCCTCCAACGGCTATAATTTTTTGAGAAAATACACTTCTCGGAGTTCCGAGAGTTTTCTCGGAGTTCCGAGCTCGGAGCTCCGAGGGTTTCTCGGAGTTCCGAGAAACCAAACAGAGATTTAAGTTTAAGAACCTGGTGCATTTCTCGGAGCTCCGAGAATTTTCTCGGAGTTCCGAGCTCGGAGCTCCGAGAATATTTCTCGGAGCTCCGAGAATTTTCTCGGAGTTCCGAGCTCGGAGCTCCGAGAATAATTCTCGGAGTTCCGAGACTGGTTTCCAGCAAACAGTGTTGAACTTGTAAAATTCATATCTCCCTCATTTCTCGTCGGATTTTGACGTTCCTATACTCTACGGATATGAGAAAAATGAGAGCTATCTGTTAAAAATATTTTCAAAAATATTTGAAAATGTTTTAAATAAGTTTTGATAGGATTTAGTTGCTGGTCCAGGTTGTTGCTTCGGAACTCTGTTTTGTTCATTCTTGTGTTGAATGCCATATGGGTCCCAACATGTTGGTACACCACCATGGCCATTCACTTATCCATTTAAGTCCTTAAAGGGTGTGTTAGTCTCTTTGAAAAACATATTTTAGGGGTTTTAAGATGTGCCTTGATCAAGAGAAAACACAAGAGAGAAAGGTGATACATACTACCCTTTTGAACACTCTCTTGAATGAACTCTTGAGCCAATCTTCATTTGATCTTCAATGCGATTCTTGGATTGCTTGTGGGATCTTCACTTGAGCTCCTTGCTTTAACATCTTCCAAGGATGATGCCACCAATGTGTTCAAGCTCCTTTGCATGTTGATCCTCAAGCATGTGTTGTGTTGCATTGTGTAATGGCGATATGACATGTCAAGTTCCTGTCTAAGACACAACACTCAAGGCAACTGATCAGTCCATAAACGACTAATCAATTTGTGTTTGTTAATCATCAAAACAAGGTCATTGAATGAACCCATGGGGAACCCTTGGGCTTACAATCTCCCCCTTTTTGATGATGACAAACCAAATTGATTAGATAGGTGGGAGGAACCTCTTATGAGGATTAGATGGACAATTTAATCATGACTACTCCCCCTCAACATATGCATGAGATATATTCAACAAAG
The DNA here is from genome assembly GCF_043159265.1 of Tasmannia lanceolata. Classification (NCBI taxonomy): domain Eukaryota; kingdom Viridiplantae; phylum Streptophyta; class Magnoliopsida; order Canellales; family Winteraceae; genus Tasmannia; species Tasmannia lanceolata. Next base: position 8,086,757 of record NW_027518688.1, on the reverse strand, counting down.
TATAATACAAGAATGCATATGATAATGGATCTAATCAATTATACAAATTCTCCCCCTTTTGGCATAAGCAAAAAGGAAGAATTAAGCACTTAAGCACAATACATAAAGCATCAAGATATACAATGAGAATATGATGCTCCCCCTAGTTTCTTGTCATGATTTACCAATTAAATTAATGTATATATGGCATGATAAGAGATAATCAACATAGGAAAGGAATGACACAAAACAAATCAAGCCTATGTTGGAAAAATAAAGAGACATTCCAAATTTAGCACAACTTTTTAGGGTATATCTTAGTATATATATAATTCCAATATAAATCTACCCTATGACCCATAATATAGTAATAGATTAGCAAGTTAAAGCTTATATTTTACTTATCATGAAAGAAATTAAGCAAGTTTTAGACTTAGCATGATAAGCCCCCTTTTGTTTTTAAAATTCCTATTAGAATCTTATCATGAGGTGATGTGTAAGTATAGACTCATCATGATAAGCAAGAATATATATATTTCAAGTTAAAAATATATTCTTAAATTGTCATGCATAGAAATGGACATTTGATCCTAATATGGCTAATTATTAGGATATATGGCATGACAGTGAAACTTATCATGAAAATACAAATTTTCAAGTGAAAGTACACATGATAAGCAATCAAATTCATAGAGATTAAGATTACAAAGTATAATTTTCTCCTATGAATGGGAAACAAGAAAGATATTCAAGATTGAGCACAAAATTCAAAAAGATGAACATTTAAGCCTCTTTTTTTTTGTTTTTTTTTTTTTTTTTGTTAAAGTATGAACATATAAGCACATATAGGTGGGGAATGAAAAGATGAACTATATAAGCAAGTCATTATAGTCATTTTAAACATGAATATAGCAAAGGTAATCTCTCCCCTTTGTATTTGTCATTTGCCTTATATAAAAACAAGGTATGACATTACACAATAGGCCAAAGATATGACAATTGAATGCTTGGCCATCAAAACTTATTCTTGGAATAGATGATACCAATCTAGATCATCCAAGATAAGTCTAAAAGCCTAAAAGATATGACTTTAAGTCCTAGGCTATGGGCTTTTTGTCTTAAAACAGTCACATGCTAGATGATACCAATTTAGGAGCATAAGACAAGCCCGAACTAACCACATATGGAGCAATCATGGCTCCTAATGGGTGTACTTATCATAATCCAAATGATATATACATTGAGTATCATATGATAAGCCACTAAGGACAAATCTTGACCTTTAAGCTCCCCCTTTGAAAGAGAGTCATGCAATGCATGAATCCAAAGGGTAGTCCTAACATAGACTCTAAGGATCTTCAAATGAATGATTTTAGATCAACCCTTGGGCTACGAAGACACTTTACTCTCCAAGTGTCGGTTTATCATGATAAAATGATAGTCATAGTCTAGCTCATCATGATAAACAAGCATAGCACAAAAGATGTTCAATCTTTGGCTCATGCTCCCCCTAAATGTGATATAATATTTTTCAAATTTAAGTTTTACTTCCCTAAGTATGCAACATATATAACTAGCCAGGGAGATCACATGTAAATGTATACCTATTCATGTTTGAGAGGTAGGCACAATGCCAATTTGTTAAATATTTTAATTACGGTGAGTGTACCATCTCCCTCTTAGAATCTAAGAAGGCTAAGGGCACCAATTGAGTGACTTTTAAGTTAAAGTTTGACATCTCATACATGTAGATATAATCAACCAAGGGGTGATATCTATAGAATATATATATATATAAGAATTCCAATTTGACTTGATTCTATAGAACTTAGACATAGAAGAATGGACATTAAAGAACCATGTCTAAGAGAGACATCCATGGCTCATGAGTGAGAGTATACCACTATGGGTAATCATGAGGAAGATATGATCTATATCAAAGCTTCCATGGATAGTCTACCATGTTTGGACACAATGATCATGATACATAAGGTACATGGTCCAAACATCTTCTTCCTACATTCACATACCACAAATGTAAAGATAAGGCATTAAGCACATAGTGCATAAGCCCATTGAAAACCAAGATGTGTGGGAGATATATGTTCCCATCATAATCTAGTGTACACAATCACCATAGTGAATTTTAATTTTACTCAAGTGAGTAAATGCCCAAATATGATTCTAGATTCCTATGATATTTTCATTTCAAGTAATACATTGAATCTAGGCATATTTTCAACTTCCTTACAAATTATATCCTTTTATGAATTTTGGGAAGAGACCAAGGATTTTAAAACCATTTAGGTTCAAGTCTTAAACCTATGGGTTTCCTTTGGTTTTGCTAGAAAGATGTGATCATTTAATGTAATTACTAGCAACTACCAATATGGGTTCAAATGCTAAGGATATACTTGTAGATTTAATTTGAACACATGGGCAAGTGATGTGGTTGTATATTCTATTAGGATCAAATTATGGTTTTCACATTAAATTCTATAGTGGCATGAATGTGGATGAATACTAAGTGCAATAAGATCTAAATCATAGTGTGTGCACTTAGAGTAGAACGTATAGATACATGAGAATCAAACAAGAATAAGTACATGGTATCTACACAAACAAATCTATCAAAAGATATTTCATTTTAAGCTCATTACCCCTAAATCTACTAATCATATGATGTGATTCAAGTAGGGGATTTTGGAACCCAAACCATCTTGGTTCCAAGCAAGTTTGCTCTAGGTGATAAGTCCTTTTTAACCCAAACAAACTTACTGCTTTTTACAAATCTAAACATACATTTAGATTTGTAATGTCCAAATCTACCACAAAAATCACAAGACATATATGAGTAGGTAGATGGACGGGATGAACATGATGATCTACAAGAATGGTCATGATGGCAATTATGTTTTACACTTTCTTGTAGTTTGTAATTTTCCAACTCAAGTTTCTCATTCTTGATTTTCAAATCATTGATTTCCATTTTGAAGTTATTTGTTTCAAGAGATGAGGAATTCTTGATTTTATCTTCTTCTTCTTTAAGGAGTTCATTTTCTTCTCTTAGTGATTTAATGGTTTCACTTAGTTCGATAAAATTATTTTCAAACATTTCATTCTCTTCACTAAGATGTGCATGGTCTATTTCTAGTGACCTAAACTCCTTGTGAATACTAGCTAAATTATTTTTCAAGTTTGAATTCTTAGTTAGTTGATCCTCAAGTTTCTTATTCAAATCTTGAAAAGCACAATGTAGTTCTTCAAATGTGAAATCAATATTTTCCAAAGCATTTTCATTAGATTTCTCAATTATTCCACTTAAGCATAGGATTTCACTTTGACAAGATTTTTCAAGTTTGTTTAAAATCTCTTTAGCATTAGTACATGAGGATACCTTCTCATAAATGTGTGGTGGTAATGCACAACATGTTGCAATTAGGGCTTTTGTATTTAATAAAGATAATTTTTTATTATATTCATTTAATCCTTTAGATTTAGCATTTAAAATAAATCCATTTTCAATTATCTTTACCATATCTTTATCTAGACCTTTTAAGTATGTCTTCATATGGATCAACCATGATCCATAATCCGAACCATCCAAAATAGGTAGTCTAGATCCCATCTTTTAAGTTGCCAAAAAACTAGATCGTTCAACTCTTAACCGGTTAGGGTCTTAATCAAGAGCCCAAGCTCTGATACCAATTGAAATCCAAGTAGTGACTTGGTTTGGCAACCTAGAGGGGGGGTGAATAGGATGTTTATAAAACTTTTACCTTTTAAAAACTTTTACTAAAATTTCACCCAAGACTTATCCCTTGTTTAATTAAGTTTGAAATAGTTGAACTTAAACAATATTACAAATTAATATAAGTTCAAAAACCCTTGTTGATTAGGAAACTTAATTAGGTGATTTATAGCCTAGTTAGCAAGGTACCAATATTCAATCAAAACCAAAATGCTAACTACTCACTCAATTCCAAATATGTAAGAATACAAGCACAAATAAATAAGAAAGTGAGAGGGAGAGAAAGATAGAGAAATACCAACACAAGTGACACAAAGATTTATAGTGGTTCGGCAAACGGCCTACTCCACTCTACTCAAGGTCGTACTTGAGGATTTCCACTATTGAGACCTCCACGACGCCCGGCTCCGAGGCTTTTACACTCCAAGGGAATTAGATAAGGATGCCCTTCCACCTTTACAATGACTCTCCTTCTTCGCCGAGTTCTAAGCGCTTTCTCCCAAGGGAATTAAACACGGATGCCCTTGCCACCGATCGAATAAAGAAGAAGAAGAAGTATTAGCCTCTTACTAGGCTTGATTACAAGTTGTAGCTCACACACTTTCTCTCAAAAATAATTTGCAAATGAAAGCCTAAACCAATCTCAAATGATTTTCCCAAAATCAAGGCACAATGGATTGGTGAGAAAAATTAACCCAAAAATGGTTGCAAATAAGTTTCTAGGGTTTGTTAAGGTTGGAACATGTTCATTTTGTGTTTTAAACCCTTGAATGGGTATATATAAAGTCCCAACTCCATGTGACCGTTTGGGGGGTAAAACAGTCAAAACTGGGTCAAAAAATCAACTAGCCGTTGGGCCTCCAACGGCTATAATTTTTTGAGAAAATACACTTCTCGGAGTTCCGAGAGTTTTCTCGGAGTTCCGAGCTCGGAGCTCCGAGGGTTTCTCGGAGTTCCGAGAAACCAAACAGAGATTTAAGTTTAAGAACCTGGTGCATTTCTCGGAGCTCCGAGAATTTTCTCGGAGTTCCGAGCTCGGAGCTCCGAGAATAATTCTCGGAGTTCCGAGACTGGTTTCCAGCAAATAGTGTTGAACTTGTAAAATTCATATCTCCCTCATTTCTCGTCGGATTTTGACGTTCCTATACTCTACGGATATGAGAAAAATGAGAGCTATCTGTTAAAAATATTTTCAAAAATATTTGAAAATGTTTTAAATAAGTTTTGATAGGATTTAGTTGCTGGTCCAGGTTGTTGCTTCGGAACTCTGTTTTGTTCATTCTTGTGTTGAATGCCATATGGGTCCCAACATGTTGGTACACCACCATGGCCATTCACTTATCCATTTAAGTCCTTAAAGGGTGTGTTAGTCTCTTTGAAAAACATATTTTAGGGGTTTTAAGATGTGCCTTGATCAAGAGAAAACACAAGAGAGAAAGGTGATACATACTACCCTTTTGAACACTCTCTTGAATGAACTCTTGAGCCAATCTTCATTTGATCTTCAATGTGATTCTTGGATTGCTTGTGGGATCTTCACTTGAGCTCCTTGCTTTAACATCTTCCAAGGATGATGCCACCAATGTGTTCAAGCTCCTTTGCATGTTGATCCTCAAGCATGTGTTGTGTTGCATTGTGTAATGGCGATATGACATGTCAAGTTCCTGTCTAAGACACAACACTCAAGGCAACTGATCAGTCCATAAACGACTAATCAATTTGTGTTTGTTAATCATCAAAACAAGGTCATTGAATGAACCCATGGGGAACCCTTGGGCTTACAGCAAGTTTCAGCCTTGAGTTGCGTCTATGGAAGTGAATCGTGCGCTCTTCCCTTGCGCAATTTAATACTTAAGTTATAGTATGTTATTGCTTGGCATGTTTCTTAAGATTTCAGTGGACAGTGGACCTCGGAGCCAATAACATACTATAATTTAAATACTCAAATTGTCAAGGATCAATTGCGAATGGGATACGATTATGGATACAGTCTCGGCATCTAAATTATCCTAGCATGGCTATTTTAGAAAGGAAATCCATGACTCCTAAGATTTCTGTTTTAGATGGCTTAACGATTGAATACATGATGAAAAGTTAGAATTCTCTAAAAAGTTTCAAGGTGCTTTGAATTAATTCAGATTTTTAGATGAATTTATCACAATTGGATCAGATTAATGATTTTACAAAGAAGCCTATAGCTAATTAAGTTATCTATTCCAGAAACTTTAGAATATGATGTGTTCTTTCAAAATATATTCTTCTTGAATTTTTCATGACTTTAGATATTGAAATTCAATTTTTTAATTGATTTTCCACTTTCGGGTCAGATTGATGATATTACACTAAACAATATAGTAAATTAATTCAAAATCTAACCAAACTTTTACTAGAACATTCTCATACCAATATCAAATTATGAGAAAACTTTCATACATTATTTCGATAATTTTCTATTTTTAACAGATATATTTATATTCTGGTCAGAACAATTAAAAATCAATAAAAATATTAAAATATGCCCAAAATTCCTGATCAATTTATAATATGATTCTGACTAGTCAATTCATCTTGCTACTAAATTTCAGGCTTTAAGGAGTTTGTTTAATGATATGTCCTTCATATACATGAAAATCAGTGATATTAGCAAAACAATCCCAGTAAAAATAATAAATAAACTCCAAATCTTTTGAACATTTTTGTATGATATTCAAACATTAAAAATCTTCTGAGGACCAAATTTCAATCAGTTTCTAATTGTTTTGTTATATGAACAATTTTTAGAACCATCAAAATCCTATTTCCGGGTATTTTTTGAATGAATTTTTTGAGCCATCAAAACAAATGAAATCTATCGGAATTTTTAGATTTTTTGTGTTCTTTTAACCTCATTAAGACTCAAAAAACATAGCTTCGCGAAAAGCCCTTGGTTTTAAAACACTCACTTTGTAAAATGATTTAAAAGCCACTAGATATTCCAATTGGTTAAACACCCAATTTTCTCATCTAACAATTCCTTTTTTTACCAAAATCGATAATCAAATAAATTGACCCACCAAAATCTTGCATGGTAGCTTTTACGAAAATCAAGAAGAAAACAAAGAAGAAACGGCCCTAAGCATGCTTTTCTACCTTTGATATTATAAAAAATGGAGGAACCTACCGTTGATCGCGCTCCTTGTCTCTAGGGTGCGTAAATCCGAGGTATACGCTTTGTCACACCCTTTTATACGCTCTAAAAACACCCCTTTGATGAAGTTACGAACCGAAGCTATGTGTGAAGACCCGCAGAAAGATGGCTGAGGGAGTCGGAGAGATATATGAGAGAGATTTGTGAGAGATAGAGATGAGAGAGAGAGAGAGAGAGATTTCCACTATAAGTAGAGGAAATGACTGCCAATAGTAGCAAGGGAAAGGACTGCCATTCACCTCTTGGAGAGAACGAGAGAGTGCAGGGAAAAGATGCTATCTTGACTCGGGTTCTATCTTTGGGAATAACCACTCGAATTGACTACAATCCTTATCCCAATTTTAGAAGCTCTACAAGGATAATATAATCAGCTATAGAAGCTTCTCAAAATAGCAACTCTTTATGAGGACACCAACTTAATATAAGGCAACTGCAGATTTCGGCATTTAGAATATAGATGCCATCTTGTCTCCTTGGAAATAAAATAAGTGAGCTACTTTTATAATAACTCTTCATCTCTTCTTAGTAATAAAAAAAATCCCATATGCCTAGAAGCACGTAGTTGCTGTTTTTGTAAAAATAATTCTGGATGAAAGCATTCTTCCCAAATTTAAAGATTGCCCCAAATTTTATAAGAAAAAGAAGTGTTTTTATTAATTTAGTAGGATGAGAGAGACTTACACACCAAGGAAGTAGCCAAATCTTTGATTGCCATAATTAGAAATCGTGGAGAGGGTCGATCTTACCATTCAAGAAAGTTCCTTTTTCTTACTACTGCTCATGTTAGTAACAAAATATTGCACTTGGGTAATCTCTATCAACCAATGAATCCTCGTGACATAACTTACACTTCAAAATTGAAACGTGCCAGCCGAAAGTAGCAACCATGATATGATCCGAACAGTCCATTTGAGTTACCCCAATGTGAATTGGTTGCTCCTCCATAAATCATTCCATGGGATGATCTAAACTGTACAATCAATGGACCACATCACAAATTTGTTGCTCCCCCAAAATCGCTTTCATGGGATGATCTATACCGTTCATTCGGTGATCCAAATTATCCAATTGTATGGGGCCATACCATAGATAAATTGTTCTCTAGAAATGATTCCCATAGGATAATCTGGACCGCCCATTTGATGGGTCACACTATAAATAGGGTGGCGCCCCAAATCTTTTCCATGTAATGATCCGAACTATCCATTTGCTAGACCATGTTATGAATAACCTGCACCCAATTATTGCCATAAGATGATCCAAATTGTTCATTTATTAAGCATTACTATAAACAGGTTGCACCCCAAAATCATTTCCATAGAATGGTTGTAGCTGTCCAATTGATGAGCAGCCACCTTATTTTATAAATTCGGATGAGAGATCAAAGAGATGTGAAGAATAAGGGTGCTCGGTTGGATTGCTACGGGGATGCAGGATTAACATGTATATGTGTGGTGTATAGCATGCATGTCGACCTCCTCAGAGTTGACCCCCCCTAAAATCAACCGAATATTCTTTCCATTCTATATGACATACATGCTATAAATAAACCTAGAATGAAATGGGTGGGGCACTCATATGACTCTGTTGAATTATGCATGGAAACAATTATACCTTACTGGCCGAATTCTTCTTTGTCATAAAATGTGACTTCGATTTATATGGTGGCCCCCCTCCTTTAAGTCGTATGAAATCAACAGGCCCCATTTATTTCGGCCAAAACCTAAAAAAATGTGCGAGTCCATCAAATGGTTCCAAATTCTCTCTTGATTGGATGCTTGTGAATTACCCTTCTCAACACCTGGCGAAAAAATGCATATCATGACGGAAATGACCGAAAAAGATTGAAGAAACATTAGAGAAGGTCACGAAAATGAAAAACACTAGAAAACCGATTAAAAAACAGTAACCTCTTTATTGATTAAAGCGGAGCAAAATGGGGGTGTCTACACATGTGAACGGCTTCTGCCCAAAAATTTCTTGGAACATTGTGCTTATTTAACATTGTTCTAGCCATTTCAATGAGTGATCTATTTTTTCTTTCAACTACCCCATTTTGTTGGGGAGTTCTTGGAGCCGAGAAATTGTGTTTGATTTCATTTTCATTACAAAAGGTATCAAACTCAATGTTCTTAAACTCGGTTCCATGATCACTTCTTATCTCATTCATGAAAACCCCTTGTTTATTTTGTATTCTTTTGCACAAGTTGACAAAAATTTTGAAGGTTTCACCTTTACTAGTTATAAACAACACCCAAGTAAATCTAGAATAATCATCAACAATTAGATACACATATCTACTTCCACCTCTACTACGAGTCTTCATGGGACCAAATAGGTCCATGTGAAGAAGTTGTAGTGGACAAGATATAGATATCACACTTATATGTTTGAAAGAGTCTTTAGTATGTTTTTCATGAATGCAAGCACTACAAACTTTATCTTTAACATACTTGAGCTTAGGTAGCTCTCTCACTAGGTTCTTAGATGACAATATTGAGATCAAATCCATATGAGCATGACCAAGTCTTCTATTCCATAACCAAGGGTTATCTTCCATGGTGGAGAGACATTGAATGTTTTGATTCTTAAGGTCCTCTAAGGCCAATGAGTACATGTTACCATCTCTATATGCAATAAATTCTACCTCATTGTTCTTAGCATTCAAAATCTTGCATCTATCTTTTTCAAAAAGAACTTTGTAACCTAGATCATATAGTTGACTAATGCTTATCAAATGAAAGGAAAGGCCATCGACAAGTAAAACATGTTCAACTTTAGTATCTTGAACTTTAATGGTACCTTCACCGATGATTTGCTTCTTGTGTCGTCCCCAAAGGTGACATTTTCTTGGTGGCTCATGGTGACGAAGGCGAACTTGGTTACTTCTCCCGTCATATGCCTTGAGCAACCACTATCCAAAAACCATTTGTCCTTTGAGGGCTTCCCTTTTAAGCATACCTACAAGAGTCAAAACTCATGTTGAAGCTTTAGGTACTGAAATCCCAAAGGGCAACCCAAGAGGGGGGTGAATTGGGTTATTTAAAATTTTCTTCTAAAAGCTACAAGGAGTGTGATATTTAAACCTAGATTATGCTAACCCTTGTTCATGATGATATTTCAAGTTAAGGAAAGAAATTACCAAACACCGTATAGAAGAGGGGAAGAGTAAAGAGACCACTCAGAGATTTTTATAGTGGTTCGGTCACAAATTGACCTACTCCACTGCCCAAGTACTTTGTCTTTTCCTTGGGATTTATCTTCATTATGTTGAGATTTCATGCGCCAAATCTCCGGGCTTTTACAATCAAATCCGCCTCCAAGGGAACAAACCCTCTTCGTAATAACCGCATCCAAGAAATCAACCCTCTTCGAACATCGCCTCAAAGGGTTCAAGTCCTCTTTGCAAATACAAGAAAGAAAAGGAAAAATGAAAGCTCACAAGCCTCTAAATAGGCAAATACAAATCTTTCAAGCTCACAACAACTCCAAATGATGGCAAATCAAAGTCCTATGGAGTCCTCTTGATAAGAAGTAAATGCTAAAATGAATGCTTCAAGAGGAAGAATAAGAATCCTTTTGATTTCATGAGAAAAAGCTCTATGATTTTCAAAATGATTGTTCAGAAGGTTCTTTGGAAGGTTTTGAATGAGGTTTAAATAGCCTAAGTGCTTTCGTGACCGTTTGGGGCAATACTGTAAATATTTGGCCAAGAAAAAGTAAATTGCGCAAGCCCCAACGGGTCTTTTGCCAGACCGGGGCGGTCGACGAGCTACGGCGGTATCCCGCCTTTATCGGCCCTGTTTTTTAATTTTGAATTTTGAACTGTCGCGGTCGCCGTCTGAGGGCTTCCTGTTTGTTTTAATCTTTTCATTCAAAACCTATCCGCGGTCGACCTAACCAGGGGCGGTCGAAGGGATTGGCCTCGGTCGACCGGCCCGCTTTTGAAAGGTAATTGCTGGAATTCCAACAACCCTTCCGCGGTCGACAGTGGAACTCCAGTCGACCGGCCATGCTTTGAAATTTAGTTTTACAATTTAAAACTATGGGGCAATGGGCTAAGGTCTTTGGGCTTTTTTCCTATGTTTTCAAATACTTTTATAAGTTTGTCAAAAAATATTTTAAGGGTTTTGAAATCATAAATCCATGCAAATGACTGCATGTCAAGAGGACTCTATTACACACTACGTGAACCTTGAGTCTTCTTGAGTCTTTGTCTTCTAGCCACTTGCATGAGATGTTCACTTAGAAGAGTCTTCTATCTTGTTTTTGTGCATGTGGTTTCTTTGAGTCTTCAATGCTTGTAGGAGGACCACCAAGGCTTGACTTGCTCCAAGTTGAGCCCTTCTCTTTGCTTTTAGTGATGACTTTAATGATTCATGTCTTGATCACAACACTAGAGCAACCATTAGTAATCTACCATCAATTTGGGTTTGTTGATCATCAAAATATGAATGGGTTGCACCCTTGGGCTTACATTCTCCTCATTTTTTATGATGACAAACTCAAATTGATTATGGGTTGGAGGCTCCCCCTAAATATGATACATATGTAATTTTATGCCTCCCCCTCATCATATGCTTATCATAAATGATATTTAATCATGATTTGTACTATACTTGCATGTATATCTATTAACGCACAAGATAAGTATAAGTAGTCAATTCAAGCATAGAGGAATTGCGAATACGGTTCATGATCCAAATAATCAAATTAAAGCGTAGTCATGAACATACTAACCATAATCAAGATGTCATATTTCTCCCCCTTTTGTTACATAAAAAAGAGTGAGGAGAGAGCCTCCATAGATAGCACAAGATTCCCGCCCTTTTTTTATTAGGATTTCACTTTTAACTCCGCCTGTCTAACTATGGATATACCTATATATATATATATATATATATATATATATATATATATATATATATATATATCAAAGTAGCATCCAAATAGGCATGTTCATGAACTAGATGTAAGAATTTTCCAAAATTTTAAGTGTCTTAATTAGAGATGATAGTACCGTCTCCCACTTAGTAACTAAGGAGGCTAGGGCATCAATTGAGTGAATTTTATATTAAGGTTTGACATCTAGTGATGGATCCAATAGCAAGCATACAATCTAGTACGTATAGTAGATATAGATAATCATATAAGCAATAATTCATTCAAATTCTTTCACTTGATCAAGTGTCAACATATTTAAATCACTTCTAAGATCACAAAATCTTTCCTCACTTAGTGGTTTAGTAAAAATATCCGCAAGCTGATCATTTGTATTGATATAAGAGATAATGATGTCTTCTTTTTGGGAATAATCACTTAAAAAATGATGTCTTATATCAATATGCTTAGTTCGGGAATGTTGAATTGGGTTCTTGGTTAGATTGATTGCACTAGTGATGTCACAGTGGATTGGAACACATTTAAACTTTTAAATCATAATCTTCCAAGGTGTTCTTCATCCATAAGACTTGTGCACAACAAGCTCCTACAGCAATGTACTCTGCACAATTGAGATCCTTCAAGATCAATCTAGAAGCCTTCTCACATAGAAAACTAGCTTTTATGAATGATTTTCGTCCAAAGAGGGCTACCCAACGTTTGAGCTCATTTTTGACCTATTTAGAGGCTGATTCAGGAAAAGTCGTAAACTAGAAAGTTGTAGGTATTTTCAATACGTTCGAAAGAAATAAAATTACAAATTTTTGGACTAGAAGGTAAAAAGTTATGGTCATTTTAGTAACCTGACCATACTAGCCCTTTCTAATTATAACTCTTCATTTCTTTATTAATTTTTTCAAAACAATTATGATGTCACTAACCACCTCATCCCATGTTGGACGTTTTTTGCATGTGGCCTCCCCCTGTGGGGCGCCCACTTATGTGCCCGACCCACATGGGTGGGTCCACATGGACCCCCACCTTGTGGGCTTTAGCCCAATGGGCCTTATGACATATTTGGGGTTTTTTTCAATGAAAATTCAATAAAATCCATTAAAGTCAAAATTTTTACAGATGAACCCAACCCATATGACATTTATGGTGCACCATCGACATATGGTCGAATCATCCCCTTTAGAAAAAATAATTTTTCTGACCAAAATACCCCTATTCGACCATTACACATCCAAATCCGACCAAAATACCCTCAAATTGGCTCATCCCTTAAAGGGGAAAGTTAAAAATGGAAAGTCTTTGTGGTTGTAGACACATCATTTTGACCGGACCCTAATTCTCGAAATCGAATAAAATTTCGAAGCCCAATCTCGAAATTTCTGAAAAATTGAGCTCAAAAATGCAAAAGAACCCGAAAGTGCCCATTGGCAGATCATTGCTGAAGTCTTTGTGGAGCCCGAGTGTTCCTGAACCTCGTCGATATCCACTGTTCAATTGCTTCTGATACCATTCCTTATGTCCCCAAGATTTGAAGAAATCAAGAAATACCCCTGAATTTTGGTGCCAGCACTCCTTTTTCTAAGTTCCCAAGCTCCACTGCTTACTCGTAGCCTTGCTTTGATATTTTCACTAACCTATCTCATTTGTTTAGGCATAAAGAGCTACCCAAAAGGTTGTTCCCATTCCCAAGAGCGCCCTCGCAAAATTACAATTAATTCAGGCAAAAATTTGAAGAAAGGACAAGCAGAGTTTGTGCCTTTATCAAAATGAGTGTGTCAATATCAACCCCTTGTTTATGGGTGTGCAATTACTAAGTGAGGGTGTGCCCATTAAATATAATTGTGTTTTCCTAATTAAGTAGAAGAGGGGTGAATTATTGAAACTAGTGTGTGCCATTACTACTTCTCATGTGGAAGTAATTAAAGTAGGCAAAGAAGGCAAATGGGATGTGCAGATGTCAAAACAAGGATGTGCTAATTTCTTGTAAAAGGGACCATCCGATTGTTTTTTTTTTTGAGAAGGGAGGTTTCATTTTCAAATGAAGGTGGCTACCCAAAAAAAGAAAAGAAACGAATATATATTTGTTAGAGCCCATTTTTTTAACCCCCCTATAGTATAAAATGGAGTAGTTAAAGTGCTACAAAGTGGCTGTCCAAGAAAATAAAGGAGGTAAATCTATCATTTCACTTTATTTGAAGGAAACGAGGGGTGAAGTATCGCATGGGGGTGTGTGTATACCAATTCCCACACACAATTGATTAAGGAGTAAAAGAAGGGTCAAAAGGGTGCAAATATTGGAAATGGGGTGTGCTGAAATCAGCAAACACCCTAGCTATAAGATGCCATCCGATTAGAGCATTTTAGGGGGTCTTCATTTCTGATTTTTTTTTTGCAACAGAGAGGTTCCTCTCATGTTCGTTCCAAACAGGGGGAGAGAACGAGAGAGTGGAGAGGGAGAGGCCCTAGCTCCACAGCCACTACTTCCCCCTTTATCTATAAAAGGCCATGGGGGGCTCTCATTTTTGGGGATCGGAAAAACCAAAGGGAAAAAAAAGAAGAAGCAAAAATCAGAGTGAGATGAGAGCTTTGAGAGGGAGCTAGGGTTTCACAGATCAGAGAGAGAGAGAGAGAGAGAGAGAGAGAGAGAGAGAGAGAGAGTCTTCTCCGGTCATCTCGCCGGTGCTCCGGCAAACGCATCATCTTCATCTCCATCAGCCACTACCTCTCTAACACCTCAATACTTCATCTTCCATCTCCAAAATCCTAGATCCAATCGATCTCCTTCATTTCTACCTTTGAAACCCTAGATTCAAGCCATTTTCCTTAAATCTAATCTTAGCTCCATTGATTCCGGCAAGGTCCGTCGGAATCGGATCATTTCCCTCGCCTTGCCGGCGGTCAACATCAACCCCTTGCCTTTGCCTCATTTTCTGCAACATCGAAGAAATGAGAGGTTTGCTGATTTTGATTAGAAGAATTAGGGTTTCTAAATTGAAGAAGAATAGAGATTTTAGATCTGAGAGAGAGGAGTCTCGGATCTGAAATTTGAAGAAAATTAGATAAAAGATAAAAGATCTTGTCCGAATTTTAGAGTTGGAGAGAAGAGCGAGCATGTGAAGATGAGAGAAAGAGGAATTTTTTTTTTTCGTCCGATCATCTTCTCCGAGAAGGCTTCGTCGGAGCTCCGGCCGGTCAAGGGAAGCTCTAACTCTCAGATTTGCAAAAAGAAAAGCCCTAAAAATCATAAAGAGAGAGATCAATAGAGAGAATAAAATTTGAACCAAGGAGGAGAAAAATGGCCGAGCAACTCTTCTCTGATGGAAATCCCGCCGAAATCCGTCACTAGATCCATTCATCTTCTCCATTACTAGCCCTTTTCTCACTGAGATCTCGCTCAATTTTCCAATTCAGTCAGAAATCCGCCAATCTCTGCAACAAATTTGCCGATCTCAGCAACTCCGACATTCACATCGAAATCTAACCGTGCCTAAGATGTTCTCATTTCATTTTCCATCTAAATTCAAAGTAAGAACTGAAATGCTACATCCAGGTAATGATTCTATTATCTTTGTATTTTTGTTCAATTCTTATGTGGTTGTGCTTTTTTATAGTTCTGTTGAATGGCTTGGATCCTTGAACCATAATTAGTACTCGAATTTGAACTACAGTTTTTGCTCTTGACTTCAGTCTGAATCATTGATTTTGTACCCTGGGTTTACAAATTGATTTTTGCTGTAATGTCTTGTGATTACTTGGATAGCCCATGGATGATAACAATCTTATGATTATCAATCGATTTGGTGATGTTTTATGGTCTAGTAGGCTTAGCTTAGTTCATGCATTCTTTCATCCAAAAGCCTCTGATCATTGCTGAAATATTGATTTAGGGCAGCAATAATACTTTGTCATCTTGTTTAAACCCATTGGCTGTTTGATAAAAATTCTAAAAATTAGTTTTCATCTCTCTGTCAGTTGGATTTTCTTTGTGCATTCTCAACTGAATTTTTGTAATCCAAGGACTAGTTTGGTAATTTGAATCAAGGTGGTTCCCTGGCCATTGAGGAGATAGACTGAGTTTCTGAAGATGTCTTAAACCACCGCATCATAGCTTGTTCATAAGAAATTGGTTGAGACAGAGGGCATAGTGATTCTTAGAATGAGATTATGCTGATATCATTTTCCCAAAGGAAGCTTTCCTTGCTCATTAATTTGATCAGAGAGTGACATTATTTTGGTAGTCGTATAGGCTTACAATAATTTTAGTGAATTGTAGTGTTATTTTTGTTTTAGTTAAAAAAAATTGTCATGCTTTAATATTAGAAGCTTTAGCATATTAGTGTTGATACTGTCCATCTCACCTCCATTCTTTCACAATGATTGTTTGTTTGTTTTTCTTGGTTGTATATTTTTCTTCATATGGCTTGGTCCTCTATTTTTTTTTTTTTTGACTGGTTCATAAATGATAAGATTTGCAACTGCTGTGTGTTTTGTCTGCTCATACCTAGAACCCATTCATTTAGGGGATTGGCCAAGTCCCAGCAGCATTTTGTAGACACCCTCATTTTGCTACACTTTAACCAACAATAACCTAATATATTGATCCGTGGAATTTCATTGGTAAAGTATGCATCCTCAAATTTTCTGAAAAACCGAAATGATAAAGAGATGTACCTGGTGAGATGATTAGATCCGAAAAATTGAAAAATACCCTGATTGGTGAATTTAGTGTGTTAAATCCATGTGAAAGCCCCTCTATCATGGATTTATATGTTTTAGGTCATTAATATCTCTATCGACTTTACGGATCATCAATCGGGACAAAATAAGCTAGGGTCACTTCACAGCCCGGGACCTGATTCCATTCCGAGACCCGATTTCCGTAAATCGTTAGATCAAGGGCAGATCTTAACCTGGGTGTCTTTCCTTACTAAGAATTTATGATCATTTAGTCAAAATAGGATCGATCAAGGTTAATCTCAAATTCAGATTAAACATTGTGTCACTTAATTGAGCAAAAACCCAGTGAAAAATCACGGATCAATGTTGGTGAACGAGAGCCGTCGAAATAATTTATCCAAATTATCCACAACATTGCTTTCAGTACTTTAATTATTGTCAAAATTCATATTTCAAAAGTTAGGATCATTCATCAAAAATTTATTAAGTTGGTTGGATCAATCGAATTGTCAATTTGATCAACGGTTGGAAAAACGATTCGCTGTTAAAAACCGACGGCTCGCATTGGTCAAAAATTCTGAAAATAATATTTCTATGGCAACATTGGGCTTAAATGAAAGAGGAAAAATCAACGATTTTAATGGCGAAAGAATTATCGAAATCGGACTTCAAAATCTCCTGAAAACCGCGTTTTTCGATTTTTACATTTAAAATATTTGAAAAATCTTTTACAAGATTCTAGGAGATTTGGAGGCATCATCTCGTCCATTCTTTCGATCGAAATTGATCTCAACCACCCAATCTTATTCCATATCATTGCAAAGATTTCAGGATATTTGGAGACCCGATCTCGCCAGTTCTTTCGATCACATGGAGATTGCAGTTAATCGCAACCATCCAAATCGTTGCCATTCTCTACAAAGGCAACCAAATTGGACATTTCCCTTGCCTTGAAATTTGCTTCCAAAATCTACAAAGATTCCAAGGACAAATGGCATCATCTTGGACCTTGAATTGTTCCTAAATCTTTAGTACTTGATCCTGGCCGCATAAGGGCCTGCCATTTTTAACATAGCCATGGCTTAAATGGAAGATGCCAAAGAAGAGGGAGAATATTATAGAAAAATCCGATCTTGGCCATTCTTTCCCCTTCCTTTTTCCATCACTCAATCTCCACCCTACACCTCTAGGCCCTAAAGATGGCAACCTAGCTCATCCATCACCTATAAATACCCATGCTCTCTTCTTTCAAAGAGAGAAAAAAAAAGAGGAAGAAGACTCAAAGAAAACTACTAGAGAAATCCTCCATATCCCCGCCTTCAAATCTTGTCCTATTCAAAGGATACCCAAAATCTCCATCACAGGTAGGTGCACTATTCTCAGATTTTTCCAGGATTATTTGATATTTTTTTATGTATTTTTGCACGATTTTTAGCATTTAATTGAATTTAATTCGATATTATATGTGTGTGCTCAAAATCACGATCTACATGAGTGTTTCAATTCCGATTCGTCCCGAAATTTAATACACTGATCTATTTAAATAGACTAAAATAACCATCGGATTGGATCAGACATTGAATCAAAGGATTTCGAAAATTTGAGTGATGAGCGGAATTTTATTTAAAATAATGGCTGAGAAATTACAAAATTCGAAAAAATAGCCATCTCAGGATGATCTATTTTTTGGAATTTAAAATTTTTCTTGTGTTCATCATATCAGAACAAGATTAAAGGACGTTTTCCGGAGGAAAAATAAAAATGGAAAACTCTTCAAAAATATCTTTTCGACGAGGAAAAATAAAATATATACTAAATGGATTCCAAAATTAATGAAATTATGTCGAAAAATAATATGGTACTGATACACTCTATCCTGAATTTTTAAGAATTTTTGGATTCTGTTTGATATATTATTTAATGCTTTCTTTGAAACTTATCAGATTTTGTGAGAATTTTTACTGACATCAGATCACCATTAAAATTCACAAAGTTTTTACAGTAGTCTTATATTCGATATTTCTTGCTGCTGTAAACTTTTCAGTTTTTTTGGATTTTGTTTCCTATGGGATGTAGTGTTAATTCATAATCTGGTCTGAAAATTGAAAAATCCGAAATTGATAGTAAATAGTTTCTAAAATTCATGAAAATCTCGCAGCATGCTATTTTTACTTATATCTTACTACTGTATAAATGTCAATGAATTTAGATTTCTATTTCTAGTAGTTTCTGTGTTATTTTTGCAATCTGGTCTCGTTATTGTTAAATCAAAATTAAATATGAGCTGAATGTAAAAATCTGTAAAAATCTTCCAGTAAGCTACATCCCATCATGTCTTGCTGCTGTAGAAGTTTCAATTCATTTCGAATTCATTTGCAATAATTTCACTTGTAAAATCACTCATATGGTTTAAAATTGATAAAATCCATTGAAAATTTGAAATTAATTAAAAATCATCATAAAGTTTCTAAAGAACCTTGAATTTTTGTCACATATTAATTCCTAAATCCATTGAAACAGAAATTTTAGGATCTTTAGATTTCCCTGGAAAAATGGCCAGTGCATCCATAATCGTATCCCTATTGCACTCGATCTTTGACAATTTGAACATTTAAGCTATAGCATGTTGTTGGCTCCGAGGTTACTGTCCACGGAAATCCTGAGATATGCCAGGCAATAAGATGCTATAACTTAAGTATTAAATTGCACAAGGAAAGAGCGCACGATTCCCTTCCTTGGATGTTATTTTAGGCCGAAATTGGTGAACCCTAGAGCCATTGGTGAATCCTAGAGCCATTGGTAATCACTAGTCGCCCAATCTTTCCCTAGGACAAGCCTAGTAAACTAGGATGTAGGCTAACCTGCATTAGTCTAAGGAATAACTTGCATTTAGATAAGAATCATATAGCATCTTAGATGAAATCCTAGGATAATAAAATCCTCAACTTGAATTAAATAGCTTCTCCTAAAACTGTTGAAACAGTCAATCCCGTCTAGGTCAGTGTCTTAGTCGAGTTAGGCATAAGTAGCTTAGCTTAAGTGCACCGAACTACGTCGACTCTGATCCCAGTGAGGCTTGGGTACGTAGGCAGCTTGGATGTCTGATGGCATACCAACCGCGAGTCGGCTCCACAACAAATTGTGAGGTTTTGTATATTAATTTTCTTGTAAATGCTTAATTAAATTACTTAGGACTTTCCATGAAATTAGAATCTTAGGAGAACTTGCACCTAGATTGAATCCAAACAAATTAAGGAATCAAGATACACATTTAGGATCCATAATGAAATTAGATCATAGGATGCATGTCACATAGATAGCACATTAACTAAGAGTTGAATGAGCCATTTAAAATAAATTTAAAAGAGTTAGCTTTTGGAATTGAAGACCGATTATCTGGCAGGAATGGTGCATGTGGTGGATAACTCCCCATACCTTCCATTCTTGTAACCAGGTAGCGAGTCTAGATTTCTGGTTAATTATGGGTCCTAGATCCCACATCTAGGTGGCGACTCTGTCACTCTCTTTTGTGTGGAATTCGGATTGCCTTAGTGATCCCAAGTTCACATAAAAGATGAATTAAAATCAATAATAAAAATGCACACGCCAATCGCGTGGGTACGAGAAACCAAGAGAGAGCGTGGCGGCTCGCGCCCCACCCCTCTCGCGGGATCGGGTCCCACACATTTCACTTATTTTTAGGAGACTTTCTTAGTCTTTTAGATACGAGCTTTAGATGGTAGTTCTTTTCTTCATTCAAAAGGCGATGAAGGCGTTAACCCAAGCCCATCATTAGGGGATTTGCTCAGTCCAAGTAGCACTCTCCTCTCTTATTTAAAAGACTTGTCCAAGTCTTTTAGATGTAGATTCCTTAAACCTTAGGTCTCTCTCACTGCAAAGGCAATGATGGCGCTAGCTGGAGCCACCCTTTTAGAGAGACAAGCTGTGTCTCAACAGAAAAATCAAACCATATAGGAGAAAGGCTTTGTCTCATTGGTCATAGTTGTCCTCTCTGTTAGGAGACTTGCCTAGTCTCACCAACATCCCTCTTTATCTTCTTTTCTTCTAGGAGACATATCTTGTCTCATTAGCACCCCCTCTTAGAGTCACTAGTCCGAGAGCCAGTCCATTAGCATAGGAATCTCTCCTTAGCTAGAGAGTCAATCCTTCAGTTTCAGGAGTCACTCCTATCATCATAGGGGTTAGGATTCTTTCCAACCTCTCGTCAAGTCATGTGATTTTTTATCCACTCTTGCAAGGCATAGGATGCTGTCCAACCCTTGCAGAGTCGTGATTCTGTCAATTCCCCCGCAAAGCACAGGATGCTGTCCAACCTTTGCGGGATATCAGAAGTCTGTCTTACCCTTATGATGATAGGATTCTGTTTTCTTGTGTCAAAAATTCCAAAAACATTTCAAAAATCAAAAATCTCAAAAATCTTGAGTCATTCAGAGTAGTTAGGAAAATCTATTCCGAACTACGTTGACTTGATCCTCTTCCACGAGGTACGTAGTGCAGCTTGGGATCTTTATCCCAAGTTCAGCCAAACTTTTAAAAATAAATATTTCAAATCTTCCAAAAATACAAAAATTCTTCAAAATCTTTTCAAAAAGATCTTCCCCTAAAGTTAGGAATTTGTCCTAGATATTTGGGATGTTTTAGAGTTAGGAGGTTGTCCTGATTTGTATTGATATGGTGTGTCCTGTCGTGGGAGTGTCCCTAGAGTTAGGAGGCCTCGAGTTGATCGGTTAGACATTTAGTCGAACCGATGGCTAGACTAAGAAGCATATAGTCAGCCCATGGTTTTCTTTAGGATGCACAGCCTAGTTACACATAGGATGTAGGGCCCACCTGCATTTAGTTTAAGGCTAATCAACTCGCATTAGTTAGGGCATATAGAGAGTCCTAAAAATTACAATTCACATGAATTTAAACAATTATACAAAAAGCTTTAAAAAATCAGTCGAATCTAGTGGATCGAGTTTAAGATAGCGGTTCTAGATGGTTAGGCATTGTAGTTTAGAATAGGTCATCGAACTACGTTGATTCTGATTCTTCCCGAGGCCGGGATACGTAGAGCAGCCAGGGTGGATGGCCATTCTGGTCCGAGTCAAGTCTTGCATTAGAGTTTTAGGATTTGTCTTGTCCAGTCATGTATAGAGTTGATTTGTGTTGTGTGTTTTGTTGTGTTTTCTTACTTTCATGTACAGATCTTATACTTTTAGCTGTAGCATGCATGTGTTTGCACACTAGAATTTAGACACCAATTAGGTATGACATTCATAAACCTAGTTATTCTCAGGTGACACTTATTTCATTTCTTTTATGTGTGCTTATTAATCATCTCCGAGACATGCATGATTAGATAGACGTCTTCTCGGAGATATTCGTTCCCATTTCATATGACTTTCGCCCAAAACTCTTCAAAATCATTAAGTAAATGGCATAAGAGACCAGGTGTTTGCACTTGGGCGGATGAGGTGCTCTTCGGACCTTCCAAATTCGTAACCAGGCACAAACCTTCTTTTATATCTCTGGTTATCCGCTGCAACAGAGCATAGTATGGGATCCAGGGCCCACTTCCTTGGATGGCGACTCTTCTTTGTTTAAGGTACGCCTCGAATCTGGGCTAGTCCTCGAATCGAGAGGTATCTCCCTTTGTATCGCCACTCATGCTGTGAGGGACACTTCTTTCGAGAGTTCCTTGGTAGAGCTCTCCATTCACGTGGATGATCTGTAGAGATATTTCTTCGTTGGGGGCTCGTCCCCCGCCTCTCTCGGATCGGGGTCCACAGTGGTCAAACTTCAAAAATAAAAAATTTTAACATTGAGTTCTTTTGGTGAGCAATATCAAACAGGATCATTCGGTACCCCCTGAAAATACCTAAAATGCCCTTGACACATCAAATTTCCAAGTCAAGCGAAACCCTTGAGAAACTCTAAATTTAGCAGGCATTCCAAAATTCATGAAATGATCTAAGATTCCTTAGACACACCCTAGAGGTCAAATGAATCATATTGGAAATGACCAAATTACCCCTGAGGTACAAAATTTGGTGAAACTAGAAAAAATCCTAAGAAATTCCAAAAATAGCAGGTTTCCCAAAATTCAAGAAACGACTTGGGATTTCTCAGACACGGTCCAAGGATCAAATGAATCACACAGAAAAATACCAAAATACCCCTGCAGTGCAAGAATAAGGGAAACCCTGAGAAATCTAAATTTAGCAGGTCTTCCAAAACTTATGAAATTACTCATGATTTCTCAGCCATACCCTCAAGATGATTTTGGATATATAGGAAATGGTCGAAATATCTATAAGATGATGAAAATATGGATGCCCTATGAGTTTTTAAAAATAGCAGGTTCCTTAAAATACTTGAAATTTTCGAAGATTCTTCAGTCATACCTTAGAGATAATCTTTAGGCACACCAGAAATGATCAACACAACCCCAAGTTACACAAAATGGGAAAAATCTTTAGAGATTCTAAAAATAGCAGCTTTTTCAAAATTCATGGAATCGCTCAAGATTTCTCAGACACAACTCGGGAGGTCAAACGGGACACATCAAAATGACCAAAATACCCCTGTAGTGCAAAAATTGGCAAAAATGAGGGAAACCCTGAAAATTCTAAAAATAGCAGGTTTTTTCACTTGCTTGGAAACTTGAACTTTCATCTTCCAGATACCATTGGAACACCCTAGAAACATTTAGGATTGAGAATCAACTTCTAAACACCTAAAATGAGATGAAATCTACCCTAGAATGCATGGATGCCCAATCTATTGCAGAATATGGACTCGAGACTTGACAAACTACCGAATATTTTGCTTTTTAAAGTGTAGCAAAATGGGGGTGTCTACAGCAATGTGTTAGGCCCCATAGACATTGCCTTTGTCCGAGAGTCCAGTTCCATTTTCAATGGAGACTGTGGGTGGTGGCCAACCATTAAGACAAAGGTGCATCAACCCCGTCATCCTAACTCTCGTTCTGTGATTCATTTTGGGATACGTACTTGGTAAGATCGTCCCATTATAGAATCATTAAGGGATAAACCCATCCTCCTATACACCAAGTCTTTAGTTTATGGAGGAATATGCCACCTAGGGAAAGGGAAAGTCTGGCCATG
Source organism: Tasmannia lanceolata (assembly GCF_043159265.1). Lineage (NCBI taxonomy): Eukaryota > Viridiplantae > Streptophyta > Magnoliopsida > Canellales > Winteraceae > Tasmannia > Tasmannia lanceolata. The sequence continues at coordinate 8,063,134 of NW_027518688.1, read as the reverse complement.
CAGGGTCAATATCCAACAAGGTCAAGGTCTTCTGCCATGGAATTTCCGGAGAAGGTTGAAGGAGATGAAGGTAAGAAAGTAGGAAAATAAAGTAGAGAAGAATTCACTGTCAAGAAGATTTCGTGAATAAAATAGGAGGGGAAAAACTCCTATAAATAGAGTTTGACAGGAGGTGAAAGGGCAACCGAATGCCTTTTGGGTTTTTTCCCGCCTTCTGTGACACGTGGCAAGCTTTTACTCGCCCTGGAAATGCTACTAATTATGGCGCATCTATTTCCCTGACATCATAACCCCCGTTGTCGTTGTTTTGATTTTCGAAGGTGATTCGGCGGTTTCCCATGATGTAGAATAAAGAGCGAGGGGATGAGATGGGTCCTCATTCAAGTAACTCGTTCCCATCCCTCGTAACCGACCAAGTGTGCTCACCACGAAAGAAGTCATAAGATCATCGGTATCGAGTACGCACCGAACGAAACATAAGACTCTTGGACTACTTCCTCAACCCAAATATTGCTCGAGGAAGTGGGGGGCAATATGTTAGGGGTAAAATCGGCACTTACCGTGAATGAATGACACGTGGCATTTCTGAATAATCAGAAGCCGACCTACGGGTTTTAGGAGGAAAGATAATGGAGTATTATCCTCTCCTTATAAATAGTAACGTTCCTAGTTGGGACACCGTCCCTCAAAGAGGTAATGTTCATAAGGCGGTTGATGGCGTCTGAATCTGGGTCTGCGATCACGCGGTCGGTAGAGGGCCTCCGCGGGGTCTGTAATCACAAACAAAGGGGGTCAGGAGGGTCCGGGGTGGGTCCCGGACGACCACTTCGACACCCAAGTGAGATCCTTCGACCAATCAATATAAAGGACAGCGAGAAGAGGAGGGAGTTCGATCAGGTTTACCAGGACCAAGGCGCGGGTTCTTTTCTGGGTGTGCGGATGAGTAGGTCGGAGGGGACTACCAGGGAGAGTAGGATTAAGTTCCTAGTCTCCTCTGTTGTTGCCTCACCTCTTTTTCCGGTTGTTATTCGGGAGCTTGAGAAAAAGGATGTCTTTCTAAAAACCTCTTTTTCTTCTCTTCTTCCCTTCCCTCCCTTTTAAAGGGAGGCATGCGGGCCTTTTCATCATTATGGAGAGAAAACCTTCCTTTGTAGGATTGGGCTTTTCACCTGCTCCGCCGGCGCGTGTGGCTTTGCCGGACATTTCCTTCCAAAACTTGTGATGATGAGGCCTGGACGGCGAAAGAGCGACACGTGTCATGATCGTATGGTCTTGCCGTTTCCCAACGTTTTTCTTCATGATGGTTAGGCTTTATTTGTGCATGGACGACACGTAGCGATATCTGAAGGCGATGTCGTATTTGTGTCCCATCATAACTCCCCCTTACTCCTTTGGTCCATTGAATGGCCAAGGGAGTAACGTTTTGTTCGAGCGACGTCATGATGAGGGCATTTATGGGTGCTCCGGAGTACGAGGAGGCGTGCCGTTTTATCCGGCGGCCGTCCCCGGGAATTGGTAGCGTCGTTATGTGGGTCGCCTTGTTTCGAGGCACGAGGTTTTCTTTCTTGAGCTTGAAAAAGGAAAATTACACTAGCGCTTTGTTGTGGCTCTCTCTCTCCCTCTTTTTCTTTTTGTAGTAGGTGTTTCTCCGTGCCTTCTTCAACAACATGTCTGGTTCCCCTTCGCGAGCCAGGGGCAAGGCCCGTCTTTCCCAGGAATCGTCGAGTGACCCCGACTTGTCTTCCGATTCGGAGGAGGACCTTGCGGCTCATTGGAAGAGCGCTAGGAGGGACTCGGGCCCTTCCTCGGGCTTTCCCCCCTTTCGTCTTTCCTCCTTGCCTAGGGAGGATAAGTCGTTTCGATCCCGTGTCGCCATGGAGTGGTCTTTTTTCTCCCGAGCCTATCACCAGGGAATGGAACTGTGTGGCCGTGTTTCGAAGATGGGTGAGAAAATCGAGGACTTGAAGCGGGAGAACGAGGGTTTGCAGAAAAATGTTCACTTCCTCACTGAGCAGCTGTTTGAATATGAGGTGGACCCCCTGCTGGAGAGCTCCTGGGAAGAGGAGGGGAACCCTTCGGGAGAGGAGTCTTCTTCCGATTAGTCTCTGGCCTTTCCGGCTTTTCTGCGTGTTTTTTTTTCCTATCGGGGATTTTGGGGCCTGCGCGCCCTGTGCTCTGTTTCTTATTTCCGTTTCTTTTTGTAGGCCTCTGGGCCAGGAGGATGTGAATGGACAATCTTTATGAATTTGTGCCATGTCTCTTTGTGTTGCTTTTTCCATCTGTTTGACGTAAATTATCTTTGTTGCGAGGAATTGTGACATTTTGTTCGGACCTGTGCGGGATTCCGAGCCTTTTCCTAGTGCGTTTAATTTCCTTCGCCTGTTGTGTTCGTGCTTCGTGGTCTCGTGCTAGGGCCCCGAGCCTGGGCGATCATTTTTCCTCTGGTGGGATTGAGGTCGGACCTCTCTGCTTGGTTTCCCACCTCCGGACCCTTCCCCTTCATTACGTGGGGAGGAGCTGGGGGTGATTTGTGATGATGAGGCCTGGACGGCGAGGAAGTGACAGGTGTCGAATTTGTACGGTCTTGCCTTTTCCCATCACCTTTCTTTATAAAGGTTGTATGGATGCATGGGCGACACGTGGCGAGAGCTGAGAGCAGCGCCGTTTTTATGTCTCATCATAACACCACCTGTAAGCCCAATGGTTTTTACCTTGGCATTCCCATCTTGTTTTGATGATTCCAATACACAAGTGATCATTTATCACTAATGTGTTTGTTTATCTAAGTTGTAGATCTTGATAAAGTAAGATCAAGGATGCTTGGATTGAAGGCCAAGAAGCCCACATTGGACCACTAATTGGAAGGCCAAAGTCATCAAGCAAGAAGTCATGAAGACTTGAAGACATGAAGAAATTAATATTGAAGACCTTTTCTTAAATGTAATTGATCCAAACCTAGATTAGGTTTTTAGAGGCATGATTAAAGTAATCTCACACACCCTAAATAAACAAGTGATTGTACTTGTGGAGTTCCAACACCTTGGAACCCTCATAGCAATCCCATCTTGATTGAGAACTGGAAGCCCAAAAACAGAATTGAAAATCTGCTCTGCATAGGCTTCTCGGAACTCCGAGAGGTTTTCTCGGAACTCCGAGAATTATTCTCGGAACTCCGAGAAATGGTCCAGTAGACTTTTTCCAATTTCTGTGAGGCTTCTCGGAACTCCGAGATTTTTTCTCGGAACTCCGAGAACACTCCAACGGTCTGAAAAAGAGCCGTTTGGAATTTTGCTGGAATTACCTCAATGCCATTGAACGGTCATATTTTGGTTTTCCTATAAGTATGGGTGTTCTAAACATACAAACCATCAATACTAACACTCTTAAACTTCATTTGAATACCCAAGAGTGAATCAAGCTTCAATTGTGCCTCTCATCACCAACTCTAGGATTTGGATCATAGGCTCTCAATTGTACATCTTTTGTAACCCTTGTGAAGGGATCTTTTAGTTCTTTCTTTCATCTTTCAAGATTTGTATTCGGGCGAGTATTCGGAGAAGCGGAGCCCTTTTTCTCCGTGGTGAGGATTGCCACCAAGGTTAAAGCAATTGTAATTGGCACCGATCTTCGCCAAGGTTAAGAAGATCAAATAGTGAAGCCATCAACGGGTTTGGTTGGTGGAGTGGAGTAGGCCTCGAGTTTGAGGACCGAACCACTTTAAATCTCGGGTGCACTCTTTCTATCTCTTTGCTCTTTCATTTGCATTGCACCATTAGATTTAACTTGTATGCTTAAAATATTGTTTTTGATCTCTTAATCGGTTTAAGTTTTTCAAATTGGTAAATTCTAGTTTTCTTAAACAACCGTATTCTCCCTCCTCATAGTTGCCATTTCTAATTCAACTTGGGACCCCCTATATCGGATTTTCACCACCTTTGGTCCATTGAATGGCCCAAGGGAGCAGGCTTGTTTACCTGGTTAAGGAATATTGTGACGAATGCATTTATGGGAGCTTTGGGGTACGAGAGGACGTGCTGTTTCATCCGGCGGTTCCTTCCCGAGGAATTGTGGTGCCATCACGTGGTGCCGGCCGGTCATCCAGTAGGAAACGGACACGTGTAGGGCAAGTTGCTTCGTTTTTCTACCCAAAGGTCTCCCATAGGGTTTATAAGGGGTGAGTCCTTCCGCTTTTTACGCAGATTGTCTTTTCGTTCCTCTTTCCTTCTTCGCTTTCTTTTGGCCTTTCTTTGGGCTCGTCGGAGATGTCGTCGTCTTTCCAGGGTCTCTCTATAGGTGGCGAAGGGGGAGTTACTATCGAGGGGAGTCATCCCAGTAGTCCCGAGACAAACCCTGACGGGTTGGGGCCTCAGCAAGCGATTCATGAGAGGAACCCGCCTCAAAGGCTTTCCTCGTGCTCTCATCCTCCTCCCCTTTACGAGAGGGAGTCCCATGAAGCTTTTGTTCATCGCCACCGCTTGTTCTTCTCTCATGTCCATCGTAGGGAAATGGACGTCTGTAGCCGGATGATAGACATGGATCGAGAGATAGCGGCCTTGCGCGCGGAGAATGACCTGTTGAGGAACCGAGTGAGGTGGTTAAATGACCAGACCCGATTTCCTGAGGGTCGACGTTGGGGGGCGCTCTTCGGAGGAGGAGCATAGTGATAAGGAGCTCTATGACGCGGAAAATTCTTTCAACGGCTAGTTGCTCTGGGCCGGAGGCGGTGGGGTGAGTGGGATTTTGGAGAGGTTTTTCTTTTCTTTTTTTTTTCTTTTTTTTTTTTTGTCGTTGTTGGGGGTCTTGGGGGCCCGGGCCTGCGTGCCCTTATCTTTTTGTCTTTACTCTCCTCTTCCCCCCCTTTTTTTTGTAGGCCCGTGGGCCAGAAGGAAATATTTATGAATGGCTCTCCTTTTTTAGTATTTACGACTTGTGCCTTATGCTTCCTTTCCCTTTGCATAGTAGCCGCAATGTTTCGAGCGGAGCGGTAGAAGTAAGACCGGGCCTTTGCCATGCGACCCGAGCCCTTTTCGTTGTGCTCGGTGTGTATATATATATATATATATATATATATTTATTTATTTATTTATTTATTTATTTATTTATTTATTTATTTTTATTTTTATTTTTTATTTTTTTTTCTGGTGGCATTGTAAGCCGGGCCCTCGTGATGGGTCCCGAGCCTTTCCTGACCGTACGTGGTATTTTTCATCTTGTGGAATTGTACGTCGGGCCCTTGTGATAGGTCCCGAGCTTTTCCTGACCGTATGTGGCATTTTCCATCTTGTGGAATTGTATGCCGGGCCCTTGTGATAGGTCCCGAGCTTTTCCCGACAGTTCGTGGTATTTCCCACCTGGGCCCTTCCTCCCCCTTGGGCGGGGAGAATTTAGGGATGGCTTGCTAGGGAAGTCACTTAGTGGTAGGGGTAGCAAAGTCTTTTCCGTCGGGGGCATGACGCTTCGATTTTTTGGCAGTTCCCTCGAATTTCCCAATCGGCGCCAAGTGTGCGCGTCCCATCAGATTAGAAGGAAAGGAGATCAATCGACGCGTGTTGAAACCCTAGCTCTTCTTTTTAAAGCCTTTTTGGGGATTTCATTTTTGTCTCATTTCTTCGTCTTCCTTGGGTGAAGCGGGCTTTCTTCTGCAGCGATTTTTCTACATGTTGCTCTTCACCAACTTCTTCTGGTTTTTCCTCGTTTGTCTGCCCTGGTGAGTTCTGTGCTTTTTATTCCGTCCGCCATTTCATTATTTTACGATGTCTGTCGCAACCGGTTCTCAGAGTGCGTCTTCCGAGTCGGTAGAAGTAGTAGAGAGGGCTCCGCCAAGGAAAAGGAGGCGGTTGGTAAAGGGCGGGGGCGGTGACTCTCGAGATGTACAGCTGCCCAGGGAGTCGGAGGATAGCTCAGGGGCTTCTGGATCGTCGTTGGGGGCCGCTCCCTTGGAATCTCCTGCTCGAGTCTCTTCAGCTCGTGAGGCGGAGATTAGGGACATTCAGTCTAGTGCCGTTATTCGTCCTGGTCGGGTGACGTGTTATAGGAATACTTTGGGTGAAGGGGCGGCGGAGAAGATTAGGAGGGAGTTTACACATTCCCGACGAGTATGGGATAAGGGTTCCTTCCCCTGCGGTGGGGGTGTGTGAGGGTATCACGGAGGAAGAGGTAGCTTTCTATGTGGAGGCTTTTCGGGCGGGGATTAGGTTTCCGCTCTTGGGTATTATAGTAGAGGCCCTCGAGTTTTACCGGGTGGCTCCCTCCCAACTCTCGCCTAATAGTTGGCGTACTCTCTTGGCCTTTGTGGCCAAGGCAGGTCTCACAAGATTCAGCCTACCCTCCCTCTGCTCCGGGCTTGTGTTGCCCTTAGCCCATTGGTGAAGGGGGAGGACAGCTGGTTGTATCTAACCCAGCGTCCGCAGGTGAAAATTGCGGCGAACTTGCCTTCTTCCATTAAGAAGTGGAAGGGGGAGTATGTGTTCATTATCCCTCCGTCGGACGCTGGTTGGGGCTTTCCTCGCTCTTGGGAGGCGCTCCGTTGAGTGGCGAAGGAAGTCCCTCCCTGACGAGTCTGATTGTAGTAAGTTTGACTTGGGGAAGCTCGTCTCAGGGGAGGCTATCGATGTTTCCGAGTTTAGATGGGAGAGGGGTCTGAAGAGGCTCGGTTTGCTGGGAGCTTTGGAGAGGATGGCCCGTTGTACGGGCGAGGAGACGGGGAGAGTTCCGCCAGTCACCGCGGTGAGCTTTTTTCCCTGGGTTTGTTCATATGTGCGTTGTGCATGTATTTTTTGTTGTTGTTGTTTTTCTTTGCTCTGAGTGGTTGTTGTTCTTCTGTTTTTGGCAGCAGGTATGTCTTCTTCCGGTGATGCCGACAGGGGAAATGGGATCGCGGCGGCGACGAAGGGTCTGGTGAGCCGCAAGAAGATTCCCTCTGATTTTATGGCCGCGGCCAGGTTGGACCGTTTGCAAACGAGGCTTCCTGCATCCGCACCTTCTAGCTCCTCTGGTCGATCGGTCGGAGAAAAGGGCACGTCTAGGTCTCCTCACCCGGAGTTGGAGCCTCCCACCAAGAGGGTTGCCCCTCCTGGCGCTAAACAGGGGAAAACCGGCCGTGTGGCCTGTCCTCCTGCCTTTACGGAGGATATGCCGAGTCGTCTGGAAGGGTCGGTTATGACCAAGCTGCTTCTGGAGCGGATGGAGCTTCCCCCTCAGTGCTACCGGGCGCAAGGGGAACAGTTTAAGCCCGACTGAAAGGTTGGCGTTGAGGATAGCGTCCTTGGGAATCCTCGGGTCGGGGTGGAACTGGCGCTGATGGCCGCCCTCCCTGGTGATGAGGCTGAGTTAGAAGGCTTCAGCCATAGGGCCCTGGGGGCTGGGTACCTTCAGTCGCTGTCCTGCGTAAGTACCGGGTGGCCGGCTTTCAGGCTTGTGCTTTCCCTTTTTGTTGCCTTTGAGACCGCAAGTGGAGATTTCCTAATGGTTTGCTTTTTGCAGTCCCAAAGTTATGCCAGGAAGATGGTGCAGTACCTACTTGAGGATGAGTCTGAGATAGGTGCTTTCAAGGAGCGAGTCCGAAAGCTGAACGAGGACTTGGAGAAGGCCCAGGCGGAAAAGGTGGCGCTTGAGGATACTGTTTCTCAACTTCGGCCGGACCTCTGAACAACCGTGGATGGAAGAAGCCGTGCGGAGGAAAAATTGGCGGTAGCTCGACAGAAGCACGCTGCGGAGCTGGCGAAGGCGCGGGAGGAGTGGCGTGATTCCGAGGAGTTTCTTAAGGCCGCGGCCGCGTTCAGCGTCGATATTGAGATAGACGCTTTTGTTGAATGTCGGCGGCGTGTTCGTGAGGTCGATGCTTCCTTTCCTCTTGAGAAGTTGATGCACGAGGCCGAGGAAATCGTTCCGGAGGATCTTTTGCTCTGGCACCAGTGGAAATACCGGAGCCAGTCGGGGATCAGGTGGTTGCCTCAGAAGTCCCTGTAGTTACTGAGACCTCTGCGGGGGCTCAGTGAGGCTCGGATGCCTTGGGGTATTTGCCTCTTTTTTATGCTTGGTCTGTAATGATATTTGAACTATGTATATTTTTTCTCTTCTTTTTTATATGATGCACCGTGGGCTCTTTGAGCTTTCGGTATTGCTCTTCGGGCCATTAAGTTGTAATCTTGGTTTGCGAGAGTACTCCTAGTACTCCTAGTGCACCTCCGCCCGTCGCAGTACTAGGTCGCCGGGCTTTACTCTGCGCCTTCTTACTCGGGCGTTGTAGTATCGTGCCACCCTTTGCTGGTAGGAGGCGGTTCGGAGGAGGGCTTGCTCTCTTTTCTCGAGCACGAGATCGAGAGTGTTCCGGAGGAGTTCGGAATTTCCTTGTTCGTCATAGTTCTCCGTGCGGAAGCTGGGGAGGCCGATTTCCAACGGGATGACTGCTTCGGCCCCGAAAGTCAAACTAAAAGGGGACTCCCCGGTTGCGGTCCGCGGCGTTGTTCGATAGGCCCAGAGGACGTTAGAGAGTGCCTCCACCCAGTTCTTTCCAGTTTCTCCTAGTCGCTTCTTGAGGCTCTGGAGCAAGATCCTGTTAGTTACCTCTACCTGCCCGTTGGCCTGCGGGTGTGCTACGGAGGCGAAACGGTGTTCGATGCTTAGGCTATCGCAGAATCTGCCGAATTTAGCACTTGCGAACTGGGGTCCGTTGTCCGTTACAAGTATCCTTGGAATGCCGAAGCGGCAGACCACGTCATGATAGAAAAACTTCTCCGTTGCTTTTGAATTGGCCTTTGCCACGGCTTTAACTTCGACCCACTTGGTGAAGTAGTCGATGGTGACGTACAATATTGTGTGCCCCCCGGAGGCTTTTGGGAATGGTCCGAGCAGGTCCATGCCCCACATGGCGAAAGGCAGGGGCCCTGCCATCGCGGTGTATGGTGTGGCCGGTTGACGGGGGGTGGTTGCTTACCTCTGGCACTGGCTGCATTTCTTGACGAACTCCTTCGCGTCCCTGAGGATCGTAGGCCAAAAGTAGCCGTGCCTTACAATTTTATGAGCTAGAGTCCTACCGCCTCCGTGGTCTCTGCAGATTCCTTCGTGTACTTCCCATAGCACGTACTCCGATTCGGAGGGTGCCAGGCATCAGAGGTATGGCCATGGGTACGACCGTTTGTAAAGCCTGGGTCCGTGGACCACGTAGTGGGCGGCTCTTGCGGTTAGGCGTCGGGCTTCCAGCTTGTCTTCGGGTAGTATCTCATCTTTCAGGTATCGCATGATGGGATCCATCCAGTTTGGTCCTGGCGGAATTTCCAAGACTTGTACCTCATCGATGCTGGGGTGGGACAGTATCTCTGTGAGCACGCTGCCGAAGTCATGGGTTTCCTCGGAGGCCATTTTTGACAATGCATCATGTCGGTTGTTCTTGTCTCGCGGTACCTGGAGGATCTCGACTTCCCCCATTCTCTGCAGTTTTTCTTTTACCTTCTGGAGGTATCGCTTCATCCTGGGGCCCTTGGCCTCGTATGTCCCGTTTACTTGATTGACGACGAGCTGGGAATCGCTATAGATTTTTAATTTTCCTGCGCCGAGCTCCGTGGCTAGGCTTAGTCCTGCCAGTAAGGCCTCGTATTCAGCCTCGTTGTTGGAGGCTTTGAAATCTAGCCGGAGGGCGTATTCTAGTGTGAATCCTTCGGGGCCGTAGAGGACCAGTCCCGCCCCGTGCCCCGTTTTACCTGCCGAGCCATCAACGTGCAGGGTCTAGCGAATCTCGCTGCTCTGTTCCACCGAGCCCGGCCTCATGTCTTCGCGAGCCGTCTGTTCGGTGGGGTCCCTGTCATTTTCCATTATCGTTGGTTCCGTGGCAGGGGCTGTGGATTCCAGTAAAGTCGGCAAGGGCCTGGGATTTAATGGCCGGCCTCAGTCGGACCTGTATGTCGAACTCTCCCAACTCGACGGCCCAGCTTACCATCCTGCCCGAGGTCTCCGGTTTTTGGAGAATTTTCCTCAGGGGCTGGTCAGTTAGAAGCACTATGGGGTGGGCCTGGAAGTAGGGGCGGAGTTTCCGGGCGGCGCTGACGACTACGAGGGAGAATTTCTCTATGTTTAAGTACCGGACCTCCGCACCGTGGAGAGTCTTGCTCACATAGTACACCGGGTGTTCCTTCTTGTCGCTTTGCTTGGCCAATACTGCACTTACCGCCGTCGGGCTGATGGCCAGATATAAAAATAGTTCTTCCCCCTGCTTAGGTTTGGCTAGTACGGGCGGTGTCTGAACGTATTGTTTCAAGGCGTCGAAGGCTTCCTGGCAGGCCGGGGTCCACTCGAATTCTCGTATGTTCTTTAGCTGTTTAAAGAAGGGCTGACATTTCTCGGCCGACTTGGGCATGAAACGGCTGAGGGTGGTGATTCGTCCTTCAAGCCTCTGCACCTCTATCGTTGTTGTCGGGGGCTCCATGTCCAAGATGGCCTGGATTTTTTCGGGGTTGGCCTCGATGCCTCTCTGGCTAACCATGAACCCTAAGAACTTCCCAGAAGTCACCCCGAAGGCGCATTTTGCAGGGTTCAGCTTCATCCGGGCTCGTCGCAGGGTGTCAAAGGTTTCTTGAAGGTCGAAGATGTGTTTGGAGGCTTCCAAGCTTTTTACTAGCATGTCGTCGACATACACCTCCACGTTTCTTCCGATCTGTGCTCGGAATAGCTTGTTTACAAGTCGCTGGTAGGTGGCGCCCTCGTATTTTAACCCGAAGGGCATGACGGTGTAGCAGTAGACGCCCTGATCAGTAATAAACGCTGTTTTCGGGATGTGTGGTATGATGCATTTTCACCTGATTGTAGCCCGAGAAGGCATCCAAGAAGGTGAGGAGCTCGTGCCCGGACGTTGCGTCGATGAGCTGGTCTATACGCGGGAGGGGGTAGGGATCCTTTGGGCAGGCCCGGTTTAGGTATGTGAAGTCTATACAGGCCCGCCAGCCTCCACTGGCTTTTTTTACCATGACCATATTTGACAGCCACTCGGGGTATCGGATCTCTCTGATAAATCCGGCTTGTAGCAGTTTCTCCACTTCGGCTTTTATGTGAGCTTGTCGTTCTACTGCGAAGTTCCTCTTTTTCTGTCGGACGGGTTTGAGGGTTGGATTCACGTTTAACCTGTGAACGGCCAACTCCTTGGGTATCCCGGGCATGTCCTTAGCGGACCATGCGAACATGTCTTTGTTGGCTTTGAGGAAGTCGATCATTTGGTCTCGCAAGGTGCCTTTCAGCAGGGAAGTGATCCGGACTTGTCTCTCCGGCTGATCTTGGGCTATGGGGATGGAGTCTAGCTCCTCGGCGGGCTCTCCTCTGATCGTGCAGGCCTGCTGCCGGGGGTCTTCACTACCGATCGTGAAGTTTTCGGCCGGGGCGTTGGTTCCTCTTAGGCTTGCTGCGTAGCACTGGCGCGCTATCATCTGCTGCCCCCAGACTTCCCCTACTCCGGTTGGAGTGGGGAATTTCATCTTGAGGTGGGGGGTGGATACTACTGCTCCCAAGTCTCTTAGAGCGGGGCGCCCTATGATGGCGCTGTAAGTGAAAGGTATATCTACAACCATGAAGGTGGTCAAGATGGTCTTTTGGAGGGGGTACGTCCCAAAGGTCACGGGTAAGTCGATTTTGCCATTGACCCGTACCTACGCCCCGGAGAACCCGTAGATGGAATACCCTGCGGGTCCCAACCTCTCTTTGCCAAGTTTCATTTCTTCAAAGGTTCCGAGGTGTAACACATTGACGGAGCTTCCTGTGTCAACCAGAATTTTTCCTATGTCGAAGTTGGCGACGACTAGCCTGACGACCAGTGCATCGTCGTGCGAGACTTGTAGTCCGTCGAGGTCTTTGTGGGAGAAAGTGATGATCTGGTCTTCATGGAGCGGATCCGTCCGGGCCTTTTTGGAAGGCATTTCCACGGAAAACACCCGCTCTGCATACGCCCGCCGACCAGCTGTTGTTGGCCCTCCCGCCGCCGGCCCGCCCGTAATGATATTGATTTTTCCTATAATGGTAGGCGGCTGTTCGGGGACCTGCGGCTGTACGGGGGGCTCTTCTTTCTTGGGGCGCCCGCCGACCAGTGTGTCGTGTCTACTGTGGGATCGACGTCTGCTTCGGGAGCGATGCCTGCTCGGGGATCGGTGTCGGCTTGTGGATCGGCGGCAGCTGCTGGACTGACGTCTACTGTGTGACTGACGCCTGCCTCTGGGCTCGTCGGGCGGATGTTGGACCTCACGCAAGTTTTCGCCAAGGCTCCTGAGATATTGATTTAGGTGCCCTTCCTCGGCCAGCTTTTCCAGCCGGAGGCGGAGGTGGAAACAATGGTCAGTTTCGTGGTCGTGGTCCCCGTGGAATTCGCAGAACTTTTTTGCGGACCGCTTCTTTGGGTCCGTGGCCATTCTCTTGGGGGGGTCAAGAGACCCTGATCTCTGATAGCTAGCAGCACATGGGAGAGGGGAACCTTCAGTGGGGCGCTTCCCAGTCGTTCGAAGACGGGGACGGGGTTCCGGCTCGCCTGTTTTTCCTCGACCCGTGGCCTCATGGCCCTTCGGCCGTCGTTGCCTTTTCTTTCATCGAGGCCGGCCTGGCCCTGTTCTCGGGCACAGGCTTCTTCTGCTCGTACGAACTTGTCAGCCTTTGATTCAAGCTCCTGCAGGTCCCGTGGTGGCTTGAGCGTAAGATGCAGCTTGAGATTCGGGTCGGTGGTGGCATGCTTTAGTGTTGCGACCGCTATTTGGACATCCATGTTAGAAAGCTGGGCCAATTCGGCGTTGAATTTTAACATGAAGTCTCTTAGGGTCTCATTTCTTCCTTGTCGGAGGGCTAAGAGGGCGTCCGCTGGATCGTGGCGGAGGTGGTTGTTGGCGAACCTTGCGCTGAACTTCCTTCCGAATTCGTGGAAGGATGCGATGGAGTTGGGCTCCAATCTCATCTACCAGTCGTTAGCGGTCTTTCTTAACAGGGAGGCAAAGGCTCTGCACATAAATCCGTCCGACGCGCCCCGGAGCGTCATTACCCTTTTGAAAGTTTGGAGGAACTCGAGGGAGTCTGTGCTTCCATCGTACAGACCGAAACGGGAGAGGTCTATTCCTGCTTCTGCTGGGGTTTTTAAGACCTCCGAGGTGAACGGAGATGCCGTTTCCCTCTCCCATTCGTCGAGGATGCCGTGGGCGTAGGGTTTTTTCATTTCCAGTTTTACTTCTCGGATTTCCCTTTGCAGGTCGGCTATCGGATCCATGCTGGGGGGTTCTACTGAGGTTGCTACCTCTTCCGCCCGAGCTGGGGGCGGTCCCTGGAAACGAGCACCCCGGGCAGGGGGAGCGCGGCTCAGCGTAGCTTGCTTCCCGTCGTCTTACTGGTGTCCCCTAGCTGTGGGGGGCAAAGGGCTATTTGCCGATGAGGACGGCGTTCGGCGGGCCGGTGCTCGTCCTCGCCGGGGATGACGCTCCCCCGGCCGTTCCTCGTCACCTTCGTCATAGGCTTCCGTCTGGTCCTGCGTTGTCAGGGGCCTCCCCGGGGCGGAAGGTTCCGGCGGAGGCAAGCGATGGAGTAGTTCTCGGCGGAGTTCGTTGAACATTTCCATGGTGGGGAGCATCTGCGGTGTGCTGGAGGAGGGCTGGTGTCGGCCCGAGAGCGCTGAGTTGGGCTCCCGGGAGCTTGAGGTGTGGGTTTGCGCGCGCTGAGCCTGCCTCCTAGTCATTACCCCTATTTCTTGCTGTTGGGTGTGGTTTCTCATCGCCATAAGGCGTTCAATAGTCGACGAGTCCCACGGATGGCGCCAATATGATGGCGTCTGAATCCGGGTCTGCAATCGCACGGTCGGTAGAGGGCCTCCGCGGGGTCTGCAATCACAAACAAAGGGGGTCAGGGGGGTCCGGGGTGGGTTCCGGATGACCACTTCGACACCCAAGTCAGATCCTTCGACCAATCAATATAAAGGACAGCGAGAAGAGGAGGGGGTTCGATCAGGTTTACCAGGACCAAGGCGCGGGTTCTTTTCTGGGTGTGCGGATGAGTAGGTCGGAGGGGACTAGCAGGGAGAGTAGGATTAAGTTCCTACTCTCCTCTGTTGTTGCCTCACCTCTTTTTCCGGTTGTTATGCGGGAGCTTGAGAAAAAGGATGTCTTTCTAAAAACCTCTTTTTCTTCTCTTCTTCCCTTCCCTCCCTTTTAAAGGGAGGCGCGCGGGCCTTTTCATCATTATGGAGAGAAAACCTTCCTTTGTAGGATTGGGTTTTTCACCTGCTCCGCCGGCGAGCGTGGCTTTGCTGGACATTTCCTTCCATAACTTGTGATGATGAGGCCTGGACGGCGAGAGAGCGACACGTGTCATGATCGTATGGTCTTGCCGGTTCCCAACGTTTTTCTTCATGATGGTTAGGCTTTATTTGTGCATGGACGACACGTGGCGATATCTGAAAGCGACGCCGTATTTGTGTCCCATCAGCGGTGACCTTCCACCTAAAGTAGTGTTATTAAAAGCAACTTACTCGTTCAGGGAAATAGGATATTTATCAAAAAATAGATATAAACTTATCTCCCGGGGAAGTCGACCAATTAGGAAAGACTCCTAAAATAGTAAGTTTCTTATCAGTATGGATTCTATTCTCTATAAAAGGAGACCCTCACACGTAAAATGGAACTACATCTGACTTGATCCTCACAAAAGGGGTACGTAGGCAACTTGGAAAAAACCAAGTTCAGTCACATTCTCCTCCATACACACTCGTTGTTTACTTGCAGAGCCAACTCTATCACCGCTAGATCGTACCAAGCGGATTTCAGCATCATCAGTTGGCAACACTCATTTTACAACTCATGTTTTGATGGGATGGGGCCCACATTTTACACCATGCATAGCACGAGCCCAAAATACTAGTGTGTATATTTGTTTACATTAGCAAATATAAAGTGAAAAGTTTTAGATCCTCAGATAAAGGCCTTGTTCTTTTTATCTTTTTATTTTTAGAAACGATTGTGTATCCAAAACCGACTATTGGCCTCAAAATTAAAGATAAATTTGAGTCCAATAATTCGTTTTAGACTCACAATAGGTTGTCAAAATCCAAAACTAGTGGTGCAACTCGGGTCGGGTTGAGGCCAACCGTAACCCAACCCGAGATAGCATTCCCTCAACCCTAACCCAACCCAACACGAGCCTCAGGTTAAGGATGGCCAACCCTAACCCAGCCCAGCTCCAAATCGGGTCGTGTTGAGTCAGGTTGGGTTCGGGTTGAGTTGAGTTGGGTTGGGTTTGGGTAATCTAGGGCCCAACCCTAACCCAACCTTAAATTAAATCGGGTTGGCTTTTCCCAACTCAACCCAACCCGGCCAAAATCGGGTCGAACCTATCAGGTACGGGTTGAGCCCGACCCAAGTTGAACCCTTAAAACAAACAGTGAAGGCCGGGTCTTAATCATTTTCCAAGCGCTTTGGAGAAATAGGCCTTGACTTTTTTCACAAAAATTTTAAACCAATACAGCCTCTCTCTCTCTCACACACACAGATAGGATAACAATGAAAGTTAGAACTGGCAAAAATTGACCCGGACCGGTGGGTCGACCCGGCCCGCCCGTAATTTCTAGGTCCGGGTCAAGATTTTGTGACCCCGCGGGTGCCCGTAAAAAACTTAACAAAAAAAAAGAAGTTTGGTTTTTTTTTCGTATAACTTTAACGAAATTTGTGACTCTCTCTCCAGAGTAGGGGTGGTTATTCGGTTATAACCGAACCGAAATAGCCGAAATTTGATAACCGAAATAATTTCAGTTATCAAATTTTGGTAACCGAACCGAAAATTTGAAAAACCGAACCAAAACCTAACCGATTAAAAATTCGGTTATTCGGTTATAACCAAATAACCGAATAGTGGGAGAAAGAGAGGGAAAAAAAGCAAAATCTTGGTTTCAATCGGAGGGCTAGGATCATCCAATCGAAATGATTTTTTGAGCACAACCTAATTAAGTTGTGATCAATCAAATGTACGGTTTTGATCATCCTACGGAATGCCCATATAGCACTTTTTTTTAAAAAAAATAATGGTTTTTATCATAATTTCGGTTATTTCGGTTAACCGAATTTTTTGTTTTGAGATAACCAAATAACCGAATAACCGAATTTCCAAAAAAAAAAAAACCAAAACCGAACCGAACCGACCGAACCAATTCGGTTATTCGGTTTTAACCGAATAATGAACACCCCTACTCGAGAGTCCAGGCAAAAAAAAAAAAAAAAGACACGAAATAGGGTTTCTTTTGTTCACTTCAACCTCCAGAAGCGTCGCCACCTCATCGCCTCCACTCTCCTCAAGCTTCTTCGCAGGTACGGATCTCTCTCTCTCTCTTCTTTCTTCTAAGTGGTTTTTTTTCCCTTTTATTTAATCTTCTTAAATCTTAGAAAATAGGCCTTCTAAAAACCCAAAATAGGGTTTTTGTGGTTCATTGTTTGTTGGGGTTTCTTCACTGTACAGGGCCTCAAAACCCAAAATAGGCTTTCAGCTTTTGTCTTTGAACACGATGAATCCAGGTCCTCTCTTGTTTTGGCAATTGATTCTTGATTGTAATTGATTCTTGGATAAAACAGGGGTAAAAATCCTATGATTGATTTCCATAGGATGATCCTAGCCCTCCAATCTGAAGAGGTTTCCATAAATAATAATATGCGATTCCTACATAGATTAGAGGGCTAGGATCATCCTATGGAAATGATTTTTTGGGCTGAACCTATTTATGTCATTGCCCATCACATGGACGGACGGGTTGGATCATCCTATTACAGTGTGTAAAAAAAAAAAAACAGGAAAAAATGTGGGCATAAAAACAGGAACAAAAATAAAAGAAAATGAGTAAAAAATGGCAAAAAAACGGGACCCGCAGGTCAACCAGGCCTGTACGGGCCAGGTGCGGGTCCAAGGTCCGTAACCCGTAAAATTTTCCGGGTCATTGCGACCCGGCCCGTTTCACCCGGACCGGTACAGGTGGGGTCAAACCCGGCCCGCCCCACCCGTTTGCCAGGTCTAATGATAGTCTTGGATGTCCCACTCAGTGGTGAGCATTTGAGGTTTTCTCTATAAGTAATTTCTAGATACAATTAGTTGTGACCGGTTAACTAATTTGAGTGAGTCAAATATAAAACAAGTACTGAACAAAAGAAGGTAATAGTAATGAATGTAATTAAAACAAAACTCTTTCCATTTAATTTTATTACAGCCGTACAGGATTGAGACTGATAGGAAATCTCAACAAGAATAAAATGAATAATCGTATATTACCGTAGTTGGCTGTGCTGGATTGATTTGAGAAATTGAGAGGATGAGGACATCGGGCTTTCGTGTTGACCAAGTCGGATAGAGCATGGTGATTTTAGTGCTTGATCTTGTATGTATATCTCTCATGGAGGTAAAATTTGAGGCTACTATTGCCAACCATAAATTAGGTAGTTCCTAGTTCCTACCCATTGATTAATTCAATGTTTTAAACCAATGAACTGGTAGGAGTTGAAAACAAAATGAATAAGAGACCTATCAATCTCTGTGCAACAAAAATTGATCTAGTGAAATCGCTATCACTTTGATCCACTCTATTGAGAACAATAGTGCTGCCTTCTAATCTCTAAATTTTTGAGATTATTGGTCTTCCAAAGTTGCTAGAACGTGGTATCTTTGTGGGTTTTTTAGGCTTCCATTAAAACCTAAACTAGGCCAAGGTCACATTGGTAAGACCTCAAATTTTTAGGATGTGCGCTAGAAAGAATGGGTATTTTCATACATTGGTGGCCCATTCGAATTTAGGATGCTCCGTTGGAATTTTTGGCTGTCTCGGTCACGATCCAAACCAATTTGGGACTAGGATGTAGATCTAATGGACATTGTTAGAATTAAGTTGGTGTATCCAAATCCTATCCATTAAAGTTCGAATCCATTAGATCATCAAACTGTCTCGGTCCATTGACAGCCCTAGTTACTAGGGTATACCATACAAGCAAGGTAGCCAATCCCAAGGGTATACAAAAGATAAAATTGTCCAAGCAAGTAGTCAACCCCAAGTGTAGGGTATCTTTCACTATGTAGAATAGCCCAATGGGATTTAAATCCATTCCAAAGGTAGATAATGTTAGAGCAATTAGGGTTTAAGCAAGGATGCTTAAAGCATTACACCCAAGGTATCTAGTTTGGAATACCAAGTTTGTTGCCTCCAGCCCCTATATATAGAGATACACTAGGGTTAGAAGAGGTTAATGGGCTCCAGCCCAAATGGGCCCACTACACCTGGTCCATTACCTATTGGGCTTATATTAGAACATACATGGGTTATATTATATATACCCAACAATCTCCTCCTATGTTCTACATATAGCACAATCCAATAGATAGATAATGTGATGTCCAAACAAAATTATTGAATCATCCATATCACCATATCAATAAAGATTTGTAATCCAACTGAAAACAAAAATACTTTAAAGAATAACCAAGAGTTTTAGAAATAATCTAAACTCAAACATAAGCAGTTTTATATGTAGGTGAACTATTTAATCAACGGAAAAGAAAATAATAGTTCCACTGCACTATAAGGATTCACTCATCAAGTAAGTCATCCTCATCAAGATCCAAATTGAGGCAATCTCCTCCATTTTTGCCAATTCCTGTAAATTATTAAATATGAATTTCATTAAAAAATGAATCCAATCATTTGTGTATTTTACTAAAAGTATCTAGTTCTACCAGAAGAACTTAGTACAATTTCATAATGGCTGAAAAATAAATATCAATATCAATAAGCATCAATGTCAAGTTTCAATCAAGAACCAGACCTAAACAGTTTCTTTACAAAGAACCATTCCATGTTTCCATTTGGAATGTTACAGGCATCATATCGAAATTGAGTTAAGCTGTATCATCAAGTTTGGAATGAAACAACCTTTCCCAAGAAGGACATGTCATCAAATGTGGAATGACATAAAGATAACTGTAAACATCATTGAAACATATCAAGTGCTTATCTTGGCCAAGATAGGGAGATTCAAAAAATTCAAAATAATATGAATGTAGGTTACACGTCTACACAGTCTTTAACCCCATCTCCCCCACAGTTTTGAATATTCGATCTTTGTTCAGTCCCTTCGTAAGAGCATCGGCCATATTATCCTTCGATCTCACATCAACCAAAGTGATATAATACCTTGTTCTAGAAGATAATTCAGTGTGGCATGTTTCAGCCTGACATGTCTCCTCTTACCATTAAAGAGTGAGTTTTTCACAATCGTAATTGTAGCTTGATTATCACAGAACAAACTTAAAGAGTTAATCTTTAAATGGGTCAATGGAACGTCCAGGATCAAATCTCTTATCCACTCTGCTTCATCTCCTGTAGAAGCTAAAGCATAAAGTTCTGATTCCATAGATGACAGAGCAATACAAGTCTGTCTCTTTGACTTCCATGCAACAGCGGCTCCACCCAGTGTAAAAACATAACCACTGGTAGATTTACTGTCTCCTAATTCTGATCCCCATGATGCATCAGAATACCCTTCCAGGATAGGAGGATGGCCAGTATAACATAGAGCATATCCTTGAGTACCCTTAAGGTATCTCATCAGCCTCATAAGGGCATCCCAGTGCTCATGGCCAGGATTACTAGTGAAACGACTCAGCATGCCAACTGTAAAGGCTATGTCTGGTCTAGTGCAACTCATAGAATACATGAGACTACCAATCAGTTTAGAATAATCTAACTGATTCACACTGTCTCCTCCATTAGAGATCAGCTTCTTGGTATAATCAAATGGTGTCTCAATCGGTTTACACTCACTGTATCCCCATGTAGAAAGTAGTTTTTCAATATAATGGGCTTGGCTAAGAGTAATCCCATGCCTTTCAAAACTTACTTTCATACCAAGAATGGTGTCAACCACACCAAGATCTTTCATGTCGAATTCTTGAGCCAAAGTGGTTTTCACGTCACTCACTACAGAGAGATCGGAACCAAGAATCAACATATCGTCCACATACAAACAAATAATCGCAACCTTATTCGACACAAAACGATAGTAAAGGCATTTATCTGAGTAACTGGTCTGAAAACCAAAGCTCTTTACTACCTTGTCAAATTTTTGATGCCACAATTTAGGTGCTTGTTTAAGACCATACAAAGATTTGTGTAACTTACAAACTCTGTTCTCGAAACCTTCCATGACAAACCCTTCAGGTTGGTTCATGTAGATTTCCTCTGTGAGGTCTCCATTAAGGAAAGCCGTTTTTACATCCATTTGATGCACAATATACTTCTCAATAGAAGCCAAAGCAAGAAGAATTCTTATCGTTGCCAAATGACAGACCGGTGAGTAAACATCAAAGTAGTCTATCCCACTGACTTGAGTATAGCCCTTAGCTACTAAACGTGCTTTATACCGAGCTATGGATCCGTCAGGATTAAGTTTCTTCTTCAAAATCCACTTACAGCCCATAGTCTTAGCCCCTTTTGGCAAATCGACTAGCTGCCAAGTTTGATTTTGTAACAAAGAGCTCATTTCATCATCAATGGCTTCTGCCCACAACAAAGAGTCCCTAGATCTCATCGCTTCCTTATAGGTTGATGGATCATTCTCTACATGGTAGGTCACAAAGTCCTCACCAAAGTTCTTGGGTACTCTATCTCTTGTAGAAACTCTTAAAGGTTCTGATGTAGAAATCAGTGTAGGACAGGTGTCAGAAGTATTCTGTTCAAACTCTACATGCGATTCTGTAACCATCTCAGTATCGCCAGGTAGGTTCAAACCATGATCTCTGAGGAATTTATTCTCAAAGAATACTGCATCTCTAGATTCTATAACCAAATTGGTAGATAGATCCAAAAATCGATCAGCAGCACTATCTTCTGCACCACCTAGATAAACACAAGTGTTGGTTCTAGGTCCTACCTTAGGTCTCCTAGGGTCTTGTATCCGCACATAAGCAATACAGCCCCAAGTCTTAAGAGTGTCATATCTACAAGGATGTTTATGCCATAACTCATAAGGAGTAGAGGGCAACTTAGAGTGTGGTACTCTATTCAGGATGTGATTTGCAGTTAAAGCTACTTCTCCCCAATAGCTAGTAGGCATGCCAGCTGTCAATAACATAGAGTTTAACATTTCAGTTAACGTCCGGTTCTTACGTTCAGCTATGCCATTAGATTGAGGTGAGTAAGGAGCAGTAGTTTCAAGTATTATGCCCTGAGAGGCACAGAATTCCTTGAACTCTGTCAAAGTATATTCTCCTCCTCTATCACTCCTAAATCGCTTAATTTTCAAGTTCAGTTGATTTTCAACACGATTCTTGAAAGTTTTAAATTTATCAAAAGCTTCATCTTTCGATTTTAGGAGATAAATATGATAATATCTAGAAAAATCGTCTATAAATGTGATTAAATACTTCCGACCACCTCGAGTAGTGAAACTTTTAAAGTCACAGAGGTCAGAATGTATTAACTCAAGAAGTTGTGTGCTCCTAGAAACCGAACGAAAAGGTTTTCTAGTGATCTTGGTTTGTGCACACACTTCACACCTGTCAAATCTAATCGATGTATCTAAAGGTATATTATAAGTTTTAGCAAGTTTGACCATTTTCCTATAGTTCACATGTCACAATCTAGTGTGTAACAACTTAGGATCAATCAAAGTGGAACTAACCTGACTAACGGTTTCATTTGCTAAACTCATTCTATACATACCATCGATTAAGAAAGCACAGCCAAAATAATAAGAGTTAACAGTTAAAGTTACTCTACCACCCAAAAAAGATGAACACATGCCAGCATTGTCTAAAAGACTAATAGAAATTAAATTCTTTTGAATAGCAGGAACTACTTTAACATTTTTTAAAGTTAGTATTTTACCTGAAGAAAGGACCAGGTTCGCAGTTCCAGTGTGAGTCACTTTTGCCTCAGCTCCACTAGCCACTGTAGCGGCCTCTTTCACGCCAACAGCATCCGTAAGTAGTTTCTTCGAGTTGCAAACATGGCAGGTGGCTCCTATATCTAACCACCAGTCTGAAGAAGTACTGGCCTTACCATTGCCTAACATGGCAATAAAATTCTTAGGCGCAGCACTGCCCACCATCATATGAGCTTCTTTTTTTGGTGTGTCAGATTTAGCCTCCTTAGGTTGTTTACACTCTGCAGCAAAGTGACCCAATTTCCCACAGTTGTGGCACTTGCCCTTCTTTTTCTGAAAGATAGTCTTTTTGGCCTCCAACTTAGGATGTTCACTTTTAGGTGACTTGGATTTCCGAGAAAATTTCTTGGGATATATTACCGCGCTAGCAGCAGATTGTTGCTGTCTAACCATCTCCAAGTTATTCCTAGCTCGATTCTCATCTTCGATTCGAATGAATCGTTTGAGATCATCCAGTCCCACTTGCACCTTTTTCCGATACATCTCGGTTTTGAAAGAGTGCCATGCAGATGGTAACTTGTATATAATTGCACCCACAAGAAATGAATCACAGACAACTATTTTTTCATTATTCAACTTAGATCTCAGATTCTCTAGATCAGTAACTTGAGGAGTGATTTCCTTGTCTTCTTGAAACTTGAAATCCATGAATTTGTCCACAAGATGGGTCTTGGACAATTCTTCCTCCTTCTTGAATTGAGCATCTAAGTTGTCCCATATTGCTTTAGCAGTGTTAAATTTACTATAGGTTTCTGCAAGACAATCTGAAAGACAATTCAACAAGTAGTCTTTGCAGAAATCCTCATCTCTAAGCCATTGAGATTCATCAACTTCTTCATCCGTCTCAGCAAAGGTACTCAAAACAGTGTAAAAACAATTCATATATTTTAGACTGAATTGAGTCTTTCGCTTCCATGAGGTAAACTCAGATCCTCCAAATGAGTGAAGTTTGATCATCTCAAACGGAAGAGAACTCTTTTCCATTGTAATATTTAGATGAAATAAAAGTTGGAAAGAGTGCACCTGTTTGGCGAAACGTAGACCAAATCCAAGAACCGAATTGAAGCACCGTAGCCAAAAAACGAATCCAAGAGCCTTGTTCTTATTGAAGAGAAAATTGATCAAGCTGTCGAACGCCAAGTTGGATAATTTAGCTTTTCAGTTTTTTTTTTTTTTTTTCCTCAAAGTTTCGGCCAGTGAAGCTTTTCCTTCTGGGCAGTGTTTTGACGGTGGGATTGCACCAAAAAATTTGGGTCACCAACAATTCAGCCCAAAATCAATTGTTGTGTGGGAATATAAACCACGCCCAAATCGCCTTAAAGAGAGAACCTGCAACTTCTTCTCCTCCACTTGGGTTCATCAAAAAAAATAAAAAAGAACCACCAAGGCGATGGGAACGAGAGAGAGAACCACCAAAAAAAAGAAAAACACCAGAAGGGGAGATCCAACACAGATTCTTGAAGGATGAGTGAAATTGCAGAGATTGGGCTTGACTCCTCTGTTTTGTTCGGCAAAAGAGGGTGGGATTGGCCTAGAATCCAACGAGGGTTTGAATTCAATTTGGGTGGAAGACAATCGAACCTGGAGGTTGGCCCTCTGCTATGTGAACTTGATGGGGAAGGAACACAGCCAACGAGAGAGGGGGAGGGAATAAACCCACGTCCAGTAGACTAATTTCGGCTCAGGAGCAAAACCCACGCCCAAACAAAACGACTAAGAGGGAGAGAAACCCACAACAGAAAACTAATTCTGTGGGAGAAAAATCCACCGACCAAAACAAGCTTCTCTGGGTGAGAATCCCACGACCAAAACGATCCTGTGGAAGAAGAAACCCACGCCCATAAAACCTCTTCTGATGGATGGAACCCTCGCTCAAAAATCCGATTCTTGTGTTGGTTTCTTTTTAAGAAATCCTCTGTGAGAGATGGGTTTCACCGACGGCAGAGCAGATTCCGTGAGAAACCCTCTATTTGAGATGGGTTTCACCGACGATGGTCAATCTCGAGAGGAGCCGACGAACAAGAAAAAAAATTAGGTTTTTTTTTTTAATGCTTTAAGATTGTTAGAGCAATTAGGGTTTAAGCAAGGATGCTTAAAGCATTACACCCAAGGTATCTAGTTTGGAATACCAAGTTTGTTGCCTCCAGCCCCTATATATAGAGATACACTAGGGTTAGAAGAGGTTAATGGGCTCCAGCCCAAATGGGCCCACTACACCTGGTCCATTACCTATTGGGCTTATATTAGAACATACATGGGTTATATTATATATACCCAACAGATAATAGTAGCAATCCTTTTTCGTTTAAGATTATGACAACGATTGCGAGTGCCAAACCGATTATTGGACTCAAATTTATGTTATTTGAGTCCAATAATCGGTTTGGCACTCGCAATCGGTTGGCATAACCTTAAGGCCATGTTCGTTTAATTTTGAGACCAAACCAAAAACGGTTGGCATAATCTTAAACAAAAAGGGCCTAAACAAATAGGTGTAAACAATCGATGATTTGGAGACTTCTTAAAATGGTGTATTTTTTAATGGCTAGGATCAAACGATGAGGGCCATATAAAGGGGATAATGGGCCAAACATGGGACAGCTGACAAGATTCAATGGCCTGACTCAACCTAATCAATGGACACATATAGTCGTTGTTTTCCCAAAACGGTGATTGTTCAAAAAGATTATCTTCTTAAAATATGAGGTAATTTATAAGCTTAGTCAGCTCATATAGGTAAAAGTATGACCTAAATATGCTACACACAACAACAAATGCTTACCCTAAGTGCATGTTTGGATGTGCAATAAGATTTTGTTTTTATTATGGATAATTTTCTTAAAATTATTTTTACCATATGGTCTGCGTCCTTTAATTTTTTGGAATTTTAAATTCTACAATTTGCTTGATGATAGTTAACATTTCCATGAGAAATTATTTACAGAATGATAAAGTGAAAGGCATTCTTGCAAGAGCCCAACCGCTAGGTTGCTCTATTACATCCAAGGTTTTAAATTTCGGTTTCAGCATGAATTTTCGGACCTAACCAAGACCGAAATTTCTGCCAAAATCTCAAAATTTTGGCAAAAATTGGGTAGAAAGACGTGAAATGCCAGTTTTTTTAGCCGAAATTTTGGCCGAAATTACAGCTTAAATTCTGTAAACAACTAAAATATAATATTTTAATTTTCGGCCATTTCAGTTTCGGAACATTTCGATTTTTGTCTTGACCGAATTCCGAAATCCAACATTTCGGTCGAAATTTAAAACCTTGATTTTAATCAAATTCATGAGTTATGAGAATTTTGTTCTTTTTTTTGGTATAAAGGTATTTTGGTTATATGAGATTATTTTGGTCATTTTATAAAATATGGGTGTTTTGGTTAATAAATACGAAAAATGATATGGCAACCTACAGTCGAACCAAACAAATAGCCTTTACTAGACCTGGCAAACAGGTGGGTCGGGTCGGGTCGACCCATGGCTCATGCGGGTGCGGGTTGCGGGTCAAAAATGACCCTCATTCCTACGGGTCAGCAACCAGGTGACCCGTACCCACTGCAGGTGGGTCGGGTCGACCCACGGGTTACCCGCATGTTTTTTCAAAACAGAGTTTTTATTGGGCGGTGATAAATTCACCCCTTCTATGTATGAATTCGCCCCCTAATTTTCAAAATGGACGGTAAAACCTACACCATAGGATGATCCAAACCGTACATTTGATGGGCCACAATGTAAATAGATCGTGCCCCAAAAATCATTGCCATAGGACGATCTCAACTGTTCGATCTATAGAAGTGTCCATAATGTCAGTCCCTCTATAGATCGGAGGGTTAGAATCATCCTATGCTAATGATTTTTGGGCACAACCTATTTACACTATGGCCCATCAAATGCACAGTTTGAATCATCCTATGGTGTGGGCTGTACCTTCCAATCATCTATTTTGAAAAATAGAGAGTGTATTTATGCATAGTAAATTAGTAATGCTCATGAGCTGCTGGAAGTTGGGAGTCCTCAAAAAGTGAGATGCTGTTAGAAGGGTTGATTTCCAAACACAAGTGCACTATTTCAGCTCAAAAAGTGAGATGCTCTTAGCCCTTGATCTCATTTTCTATTTAAAAAAAATGTTAAAAAAAATCCAAAAAATCGCGGGTGCCCGCGGCTTGACCCGACCCGACCCGTGTTTTTGCGGGTTGGGTCACCCGCGGATCGGCTTTGGCGGGTCACTAAAACCCCGACCCATGCCCGCAAATTTGCGGGTGGGTTGGGTAGACCCGTGGGCACGGGTCGCGTTTGACAGGTCTAGCCTTTACTCATGTTAGCAATCTTTTCCTTCTTTTGTTGATTTTTTGTTTCCTTAAAATAGCAAAACTACCCCTCCTATGCCATCTTATAGAGGTATTTTGGTCATTTTACATGAGATTAGGGTATTTTAGATCTCATATATTTCACTATGGCTGCAACTCAGGTGGTGTGGGTCGGGGTTTCTAGAACCCTACGCTGCCCGAGAAATTATATCGGGTGGGATCCTATGCCATGTGACGTGGGGGAATTTGCTTGGTTCCAGTCTTGGTTTCCCGATTCTCAATGGAAGTGGTATTCTGGTGATTTTACTTGAGATTCGAGTTTTTTTAGAGCTTATAGATATTTCACTAGGGTTGCAACTCGGGTGGGATGGGCCGGGGTTTTCTAGAACCCTACCCGAGAAATTATCTCGGGTCGGGTCGGGTTTCCTTTCAGAAAACCCAAGGTTCATAAACCCGTTCTCCTGCCCAAGATAGTTTCTCGGGTTGGTTCGAGTCTGGTCGGGTTTTTATTATTTAGCATAGGATAAATGAGTTTCAAAGATTGTAGAAAATGACAAATTTTCACTCCAAAAATCTCTGTGTCTATATCATCAAGTGTATAAATTTAAGAAACATTTTTTTCACATCACAAGCATATCAGCCCAATGAAAACAACTATATCAATATATTAGAAAATAATTCGCCAATCTTAGGTCGGGTTGGGTAGGGTTTCGGGTTTTTTTTCCAATCTGACCTGAGATTGAGTCGGGTTTTTCAACCTAAAACCCGACCCATGATTTCTAAACCTAACATGGGTTATTTTCGGGTTGGGTCGATGTGGGTCTGGTAAAAAGTGGCCCAAGTTGCAACCCTATATTTCACCTTCCACTTTTGAGATCTACTTCTCATCTCCCATGTAAGGATTTCAAGGGGATTTAATTATTTTTTTCTATATACAACGGAAGGTGCAATACTACACCAAACTAGTGACTAGAAGTGGATCAAAAAAACCCAACTGTAAAGTACGAACAACAAACATGAGCTCAAACCATGCAAGCCGATGAACGAGGTTAACATTGTGTGTGAGACATCACTGGGCAATCTAGTGGGGGTCCGCCTCCAACGCTGATGGGGATCTCAATGTCAAGATTGAGCGGTGCAAAGAATCAATGACAAGAAAATTAACGGATTAAAAGGACATCATTTTTAGTGCCATCGATCGGTGCCTAGGATCATTCAATGAGGGTAGAACTATGGGCGACGGACGGAAGTTTTGATGGCCAACAAGTTTTTTTAACCTTGTATCCTACATGGTAATTTCCGGTGCAAAAATATTTTCCTATATTTTTTCTATTTTAACCCCGAATTTAATCTTATATTTTCTCTAATAGAAAAAATGATATTCAGAATCCTTTGGGAAAATTATTAAAAAAATGCAAAGTTTATGCTAAATTGTGAACAATGGGTGGAAATTTTAAATCTATAAAAAAAGGGCTGTCATGTACGAAAATAGACCATTTAGGACGAAAATACCCCCCCTTTGCTTTTTCCCACCAACTATGTAGGATCTAATCCCTAAGCAATTTCACCTACCACATTTTCTTTTCTTTCTTCTTCCCCAAGCAAGTTCCAACGTGAGAAACAGCCATTGCCAATACCTGGGTTGATGAAAAACAGCCATTGCCAATGTAAAAAATAGTCATTGTTCTTTGAAAAAAAAATGAGAAATGTTATCCGCACTACCGTATTTTGATGAGGACACTCCTCACTTTATTAAAAGTACTGTATGGCCCGCACCATAGGATGATCCAAACCGTCCATTAGATGGGCCACAACCTAAATAGGTTGTGTCCCAAAAAGCATTTCCATAGGTTGATCCTAACCCTCCGATCAGAATGTTAGAGGGTTGATCCTAACCCTCTATAGATCGGAGGGTTAGGATCAACCCATGGAAATGATTTCTGGGACACAACCCATTTAGGCTGTGGCCCATCTAATGGACAGTTTGGATCATCCTATGTGGGGGCCATACCGTACTTTTAATTAAGTAAGGAGTGCCCTCATCAAAGTACAGTAGTGTAGACAACATTTCCCAAAAAAAGTACCATTACTTACTAAACTACTTGGGTGATAAACATAGCTTCAAGTATGTCTAAATTATGGTTCCAAGAGTGATACTTGTAATGGGGACATTCTAATAGTATGAAATTAGTTTTGAAACTGATCATGAGTGTTTTAAACCTTTGGAACCATTACATAGGCCCCGGAACTAATAGGGAACCATATTGTAGTTGTTCTGAGGTGTTAAGTTGTTCGAAGAGTCTAAATTATGGTTCCAAGAGTGCTACTTGTGATTAGGACATTATAATAGTATGAAATTGGTTTTGAAACTCATCATGAGTGTTTTAAACATTTTGGAAAAATTACATAGTCTCCGGAACCACTTGGGAACCATATTATAGTTGTTCCGAGGTGTTAAGTGGTTCCAAGAGTCTAAATTATGGTTCCAAGAGTGGTTTAAACCTTTTGGAACCATTACATTGGCTTCAGAACCACTTGGGAACCATATTATAGTTGTTCCGAGGTGTTAAGTGGTTCCAAGAGTCTAAATGATGGTTTCAAGAGTGCTACTTGTGATTGAAACATTCTAATAGTATTTTGAAACTGATCATGAGTGTTTTAAACCTTTTGGAACCATTACATAGGCTTCGGAACCACTTGGGAACCATATTATAGTTGTTCTGAGGTGTTAAGTGGTTCCAAGAGTGGTTCTGAGGTATTAAATGTGGTTCCCTAGTGGTTCCGAGGTATAAAATGTGGTTCCGTAGTGGTTCCGGGGTATAAAATGTAGTTCCCTAGTAGTTCCAAGGTATAAAATGTGGTTCCGTAGTAGTTCCGGGGTATAAAATGTGGTTCCCTAGTGGTTCCGAGGTATAAAATGTGGTTCCCTAGTAGTTCCGAGGTACACAGTGGGCCCACATTGTTTGGATCATCCAAGGCGTTCATTTGATGAGCCCTCACATATATAGGGTGTGCCGAAAAAATCAGCTCCATCGGATCATCCTAACCCTTCAATCTTAGGACGTACCATCGGCTGCTAGCCCTACTCGGAAGTCCGAACAAAATTTCAAACTTCCGAATGGAGTCCAATACAATGCCCATTCTACTGGACTCCATTCGGAAGTTCGAAACTTTTTTCGGACTTCCGACCAAATTTTCAGACTTCCGAATGGAGTCCAGTAGAATGGGCATTCTATATATGTGAGGGCCCATCAAATAAACGCTTTGGATGATCCAAACAATGTGGGCCCACTATGTTTTTAGTAGTGTTTGGATTCGGGTATGGGATTTGGAGGGTTGTATGGGGTCTTCATTAGCATTGACAGTGTTTCAAAAGAGGGGGCTTACCTTATACAAATTGAACCACAGGAGGTTTACTTGTAACTTTTTAAACATTAGGGGTTAAGTTGGATGTGTACAGTCCATGTACAAAATGGAGGGTTATGATCATCCTATGGAAATGCTTTTTGGAGCACAACCTATTTAGGCTGTGGCCCATCTAATGGACGGTTTGGATCTTCCTATGGTGCGGGCCATACAGTACTTTTAATAAAGTGAGGAGTGTCCTCATCAAAATACGGTAGTGCGGATAACATTTTCCATTTTTTTTCCAAAGAACAATGGCTGTTTTTTACGTTGGCAATGGCTGTTTTTCATCAACCCAGGTATTGGGAATGGTTGTTTCTCACATTGGAACTTGCTTGGGGAAGAAGAAAAAAAAGAAAAGGTGGTAGGTGAAATTGCTTAGGGATTAGATCCGACATAGTTGGTGGGAAAAAGCAAAGGGGGGGTATTTTCGTCCTAAATGGTCTATTTTCGTACATGACAGCCCTTTTTTTATAGATTTGAAATGTCCACCCTTTGTTCACAATTTAGCATAAACTTTGCATTTTTTTAATAATTTTCCCTTGTTCTAATAGTGGCACTATATATTCATGCGTTTCTAATTAGGGTGCAACTCAGGCCGATTTTTGGGAATTCGGGTTAGGCTTTTACCTTAAAATGAAGTTGGATTCGGGTTGATTCATATTCATTGTTTTAGCAACAGCTCAACCCGACTCATGTAGATCGCACCACCATTAGGATTTAGGATGAAAATCAATTCTACAGTCCCACAGGGAGCATAGGTGTAATTGAGACCGTTGATCATGTAGAACACCACGAGGCCACCCACATGGTTTTGGTCTCTCATTTAATCAAAATTGTAAGCGTAAGATAAAGAACTACTTTCGACAATGGTACATCTTTTGTTCATGGATCAGGAATTAGGATCATCCGATTAAGGTTTTCCCTACAGCATTTGGCCGGACCTGTGGTTGCCGCTTTGAATCAACTTATCAATGGATCTGATCCAAGTAGTGGCATAGGCGGGACTCAGAGACTGGCTCTTTTGGAACGAGCCTAAAAGCTACCGTATTTTGAGCATTTTTCCTATCCCACTGATATTGGCAATGCCATGTTTTAATAATTGCACAAATTCAACTTGTCTTTTCTATTTTAATTGGCTTGTGAGGGCTATTAGGGAACTGTACTAGCCTTTGACCACCCTTTAAATACTAAAAGAAAAGTTGGTTAGTGCATTTATCAAAACATGGTTGTGGTGATCTCATTTCCCTTTCCAGTTCAAAAGTTTCACAATCTGAAAAACTATCAACAGTTAGTCAGAAGTGTTTAATAATGTGAGGAGTGCCAATATCAAAAGATGGGGCTGTGGATATCAATTCAGTAGTAGCAATAGTCACATATCACATCCGTTATCACGAGGGGGGAGAATTAATAACGACAAAAACAACATTTTATAAAAGGAGAAACAATCTTTGCATTTGGAGTTTGGTGATCCGAAACGAAGGAAAGCCACCACCCCCCCCCCCCCCCCCCCCCCAAAAAAAAAAAAAAGAGCCCGGGAGCGTTGAATTATACGTGATGTGCCCGTGACAAGCTATCACGATATAACTTACTTTTGTTTTTTGCCTTTTTTTTACAGAAAAAGTACATCCATTTCGAAAAGAAGAAAAAAAAGGATCTTAAATAGTTAAATGACTCGTTTAACAATTTCTTTATAATGACAGCCTTTTATTATCGTATTTCATTATAAATCATGCAGTCATACAGTTGTACGTCAACGCTCATAGCCTTTACAATATTTATATGAAAGATACGCCCTTTTATGACTAAATTTCTTTGATATAAAAATAGAGATAGAGATTAAAGATGTAATATTTAAGGCATTTAATAGCTATCAGGAAATTTAAATATGTAAGGTAATTAATAGATTAAGGAAAACTTGTTTGATGGGGTTTTGATGGTGGCACCACCTATGTCTTGGTCAAGTTCCTTGCTGATCAGTTATCGGTTGGATCTTTTTGGAGTGCTTTTTGGATCCTACTTTTCTGAGTCTGGTTAGTGATCCAGTGATCCATTTTGAATCGGAGTGTCCTAGGTTCTACTTGTTAAAGTATAAAAGATAAATAATGCCTTTCTCCGACAGCTTAAGCTTTTGGAGAAGTTGGTAAGTTAACATGGTATCAGAGCCAAACGTCTCGAGTTCAAACCTCCCGGATAGTAAAATTCCACATGCGATGGTCGGCCCCAAGTGTGACCACATGCGCCACGTGTTTGCTAAGTAGGCCACACGTGCAGGGGAGTGTTAAAGGATAAAAGATAAATAACGCCTTTAACCATCGGTTGCACAATCTGGAACGAACAAGGTCTTAGTGTTGGGAGGGAGGAGAGGGAAGAATGTCCAAAGACAGAAGAATTGTTGTCAAAACGAAAAGTGAGAAAGTAAACATTTTGTTTTTGGTTTAAGTATAGTTTTTTAATGTACACCTTCCATCCGTATGTAAAACATTCCATCAGATTTTGTGGCTATGTCTGGATCAGGATCCAAAGTAAATTTGGACCTCCAATGACGTTGCTATGCCCAAATCCTATAAACCAACTTTCCGTCCTTAGAATTCATTGGACTGTATGGGTCCGTTGCTACCCATACGGGCATGTATAAGATATTTAATAGTTATAAGTAATTTAGCATTTTAAGGTATTTGATAGTAAATAGAGTCTTTTCAATTATAAGGTTGTCTTAATTATCCTCAAGGTCCCCCAAGTTTTTCCATTGTATGTACTAATTTGATTCACTTGTATAATATTTTATTTTTTATATTTAAATAGGATTATCTCTATTTTTATTAGAGGTGGCAGAAAAAAGATAGGAAGAGAAAAGCTGAAAGACCAAACAAATTCAATTCTGTGGGTAGTTATTTATATGATTTGTGAGAGGGTCACGCTAATATAATTTGCATTAAAGTGTGGAAGGGTTCCAAAGTGAGAATTATTCTCCTCTGACTGGGCCCATTTACATTTCTATAATGAAGTTCTCACATTCCATCACCCATTAAATAAGTCTGGAGAAGTATCTTATAAAACGAGTTTTTATATGGTGTAAGCCCGTATTGTCCATTATTTTCAAAAATTACGGTATAGCTTGCACCATAGGATGATCCAAAACGTCCATTTGATGGGCCACAACATAAAAAGGTTTTTCCCAAAACATCATTTTCATATTATGATCCTAGCCCTCCAACCTATAGAGGTTTCCATAATATGGATTATGCAGTTTCTCTTTAGATTTAATAATGTCACTCTACAATTTATTTTATGCTTTTACGGTTGATTAGTTGATATGGCTACAGACTATTAGGGTGTGTTTGGCAACCATTCTCATTCTCGCTCTTGGTAATGCACAAAATCAGTAGAAATCAGAGAGTGAGGATAACCTGAATATGTTACAAACCCGAATCGATTCGCAATAAGATTAATCTTCTTATAGGGAAGAATAGCCTCTTGACCCACTTTGATGGAAGGGTCCGTCCTCCTTTGGGTGCAAAAATACAATTTATGGGATAACTTTCTTCATTCCTTTGTAAAAGGCCACTAACATGTTATTTATACTACACAGAGAACCTAGTTTGCAGCCACTTAACGACTTTCTCTAAAACGCCTACCCATACTAAACAACTAGAGAACAAAATCTAAAAACTACAAATATCTAAATAAATTTATTTTACCCAAGTTGGACCCATCGAGGCACCTAACATAATCAAATCAGCATGGCTTCAAAAAATAAGGTTTAAACTCTTTTCTGGTGCAGATTTTGCTAGGAAATGGAGAAACAAGCGGAAACGGGCTGGTTTGTCCAAGGGGATCTTCCGGATTCATTTAGCATTTCTCATTCTCTCAAGGAGAAAATGAGAGCCAACCTGAGTAAAATGATTGCAGTACACTCCTTATTTGCTATGGACTAATAACTATTGTTTTAAATTTTCACCGAAATCCAAAATTTCAGATTTTGGTTGGGCTCGAAATCTG
Source organism: Tasmannia lanceolata (assembly GCF_043159265.1). Taxonomy (NCBI): domain Eukaryota; kingdom Viridiplantae; phylum Streptophyta; class Magnoliopsida; order Canellales; family Winteraceae; genus Tasmannia; species Tasmannia lanceolata. The sequence goes on along the minus strand of NW_027518688.1, from coordinate 8,029,506 downwards.
AAAATTTTGGATTTCAGCCAAAATGACCGAAATTTGAAAAAAAAAAAATCGGTTTCGGTAGGGACCGAAACTAAAACCGAAACCGAAATTTAAATCCGTGCCAATAACAACCAATCACACAATTACAAAACAAAGAGAAGATTGCCATTATCAAAAGTAGGGGGGCCAGAATATATATCTTCTCCCTCTATATCATAAATGGAGATTTTATATGGTGTAAGGGCTTATAGTCCAGTATTTTCCAAAAAGTACTGTAGGAACGGAAAAAGGTTCTGACAAAAAAATAAAACATTTATAAAAGAGGATCTTAGCCCTCCGATCTAGAGGAACTGCATGTTTGGGCACAACCAATTTACGTTGTGGCCCATCAAACGGACAGTTTGGATTATTCTAGCGAACATTCCAGCACAAACTATAGGATCCCAATTGAAGTGATAGTGATAAAATCACGAATTTTTCTAGCGAACATTCCAGCTTTTCAAAATTAAACGGGGACATCCCCCCCGGCCCAGTTAGCTCGAAGAGATTGATCTTCAGCATTAAGCACTTCTTTCCTTTTCGTTACAAGTTTCTAATCTTATTCCGTTGCACACGTATACATGATTCAGACCATCCATCTGGTTATCTAATCGTGGTAGATCATAGCCCAAAAAATCAAATCGGACCATTGTCACCTAAAGGAGGCAGAGAGAGAGAGAGAATATGAACGAATATTTACAACTTTTCTACTTCTTTTGTCAGGAGATGTATCAAATCTTCATTCAGAAAAAGAAAAGGCAAAATAAGAGTTCTTTCCTACATTTGAACACAGATGAACACCTGATTATTCTTAATACCTGTAGAATCATTTACTTTTCCATACAAAAGAAAACGAAAGAAAAAGAAATCACATGAAACCCACAATCTTAATAACTTTAATTCTCCTTATTGAACTTCTTCAACACGGACAAACTATATACGTCATAAATAAATGACTCAACAATAACCACAATAAAATCCACCATAAATCACTGAATTTGAACCCAAACTCCCTCACTCGGTATCCCTCCATTAGCAACAAACATAAGATAATATCCTGAAGGTGCATGAATCCCTGAATCCACCATTGTAACCATAATTTCATACGTAAAATTAGACACAGCTTTCGGAGCCCCACTCGCTAAAACAACCAATCTCTGATTCATAGAAAATGAATGTGTCGCAAACGCAGGTGCCACAATCTTTACCGACACCCCATTTGTGCTCAATCCACCCCCTACCTGAAACTTAATTGCAACCTTCTGCCCATACTTAACCTTCGCCGGAGCTATCAAAATCGTTGGCTTAGAATTCGCAAACTCTGAACCCAAATACGCCGGAGAATACATCTCCAAACTTAGCTCCGTCGGGTAAAGTACGCCGGTAAAAGTATAATACGGATTTGGATTACTCCCACCTACAAGAACTCTCCCATCTCTAGTAAGAATAGCAGTAGAGTGGTACAAACGAGGAATCTTAGATGGGTTCTCCGTTTCGAAACGTTTCCCAACTGGGTTATCCACCTTATAAATTACGGGCGTAAGTACCGGATACCGGCCAAGTGTCCATCCTGCCGTTCCGGCCGAAGCTCCGTTAATAATCAAAACATCACCGTTAGGTAATAAAACCATATCACCCATAACTCTCTCCATCGGCATTGTTTCCATAACCCATACAGGGTTTTCATCAGTGATTTTAATTCTCCCACACGTATTTAAAGCCCCCACAAATTTCCCACTCATTGCCCTCCGATACGACCCCTTCGGGGCCCCACCACAAATCAAAACCTCCGCTTCGTTTAAATTCTTCAACGGTAGTAAAACCGAAGACCCCGAGCTAGGGTAATTCCGTGGGTTCCCACCGGGAATTTGTGGGTATGTTTTTACCACAACATTTGTCTTGTAATCGAGTAAAATGGCTCTGTTGTTAGCAAAAACGAAAATATTTCCGTCTACGTTGAGGTGACAAAAGGGGTAGAGATTATCCTCTACCGCATCATCTGTTTGTTGTAGAAACGGAAAACGGAATATTCCGTTAGTTGTTGACGATTTCGGGTAAAATTCGTAGTTAAACTGACCTCTTCCGCCTATAACGATAGACGTTCCGTCAGGGAGTATTTGGTTAGTCGCGTACCAACGGGGTTCCGTTAATGCTAACGGCCTTTCTACCCAGTTGCAGTTTTGGCACGGATAGAATGTTCGTACGGTCCGGTCACCGTCGTTATAGCCACCGGTTTGGACGAGGTGACCGTCCGGGAAGACCGTACCGGAGGAGCACCACGTGTCGGTTAAAATCATTAATGGTTTGAAGGTATTTGAGGTGACGTCATATAGGACCGAGTGGGCCGTACAATCGTGTTGGAGAACAAGGTCGTTCGGATCGTTTCGGCATTTACCGGACGGTAATGAGAGGTTGGAGGGTCCGAAATCGGTCCGATCGAAAATGACGACGTGGTCGTTGTTGAGGAGTTGCATGTGCATGGCTGAGACTCCGATGGACGGTTGGACTAGGTCCCATTTGCCGCCGGTAGCTGCATGGGTCAGATTCCGGAGACGGAATCCGGCGAGGAAGATGACAAAATAGAGGAAGATGGAGAGTGGAGTCATTTTAGAGAAGGAATATGGAGGGAAGTAATGTGGAAGAGCTTGGGAATAAATAGTGTTACATTTTTTGAATAAGTCCATACCCATACGTCTTCTCTTTGGTGGGCTTTTAGAAGAGCACAAGCCAATGTGTAAATAACACACACGCGCGCGTCGCCTCCCCAGGCCGTGGCCCGGGGTCCAGTTTGGGTTTGGGTCCATTTTGAAAGCAAATGCCAGAGTCTGTGTTGAAATCTCGGCTGATGATCCCCTCCCTGAAATAATACACATCCAAACCCCTCAGGCATTGAAACTCAGCAGGTAGAGTATGACTGGAAACCAAAGGCTTGCGTGCACTGCAAAGAATTCAGTCATTCTTCAGCTCAATGTGTTATAAACTGTTAGAATTTTTAAAAGAAAAATTAAGTTGAAAAGTCAAAGATACCTTTTTCTTTGGGTTTAAAATTTGGAGGGAAGATTCAAATTAAAGTTTCCCCCTCTTATTTTGAAAGCAAATGTATTTTGATTGAATGGGGATTTGAACCCAAAACCTTGGAGTGTGTGTATGCATGTTGGGCTCTATAAATCAAAGGCAAATTAATAGTCCCACATTGCTTTGGAAGAAATTTCTTCTCATCCATATAAGATGGAGAGTTGGAGAACGGCTTGGGCCTTCAAGGGGCTTTAGAATTTGTTCGGTTTTGGGCTTTTAGAAGAGCACAAGCCAATGTGTAAATAACACACACGCGCGCGTCGCCTCGCCGGGCCGTGGCCTAGGGTCCAGTTTGGGTTTGGGTTTGGGTACAATTAAAGTATCTTTTTAGTGCCCAACTCGTACGTTTTGGTATTAACACCCTTAATAAGTGTGCAAATCGTTTCATATCCAACAGTGAAAGTTGTGACTGTTGGGAGAGAAATGTTTAAGACACTAATGGTGGTGATTAATCTCTTCCAACGGTCACTTCCTCATCATCTATAAAAAGGAGAGAACAACACCGTTTGGAATATAGATCAGTGTTCACGGATTCTTATTTTCAAAGGCAACTTTTCTTCTGTTTTTTATCATCTTCTTCCTCCGATCTTTCTGTGTCTGAGCATTATTCCAAGGTGGTTCTCGGTGGACCAGTCAGCGAGTGCACGTGGACTGGAGCCAACTTTGGCTGTATTATCTTGGAGCATCGGTTCGTGGATCCCGGTTTCACCAGTAGGAGGCGGATACGATTCTTAAGGAGAGTGACCAGTGGCACGACTCAGCCTTCTTCTTAAATCTGTTTTTCCAGAAATGTTTTCTACAAAAGAGATAAGTACTAGTTTATTTAGATTTCTAATTTCCAATAGAAAAAAAGGTTCTCCTTTCAAGTTACAGTTTCTAGCTTCAAGTTGTACCTTTTGGGTTCGATTAAGTCACAGATCAGACCATTAATTCCAATAGTCTTAAGAATCGAAACAGATCTGATCTTATGGCTTCTGATAATTCGAACCCAACTTCTGTTCTTTCCATCACTAGTGAGAATTCCAATCCAAGTACGGTTGTTCACACTTCTGCTGTGAACAGAATTCTCAACACTATTCCAGATTTTTCCAAAATCGAACGCCTTACTGGATTGAATTATAAATGGTTTTCTTTGCTTTGCAACAAATTGGGGCTGTTTTTGTTCTTACTCAACCAAAACCTAATGAAGATGATGATGATTTTGATAACTGGAATAGTGCCGATTACATCTGCAAAAACCATCCTTTGAATGGGTTATCAAATGAATTATATAATGTTTACTATTCCTATGAACATGCTGCTGATCTTTGGAATGCTTTGGTAACTAAGTATGATTTAAAAGATGCTGCTAATAGGAAATATGTCATAGGAAATTTTCTAGACCTTGCTATGGAAGTTATGAAACCTATTTCTGCCCAAATTGATGAGTATCAGTTCCTTATTAGTGAATTAGCTAAGGAAGGTATGAAGTTACCTAATATATTCGTGGCTGGTTCTCTCATTGAAAAATAGCCATTGTCTTGGAAAGATTTTAAAATCGGAATGAAACACAAGACAAAGGAATGGACCTTAGACCAAGTAGTTGTTCGGGTTAAAATTGAAGAGAAAAACAGACTTAAGGACAAGCAAAAGAAAGCCAAAGAGTATATCTCTAAGGCAAACATAGTTGAAACAAAAAATGATGGGTCTAAGAACTTGAAACCAAAGAAGGAAAAGAATTTCAAGAAAAATGCACCTAAGAAGAAAGGAGTATGTTTTGAAAGTGGAAAACATGGACACTACAAGAAGGACTGCCAACACCGACAGACTAGTTCGTCCAGTGCCAAGGTTAATCTAACCGAGGTGGATGTAATTGCAGCAGTTGTGACTGAGGCAAATCTGATGGAAAATCCAAAGGAGTGGGTTCTGGATACTGGTGCTACCAAGCACATTTGTGGAGACCGAAACTCCTTCTACAACTACACAATAGTTAAGGAAGGGGGTCTTCATGGGGAACTCACAGACCTCAAAAGTCGTTGGTAAGGGCAAGGTCTTATTGAAGTTAACTTCAGGGAAAGTACTTGCACTTCAAGAGGTGCTGCATGTGCCTGATATACGGCGTAACTTGGTGTCTGGTACGCTCTTGAACAAGAATGGACTGAAGCTCACTTTTGAAGCAGACAAGACAATCATTAGCAAAAATAATGTGTTTGTAGGAAAGGGCTACAATGCCAATGGTTTGTTTGTACTGAATATACTTGAAATTTTGAATGAAAAATCATCCTCTTCTTCTGCTTACATAGTTCTTTTGATATTTAGCATGGTAGATTAGGTCATAGAAGTGCTCATTGCATTAAAAGACTTTGCAACTTAGGTTTAATAAATGAAAAGATTGAACCTAGTAAAGAAAGATGTGAAATTTGTGTTGAAGCAAAATTCACTAAGAAACCTCACTTTAGTGTTGAAAGAAAAACTGAATTATTAGAGCTAATTCATAGTGATCTAGCTGATTTCAGAAATCTTGAATCTAGAGGAGGTAAAAGGTATTATGTAACCTTTATAGATGATTACTCTAGATACACTAAAGTATACCTTCTTAGATCTAAAGATGAGGTTGAACAAGCCTTTATCAAATATAAAAATGAAGTGGAAAACCAATTAGATAAAAGAATCAAAAGACTTAGAACAGATAGAGGTATTGAATCTCTAAAACTAAGTTCTGTGATGATAATGGTATTATCCATGAAACCACAGCCTCATACCAACCTGAATCAAATGGTATAGCAGAACGAATGAACAGAACCTTAAAAGATATGTTCAATGCTATGTTAATAAGTTCTGGTTTACCCTTAAACTTGTGGGGGGAAGCACTTCTGTCGGCGTGTCATATATATAACAAGATACCTCCAAAGAAGAAGGGTCAAATACCATATGATTTATGGCATAACAAGATGCCTAATTTATCTCACTTGAGAGTTTGGGGTTGCTTGGCTAAGATTGGAATAGTTAAACCTAAGAAAAGAAAACTAGGACCTAAAACTTGTGACTGTGTATTCATAGGATATGCTCAAAATAGTACTGCCAATAGATTTATAGTTTTGAAATCAGTTGAAAATATCCTAGAATATAACACTATAATTGAATCTAGGAATGTTGAGTTCTTTGAACATCACTTCCTATGAAGAAAGAAATTCCTAAAGAACCTAGTAATGTTTCAAGAAATCAAACTGAAACTGAAAAGGAATTGGACCCTGATTTTAAGAACTCAGAAGGAGTAAAAGACAAAGGAAAGAAACAAATCTAGGAGATGGGATCTTCACCTATCTAATAGATAAAGATCCTGTAACTTACACTGAAGTTGTAACATCTCCAGATGCTGTATTCTGGAAAGAAGCTATTAAAAGTGAATTAGATTCCATAATAGAAAACTACACATGGGAATTGATGGACCTTCCACCTAGAACTAAAGCACTAGATAGCAAATGGATATTTAAAAAGAAGCTAAGACCTGATGGGACAATTGATAAGTTTAAAGCAAGGCTGGTGGGTAAGGGCTTTAGACAGAAAAAGGAGATAGATTATTTTGATACTTATTCTCCAGTTGCTAGGTTGTCCACCATTAGGATATTATTAGTTGTAGCTTATATTCATAAATTGCTAATACATCAAATGGATGTAAAAACAACTTTCTTAAATGGAGATTTAGAAGAAAAAATTTACATTAAACAACATGAAGGATTCATTGTAACTGGACATGAAAACAAAGTTTGTAAATTAATTAAGTCACTGTTTGGCTTGAAACAAGTACCTAAACAGTGGAATAATAAATTTGATAGTGTCTTAATTACAAATAGCTATAAGATAAATGAATATGATAAATGTGTTTATAGTAAGTTTAATGGTGATAAAGGTGTAATTTTGTGTGTATATGTAGATGATATATTGATTTTGGGTACTAGTTTGGACATAGTTAAATCTACTAAGAGATTTTTAATGTCAAACTTTCAAACCAAAGATACGAGTGAAGCTGATGTAATTCTAGGAATGAAGATCATTAGAAAAGAAAATAAAATAATATTGTCACAGTCTCACTATATAGAGAACATTCTAAGGAAATTTGGACAATATGATAGTTTACCTGCAAAGACACCTTTAGATTGTCAAGTTCACCTAAAGAAAAATAAAGGTGAGATGGTATCCCAAAAGGAATACTCAAGGATTATAGGTTCACTGTCATATTTGATGAATTGTACTTGACCTGACATAGCACTAGCAGTTGGAAAACTTAGTCAACACACACATAGACCAGGACATGAACATTGGCATGCTTTGACTAGGTTGTTGAGATACCTAAAGGGTACAATGAACTTTGGACTGCATTTTAAGGGGTATCCTGCTGTCTTGGAAGGCTATAGTGATGCGAATTGGATCTCTGATTTAAGAGATTCAGTGTCTACCAGTGGATATATATTCACCTTTAGTGGTGGTGCGATTTCTTAGAAATCGGTTAAACAAACATGTAGTACAAGTTTCACTATGGAAGCAGAATTTATAGCCTTAGCCTTAGCAGGAGTTGAAGCCGAATGGCTCAGGGATTTTATGGCAGATGGGCCTTTATGGCCAAGGCCAGTTCCCTCGGTGTTTCTACATTGTGACTGTCAAGCTGCTTTAGCCAAGGCCAAAAGTAAGACCTATAATGGCAAAAGAAGGCATATTCGCCTAAGGCATAATTTGGTAAAGCAATACTTGAGTGAGGGAATAATAGCACCCGACTTTGTAAGGTCGGAGAGGAATCTGGCAGATCCTCTGACAAAACCACAAATAAACAAGGTGGTTTATGAGGCATCGCAAGGAATGAGGTTAAAGCTCGTGGCATGAACCATTAGTGATGGACACCCAACCAATGTGAAAGGAGATCCTTGGAATTTGGTTCAATGGGTTACTAACAAGTCATCGGATGGTTTGTTAACACTATCACCCCCTACTCCTCGATGCAAAATAAAGGAAGATAGTGTTCACTACAAATGAGGTAGGACGAGTTGTAGACTCTTAATCAGTTCATAACCTGTATTGGGTGGTATGTTACTTGCAGTGCATACTTGATGACTGACCTAAGTGAATGTGGAGGTGAGGCCGCTTCCTATGAGAATATAATGGGTAATTCTCTAGAACATTCATGAGAACCAAGAGGAGAGCAAGGCCAAAATGTTCCAATACTGTGAATGAATCACTAAGGAATCGATGCTAGGGTGTGGGTGACAGGTTAGTCGGTTACACCTACGAGGAAAGGTTGAAGGAGTCTAACTCTACCCGTACTCGGTAACGTAATCTGTTTATCCTAAATATCGGTTGAAGTCCAAAAGACGCCGGTATGAATCCACTCTATTTTCTAAAGTGCTCAGATACTTCCGTTTTCAAATTGCAACTGTATTTCGAATCTTGTGGGGGGATTGTTAGAATTTTTAAAAGAAAAATTAAGTTGAAAAGTCAAAGATGCCTTTTCCTTTGGGTTTAAAATTTGGTGGGAAGATTCAAATTAAAGTTTCCCCCTCTTATTTTGAAAGCAAATGTATTTTGATTGAATGGGGACTTGAACCCAAAACCTTGGAGTGTGTGTATGCATGTTGTGCTCTCTAAACCAAAGGCAAATTAATACTCCCACATTGCTTTGGAAGAAATTTCTTCTCATCCATATAAGATGGAGAGTTGGAGAAAGGCTTGGGCCTTCAAGGGGCTTTAGAATTTGTTGGGTCTTGGGCTTTTAGAAGAGCACAAGCCAATGTGTAAATAACACACACGCGCGCGCGCGTCGCCTCCCCTCCCCGGGCTGGCCCGTGGTTCGCGGTCTGAGGTCCGGGTCCGGGTTTGGGTTTGGGTTTGGGTACAATTAAAGTATCTTTTTAGTGCCCAAGTCGTATTTAATTTTTTCCATTAATTTAAATCGGTTTTTTTAATCTCCCCACGTTTTGGTATTAACACCCTTAGTAAGTGTGCAAATCGTTTCATACCGAACAGTCATATTTGTGACTGTTGGGAGAAAAACGTTTAAGACACTAATGGTGGTGATTAATCTCTTCTAACAGTCACTTCCTCATCATCTATAAAAAGGAGAGAACAACACCGTTTGGAACATAGATCAGTGTGCACGGATTCTTATTTTCAAAGGCAACTTTTCTTCTGTTTTTTATCATCTTCTTCCTCCGATCTTTCTGTGTCTGAGCATTATTCCAAGGTTGTTCTGGGTGGACCAGTCAACGAGTGCACGTGGACTGGAGCCAACTTTGGCTGTTTTATCTTGGAGCATCGGTTCGCGGATCCCAGTTGCATCGTTAGGGGGCGGATACGATTCTTAAGGAGAGTGACCAGTGGCTCGACTCAGCCTTCTTCTTAAATATGTTTTTCCAGAAACATTTTCTACAAAAGAGATAAGTATTGGTTTATTTAGATTTCTAATTTCCAACAGTAGAAAGCTTCTCCTTTAAAGTAACAATTTCTAGCTTCAAGTTGTATCTTTAGGGTTCGATTAAGTCACAGATCAGACCATTAATTGCAACATAAACCCTGCTTCGGCTCAAGCAAAATTCAGGAAGGAATGGATCTCAAAAGATCCCACCTCCAAACTTGTTCAACCTGCCGAACCCATCCTCCCTTTGAGCTCTGAAACAGGGCAAACTAAGAACTCTGAGGAAGATCTCCTTCACTCTGCAAATCCCTTCAGTGTCCCAGCCTCTCTGGACCAAGACATCACTCCTAACCCCTCACCCCTCTCCAATCATGAACCGGGTCAGCCTTCCACAATCCCTATCCAAGAGTTACCTCAGAGTCCTTCAACGAAAACTCCCTCAACTGGAGTCAGTCTCCTGTCTCAATCCCCTCACACCCCACGCATCGGAAATGCAGAATGTGCCCCCTCAATTACTCTTGTTTTATCACCCTTCCAACAAGGAACTCCCCTTGGAGAAAACAACCAATTCCTCATCTCCCACAACTCCCACCTCCTGCCTTTCTGCTCCACTCTCCAAAACTACACCTCAATTAGTGTTGCCTCATTCCCTAGCTCCTTCCCCTCTTCCACCCCTATCTACCAACTCTGTGTTGCCCCTCACTCAATCTGAGACCACAAAAAACTCTTGTAATCCTCCCCCACCTACTCCCAGCTCAGAGATACCCATTGCTCAACTTGAGCCACCAAAAAACACCCTTACTCCTCTCAATGCAGATAGTTAATACTTGGAATTGTCATGCCCCGAACCCCACCTGGGCGTAGGACATGACAGCGCCATACACCTGTAAGACGAATCTCACAAATGTACAAGGCTACAAAGCAATAACAAAAATAACCTGGCATTTCATAACTAAAATATCAAAGTAATGATTAATGCGGACCCATCAGAGTCAAATCAAATCTCATCTCTCTCAAAGAGTCAAACTAATAAATAATAATGTCTTTACATTTTATTCAAGTACTCACTTTCTAATAAACTGAAATAATTAAACTAAATCTCTGAGTCCAAATCCAATTCCAAAGCTAAGCGTCCTGTTCCTCGTTATCTTCACGAGGGCCAAGACCTGAAAAATATTAAATAACCACAGTCAGCTGAAAAGCTCAGTACATAATAAAGCACTACTCTAAGTACAGTCTAACATGACAGGATTCAATAGGGTCAGATAACAGAGTCAAAACTGAGTTGTCTACTGAACAGTAAGCACAAAGTAGTATCGAATATGTCAAATAAGGTTCTGAATCAAAGGTGCAATAAAGCAATTCAATGTCTAAGTTCTGATCAAAGTCAAAGGTTTTTAGAATTCAAAATACACTTCAGAGTCATAGGCATGGTTCAGAAGACATGTTATTGCTTATACACCGACAGTCCACGGTGTTGGAACCAGTTCCTCAAAGTTAAGATACAAGTCGACAGGGCCAGCGTTTTATCCTACTGACGGGCCAGAAGTTCCAGTGTACTACCCCCACGGTGGGTCCAGAGTTGCTAAATGTTTTACCCCCATATGGCAGGGTCCAGAAATCATCCAAGCCTCCACAGAAGTGTTCAAAACTGTCCAAGGTTCATATTCAAATGGTTCAAAATATTCAAAGTTCAAAATGATAGTTCACAGGTTCAGAGTTTAGAACAGATTTTCATAACAGTATTTCAGAACAATTATTTCAAAGGTTCTAAAGTAGTAATAGGTAAGACAAAATGACATGCTAGACTCAAAGCTAGTTCAGAAGTTCAATGGTGTCAATACAGATTTTTAAAGCCAATGTGAAGAGGGTTTACAAATACCCAAAGTAGTACGTTATTACGTACCTCATAGATGCTCGATTCCTTTCTTAATTCGGATTACGATTCAATATCCTGATCTGAACAGAACATAGGTAACAAATAAGGACCCCAAAAAGGTAACCCAAAAGCCAAAGATCGAAGTTCAAACTCAAAAGCCAAACTCAGGCATCTCAGTCGACTGGCCCTCAACTACTGTTTCAATCTCAAAACGCCGCTTTGGCGCTCCAGTCGACTGGTCCGAGCCAGTCGACTGCCCAATACTACTATTTCAATTTCAATACAAAATTCTGGGGTGCCAGTTGACTGGGTAGTACCAGTCGACGCCCCTCTATTACTGTTTTGGTTTAAACGCAATTTTTACACGATCAAGTCGACTGGTCGAGGCCAGTCGACTGCCCCGGTAAAATTCGATTTTTCACAAATTTCTAACATCTCATAACTTCTTCGTTCGGAGTCCAAATTGCTCGAGGTCGGATCTGATGGACTCGTATCGACGAGAGGAATCCACCGAACCCAATTTCACGCTTCAGATTCAAACACACGATTTAAGAAAAATTGTTAAAAGATTCTTATTCGAATCTCAAAACTTCAAATTTCAAAATTCGGATTCTTATTAATCGACTTTGAGTTCATTGGAATCGTAGAACAATATTGAATCCAAGAAAACTCAAGATCAATCCGAAGGTTCTTGATTCTCACCCATAATAATCAAAATTCTTGTTTCTTTTTCTTATCAAACCCTTGTTTTAAGGTTTCTAATTATCCAAATTCTTCATAGCTCATAGATCTTACCTTGGTTCGCGACTTCGACTTTGACTTCGAAATCGCGATCTCCTTAGCCTTCTTCTTCTCTTTCTCCAATTTCTCTTTCTAGGGCTGCACAACCGTTTGGGGTTTGTTTAGCCACAAGTTAATCTATTTATAGGCTTTATTAGAAAGCCCTAATCAGAATCAAATATGAGTGGACAAAAATGCCCCTCTCTATCAAGAGAGGACGAAAATTTAAGGGGGGTATTTTGGGTATTTACAAGAATATCAGAGGAATTTGTACTAGCTCAAAAAGAAAACAAGTGGGAAATCTCATGAAGAAAAATCGAGCCCCAATTCTGTGTCTTTTAGAAACAAAAGCTAAAGCTCATAAGTTTAAAGAGATTTCTTCTCAAATCATGGAAGGATGGTGTTCTCATGGCAACTATTCTTCTATAATTAAAGGAAGAATCTGGATCCTCTGGGATCCAAATCTGGTGGATGTATCCGTTCTTGAAGAAAGCAGTCAACTTGTCCATGCCCAAGTTCGCATTCTAAAATCGAATCACCTCTTCAACCTCATAGCTATATACGCTCACAACTACTACATCTCCCGCAGATCCTTACGGTCTGACCTTGAGGAAATTGAGTCTCATATTCAGCTTCCTTGGTTGATCACTGGAGACTTCAATGTAGTCAGATTCTCCCATGAGCGAATTGGAAGTACCAACCACAACCTCAGTGACATGGAGGAATTCAATACCTGCATTTCAAACTGCTCCCTAGCAGATATAATGTCAAACGGGCACAAATGGAGCTGGAATAATGTAAGCCCAAGGGTCTATCCTCTTACCTGTTTTGATGATTGTCAAACTAAATTGATTATGCTTTTTATATACTAATCAATTTGCCTTAAAGTGTGTGATAAGACAGGTTATTCATTGAAGGAATCAACACACTACATTGATCAAGCTTGAAGTTGTGCCATTCAAGGGACAACGAAGCTAGAATCAAAATTGGACCAACTTATCTTGGAGGAACAATCTAGGTGGAGGTCACTTCAACCAAGCACACAATGGAAGATCCTTGAAGACTGAGGCTAAAGAGAAGATGAGTTTTACCTAGAATTCATTGTACATCATCTCTCGTTAGATTTCTAAGTCAAGGCAAGGTTTTCAAAATGTTTCTCAAAACCCCTTAAAAATATGTTTTTCAAAGAGACTATAACACACCCTATTTGAACCTAATTGGATTAGTGGGTGTCCGTATGGTGGCCCAATATTTTTGGGTCCCTCATAACACTCCAAATACTAAGGAATATAGAACCCCAAAGAGACCTAAGACCATGGCCCAAGTCCCTGGATTTTTAATGGTTAAAATGAATTTTCAAATAGGGCCAGTCGACCGGGATTTCCCGGGCGACCGCGGTAAGGTAGCTGGAAGTCCAGCACCTACTAGAACATAGTGGGCTAGTCGACCGGGACCTAACGGTTGACCTTGGATGTGTTTCTGGAAGTCCAGAAACAATCCAGCATGGTCGGGCCGGTCGACCACGGATAGGAACCTGGACAAAAATAAAAATGTCTAGGTTGCTCTCGGAGGTCGACCGCAACACACCCGGCCAACCGCAGCCCTTTTGAAATTCAAAAAAAAAAAAGAAGCACCCGATAACGGTGGGCGACCGCGACGGTAAAAAAAATAGCCGTTGGGGCTCAAACGGCTAGTTGCTTTTTGAGGTGTTTTTGTTATTTCCACCCTCAAACGGTCATATCTTGAGGTGGGCTTATAAATACACATTTAAGAGGTTCATTTATCTCTCTTGAATGATTTACCAACTATCCTAAGCATTCAAAAATACTTGCAAACTCTTTTGGCTTAAGCATTATTTTTCTCCACCAAAACTTGCCTTGCACTTGCAAATCTCTTGAGTTTGGATTTATGATTTAAACTTGTATTATCTTGGAGAGCATTCAAAGAGTATTTATTGTGCATCAAGCCTTGGAGAGCATTCATGATCACATCTTTTTTTTATTTGAAACACACTATAGATACCATAGGCTTATCTTGTTATATTAGTTTGTATCTATATGTATTTTGGCTAAGTGCTCACATTATAGGTTAGATCCTCTTGCACGTAGTAGTCATCCACACTAGATTGCCACACTTGTACTCAATGTGAAAGCCATGTTGTGCTTCATGATTATCAACCCTTCATTGCCCTTGAGTTCAAGCTAAACTCATAAGGTCACATCTTTCATCCTTGAACTCTTATTTGGACATGTTTGGCATTTGCTAGATTATTAGATTATTTGGTATCTAAATTGTCTTATGTATCTCCTCTAGCAAATCAATGGATCTTAATGCAATGTCTAGGAATTTGATCACCTCTTAGACATTTCTTTCATGCCCTAGGTGAGAAAACAAGTCCATCTCATTGCACCTAGTTGTCCTTCATATCTCACTCACAAGTCCTTCCTATTATATACTTAAAAAGTTTTTACTATATGTATGGAGTCTTTGTTGAGTTATATTGGTGTATTCCTTATGCTTAAATGAGACATCCTCTCATGACTAGTGTGATCCTTGAAACTTAAATATCATTTGTGTTTAGTCATGAAAATTCATCTTTGGAATACATGTGTCCAAGGTATTTTCACTTGATAGGTGTCCTTGGATTCCTTCCCTACATTCTCATAGAACATCTCTTTTGGGAAAAAATGGAAATGAATCTTGATTCCATGTTTGAAACTCATTTGAGTTTGATTTGAATATTCTTTGAATCTAGTATTATTTTTGGGCAAATTTAACCTTGGTCGTTGATACCCTATACCTTGTGTTGGGAACATGTGTCTCCCACACATTTTGGTTTTCCTATGGGCTTATGTACTATGGTGCATAATGCCTTGTCATTTGATTTGTGGTTGTGGATGTATGTTGATGTTTGGACCATGTACACTATGTGTCATATTCTTGTGTCCAAACATTGTTGATCCATGGATGCTTTGATATGCATCATATCTTCCTCATGAGGTTTACTCTCACCCTCATTTGCCATGGAAGTCTCTTAGACATATTACCCTAGTGTCCATTCCTTATTATGTCTAAGCTTTTTAGATTTAAGCTTATTTGATAAATCTTTGCTTATTATCTACATGATAAGATGTCCAAACCTTAGACATTTTCTAAACAAACAAGGTTGGGTCAAAACACAAGATTTATGAATTTCTAAATCCATAGTTAACATCATAAGAAATTCATAAGTAGTTTCATTAGCCTAAGGTGATTCTCATCCTTGAGAAACTCTTGAATATCCTTAGCTTTTGATATATTCCCTTGGAACTTAAAATCTCACAACATTTAAGGAAAAATGATATTAGTTCAATATGAGAAATCCATATGAGTTATCTTTTTCTCTCGTTGAACTAATCATATCTATGATCCTCAACATGATCATTCATCTAAGACATGTATCTCACTTATTTTACAATAAGTCTAAGAAGAACATAAAACACTCAAACAAGTGAAATTTAATTAAAAGATGTGAAGTGCCAAGAAACCTTGATTATCTTAAACCCTTCACAATAAACGTAGGTGTACTAGAGAAATGAAAGAGTATATCAAATTTGTATTTGTATACATTGTTTTTATGGAGTGCCCTACATGACCATATGTATGGCCTATGATAAGTTCACAAAGTTTTAAATAAACTTGAAAAATCTACATATGTGTGAACTTCAAATTAAAGAGGAAACATCAAGTTTAATATTCATTGATGCTCTTTAATTAAAGGCATTTGATTTGATTTGATATATATTTTGCCTATTATGTTTATGTGATATATGTGCATCAACATTAACACTCTCAAGCTTAATCACTCTATATATCATGTAAGTTTGAGCTACTTGAAAGCATTCCTCAATACACTCAAATTTGTATTTCATTGTTAGCCTAAGGGTTCAACAAGTACTCCTATTGAAATATTTTGATGATTAACAAACTCAATTTGTTACAAAATAAAGGTTTTATACACTAATGATTTCCATTGGCAAAATTATAATGTTCACAGCATAGCATCCTCAAGAGTACATGACAAACGACAAATCATTCAAGCTCAAAGTGATATCAAAGGCGTGAAGATGGCATCACCATCTCAAAGGTATTCAAAGACAAGGTTGAACTCTAGCCTAACAAGAATGATAATCAACTCAAAAGTTCAAGCTTGGCTCAAGCATCAGTGGAGCTGAGTGAAGACATGTCAAAGCCTTTACAAGGTGCCAACAAGATTGAAGACCAAGTAAATTTAGAATGTAATTGGTCCTTCATAGTTAATCTAGGTCTATGGCACAAAGGAGATTTAAAATCAAACTAATTAGAACTTAATGGGTTTGTGAATGATCATAGTGCTGTCCCAACATTGTTGGACTCTCATGACATTCCATTTCACTTGATAAATTAAAGTTTCAAAAGCCCAAACAAAGACAGCAAAAATATAAGAAAAAATCTGCTGTCGTAAGCTTCTCGGAGCTCCGAGCTCGGAACTCCGAGAAAATTCTCGAAGCTCCGAGAATGGTTCCAGGTTAAAAAAAAAAAAGGCTCGGAGCTTCGAGCCCGGAGTCCAAGAAGACCGTTGGGGAGCTTAAAAATTGTGTATTTCTCTTCCCTCTATTTATATGAACCTTGGGTCTCTTGGAACACCACCTAAGGAGTTTACAAAGATTTTAAGAGCACTAAAAGGCATTCATTCTCCTTCTCTTCAAGATCTTCACTCTCAATCTCTCTCTTGTGTCATTTTCCTTAGATTATTCTTGAGAGACTTTAGGACTTTCATTTGTTCATCTTGTTCTTGTGAGAGTGAGTGAGCTTTACTTTAAATTAGCCTATCTAGAGGCAAGCAAGCTTTTTCATTTCATCTTCTTTGTATTTGGCACAAAGGGCGCCGTAGAAGACCCTTGGAGCGTGAAGCTCGATTTGTACAAGGCGGAAGGAACGCCGTATTTAAGTTCCTTGGAGAAGATAGTGGAATCCTCAAGGAGAGTAACTTGAGAAGAGTGGAGTAGGTCTTGAGCTAAGACCGAACCACTATAAAAATTATTGTGTCAAAGCTTCATTGTCTCTTCACCTCTTCTCTTGTGGTAAGCTTTTTACTATTGTTTTAAATACTATTTTTGAGTTTCTATTCAATCTAAAACTAGTGCAATCTAAGTTTTCAAAATCCTTAAAATTTGAAAAGAAACCCAATTCACCCCCTCTTGGGTTGCTAAGTGGAATTTCACTTGGTATCGAGCATAGGCTCTTACATAGGATTTCTCTTTGAAAACCTACAAGGGAAAGATCCAAATGGCAACCTTTTCTCATAGCAATGAGGGGCAATCCACTACTAGACCTCCCTTCTTCAATGGCTCAAACTATCCATATTGGAAAGCTAGAATGAGAGTGTTTTTAAAATCTTTAGATTTTGATGTTTGGAGAAGTATCCAAAATGGATATAATGAACCTAGTGTTGATATGGAACTATGGGATGAAAATGAAAGAAAAGAGTCCACTATCAATGCAAAAGCAATGAATGCCTTGATTTGTGCCTTATCTCCCGAGGAGTTCAATCGAGTTTCTACTCTTGAAACCGCTAAGGAGATTTGGGATATGTTAGAAATAGCTCATGAAGGGACAAATCAAGTAAAAGAGTCCAAGATGAATCTTTTCTTTAGAGAATATGAACTATTCATGATGGACCCAAATGAAACAATTGCCGAAATGCATACTAGGTTCACAAACATAACAAATGGGTTGAGATCATTAGGTAAACAATTGTCTAGCAAGGACTTAGTTACCAAAATACTTAGGTCATTACCTAAAGATTGGGATCCCAAGGTCACCGCCATTGAAGAAGCAAAAGACGTATAAAAAATGGGCTTAGAAGACTTAATAGGATCCTTAATAACTTTTGAAATGGTTTTAAAAGGAAGAGAAACCTTAAACAAACAAAAGGAAGATACAAAAAGGAAAGGAATTGCTTTTAAAGCAAGAGTTGAGAGTGAAGAGGAAGAGAGTGAAGAAGACACACAAGATGATTTTGCTCTCTTCACCAAGAGATTCAAGAAATTTCTCAAGTTCAAGAAAGGAGGCAACTCTAGCCAAGGAAGAAATAGGTCTTCAAGCAAAGAGAAAATGAGATGTTATAAGTGCAACAAGGTTGGTCATATAAGGCCAAATTGCCCACTCATCAACAACAATGACAAGGATATGAAGAATAGAAGAAATGGCAAAAAGGCTTTGTGTGCGGCGGCTTGGGATGAAGGGAGTGCTTCATCCGGAAATGAATCCAACGGAAAGGATGAAGATGACCTTTGCTTCATGGGACTCGCCAATGTGACACAAGACATCTCCGTATCCGAGGTAAATGATGTTGATGATATGTCTCATAAATTCTCTAATGATGAACTAATATTTGCTTGTGAAAAACTTCATGAAAATTTGGATTTACAACTTGCCAAAAACAAAACAATGAAAAAGTTCTTACAAAATATCATTAGGGATTTTGGGTTCTTGAAAAAGGAATTCGATTTGCAAACCAATACAAGTGAAAATTGATTTTGGAAAACAAAGCTTTGAATGAAGAAGTAGACAAATTAATCCTTGAAAACAAAAGCTTGAAAGAGGAAAATGAGAAACTTGTTTTGAAATGCAAAGAACTTGATTTAACATTTAAAAAATTCTCATGTGGCAAAAACAAACTAGATGAAATTCTTGAAATAAGCTTGTCTCTCTAGAAAAAAATGGTCTTGGTTACCAACCCGTTTCTAAAGGAAAAGCCTCATTCAAAAATAAGTTTATGATGAATTCCTCCCACATCCATGCTAACACTAATGCTTTTATTCCCACTTGTCACTGTTGTGGTAGAATAAGACACTTAAGGTTTGCATGCAATGTTAAGAAA
This sequence comes from Tasmannia lanceolata, assembly GCF_043159265.1. Taxonomy (NCBI): domain Eukaryota; kingdom Viridiplantae; phylum Streptophyta; class Magnoliopsida; order Canellales; family Winteraceae; genus Tasmannia; species Tasmannia lanceolata. The sequence goes on along the minus strand of NW_027518688.1, from coordinate 8,010,468 downwards.
TCAAAAGCATCTAAATTTATGTGGGTTAAAAAAGATGAGCTTTATGATGTTGCTAACCTTGAAGGACCCAAGAAAAAGTGGGTACCTAAAACTTCAACATGAGTTTTGATTCTTGTAGGTGTGCTTGAAAGGAAAACCCTCAAATGATAAGTGGTTCTTGGATAGCGGTTGCTCAAGGCACATGACAGGAGACGTAACTAAGTTCGCATGTGTCACCGTGAGTCATCAAGGAAATGTCACCTTTGGGGATGATACAAGAAGCAAAATCATCGGTGAAGGTACCATTAAAATTAAGGACATTATAGTTGAACATGTTTTGCTCGTTGATGGTCTTTCATTTAATTTGATAAGCATTAGTCAACTATGTGATCTTGGTCACAAAGTTCTCTTTGAAAAAGATAGATGTAAAATTTTGAAGGCTAAAAATAATGAAGTTGAATTTGTTGCATATAGAGATGGCAATATGTATTCATTAGCATTAGAAGACCTTGAAAATCAAAACATCCAATGTCTCTCCGCCATGGATGATAACCCTTGGTTATGGCATAGGAGACTTGGTCATGCTCATATGGATTTGATTTCAAGATTATCTTCTAAAAATCTTGTGAGAGAGTTACCTAAACTCAAATACATTAGAGATAAAGTTTGTAGTGCTTGCAATAAAGGAAAACATGCTAAAGACTCTTTTAAACCCATAAGTGTATTATCTACCTCTTGTCCTCTACAACTCCTTCACATGGACCTATTTGGTCCCATGAAGACTCGTAGTAGAGGAGGCAGTATATATGTATATGTGATTGTTGATGACTACTCTAGGTTCACTTGGGTGTTATTTTTAACTAGTAAAGATGAAACCTTCAAGAAATTTGTCAACTTGTGCAAGCGAATTTAAAATGAACAAGGGGTTTTCATAAATGAAATTAGAAGTGATCATGGAACCGAGTTTGAGAACATTGAGTTTGATACCTTTTGTAATGAAAATGGAATCAAGCACAATTTCTCGGCTCCAAGAACTCCCCAACAAAATGGGGTAGTTGAAAGGAAAAATAGATCACTTATTGAAATGGCTAGAACCATGTTAAATGAGTACAATGTTCCAAGAAACTTTTGGGCGGAAGCCGTTCACACGGCTTGCTATCTTTTAAATAGAGTGCTCATTAGACCTCACCTTAACAAAACACCTTATGAATTATGGAGTGGAACACCCCCCAAAGTTAGCTATTTTAAAGTTTTCGGTTGTAAATGTTTTACATTAAACATGAAAGACACCTTGCACAAGTTTGATTCAAAATCCGATGAGGGTTTCTTCTTAGGCTATTCAACCCATAGTAAAGCTTATAGAGTCTACAACAAAAGAACTCAAATTGTGGAAGAATCCGTGCATGTCAAATTTGATGAGTCATTTGAACCTCCTAAAGTCATTAATGAAGATGATGACGGTGTCAATCCTTTAGAGCCTCATAGCCAAGTAGAGTCTATTGTTCAACCCTTAGAAAATCTTGATTTAGAAGGTCAACCTATAGAAGAACTTCAAGTTGAAGGTCTTCCCAAACATAGTAGAATCATGTCTAGTCACCCTTCTACTCAAATCATAGGTGAAACCTCACAAGGAGTTAAGACAAGATCTCACTATAGGAATGTTTGTGCCAACACGGCCTTTATCTCCCAAATAGAACCCAAGTCCATAAAAGAAGCTGAAAATGATGAATTTTGGATGATTGCTATGCAAGATTAACTAAACCAATTCGAGAGAAACCAAGTATGGAGGTTAGTTCCTAGGCCTAGTGATCACCCGGTTATTGGGACTAAATGGGTGTTTAGAAACAAACTCGATGAGCATGGAGATATTCAAAGGAATAAAGCTAGATTGGTAGCCCAAGGTTACAACCAAGAGGAAGGTATCGATTATGATGAGACCTTTGCTCCGGTTGCTAGATTGGAAGCCATAAGGATGCTACTTGCATTTGCATCCCATAAAAACTTTAGGTTGTATCAAATGGATGTGTAGAGTGCGTTCCTAAATGGGTATATTATGGAGGAAGTTTATGTTGAACAACCTTCCGGTTTTGAGGATTTTAAATACCCTAATCACGTATATAGGTTGGACAAAGCCATGTATGGTCTAAAGCAAGCTCCTAGAGCTTAGTATGAGAGGCTTAGCTCCTTCATATTAGAGAGTGGCTTTCAAATGGGCACGGTTGACAAAACCTTGTTCATTAAAAGAAAAGGAAAAGATACGCTTATTGTTGAAGTCTATGTAGATGATACAATATTTGGTGCTACCAATGATAAGATGTGTGAAGAATTCGCACAATCCATGCAAAAAGAGTTTGAGATGAGTATGATGGGACAGCTTACCTATTTCCTAGGACTTCAAATCCAACAATGTATTAATGGAATTTTCATCAACCAAGAGAAGTATACTAAGGAACTCCTTAAGAAATTTGGCATGGATAGCTCACAAATCAAGCCAACTCCTATGAGTACTTCTACCAAATTAGAAAATGATGAAATTGGCAAACCGGTTGATGAGAAAAAGTTTAGAGGAATGATAGGTAGTTTATTATATTTGACCGCTAGTCGGCCGGATATAAAGTTTAGCGTGTGTATTTGTGCTAGGTTTCAATCGGGTCCTAAAGAGTCTCATTTGAGTGCCGTTAAGAGGATATTCAAATATCTCAAAGGAACTCCTTCTTTAGGTTTATGGTTTGAACGATCGAATGAATTCAACCTAGTCGAATTTTCGGATGCCGACTTTGCCGGTTGTAGAATTGATAGAAAAAGCACAAGTGGCACTTGTCAATTTCTAGGAAGGTCTCTAGTATCTTGGTTTAGCAAAAAATAAAACTCGGTAGCCTTGTCTACAACTGAAGCAGAATACATTGCGGCCGGCGCTTATTGTGCACAAATCCTATGGATGAAGAACACTCTCATGGACTACAATCTTGCATTTAGTAATGTTCCAATCCATTGCGATAATACAAGTGCCATCAACTTGACAAAAAATCCAATTCAACATTCTAGAACAAAGCACATAGAGGTAAGGCATCATTTCTTAAGAGATCATTCTCAAAAAGGGGATATTGAAATTAAGCACATCCACACCAATGGACAATTGGCGGATATCTTCACAAAACCCCTTAATGAGGATCGATTTTGTGACCTTAGGAGTGGACTCAACATTTGGAGTTTGGATCAAGTAAAAGAATCTGCACATGAAGCATGAATAGAAGACACAATTCTCTTTGTATATGTCTATATATATCTCTCATTTTGATAGTGACTACATGTTTTTAGATGATCCAACCCTAACTCTTAAAATCACTCAATTGGTACCCATAGCCCACTTCATTTCAAGGGGGAGTCGGTACCATCACCCTTAATTAAGATACCTAAATCTTTGGCCATGTGCCATCATCTAAACCTCTGGTAAGTCATATGTGTAACTTACATACATTGGATCATGTAATCATGTCCTCCATACATTCAAAAAACAAAAAAACAAAATTCTCGGAACTCTAAGAAAAGGGACAGAGGGCACCTGGAAAGGTTCTCGGAACTCCGAGAAAATTTCTCGGAACTCCGAGATTCGGGCCAGTAGAAAATAAAAAAAATGCGTATGTTCTCGGAACTCCGAGAATATTTCTCGGAGCTCCGAGAATCGGGCCAGGAGCGTTAAAAGCCCTAGACCCGGTTCGTTTTTTCTTATTTTTCTCTCTTCTTTCCCTCTTCCCTCTACTACTCCTCAAACCCTAACTCCTTATTCCTTGTTTTTTCTTCATTTTCCCCATACATCCACCTCTAAAACCCTCTTCTCCCTTCAAAATCACTCTCTTCTTCCTCAAACCTTAGTTTTTTCCATTCAAACCCTAAGTTTTCCCCCATTTTTTGTTTTTTTTAATTTCTCTCTCTATTTCTCCTATTTTCCTTCATTTTAGGGCTATTTCTCCTTTTTATTTTTCTCTCCCCCCACATTTGCTCTCACAATGCCTCCTAAAACCAAAAATCTCAACATTGGAGGCTCCTCCCAAGCTACAGACCCCGAATTGGTTCCCGAAGAAGTTCTCGAGGAAGAAGGGCCTTCACGGAAGAAGGCGAAGGCGAAGGCTGTGGTGACCGAGGTTGTGTCCAACTCCTTTTTCACTGGGGATAAGGCCAAGAAACTCTGGGCCGACGTCGGCACTAGGGGCATCCTCACCGGCAGGTACATTGATTCCCCTGTCCTTCAAATTTTTGACTTAAAGGCAAAATTTGATGCCATTCATTGGACACCCATCCTTCACCTCAATGAACCCGTTTACCCTCGATTGGTGCGTCTCTTCTATGCCAATCTCACCATTTCCCCTTCCTTCTTCAAAATCAAATCCAAGATCAAGAAAACAGTCATCAAGCTCAACTATCACACTTTTGCCACACTTCTAGGGATTAGCCATGAGGGCTTCTTACACTATTTCTGGCCTGAAGATGGGACACATTCCCTTGATGATCTTGATCATGACACTGTCTATGGTTGGATAACACGGTGCTACCACGCCAATATGCCCGTACAATCTGCCGACCTCATTCCGGTTGCGCGCATGCTTCATAACTTCATGTACCACATCTTCATACCTCGTGCTGGGATGTGTGAAGCCCTACGACCCTTAGAGGCATATATTATCTACAGCATCCTAGAGGGCCGCCAGCTCTGTCTGCCTTATATCATGTTTCGCTACATGTTTCAGACCCCTGGCCGTTACCGCTCTTCCTTGCCATATGGCATGATTCTCACCCGTGTCTTCCGCCAGTTTGGCATCATCTTGGATGGAGAGATGAAATGATCAGGTTGCCTACGTACCCCAAAGAAGGATTGGGATTAGGTCTGCGTAGTTTGAGGCTTTCTACGGGAGAACTAGTTCGGTGTTTGGTTTCGCCAAATGTGACCGAACCTGAGATGATGTGGCTACCTACGTACCCGAAAGAGGGATTGGGATCAGGTCCGCGCAGTTCGAGGTTTTTCTTTGGGGAAAAGGATCGAAGGGGGATGATTTCTGTGGGCTTTGCCAATAAGGATGACCGAACCTGAGTTTTTGCCAGACTGCCTACGTACCCCAAAGAGGTTGGGATCAGGTCCGCGTAGTTCGTGGCTTGAAGGCATCTACAAAGCGGTTTTGAATTTTCGTAGGTGAGTCACTTTAGGTTTCTGATCGGCACATGGAGGCTGTTGAATATCTTTTGCTTTGACTGAGGTTGGCAGGTTCCGACATTCTATCTCTATCTTGGTCAAGAAGTCTGACGACTTTTCTAGACAGGATTTTATCAACGATGTAGGGGTCAGACCAGTTTGGTCTAAACTTTCCCCTAGGATCGAAGACATGAGTTCGGTAGTATTTAAACAGCATATCCCCATCTCTGAAAATTCACAGCTTAGTTATGCATTTTTAGTAGGTGTATCAGCTAACTGTTCTGTGACAATTTTGTCTTTGACAAACTTTTGGAGTAATGTTCGTGACGTCGAATTCTGACGAAAGGTTGTCAGGCGACAGCTGATGACAACATTTAGGGGAGGTGACAAACAACCCTTGATCTTTTTGAATGCTTCTTGATATTCAGTGTTCCACTGTTTGGATAGCCATCCTTTGGACAGGCTTTGTTGAGATTCCTGAAATTGACATAACATCGAACATTTTCATCTTTCTTGGGTACTGGAACGATGTTTGCTAAATACTCAGGATACCTAAACACTTTTTAGAAATCCAACTTTTAGCTGCTTGATCTTTGATCTTCGAGAAACCATTCTGGTCTCATTCTTCTGAGCTTTTGCTTCTTTGTCTTGGCTTCTAGGAAGAGAGGGATATGGTGCTGGACAATTTTCTCACTTAATCCTAGCATATCAAAGTATGACCAAGCAAAAGACTTCTTTGAATTCTTTTAACAATTTGATTAATTCTGCACGCTCTTCAGGGGATAAGGTTTTGCCAATCTTAATATCCTGAAGCAAGGATTTAGTGCTTATGTTAATAGTTTTAACCTCATCTTCTAAAGGTTTTGCTTGATGTTTTTCCTCTCGTTTGATTATTTTCTTAACCTTGAGGGGAGTTTCATCTGCATTCTCGTTTGAGGAGGGTTGTTCATTTTAAAGCATTTACTTCAGAAGAATCGAGAGACAAAAGCGAATATAGAAAAAGTTTTTTTCTTGATCTACAAAATATATCAGGAGAAGAACTGACTAACGCGCCTTTTTCGGGCTCTTTTACATTTGATGCTTTTTCAAAATATGAGTCAGAATCGAAAAATGAGTATGACTCAGAAGACAAGAAGTCTGTATCTGGAGGAGTAAGGAGTGGGATCAAAGTATAAGACCAGTTGGAGGGTTCTGCCTTGCCAGCATCAGTAATCATACTTTGTGTGGAAAAATGCAAATGCTCATACTTTTGCGCTTGGAGCTACGACCCTTAGAGGGCAACATCCGCCCCTGATGGGATGATAAAATCACCCTTGTTGATGAGTTTTTGGATGGCGTGCTTCAAGGAGACACACTTTTCAGTCGGGTGCCCCTTCCCTTGATGATACTCACAGAATTCCCACTCACTGTAGTTTATCAATAGTGGATCTGGGGGAGGGCTAGGTGCACGAGCGGTGAGCTTATTCTTCTTGATCGGAAACCTCATAATTTTGACCATGTCAGATGGTAATGTGGAGAATTCCCTGTGGGACCGCGATGACAGTTTTTCCTCCAGTCTTCTTGCTTTTGCTTCTATCCCTGATTTAGGATTTTTGGAGTATGCACGCTTTACATGAGGGATCAGGTTGGAATTGTATTCTGATTCAGAGTTTGGCTCAGACGAGAGGATAAATTATTTCTTCTCGATAAGGTCTTAGATGGAATTTTTCAAAGCAAGACATTTATCGGTCAGGTGTCCTCTACCTTGATGCTATTCACAGTACTCTCCGTTGTTCAAGTTCTTGGCAAAGGGTTAAGAGGCCTACGAGATGTGAGCAAGAACAACTTCTTTTCACGGAGAAGTACTCTCATGACGGTAGAAGGATTGGCAGGCAAGGGAGAAAATTCCCTTGGAAGTTTTTTTTTATGAAGGTAAGCCCTCGGGGTGCATTGCTGTGTTGCCAGATAACCGGTGTTTCAGAAGCTTCTGCGATTTCCTTTACCGTGTTAACTTCTTCGAGGGGAAGGAGTTTCTGAATAATAGCCTACGAAAAAATTGAGCATCATCAATCCATCTATGAACCATGTGGGCCTCTATTTTGCTCTCAGTGTCTATGAAGCACTTTAGACTCGCGAAGCAATGAACGGCCATGTCACGCAAGGGGAGGGGAGTGAGGTTCTGTTGCCTGATCCCAATTCTCTCTTCCAGAAAGAGATTCAACATTGGTGCTATCGGCTGTTGCAAATCCTGAATGTCCTAGAACAGGTCCGCAGGTTCTGCCATGATGGCGAGAAGAGTTGAAGGATTAGAAGATTTTGAAATTTCTACTGAAGGAGTGGGAATTGGAGAACTATGTAGATCCAAGGTTTTCTTCATACGAGCTTGGGTACGGGACCAGGCTTTTGACTTCTTGGGTATGATGGTTTCAAGTGTATGAACTTCCTACCTGCAAATGAAAATATATACACTTGTTTTTAGAAGTTTTCTATGCAAGGAAAGAATTATGCAAACAATTGGAAGAGTACAAACAAAACTTTTATTTATATGTTTGACCAATTTTCACAATTTGTATAAAAGGCATGTACTAGCCTGACTTCTAACAACATTTTTACAAAACAATTTTATAAAACTTTTTGCAAAAAATGATAGAGAAACTTGATATTTTATGTACAGGAGCATTCCACAGGCTGGTGGTTATGAACCGAGCGGCAGGCAATAGGGAGTTAGATGGCTTCTAGAGGCTCTTCATCCAAAGGGATGTGCGAGAGGAGCACTGAATAGTGGTTTGGATGACCTAGTCATCCTCCGAGACATGTACAAGGATGTATTTTCTAGATCAAGGATACAAACATATCTGGTTTTGGCCGTACTCATGGTAAACTTGCTAGAGCCAGGCATCCTCCAAGAGATGGCGTAGCTTTGCACTGGTTCCTAACCAGTTGTACCACTCAGGTTTAGTATCAAAGCGAACTTGTGGTCTCCATGACTCAAAGTTCGCGATGAAGGGGGTTGTCCAGGGATGAGGGATAACTATGCGAAACTTTAGACATAGCCACATGTAAAGCAGAGTTGGACATCCTCTGAAAGGGAGATGAGGGTACCAAGAGACGCTATCTAATCCCTTGAAGGTTTCAACACGCATTGAGGGTGCTGGGTTAGCATCTAATGACAATTTGTCCACAATACTGAGAAGGGCGAGAGAGGCTACAATAGATTCCTGACATAGAAGATACTTTGCATACACACAAAGTATATAGACTTCTCGATGACGTTTCTGGAATGCTATGTCTTCTAGGTCTCCTTCTGGGATATAGGCATCAATGAGCCTATCTATGTAAAGACCGTCTGATGGTCCCCTGGGTCTTGTTCTGGCATGCAAAGCAGCCGAAGACATGTGAATTTGTTGATTCTAAACCCATGTTCGGGACGGATGATGGGTCCATTTTTGCAAGTACTACAAAAAGGGTACAACATTTTTTGAATATGGGACACACTTCCTGAAGACCAAAGTGAAGGACGTGATACCGGGGGTCCCAGTATTGAGCCGCTGCTTTGAGAAGGTTCCAATCTGTTAGGATGGACTTATACAGAGGAAAGGTTTGCTCATGTTAAGTGAGATGGTTGAACCAGGGGTAGCTTCTTGACTCATCCTAACTTTGTATCCATTTGGACATCATATCAGCAGACATGGTCTGTTCTGTACAGGAGATAACAAGAAATTTTCTGACAAACGAAAGATAAGTACAACACCTATGCACATATTTTTATTTATTTACATTTCCTTTCTCTTTACACGGGGGCCTTTAGCTGGCTATTTACAAACCAGAAGACGTTAAAAGAAAATAAAACACAGTGTTCTCTATCTTTCGTGCGGGTTGATCAACATCCGAGAGTGCTGGTCCCCTGAAGGACATCCGTTCCTAGCAAGGAATAGTAGTTGATTGCTACTTCATTTGCTTGTGGAGTAGCAAGATCACAAGTAGTAATGGTCTCCCTCTCTCTCCATTGCGAAATGATGGTTCTAGCGAGACTGTTGGAAAACTTTCGCAGAGGGATGAAGTGATCGATTGGCTCGATGACCTCTTGCTTGGCTCCATATTGACGCATGATACGCTTTGGAATATAGAAAGAAGTATCTTTCAAACCAAGGAATTGGACATAAGAAGATCTGAGTGTTGACAGGACATTAGGACAATGTTGATGAAGCCTCCAATAAATATTTTCAGCTTTTAGGCTAGACATCCATGCATACCAGTCGGATACTGTCTCTAGGTGTTGAAAATGGTGCCAATCACGGTAATTGTGAATGGAAACTTCTAACCGGGTTTCTGGGGTGGCGATGTAAAGTTTCAAACAAAGCCAGATGTATAGAAGGATAGGAAAGCCTATAAACTAACGGGCAGGGTTTTCTCGGACTTTGTCTAATCCATTCAGAGTTTCGGCGAGGATAATAGACACCGGATTGGCTCTATCAGGAACCTGATCCACTATACTAAGAATACCGGACTACGCTTCTCCAAAGTTCTGTCTCGTGAGGTATCTGGCGTATATGCAGAATAAGAAAGCTCTGTGCCGAGCCTCTTGATAAGGAAGATCATCCATATCTCGAACAGGAGAAAAGGCTTCGATTAGCTAGTACACGAGAATACCATCTGAGGTCATGAAATTCAAAGGATCCTGTCCTAGGACACAGAAAAGTCGCTCGACTTGTTGTACATAACCTAGCCTGATGATAGGTCTGACAAACGATCCTTCCTCTTGTACCTAGAGTAAGGTACAAAATTCCTCATAGGTGGGACAAATTTCTTCTAATCCGAATTGAAAGACATGGTTGTTTTTATCCCGACATCGTGCGGCCGCTCCGAGGATATTCCAATCGACTTGAATGGAAGAGAGTAAAGGAAAGAACTGCTCGAATGGGCTGACGAACCACCGATCAAAGTCGAAACTTTCCAAGGAGTAAAAGTTGTAGATCCAATCATCCAGCTCTTCCTAGTGGCCCATGCTCTATCTATACGGGAGACAGAGAACAGAAACATGGTAAAACAAATGTAAAAAGATCGATAAAACATTTATTTTTGTATTTCTGTTGTTTCCTTTTTGTAATTTTTACGAATTTAGGATGGATCCTGAACAAGCGAGGGGTTGAGAGCAACTTCTGCCCCTACGATCTGAGAAATGGGAGACATCCCTTAGAAGGATTTGAGCATGATTAGGGTTAGACAAAGATCTAACCCTGACCCCATGGTGACAGGCGGACAGAGGTCTGATACTTTGGTTACGACAAAGGTTTAGCTGGGTATATCTTCTTGTGAGATGATATATTTATTTGAATAGAGCCCTGACGCTTTGATCATGAAGAATGGTTGGCACAGGGTTGTCTTCAATAGTGAAGACAACATGACCTGAGTGTGATTCCTGACTTATGAATAAGATGTTGGTCAGAAAAGGGCCAACTTCTCAGAGAAATATGAAGACAATTTGCGTAGAGTTTTGCCACTGATTTTGATCACGACTGTTGGTTTGAAATGAGTCTAATCCTTTGGAAAGACTGAATGGGTTCGAACAGAGCTCGGGTACTGTGACCGTAACAATGGTCATGACATGGTTATCTTCATACCAGAAGATGGGTTTGTTTGGGCAGAGCTTTGCCGTCACAAACCATAACAAAGGTCGGGATGAGTCTAACCTTTTGGAAAGACTGACTTGAATTTGAGTAGAGCTTAGGTACTGTGACCATAACAATGGCCTGACCTGGGATATCTTTGTACCAGAAGATGGGTAAATTTGGGTAGAGCTCTACCACTATTGACCATAACAAAGGCCTGGAAAGGGTATATACTTTCAAAAAAGGCTGGATCGATTTGAGCAGAGCCCGCATATTGTAACCATAATGATGGTCAGAATAGGATTATCTTCGTACCGGAAGATGGGTTCATTTGGGCAAAGCTCTGCCGCTATTGACCATACAGAGGTCAAGGAAGGTCTATTTCTGTGTGGAGAGATAAACTCAAACAGGGATTCAACCTGAATAATTGGGACAGAGCTTTGTCGTTCCAACTATGATAATTCTAGGAAGGTCAATCTCTGTGTGGAGAGACAAACTTAAACAGGGGTTCAACCTGGACGACATGGATTTAACCGGGATGGTTTGGACAAGTCTATAAGTAGACTTATTTGGGCAAAGCTTCGTCGTCTTGACCATGACGATGGTTGGGACATAGCTAGGCTCGAAAATGCAATAGAGCTTGATGAGGTTGAGACCGAGTTGGTCTGGACATTTATTTGAGCAGAGCTCCATTACTTTGACCATAACGAAGGTCAGGACGGGTCTGAACTCTATAAAAAGTAGAGCCTGATGAGGCTGAGACCAAGACAGTCTGGTGTGGGACCCGATCCCGCGAGAGGGGCGCAGCGCGTGACCCGCCTCTCTTGGTCTCTCGTACCCACGCGAATGGCATGTGCCGTTTTTTATTATTGATTTAATTCAACTTTTCCGTGAACTTGGGATCACTAAAGGAATCCGAATTTCACACAAAAGAGAATGACAGAGTCGCCACCTAGATGAGAGATCTAGGACCCATAATTGACCAGAAATCTAGATTCGTTACCTGATTACGAGAATGGAAGGTATGGGGAGTTACCACCACATGCACCATTCTTGCCCGATAATTCGGTCTTCAATTCCAAAAGTTAACTCTCTTGAATTTCTTTTAAATGGCTTATTTAACTCTATATTAATGTGCGAACTATGTGACATGCATCCTAAACTCTAATTTCAATGTAATCCCTAATGTGTATCTTAATTTTCTTAATTTGTTTGGATTCAATCTAAGTGAATATTCTCATAAATTTCTAATTTAAGGAAAATCCTATATATTTTAATTAATTTAGTTAAGAATTTAGAAAAAAAACTAATATACAAAACCCCACCATTTGTGGTGGGCCGACTCATGCTCGGTATGCCATTCAAAGCATCCAAAGTTGCCTACGTATCCAAGCCTCACTGGAATCAGAGTCGATCGTAGTTCGATGCCTAAACTAAGCTATATGCCTAGACACCAATCTAAACTAGACTAACTGTTTCAACAGTTTTCAAAAGATTACTTAATTCAAGTTGAGTAGATTTTATTATCTTAGGACTCCATCTAAGATGTTATATGATCATATCTAAATGCAAGACATCCCTTAGACTAATGCAGGTTAACCTACATCCTAGGCAACTAGGCTTGTCCTATGGGAAAAGAGGTAACTAGTGTAACTAGATATATGACTCAATGGCTAATAATAACAATTGGTAGTGATGAGGCTGGACTCCCTAACTCTAGGACATCCTAAAACCTAGAACACAATATGACGTAAGTGTTCTTAAGGGGCCCTAAAGGTTCCTATGATGGGAGACCGCAATCCAACGGTTCCAAAGACACGGATTAAATTAATTCAGTTTGCTGAAATTAATAATTTTTAGTTCTTTAAAGGTTTTCGAATCCTAAAATCTAAGGAATACTGTAGACACCCCATTTTGCTCCGCTTTAATCAACAAAGAGGTTAGTGTTTTTCTATCGGTTTTCTAGTGTCTTTCCTTTCCACGTCCGTCTCTTACATTTTTAAATCTTTTCGGTCATTTCCGTCATGTTTCGCGTTGTCTTGCTAAGTGTTGAGAAGGGTTATTCACAAGAATCAAAACAAGAGAGAATTTGGACACACTGGATGGGCTCGCATTGAACATTTCGATTGGAATGGGATCAAGCAGGTGTGCCCTGCATTGATATTCATGAAAAATATGAGTTTTGAACTTATTTTGATCTAATGAATAAAACCGTTTTTATGGAGGACCCATATATGTTTTGGTCAAATATGCAATGGGATTCACCAAGTGTCGGTTTGGATTATTCCATGCAAAATGATTTGGGGGATTTAGAGGTACAATTTGTTTGCGCCGCGGCGCCATTAATTTGATAGCTCGAATTAGCCTATGGAAGCGGTTTTGGATGTATAACCAATTTACACCATGGCCCATTTGAATGAACAGCTTGGATCATCCTAGAGAAAATGATTTGGAGGGCACAATCTATTTGTGCCATGGCCCATCCAATGGACTGTGCGGATCATTCTATAGAAAAGGGCTTGGGAGGGACAACTAATTTACACTGTAGCTATAGATTGGGCGCTTTAGATCATCTTAAATGATCAGGGGCACAACCAATTTACATAGTGGCCTAGCAAATGGATGGTTCGGGTCATACTATGGAGTGGGGCATATGATTTTATGCAAGTGCAAGTTTTAGTCACAATTGGGAATTCGGTCATGTATGGGACCCATATAATTTTTAGTCACAAGTTCATATAATTTTTGCACATCATGATTTATAGTAGGGCTCCCCAGCTTCATTTGTGTTGGACATGGGTGGGGCCACCATCGTTAATCTACGCATCTGTGGAACCACTATTTTTTTTGTATGGGTGGTGCCACTATCATTTTAAACTTCATAATCTGACGTGTGGGGCCCATGATTAAAAGCATTGGAATTTAACGGAAAAAGATTTGTGTGCCACTAAACTACATTGTCGCCCATCAAATGAACGGTTTAGATCATCCCATGGAAGTGATTTGGGACAAACCAATTTACATTGTAACCCATCAATCGAACGGTTTTGATCATCCTATGGAAATGACTTCATGGGGGAGATAATCCATCCATGCGCCCGACAATTGGAGGGTCCTGATCATCTCACGAAAATTATATTGGGGTGGTAGGGCTACAACTAGTTTACATTACAACGGATTAGATGGATGGCTTTGATCAGCCAATGGGAATGGTTTTAAACACAACACATTGTCATTGTGACCGATCAAGTGAGCGGTGTGGATCATTTTATGAAAACGAATTGGGGGTGCTATAACACGCTGTATATGTGGTGGGCCCTCTAGTCTAATCCAAGATTCATTCACTTTAGGAGCCCAACATTTGTGGGAATTTACCTCACTCGTTTGGAATTTAGTGGAAATAATATATTCTTAGAAGTCAAGGTATTCTTGGATATGGGAAGTGACAAAAACATTACTAATTTGATTAAGGGAAGTTGGCCATGCAAGAAACATTCTCTCTCCATATAGGAAAGTGGCTCACGTGGGCAACTTTTCTCTCTCTCACCATCTTTATAAGATAGTAACTTTCTCCTTTACTCATATTGAGGTGCTAAAAATAAAGAGAAGGCCATCCAAATATTATAAAAGGAAAGGGTTATTCGGTGGATGAAGTATATAGAAAAGGCAAGCCTCACTTTCTTTCTTATTATTAAAAAGGGCAAGCCTTTGATAAAAAGATGGAAACGTGAGCTGCTGTTGTAAGAAGTGAAGGATTATTTTTCTTTGGTTGCTAAGTTTTTTGGAATTATATGGAATAAATATGGAAAGCTTCCTTTCTTGTGATGAAAAAAAAAAAGAATTTTGCTTGAAGTAGAGAGGGGGGATACCTCATGGGGGTATTTTGAACCGAACTCTCTCTCTCTCTCTCTCTCTCTCTCTCTCTCTCTCTCTCATATATGGGGATAATGTTACTGTAAAAAAAAAAAGGATGAGGGTACGAACACTTCAAAAAAAGGAAGAGGGGACGAACACTTCAAAGAAAGAGGAGGGGTCATCCAATTTTCTTGGGTTTTCCATCTCACACCATTATCTTTTCACATATGTCTCATGTCTCTCATAGGACAACTGTCTTTCTTCTACATCTCACTGACCCTCTCTCATCTCTCCCCTCTCTCGACTACCACACTCTAACTCCCTATACTCTCTCTCTCTCTCTCTCTCTCTCAACAGCCCTCTCTCGCGTTCTCTCTCTATTTCACTCTTACAATCTCGTCCAATCCTTTTTTTAGTGGGATTCGATCATCCCTTTGGTGGATCCCTCTTGAGAAGCACTTGATCGCTTTATCTTCTTCCGATCTTCTTCATAGCAGCTTATCCTTTCGGCGATCTCGGGTTTTCTAGAGCGTATAAAAGGGTGCGACAAAGCGTATACCTCGGATTTACGCACCCTAGAGACAAGGAGCGCGATCAACTGTAGGTTCCTCAATTTTTATAATATCAAAGGTAGAAAAGCATGCTTAGGGCCGTTTCTTCTTTGTTTTCTTCTTGCTTTTCATAAAAGCTACCATGCATGATTTTGGTGGGTCAATTTATTTGATTATCGATTTTGGTAAAGAAAGGAATCGTTATATGAGAAAATTGGGTGTTTAACCGATTGGGATATCTAGTGGCTTTTGAATCATTTTACAAAGTGAGTGTTTTAAAACCAAGGTTTTTTCGCAAAGCAATATTTTCTGAGTCCTAATGAAGTTAAAAGAATACCAAAAATATAAAAATTCCGGTAGATTTCATTTGTCTTGATGGCTCAAAAAATCGTTCAAAACATACTCGGAAATAGGATTTGATGGTTCTAAAAATCGTTCATATAACAAAACAATTCAAAACTGATTGAAATTTGGTCCGCAGAATATATTTAATGTTTGAATATCATACAAAAATTTTCAAAAGATTTGGAGTTTATTTATTATTTTTACTAGAATTGTTTTGGTAAAATCACTGATTTTCACGTATATGAAGGACATATCACTAAACACACTCCTTAAAAGCTGAAATTTGGTAGCAAGACGAATTGACCAGTTCGAATCAGATTCTGAATTTCTTAGGAATTTTGGGAATACTGTAATAGTTTTTATTGATTTTTAATTGCTCTGATCAGAACATAAATATATTTGTTAAAAATAGTAAATTATCGAAATAATGTCTTAACGTTTTCTCATAATTTTCTATTCATCTGAGAATGTTCTAGTAAAACTTTGGTTGGATTTGAAATTTTTTTACTATATATTTTAGTGTAATGTCATCAATCTGACCCGAAAGTGTAAAATCAATTAAAAATCGAATTTCAATCTTTAAAATCATGAAAAATTCAAGTAGAATATATTTTTGAAAGCGCACATCATATCCTAAAGTTTCTGGAACAGATAACTTAATTAGCTATAGGATGCTTTGTAAAATCATTAATCTGATCCAATTGTGATAAATTCATTTAAACATCCAAATTAATTCAAAGCACCTTGATAATTTTTAGAGAACTCTAAATTTCCATCATGTGTTCCATAATTAAGCCATTTGAAACAGAAATCTTAGGGGTCATAGATTTTCTTTGTAAAATGGCCATGCTAGGATAGTTTAGCTGCCGAGATTGTAACCACAATCTTATACTAATTTTGATCGATCTAGCATAATTGGAGTGCGTAAATTATAGTATGTTATTGGCTCCGAGGTCCACTGTCCACGGAAATCCTGAGAAACATGCCAGGCAATAAGATACTATAACTTACGTGCTAAATTATACAAGGGTTGAGAGCACGATTCCCTTCCATGGTTGCGATTCGAGGCCGAAACTTGCGAACCATAGAGCCTTTGGTATTCCTTAGATGTTTAGGAATCGAAAATTCTCAAAAATTGAAAATCATTAAGTTCAACAAATCGAATTAACTCGATCCGCGTCTTAAGAGCCGTTGGATTACGGTTTCCTATCGTAGGAACCTTTAGGGCCCCTTAGGAACACTTACGTCATGTTGTGTCCTAAGTTTTAGGGAGTCCTAGAGTTAGGAGTCCAGCCTCATCACGGCCGTTTGCTATGGATAGCAACCGTGCCATAGATCTAGTTACACTAGTCACCCAATTTTCCCCTAGGACAAACCTAGTTACCTAGGATGTAGGTTAATCTGCATTAGTCTAAGGGACGTCTTGCACTTAGCTAGGACCATATAGCATCTTAGATGAAGTCCTAGGATAATAAAATCCTCAGCTTGAACTAAATAATTTCTCTTAAACTGTTAAAACAGCCAATCCAGTCTAGATTGGTGTCCTAGATAAGTTAGGCATAAATAGCTTAGTTTAGGTGCACCGAACTACGATCGACTCTGATTCCAGTGAGGCTGGGATACGTAGGCAACTTGGATATTTGAGTGGCATACTAAGCCCGAGTCGGCTCCACTTACAAATGGTGGGGTTTTGTATATTAGTTTTTTTTATATAAATTCTTAATTAAAATATGTAGGATTTCCTTCAAATTAGCATTTTAGGAGAATATTCACTTAGATTGAATTCAAACAAATTAAGAAAACCAAGTTACATATTAGGGAATACATTGAAATTAGATTTTATGATGCATGTCACGTAGTTCGCACATTAATATAGAGTTAAATGAGCCATTTAAAAGAAATTCAAAATAGTTAACTTTTGGAATTGCAGACGATTATCGGGCAGGAATGGTGCATGTGGTGGTAACTCTAGGACTGGCAATTTCACCCGGAAAAGCGGGGATCCGCCTCGCCTCGCCTCGTTTGGGGAGGGGATTCCCCGATTTGAGTGGGGAAGGGGAAGGGGAAGGGGATTTAAAAAATTCCCCGGTGTGGGGAAGGGGATGGAGTTGGCCCCGCCCCGCCCTGCATTAATGCCTTTTTTTCTTGTATTTTTTTAAGTGTTTTTTTTTTTGGGAAAACTACTAGAATCACCTTGAATCAAAACATATCTACAAGATTCCCCCAAAATTTTCATAATTTCCATTAGTACAGTTTTGTCCCTGAAATAGCTTTTTATGTTTTCTTTTACCCATAATCCATTGGGCATTGTCCCTCATTATATAAGTATATTACCCTTAGAAATCCCTAAAATCTCTCCATCGAGCCATCACTGTAAGGCAACATTAAATTCTTTGAAAATCTCCCTCCCCCAAATAAAGGTAGCATCTCTTTGATGAGTGATGAGATTTTATATGGTGTGCGCTCGTATAGTCCATTATTTTTCAAAAAGTAATGTATGGGCTACACCATAGGATGATCCAAACCGTCCATTTGATAGGCTACAATTTAAAAGTACTTTACAGGCCACACCATAGATCATCCAAATCGTTCATTTGATGGGCCACAACATAAATAGATTGCGGCCCAAAAATCATTTCCATACGATGATTGCAACCCTCTGATCTATAGAAGGTACCATAATATGCAATTCCTCTATAGATCAGAGGGTTGGGATTATCCTATGGAAATGATTTTTGGGCCACAACCTATTTACGTTGTGGCCCATCAAATGGACAGTTTGGATTATCCTACAATGTGCCCATCAAGTGGAAGGTTTGGATCATCCTATGCCTATGGTAGTATGGTGTGCCCATCAAATGGACGGTTTGGATCTTCCTATGGTGTGGCACGTACAATACTTTTTGGCAAGGGGGATTGGGAATTAGGGATCTGCTAGGGACTATTGATCAATTAAATGAATCTGAGAGCAACCACCTTTGTCCCCATGTTAATAAAATGAATAAGACAAAATCTTAGCCTATGTGGGTTGTGTGGCTACTCTCACATGCAACAGCTAAGCCGCAACATGCATGAAGTGATTGTCCCTAGCAAATCTTTAGTTTTAAACCTAACATTTAACAAAGTAAAGTGATTGTCCCCGAAGGATGCGGGGCGGGGAAGGGGAGGGGATGGGGATTAGATATTCCCCGTGGGGAGGGGAGGGGAAGGGGAGGGGGAAAATTCCCTGCAGAGGGGAAGGAGTAGGGGACCCCAACATCCCGCCCCGCCCCGCTCATACCATCCATTCTCGTAACCAGGTAACGAGTTTAGATTTCTGGTCAATTATGGGTTCTAGATTCCTCATCTAGGTGGCGACTCTGTCACTCTCTTTTGCGTGGAATTCGAATTGCCTTAGTGATCCCAAGTTCACGGAAAAGATGAATTAAATCACACCTTGCTAGGTTCGACGGCTTACCCCTGCCCTTATGGGTACTGGGTTGCACGTTTGTTTGCACCCTATGGCTTGGTTGCTGCCTGCTTAGTTGGGTAATTAAAATCAATAATAAAAAGCACACGCCAACCACGTGGGTACGAGAGACCAAGAGAGAGTGTAGTGCCTCGCGCGCTCGCGACCCCTCTCGCGGGATCGGGTCCCACAAATACCAATGGCTCTGTTATTGGCAAATTTCAGCCTTGATTTGCATTCATGGAAGGGAATCGTGCTTTCCACCCTTTCATAATTTAGTACGTAAGTTATAATATGTTATTGCCTGTCATATTTCTCAGGATTTCCGTGGACAGTGGACCTCGGAGCCAACAACATACTAAAATTTAAATGCCCAAATTATTAAGGATTGATCGCAATTAAGATACGATTATGGACGCAGTCTTGGCAGTTAAACTTCATAGCATTGCAAATTAGCAAAGGAAATCAATGATTCTTAAGGTTCTATTTCGATAGTTTAAAGATTGAATATACAATGGAGCATTAGAATTCTCTGGAAATTTTTATAACAATTTGAATTTGCTTAAGGATTTTACAATTTCAGTTCAGATTATAGATTTACACATAAACTTACAGTAAATTTCAGTTCAGATTATAGATTTTACAGTAGCTTTCTCTTGACTAGAAAAGGTTGCTGTAATATTTTCATGAATTTCCAAAGTGATTTACTATCAGTTTTCCAATGTTGAAGGTGTCTGTCCAGATTATAGATTTACAGACCGACTTGTAGGAAATCTAATCTAAATGATTTCAAATTTTTACAGTAGCTGTCTTTTGACCAGAAAAGGTTACTGTAATATTTTCAAGAATTATAAATGTGTTTTGCTATCAATTTGCTAAAGTTGAAGAGATCTCTCCAGATTATAGATTAACACATCGACTTATAGCAAATCTCCTCTAAATGAGTTAAAAATTTTACAGTAGCTTTCTATTGACCAGATAAGACTACTGCAAAATTTTCATAGATTGTTAAAATGCTTTACTATCAATCATCGATTTTAAAGATATCTGTCCAGATTATGAAATTACAGAAAAACACATAGTAAAAATAATCCAAATTAACCCAAACTTTATAAAAATATGTACTTCCAGCAGTAAATCGCAATAAAATATTTACAGAATTTTTCATTACAATTTGCTATTTTATTTTGATTTAACATGACATGCTTGATTTGGCATAAAAATCATAAATCAACATCTAATAACAACCAAAAATCTTGAAAAATGTGCAAGAGATTAGATCAGGTCTTAATTAATTCTCATCCAAATTTCATCTCTAGAAACGCTTTATATTTCTCGAGAATTAGTTTTTTCCAAAAATACCCTTAGAATTAAATAACTTTTTAAACCTCTTAAATAAAATCCAAAATTCTTCAAAATATTCGTATTGTTCCAAAACCTTAAAAGTCTATTATGTTTAAATTTTTATTGGTTTTTGATCTGTTTTGACATCTTTTTAAATTCGATCTTTGGAATGTTACCCCTTTAAGGGTAAAGTTCAAAAGGTCAAATCGTGGTAAAAACGAAATCAAAATTTCTGAAAATTCCAGATTTCTATGCTTTTTAATACACAAAAGACTCAGAGAATGAAAAATTCAAGAAATTTCAAAGGTTTATTAAAGTTACTTTGTAAAGTGGATTTAAACTCTCTTAATTTCAAAATTTGGATTTTAATATTAAAAAATAGATTTTCCAAGAAAAAATATTATCAAATAACATAAACCTGATCTCATCTCCTCAAAATTTCACATGGAAACACTTTCATCTTCATAGTTTTTCAACGAAAATCACAAATTTAATCCTAGCATGCTTGTAGTTTAAACTACATGAAAGAGACTTTTAGAAGACCAACCTTGCTAGGTCCCCATGTCTCTAGAGTAAGTAATCCTTGGATATATGCTTTGACTTACCCTTTAAATCGAAAATAAAACCCCGAAGAATAATAATATAGCCTCCAATGTTGAATATGTTGAATATATGAAAGCACTTTGTGTAGAACCAAGTGGAAGAGATAAACACCAAACCAACAAAAGAGATGAATGAATTCTAAGGAGGAAGAAAGAGAGGGATAAATTTTCTAGAGAAAAGCCAAAGGTTGTTCTTGCTTTTTTTTTATCGAAAAAGTTAGGGTTAGATTGGATTTTGAAGTTTCCAACGTGAGGACTCCTACCTTTTGTTAGTTTTCAATTCTCACCTATGACTTGCTTTTCCCTTACCTTCTAAATTGGATTTACTTCTAATATTAATTTCTTCCAAGCCAAGCAATGCTAAATTACACATTGGAGATCCTTCAAGATCAATCTAGAAGCCTTCTCACATAAGAAACTAGCTTTTATGAATGATTTTCATCCAAAAAGGGCTGCCCGACGTTTGAGCTCGTTGTTTACCTATTTAGAAGCTGATTCAGGAAAAGTCATAAACTAAAAAGTTGTAGATATTTTTGAGACGTTCGAAACAATTATAATTGCAAATTTGTTGAACAAGAAGGTAAAACGTTATGGTCATTTTAGTAACCTGAACATACAAGCGTTTTCTAATTATAACTCTTCCTTTCTTTATTATTTTTTCAAAACTAATATAATGTCAGCAACCACCTCATCCCATGTTGGACGTTTTTGCATGTGACCTCCTCATGTGGGGCGCCCACTTATATGGCCGACCCACATGGGTGGGTCTACATGGACCCCCACCTTGTGGGCCGTCTCACATGGGTTTTGTGTTTTTTTCATAAAAATTTAATAAAATTCTTTTAAATTTAATATTTTATGGATGGACCTAACCCGTATGACCTTTATGGTGCACCCCTAACATATGGTTGAACCATCGCCTTTAAAGAAACAAATTTTTTGGACCAAAACACTCCTATTTGACTATTATCAACCAAAATGCGACCAAAATACCCTCAAATTGGTTCATTTTTTAAAATTAAAAGTTAAAAATGGAAACTTTTCGTGGTCAAACCTCAAAAATATAAAGTTTTTAAGTTTGCTTCTTTTGGTGGGTAATATCAAACAGGATCATTTCGCATTCCCTGAAAATGCCCAAAATGCCCTCAATACTCAAAATTTCCAAATCAAGCGAAACCCCTGAGAGGTCTAAATTTAGCAGGTTTTTCAAAATTCATGGAATCACTCAAGATTTTTCAGACACAACCCGGGGGTCAAATGAAACACATTGGAAATTACAAAATTACCCCTGTGGTGCAAAAATTGATAAAATTAGGAAAAATCCTGAGAAATTCCAAAAAATGTAGGTTTTCTTACTTGATTGGAAACTTGAATTCTCATCTTCTGGAGACTAGTGGAACCCCCTAGAGACCTTCGTGATTACAAATCAACTAAAATGAGATGAAATCTACCCTAGAATGCAAGAATGCCTAACCTAATGCAGATGATTGACGCAAACCAAACAAACCTTTCGCTACTTAAAGCGTAGCAAAATGGGGGTGTTTACATGAGGTGATTTGAGGGCTTGCAATAAGTTTTTGAAAGAAGGGACCAGAATGAGGGTCTTTTGGTTAAGCGTATTAACCGTAGGATGAACATCCCTCCAGGGTACAATGGTTGCTTATCTAAGGAATTCGACAGTATGGGTTTGCAAACATGACTCTGGACAAGACTAATAGAGGTTAAAAGTAACCTCTAATCTTGGGTAAAATTAAGTTATGACCGTTTGCGCATCGGGCAAGGATAATAACATCCCTAGCAAGAATTGAGGCAACCCAGGGACACCTTTCTAGACTTGCTCAACATGCCCGCAATGGGCTAGAGGTTTAGTGTATCCCTATTTTGGATGACGCTCACATCTCTCGAGAGTAACTGGTAGGCTTACCTAACTCTAATATCAACATGTCCTTAGATAGGACATGATAACATCTAAGTGCACAATATGCAGGGATATGCAGGGGACGAAGGCTTGAAGGTCCCTCTTGCCAATGCGCATAAGCAATTCCTTGTTCAGTGTACCCGAACGCAACGGAAAGTTAGTACATCATTGTTTTAACGCCACGACAAGGGCGATGTGCAAAGAGGTGGTGCTTTCACCGCAAATGGATGCAAGACCAGCAGATTCGGGTGATAAAATCCCAATACAACCGAATTCGTTCCAAGGGCTACTCACTGCCGAGTAAATAGGTACGCAAGTGGGCAATGAACTCTCATGGTGTGTGAGTGAAAATTAAGAAAAAAGGTAGTCTAGGTGCCTCCCGGGGCATTTTCGCGCAATTGGCGGTAATATTTTGCGGCAATTTTGAGCATTAGCTCTTAGCAATCCCTGCAGAAGAAGTGTGACAAGTTGTAGACACCCTATTTTGCTCTGCTGTAATCAATAAAGAAGTTAGTGTTCTTGTTATTAGTCTTCTTCAGTGTTTCCCATTCGCGTGTCCGTCCCTTATGCTTTCTCAATCTTTCCGATCATTTCCGCAATGTTCCGTATTTTTCTTTTCGCTAAGTGTTGAGAATGGTTATGCAGAAGAATCCAAGCCAGGGGAGAATTCGGACCCATTCGGTGGGCCCGCATTGAGCATTTATTGAACTTGGACCTGTCAGTAGGCCCGCATTGAACATTTGTTTAAATTCGGATCAATCAGGAGGCCCGCATATGGTTTTAATGAAAAATTAGTTTTGAGCCTGCTTCGATCTAATGAATAAAGATGTCCATCGAGGGAGCAGTCAGGATCTCAGAGACGTTGTTTTAACAACCAATGTTGTTACGATCATCAAGTTAAGTTATTCGGATAAGCCTACAGAAATGATTTAGAGGGGCGCAGCCAATCTACATTATGTTGCATCAAATGAACAGTTCAGACCATTCTATGGAAGTGATTTGGGGGGCGCAATCTATTTGGGCCGTGACCCATAAATCGGGCGGCTGAGATCATCCAATGGAAATATTTTGGGATGCAATTTTTGTGGGCCCATCAAATGAACGGTTTTGATCATATAACTGAAATGGGTATGTAAACTGGAATGGGCGTGCGTGGGAGAAAAGGTGGGCCCACTAATGTTTAAAATCACAATTTTGGAAGAGAGACATGTTCGACCAAATTTAAGTGGGGCCTCTCATTGTTTCATTCAATGTGGCCTATTAAACGGATGATCCAGATCATTTTACACCAATGAGTTGAGAGCGCAACTAATCTACATCGTGGCATGCTAAATGGATGGTGGAGATCAACTTACAATGTAGACCGCATTTCCATTGGTCCATCCCTCCGTATTAGAAAATAGTTCACATAGGAGATTTTTCTTTTATATATATATATATATATATATATATATATATATATACATATATATAAAGCAATTTTTGTGAACAGGTCATGATCGTTAACTCTCTCGGCTATATGTATTTAGTTTTGGAAATGCTTAGCTTTGATTAGAAACAGTATTCGGCTGCCTTCTTTCTTGGGAAATCAATTCTTAAATTCTGCTTCTTGATTAGAGGGCAATAATGTTAAGAGGGGCAAGGTAGATCTCTCGAAGAATTTTTTTTTTAGTAACCCACATTTAAAAAAGGAAAAGGCTCTCTCTCAGAGGAGGGACGATGAATTTTGTTTAGAAAGGAGGAGGGCAGACGGTAGGACGGGGGATTTCCCACCTCTTGTTCTCGAGAAAAAAGAGGAAACGAGGGCTCCCTCGGATTGATAGCCCACGTCCATCTCTCAGTTTTTCTTCTCCCCTGGAGAACTTCGGTATTCTCATTTTCCTGGTCGATCTCTGATTCTCCCTCTCATCTCCCTCCCACTCTGTGTCTATCACTCTCCTCCATCCCTCTAACTCTTCTCCCACACTCTCCTTCATCTACTACCTCCAACAACAGTTTTTTTAAAAAAAATAAAAAAGGAAAAAACGTGGAAAAAACAGAGCATCGCATGCTCTGTTTTTTCCACGTTCTCTCTCTCTCTCTCTCTCTCTCTCTCTCTCTCTCTCTCTCTCTCTCACCCTCCTACTCTCTATATCCCTCTCACCCTCTCACCTCTCACACAGCAGCCTACCCCCATAGCCCATCTCTCCCTCCAACCTCCCCTCAACAGCAGCCCATATAAAAAAACAAAAAATAAAAAGCAAAAACAGAGCATCATCTTTCGCGTTTTTTTCTCTACACTCTGTTTTTTGTTTTTTTATTTCGATCATATTTATCTCTCTCTCTCTCTCTCTCTCTCTCTCTCCACCATATCTTGGTCGCCCTATTCCTCTATAACTCCCCTCTGTTTCTTCCTCTATTCCCATTCACAGCGGGAAAAGCAAAGAAAAGAAAAAACAAAAAAAAGAAAAGAAAAAAGAGAAAGAAAGAAAGCGAGCGGATTGCCCGTCGGCGTGATTTTCAGAGTTTTCGGCATTTGGATGCGGCGAGGAACTCGATCACAGGTTAGTACACTATTCTCAGATTTTTCTCGGATGATTTGGTATATTTTCGGATTTTTGCATGATTTTTAAGCATTTAAATGAATTTAATGTAATATTAAATGTGTATGCTCAAAATCATGATCTGCATGAGTGCTTCAAATCCGTTTCGTCCCAAAATTTAATACGATGTTCTACTTAAATAGAGTAAAATAACTATCGGATCGGATCGGACATTGGATCAACGGTTTTTTAGAATTTGAGTGAAGAGTGGTATTTTATTTAAAATATTGGCTGAGTAATTACGAAATTCAAAAAAATAGCCATCTCAGGATGATCTATTTTTTGGAATTTTAAATTTATCTTGTGTTCATCACATCAGAACAAGGTTGGAGGACGTTTTCCGGAATCGTAATTTTCTCGAAAGTCGTGTTTTAAAAATAGAAAACTCTTCAAAAATATCTTTTCGACGAAGAAAAATAAAATATATGCTAAACGAATTCCAAAATTAATGAAATTTCGTAGGAAAATAATATAATGCTGATAAATTCTACCATGAATTTTTGAGAATTTTGGGATTTGGTTTGGTATGTTATTTTATGCTTTCTTTGAAAATTATCAGATTTTGGGTGAATTTTTACACACATCATATCACCATTAAAATTAACAAATTTTTTACAGTAGTCTTATATTCTATATTTATTGTTGTTGTAAAAGTTTCAAGTTCTTTGAACCTTTTTTCATATGGGATGTAGTGTTAATTCATAGTCTAGGCTGAAAATTGAAAATTCCGAAATTGATAGTAAATAGTTTTTACAATTCATGAAAATCTCACAGAATGCTATATTTATTCATATCTTATTTTTGTAGAAATTTAATTGAATTTAGGTTTCTATTTCTAGTAGTTTCTGTGTTATGTTTGCAATCTGATCAATTAATTGTTAAATCAAATTAAATATGAGCTTAATGTAAAAATCTGTAAAAATCTTTCAGTAAGCTAAATTTCATCATATCTTGCTTCTATAGAAGTTTCAATTCATTTTGAATTCGTTTGCAACAGTTTCACTTGTAAAATCACTCATATGTTTAAAATTGATAAAATTCATTGAAAATCCGAAATTAATTGAAAATCATCTGAAAATCTCTAAAGAACCTTAAATCTCTGTCACATATTAACTCCTTAATCCATTGAAACAGAAATCTTATGATCTTTAGATTTCCCTGGAAAAATGGCAAACGCATCCATAATCGTATCCCTATTGCACTCGATCTTTGACAATTTGAATATTTAAGCTATTGCACGTTGTTGGCTCCGAGGTTACTGTCCACGGAAATCCTGAGATATGCTTGGCAATAAGGTGTTATAACCTAAGTATTAAATTGCACAAGGAAAGAGCGCACGATTCCCTTCCTTGGATGCTATTCTGGGCCGAAATTGGTGAACCCTAGAACCATTGGTAATCCTTGAATGTCCAGAAACTGAAAATCCTTGAAATCTGAAATTCATTAACCTCGAGAATTTAAATCGATTTGTCTTGTGTCTTTCGGAACCGTTGGATCGCGGTTTCCGTCGTAAGAACCATTAGAGCCCAATTTAGGAACACTGGTGTCAGGTCCTGTCCTAGGTTTTAGGGAGTCTTAGGTTTTAGGGAGTCCTAGAGTTAGGAGTCCAGCCTCATCACGGACGCTTGCTATGAATAGTAACCGTGCCATAGGTCTAGTTACACTAGTCACCCAATCTTTCCCTAGGACAAGCCTAGTAAACTAGGATGTAGGTTAACCTGCATTAGTCTAAGGAACAACTTGCATTTAGATAAGAATCATATAGCATCTTAGATGAAATCGTAGGATAATAAAATCCTCAACTTGAATTAAATAACTCCTCTTAAAACTGTTGAAACAGTCAAATCAGTCTAGATCGGTGTCTTAGTTGAGTTAGGCATAAGTAGCTTAGCTTAGGTGCACCGAACTACGTCGACTCTGATCCCAGTGAGGCTTGGGTACGTAGGCAGCTTGGATGTCTGATGGCATACCAACCGCGAGTCGGCATCACAACAAATTGTGGTATTTCGTATATTAATTTTCTTGTAAATGCTTAATCAAATCACTTAGGATTTTCCATGAAATTAGAATTTTAGAAGAACTTTCACTTAGATTGAACCCAGACAAATTAAGAAATCAAGATACGCATTTAGGATTCACATTGAAATTAGATCATAGGATGCATGTCCCGTAGTTAGCACATTAACATAGAGTTGAATGAGCCATTTAAAATAAATTTAAAAGAGTTAGCTTTTGGAATCGAAGACCGATTATCGGGCAGGAATTGTGCATGTGGTGGATAACTCCCCATACCTTCCATTCTCGTAACCAGGTAGCGAGTCTAGATTTCTGGTTCATTATGGGTCCTAGATCCCACATCTAGGTGGCGACTCTCTCAGTCTCTTTTGTGTGGAATTCGGATTGCCTTAGTGATCCCAAGTTCACATAAAAGATGAATTAAAATCAATAATAAAAATGTACACGCCAATCACGTGGGTACGAGAGACCAAGAGAGTGCGTGGCGGCTAGCGCCCCGCCCCTCTAGCGGGATCGGGTCCCACAGTTTGGCGACTCTGCTGGGGATCACCTAACTTCATTTAAATTTCAAAAGATAATTCATTTGAATTTAATTTAACTGGCTCATAAAAACTCTATCCTTTCTATACTTGTTAGATTAGTTTGTCTTGTTTTATTTTCTCATCACATTTTACTCGAACTTAATCTAACAAAACCTGAAGGCATCATAGATTGCGCGAACTTATTGCACACACTTACATCACTTGCATCTAAACCCTGCATTTCACATGCACACACGTCCTATTTTAGGAACCCGGAGTGTTATCTAGCAGGGTTGACTGGGATTTCATCACCTGGTGCCTCTGTGCTAGAGAAGCATTCCACCCTTAGCCTAGCACCTTATAGTGCGTAAACGGATCTCTTGTTCACGTACTGATACGCCGGACACTGGTACAGTATATCGAACATGGATTCGCGCTAAAGGAACTCTTGGCCTTACCCCTAGATTAACCCACACATGCATGTAGTATACGAACACATGTGCATCACGTGTGTGAGCCTAGCTTAGGACATCCTACCCACTTGTGTCTAGATTAGGCCGTAGTCCATCTTCCAATGGCTACGATCGGTCTTTAGGTACACAAACAAAGTCATGAGTCGAGATCCTCTCTCCACTCCGCTAGATTAGGATTAGGGTTTGATGCCTTTAGGTAACACTGTTAAAATGTGCGAAGATAAAAAACTTTCCCTTTGGGGTTAGGATATAAATCCCATCATTTCCAAAGATCTCATAGAGTTAGTCATTCATGATCTATCCGTTGAAAGCAATCCTATGCTATCTCATCCCATCTCTTGATCGTACGATTTTCAATCTTATATTATGTGATTCGATCATGTATCCATACTTTCTTTATACTGGCAGGAACTTATCCCAATCTCGTGTTCATGTAATCCTGATCATTCTTGTATCCTTTCTCTTGGCTTACAGGCACCATGTCTACTCGTACAATTCTTGATTGGATCCGTGGTACATTAAGAGAATCCCATATCTATGCCATAAGTGAGCAAGAGAAAAATCTCTTCGGCTACGTGGCAACCATTAATCTCGATTGGGGATTACTTTATGCCGCATCAGAATGTTGGGATCCCGATCATCATGTCTTCCATTTTGGCAACCAAGAAATGTGTCCCACCTTTGAAGAATGGTGTGCCTTATTGGAATATCCTGTGGATGGCCCTCTGGTGAAGCCGTCCTGTGTACTAGATTATCATCCTTTGTTCCTTCGCTTGATGAATAATCCAGATGAATCCATGAACTCTTTCATGAAAGGCCAAGAAGTGTCCATGCAACAACTGATTGACATTTACCCTCCTATGGGACACATTGGTGCTGTTGATATTTAAAAAGCCCGACGTCGTGCTTTGAGATTCTGCTCATTTGCTAGGTTCCTCACTGTCCAGCCTTCTCGCTTTGCGTCAGCTGTTTTTTTGGACCTCATTGATCAAATGGATCATGGTGCCAATCCAATTCCTACTATGCTTGCAGAAACCTTCAATGGATTGGATGATATGGCTCGCCTTCGTGCCAGTTCAGGTCCAGGCTCTTATATTCGCTCTTTCGTTGGGTCTTTCTCAGGATGTCCTGCATTACTTCAAGTGTGGTTATGCCACAAGCTAAAAATTGCAGCTCCTGTCCATTTTGATCATACGTTATACACCTTCAGTGAATGGCGTCATGATATTTCTTTCGATCATAAAAGCGATTGGTTTGAATGGTTAAATTCTCGCCAAGAAGATCAGATTTATTGGCAAATTCCTAGAATCCAAGAAGCTGTCTTCAACACCGGAGAAGCTAACTACGTTCGCCTTCTTGGTCTCAAAAAGACTTCCTTTTATGTTCCTGCCAGGATCCTGCGTCAGTATGGAAGGGAGCAATCCATTGTGCCTCCCCTTCGTCATTTCTATCCGCCTGAGGATCTCAAGCCCAAGATTGTCAAAGCCGTTTCATCTGCTTGGGATGTCAAAATCATCAAGCCTTTAAAAGAGTCAGTTGAGCAAGATTGTCGTCCAAAGAAGAAGTCTAAAAAGAATGCTTAGTTCCATGTTTAATCTTATCCGTTTATCTTTGAAAGATTGAACCATGTACTCAAATTTTAATGATTGATCAATAAAGTTCATCTTTCTCTCTCATTATCCTAGTCTATGCATGCGTCATTGTTTACTTCTTTCCGTGATTTTAAAATGTGTCTTTCAAATATTTTAGGACGGTAAAACACCATAGCTAACCCCACTGCTCCTTGGGTTCGGGTCTCTTCACGATTGGAGAGGAATTCAGTCTCTCCACCACCCTCTCTGAGAACCTCAGCATCTCCTTCTTTCTCATCCTCACCAATGGCAGATAACCAAGATGGCCTTCCACCCGCTGCCATTACCGATACTCTTACCTTGATTCTCCAACAGCTTCAAGAACTCAAAGAAGAGAACCGAGTTATCAAGGCTCAGCTTTCTGAAAAGTTGGGACCGTCATTGTCCAAGGATAAAGGGCCTATGCACCAAGCAGCTACTTCAGCAGCACCTGCCCAACCAGTGTTCGTCAATATCCCTGATAAAGCCGAAGAAGACTTAGAAAAAGAGCAGTACAACGAGGATCGCAGTAGGCCTTCTCAGTTCATGGTTGATAAGTCTGTTATGGAGAAATTAGAGACTCTTACCAGGAAAGTTCAAGACATTCAGTTTCAAGACCAGGGTGGTTTTAATCCAAGTGACCGTACTCTATTTTCAGAAATCCGCCTTCCTGCCAATTTTCAAATGCCCGATTTCGACAAATATGATGGTGTGGGTTGTCCAATCACACATTTGCAAATGTTCACCATCATGTGTCAGCCTCAAGGCTTATCTCCTGAGCAAATGGCTCAATTGTTCCCGGTTTTCCTAACCAAGGTTGCTAGGAGATGGTTCATGGTCTTGGACAAGACTCGTTACAGGACATGGAAGGATATCGGCGAGCAATTCATCAGGCAGTTCAAATATGATGATGGGACCGAAGTCACTAGGAAGGATCTTGAGAGAACCAAGCAGGACTCAAAAGAGTCATTCTTAACTTTCGTCAAGAGATGGAGAAGGTTAGCAGCTCAAATGATGCAGCGTCCCTCAGAAGCGGAGCAAGTCCAATTTCACATGTCTCTTCAGTATTATCCAGATTTTAAACACTTCATCAATGCTGGTATGCAAATTGAGGAAGCAATGGCACAAGGAGTTTACAATAGAGGAAACCCCAATTCAAAAGAAGTTAAGACACAGACTCTAGCTAAGATCTCTGAGGTTGATAATGTATCAATGGCTAACCCGTCACGGAACTCTATGGTATTCAAATATACTCAATCAGGGATTGCAGCTCAGCAAAAGCCTAATAGGGAATTGACCCCTCTCCTATTTCCACCATCTGTCATATTGCAGCAAGGATTGGAATCCGGCGATATCTACTTGCCTCGCATTAAGGAACCTCCTAATCCGCTCCCCAGGACATGGAGAGCGGAAGAGCACTGCGATTTTCATCGAGGATTGGGGCATAGTACTGATCAGTGCATAACTCTGAGGCATGTGATCCAGAAGTTGATCGATGAGCGCAAGCTACCATTTCAGCAAGCACCAAATATTGCTGATAGTCCTATACAAAACCAGGTTGTACCGCCGCTGGATGGTGTTTAGGCACTTGGGGTTTGAGAAGCTCAGGTTCAGTTGCAGTGATAGAGAAGAACCAGAAGTTAAAAGCCACTTGTTATGATGATAATTCAGTTTTCGCCGAGCCTCTAAAGCCAAACAGTTGCAGCAGTCTTAGTCCTTTTGTTATTTTAATTAAGTCATGTCAGGATGTCGAGTCCAGTCATTAAGTGCAGTCTTCTAGAAGTTTGAATAAATTTCTAGTCCAGTTGAGTCGTTTCTTACTTTTATTTTTATTTTTGAGTCAAGAGTGTGAATTCTGAGTCTGTTCAGAATAAGTCTTATCAGATGTGGTTTTTTTTTAATTCAACGAAATTTGCTTTTTCTATACATTCCAGTGTGTGCTTCTAACTTTAATAACCAATAAGAATAATGCTCCCTCCTCAAATGAGGAAGAAGATGCCGACGAAACTCCTCTTGAGTTGCAGCCTATGCTCAAACAAGAGAAGGAGCGCCGAGCCCAGCTTCTAAAAGAGGAAATTGAAATGATAAACATTGGCACTGAAACTTTAATCCAGTAAATGTCTGTTGGAAACACATTGCCCTCTGAAGAGTGTGAAGAATTGGTAAACTCATTTGGAGGATAAAGAGATGGTCCAGTAAGCGCTACCATTAATGCCAAGAGAAAGACCCAGATAGAAGGTTCAAGAAAAAATGAAGTGAATGTCACATGCTATATAAGGGGCATGGATTCGAAACAACTTCCATATCTCCAGTCAATGGCCACGGTCACAGGTTTCACCGGTGACAATGTAAA
Source organism: Tasmannia lanceolata (assembly GCF_043159265.1). Lineage (NCBI taxonomy): Eukaryota > Viridiplantae > Streptophyta > Magnoliopsida > Canellales > Winteraceae > Tasmannia > Tasmannia lanceolata. The sequence continues at coordinate 7,978,098 of NW_027518688.1, read as the reverse complement.
GCCATCAATTCCAATATGAAAAGTGCAAGAGCAATCATCACAGAGCGATCATCAAAATATCAAGGGTCACCGATTCAAGGATGAAATGATGTCCAAAAACCAGTATGCACCCTCAAAGTCAAATTACTTATCAATATCCAGAAGGAAGAAGAATCATTATCTCTTACCGGGAAATGCCGTCAAACTCCGTGAAAAAAAAAAAGTAATCAGTACCAGAGGGACTCTAGTAACCCATATCGATTCCCAATCTGAACATCGGAAGGCCTCCTTTGGCCGAATAAACCCCAAAATCAGAACCCAACGTCAAAAGAATACCGGTTTGCAAACCCTTCGAGCCTGAATGAAATTTTCTTGAAAACCCATCAAACTAGGGGCATCCCCCCTGAACTACGCGAGACCTGATCCCTACATTGGGGTACGTAGGCAGCTCGGTTAAACCGAGTTCGGTCGATTCAAAAAAAAAAGAAAAGAAAAGAAATTCAATCGTTTCAGAAAAAAGAGGGACAAGTTCCAAAAGAAGGAAAGTCAATCATTCCAGAAAGAAAAGAAAAAAGAAAAATCAATTAACCTTCAAACAATTTATCTTCAAACTAGGGGCATTCGCCCTGAACTACACACGACCGGATTCCTACCTTGGCATATGTAGGCAACCTGTTCAAGTTCGGTCGAAATCTTTGTTGAACCTTAAGTCATTCTTTGAAAAGCCCTATCCTACCTATAAAGTCCTTCTGGTGTTCAGAACTAATGATCTAGGTCTCGAGACACAATAAGTAATAAAAAAAAATGATGATGAAAAAAAAAAGAACGGAGTTTGAAGATCTGCTTGACTGAAAACCTGAAAGGGCGGTCTAGGCAAAATTTAAGATCATTCCCCTGCTAAGTTCAAAACCCGAAAGGGCGGCTTAGGCAAAAGCTAAGGGGATAGCGTGCTGGATCGAAAACCTAGAAAGACGGTTCAGGCAAAAGTTAAGGCTAGCACGGTCCGCCAAGTTAAAAACCCCGAGGAGGTGACTTGGTCGCGGTAAGAGAATCATTATAACAAGGCTACAGCCGGTATCAAGACTAAGATCAACTGGAGTTCAGGCAAATTCAAGTGACATCCTCAAAACTGGGGGCATTGAAGCTAAGCAATCTTAGGGGTCGTAATTAAATCCTTGAGGCATTACTGTTTTAAGGAAAAAGTCCAGTGTTTACCAATTGAAAAAAAAAAAAAAACATTCCTTGAAATGATAGACTTACCAAATAAAGCGTTAACTAAGTCAGAAGCATTACTGTGTCTGTCAGTGTAGTTAGTCAATCTTTGTCATTCTATGTTCACTCCCTCAGAGCTCCTCAATTCTTTGAATAGTGCCTTTTATCTAAGTTTTCTCTTTAGAAAGAGTCAATCGTCGTCCTTGTGTCCAAATGATGCAACTGTCTCGGTGAAAGAGGCCCAGCCTCGTCAGCTCCCTCGATTATACCTGAAAAAGCTCGAGAATCTAGTCAAACAGCTTCATTTCAAAGAAGATCAGCTCATGAGAATTCAGGAGTATAAACATCAGAAAGCCCGGTTCTCGTAAGAAGATCATACCCCATGAAGGCACCTTGAGCTTGGAAGAGCCTTAGATGCAATGGTAGTTGAGCCGGTTTCTCATAAAGATGAACCATTAAAAATCGGAATCTCCTTCCAGTCAGTTGAATATTTGTTTGAATGCTTGTCAAAAGAAGAATCCTCTGTATCAGTGTCCGAATATTCGGAGGTCCCAGTTTATATCCCCAGTAAAGAAGATCTTAATCTAAGAAATTTCAAGCCCTGTGAGACTTTCTTGTTCATCCCCAGTAAACAATTCAAAATGCGAATAAACTTGTGTAAAAAACCAGTTTACTAGTTCATCAATTACCAATTCCTGATTTTCCAGTTCCAGTATCCAGTATTCCAGTTCCAGTTCCATTATCCAGTACTCCAGTTCCAGTATCCAGTATCCAGTATCCCAATATTCCAGTATCCAGTATTCCAATATTCCAGTTCCAATATCCAGTATTCGAATATTCTAGTTCCAGTATCCAGTATTCTAGTATTCCAGTTCCAATTCCAGTATCCAGTATTCCAATATTCCAGTTCCAGTATCCAGTATTCTAGTATTCCAGTTCCAACATCCAGTATTCAGTTTCAATTCCAGTATTCTAGTTCCAGCATCCAGCATCCAGTTTCAATTCCAGTATTCCAGTTCCAGCATCCAGTATCCAGTTTCAATTCCAGTATTCTAGTATTTCACTATGCCAGTTTTAGTCTCCAGTTCCAGTATCCAATATTCCAGTATCACAGTTCTAGTGTCCAGTATCCCTATCACCAGTATTCCAGTGTTCCATTTTCCAGTACTCATATTCCTGTTCCCAGTATTTCGACACTCCAATTCCAACACCCAGTTCCAGTGTCTGAAAATCCAGTGTTTCAGTACTCTAATTCTAGTATCCGGTATGTCTTCGTTCTAGAGTCCCGGTCCCCGAGGTTTAGATTAAGATTCCAGTCTCCAGTTTCCAGTCCTAACATCCAGTGATCAAATTCCAATCTCAATTGAATCAATTAAAATGTCAATCTAATCTAATCCCCAGTTCACCAATTATCAAGTTTTGACTCTCCAGTTTTTCAGTAATCAAGTTCTACAATTCCCAGTGAACTGGCTCCTTAACTTCTCAGTTCTTTGATTCTCCGGTTATCTGACTATTGAGTCTCTTAATCATCCAGTTCTCCAAATTTTTAGCTCTGTAAATATCCAGTCCCTAAATTTTCTACTTCTCCAGTTTTTCAATTCTTCAGTTCATCCAATCTTCAATTCTCCAGTTCCAACTCATCTAGTCTTCCAATTCTCTGGTCCACCCATTGTTCGATTATTCAGTTCCCCAGTTCTCAAGTCCTTAAGCCTCTAATCCTCCGATAATCGAGTCCTCCAGTGGTTTAGAATAAAAGATTTTTGATATATGTTCAAGTTCTAGGGTTTCATCTAAGGTCTTGCATTATATTAAGTTGCATTGTGTCTAGAGAGTCCTTTGTCGATTAAAGCCACGCAAAATGGTTCTGTCATTTTTGCTTTGGTATTCGATGACTACGTCATCTCTACCAAAGAGGGGCATCTGTAGACACCCCATTTTGCTCTGCTGTAATCAATAAAGAAGTTAGTGTTCTTGTTATTAGTCTTCTTCAGTGTTTCCCATTCCCGTGTCCGTCCCCTTATGCTTTCTCAATCTTTCCGATCATTTTCGCAATGTTCCGTATTTTTCTTTTCGCTAAGTGTTGAGAATGATTATGCAGAAGAATCCAAGCCAGGGGAGAATTCGGACCCATTCGGTGGGCCCGCATTGAGCATTTATTGAACTTGGACCCGTCGGTAGCCCCGCATTGAACATTTGTTTAAATTCGGATCAATCAGGAGGCCCGCATATGGTTTTAATGAAAAATTAGTTTTGAGCCTGCTTCGATCTAATGAATAAAGATGTCCATCGAGGGAGCGGTCAGGATCTCAGAGACGTTGTTTTAACAACCAATTTTGTTACGATCATCAAGTTAAGTTATTCGGATAAGCCTACAGAAATGATTTAGAGGGGCGCAGCCAATCTACATTATGTTGCATCAAATGAACAGTTCAGACCATTCTATGGAAGTGATTTGGGGCGCGCAATCTATTTGGGCCGTGACCCATAAATCGGGCGGCTGAGATCATCCAATGGAAATATTTTGGGATGCAATTTCTGTGGGCCCATCGAATGAACGGTTTTGATCATCTAACTGAAATGGGTATGTAAACTGGAATGGGCGTGCGTGGGAGAAAAAGTGGGCCCACTAATGTTTAAAATCGCAATTTTGGAAGAGAGACATGTTCGACCAAATTTAAGTGGGGCCTCTCATTATTTCATTCAATGTGGCCTATTAAATGGACGATCCAGATCATTTTACACCAATGAGTTGAGAGCGCAACTAATCTACATCGTGGCATGCTAAATGGATGGTGGAGATCAACTTACAATGTAGACCGCATTTCCATTGGTCCATCCCTCCGTATTAGAAAATAGTTCACATATGAGATTTTTCTTATATATATACATATATACATATATATAAAGCAATTTTTGTGAACAGGTCATGATCGTTAACTCTCTCGGCTATATGTATTTAGTTTTGGAAATGCTTAGCTTTGATTAGAAACAGTATTCGGCTGCCTTCTTTCTTGGGAAATCAATTCTTAAATTCTGCTTCTTGATTAGAGGGCAATAATGTTAAGAGGGGCAAGGTAGATCTCTCGAAGGATTTTTTTTTTTTAGTAACCCACGTTTAAAAAAGGAAAAGGCTCTCTCTCAGAGGAGGGACGATGAATTTTTTTAGAAAGGAGGAGGGCAGACGGTAGGACGGGGGATTTCCCACTTCTTGTTCTGGAGAAAAAAGAGGAAACAAGGGCTCCCTCGGATTGATAGCCCACGTCCATCTCTCAGTTTTTCTTCTCCCCTGGAGAACTTCGGTATTCTCATTTTCCTGGTCGATCTCTGATTCTCCCTCTCATCTCCCTCCCACTCTGTGTCTATCACTCTCCTCCATCCCTCTAACTCTTCTCCCACACTCTCCTTCATCTACTACCTCCAACAACAGTTTTTTTTTTAAAATAAAAAAGGAAAAAACGTGAAAAAAACAGAGCATCGCATGCTCTATTTTTTCCACGTTCTCTCTCTCTCTCTCTCTCTCTCTCTCTCTCTCTCTCTCTCTCTCTCTCTCACCCTCCTATTCTCTATATCCCTCTCACCCTCTCACCTCTCACACAGCAGCCTACCCCCATAGCCCATCTCTCCCTCCAACCTCCCCTCAACAGCAGCCCATATAAAAAAATAAAAAATAAAAAGAAAAAACAGAGCATCATCTTTCACGTTTTTTTCTCTACACTCTATTTTTTTGTTTTTTTATTTCGATCATATTTATCTCTCTCTCTCTCTCTCTCTCTCTCTCTCTCTCTCTCTCTCACCATATCTTGGTCGCCCTATTCCTCTATAAGTCTCCTCTGTTTCTTCCTCTATTTTTCTCACTCGAAATCTCGGTTTCTCTAGAAAAAAAGAGCACTGTTTGTTCCTCACATTCTCTCTCTTTCTCTCTCTTTTTTCTTTCTCATTCTCTTTCACATTCTCTCTCTCTCTCTCTCTCTCTCTCTCTCTCTCTCTCTCTCTCTCTCTCTCTCTCTCCAGCCACCCCCATTCACAGCGGGAAAAGCAAAGAAAAGAAAAAACAAAAAAAAGAAAAGAAAAAAGAGAAAGAAAGAAAGCGAGCGGATTGCCCGTCGGCGTGATTTTCAGAGTTTTCGGCATTTGGATGCGGCGAGAAACTCGATCACAGGTTAGTACACTATTCTCAGATTTTTCTCGGATGATTTGGTATATTTTCGGATTTTTGCATGATTTTTAAGCATTTAAATGAATTTAATGTAATATTAAATGTGTATGCTCAAAATCATGATCTGCATGAGTGCTTCAAATCCGTTTCGTCCCAAAATTTAATACGATGTTCTACTTAAATAGAGTAAAATAACTATCGGATCGGATCGGACATTGGATCAACGGTTTTTTAGAATTTGAGTGAAGAGTGGTATTTTATTTAAAATATTGGCTGAGTAATTACGAAATTCGAAAAAATAGCCATCTCAGGATGATCTATTTTTTGGAATTTTAAATTTATCTTGTGTTCATCACATCAGAACAAGGTTGGAGGACGTTTTCCGGAATCGTAATTTTCTCGAAAGTCGTGTTTTAAAAATAGAAAACTCTTCAAAAATATCTTTTCGACGAAGAAAAATAAAATATATGCTAAACAAATTCCAAAATTAATGAAATTTCGTAGGAAAATAATATAATGCTGATAAATTCTACCATGAATTTTTGAGAATTTTGGGATTTGGTTTGGTATGTTATTTTATGCTTTCTCTGAAAATTATCAGATTTTGGGTGAATTTTTACAGACATCAGATCACCATTAAAATTCACAACGTTTTTACAGTAGTCTTATATTCTATATTTCTTATTTCTGTAAACGTTTCAAGTGCTTTGGACCTTGTTTCATATGGGATGTAGTCTTAATTCATAGTCTAGGCTGAAAATTGAAAATTTCGAAATTGATAGTAAATAGTTTCTAAAATTCATGAAAATCTCACAGCATTCTATATTTACTCATATCTTATTTTTGTAGAAATTTGATTGAATTTAGATTTCTATTTCTAGTAGTTTCTGTGTTATTTTTACAATCTGATCAATTAATTGTTAAATCAAAATTAAATATGAGCTTAATGTAAAAATCTGTAAAAATCTTTCAGTAAGCTACATTTCATCATATCTTACTGCTGTAGAAGTTTCAACTCATTTCGAATTCGTTTGCAATAGTTTCACCTGTAAAATCACTCATATGTTTAAAATTGATAAAATTCATTGAAAATCCGAAATTAATTGAAAATCATCTGAAAATCTCTAAAGAACCTTAAATCTGTCACATATTAACTCCTTAATCCATTGAAACAGAAATCTTAGGATCTTTAGATTTCCCTGGAAAAATGGCCAACGCATCCATAATCGTATCCCTATTGCGCTCGATCTTTGACAATTTGAATATTTAAGCTATAGCACGTTGTTGGCTCCGAGGTTACTGTCCACGGAAATCCTGAGATATGCCAGGCAATAAGGTGCTATAACCTAAGTATTAAATTGCGCAAGGAAAGAGCGCACGATTCCCTTCCTTGGATGCTATTCTGGGCCGAAATTGGTGAACCCTAGAACCATTAGTAATCCTTGAATGTCCAGAAACTGAAAATCCTTGAAATCTGAAATTCATTAACCTCGAGAATTTAAATCGATTTGTCTTGTGTCTTTCGGAACCATTGGATCGCGGTTTCCGTCGTAAGAACCATTAGAGCCCAATTTAGGAACACTGGTGTCAGGTCGTGCCCTAGGTTTTAGGGAGTCTTAGGTTTTAGGGAGTCCTAGAGTTAGGAGTCCAGCCTCATCACGGACGCTTGCTATGAATAGCAACCGTGCCATAGGTCTAGTTACACTAGTCACCCAATCTTTCCCTAGGACAAGCCTAGTAAACTAGGATGTAGGTTAACCTGCATTAGTCTAAGGAACAACTTGCATTTAGATAAGAATCATATAGCATCTTAGATGAAATCCTAGGATAATAAAATCCTTAACTTGAATTAAATAACTCCTCTTAAAACTGTTGAAACAATCAAATCAGTCTAGATCGGTGTCTTAGTTGAGTTAGGCATAAGTAGCTTAGCTTAGGTGCACCGAACTACGTCGACTATGATCCCAGTGAGGCTTGGGTACGTAGGCAGCTTGGATGTCTGATGGCAAACCAACCGCGAGTCGGCATCACAACAAATTGTGGTGTTTCGTATATTAATTTTCTTGTAAATGCTTAATCAAATCACTTAGGATTTTCCATGAAATTAGAATTTTAGGAGAACTTTCACTTAGATTGAACCCAGACAAATTAAGAAATCAAGATACGCATTTAGGATTCACATTGAAATTAGATCATAGGATGCATGTCCCGTAGTTAGCACATTAACATAGAGTTGAATGGGCCATTTAAAATAAATTTAAAAGAGTTAGCTTTTGGAATCGAAGACCGATTATCGGGCAGGAATGGTGCATGTGGTGGATAATTCTCCATACCTTACATTCTCGTAACCAGGTAGCGAGTCTAGATTTCTGGTTCATTATGGGTCCTAGATCCCACATCTAGGTGGCGACTCTGTCAGTCTCTTTTGTGTGGAATTCGGATTGCATTAGTGATCCCAAGTTCACATAAAAGATGAATTAAAATCAATAATAAAAATGTACACGCCAATCGCGTGGGTACGAGAGACCAAGAGAGTGCGTGGCGGCTCGCGCCCCGCCCCTCTCGCGGGATCGGGTCGCTCACAAGTGTAAATGTACTAGAAAGTAAATCTAACACTAGTTTTATTTCGCTTGTCAGGAGTGTTCGCAACTTGCGAATACCCCTGAAGGCTATATCAGGTTAAGGATAACCCTAACAATGGAGAAAAAGGTTCGATTATTTGATTTTAAATTCTTGAAAAATGCCAATTTAGTTATATACAGCTACAACCTTTTCATTCTGATAACAGGCCAGCTAAGAGGGATTATCATGTTACTTTTAGTTTCCCCAGCAAAGTCGCCAATTAGTGGGAGCTGATTTTTTCCTGTGTTGCGTAGGACGATAGGGATCACCACAATCGGGTTTTAAAAGGGGGAGTTATTTGATCTGCACTGGTTACAAACTCGGGACCGTGGTCCTAACTTCGCAAGAAAGAGAAACTCAGAGTCGCCACCTAGGTTAGCGCCTAGGACACGTGTCTATTCTTCCAAAGGAATGATTAATGACTCGAATTTCGTTGGAAGAATAGTAATCAGGGGTTCCTTTGCTCTGGGCCTAGAACTTTATATTTTGCTCTGTTTGCTTAAGGCACGGTTTTTACAGATATCTGGGTAAGGGTTGCGGTTACAATTGGGGAAGGTATTAGGCACCCCTCTTGCCTGGATTAATCCGGTCTCTTAACTTAGATTGGTATTTTGGAAGGATTTGAAACAAAATAATTTGATTTTGTTTCCCTTATTAGGTTATGCTTAATTCCAAATGTAAATGAAATTAATTTAAAGAAAAAAATTGAAAAACGGGGTTTGGTTCGATCCTGTTTGAGACCATATGTCATAGGCTCCAAAGGAACTCTGCAACTGATCCCACTTAGGCCCCCTCTCCGTAAATCAAACAGAAAAGACAGTACAGAAAGTAAAAGTAAGGCAGAGGGGTTTATATCATAAGTTCAGGGGGCAATTTGAGCGCCCCGAGATCTTATGATGTCACCACCTTGTACCTTACTTTGTAAAGGAAAGAGCAGAAAGTATTAAATTGCAGAAAGTAAAAGGAAGGTAGAGGGATTTATATCATAAGTTCAGGGGGCAATTTTAGCGCCCGAGATCTTATGATGTCACCACCTCCTACCTTCCTTGTAAACGAAAGAGCAGAAAGCAGTAAATTGCAGAAAGTAAAAGAAAGGTAGAGGGATTTATATCATAAGTTCAGGGGGCAATTTGAGCGCCCAAGATCTTATGATGTCACCACCTTGTACCTTACTTTATAAAGGAAAGAGCAGAAAGCTGTAAATTGCAGAAAGAAAGGTAGAGGGCTTTATATCATAAGTTTAGGGGGCAATTTGAGCGCCCGTGATCTTAAGATGTCACCACCTCATACCTTACTTTGTAAAGGAAAGAGCATAAAGCTGTAAATTGCAGAAAGTATTCTTGACATCAAAGAATATGATGAAATCCACCCATACCCGTTTTGTAAATACACAACTGGGAAAGTAAAAGAATTACATCTTTCTTCTTTTTTTATTTACATTTTTTTAGGGTTTTATCTTACCACTGGAGAGTTGGGCAGCGTAAATGCGCTTGGAGGGAGGAGAGGCTTCGGTTTTGCCTAAATTTCGGCGGCGTAACGGAGCTGTATGATTGAAAGCCTCCAAGTTTGTCGAGATTTTGGCAGAACAACAGCGCTGCTATTGAAAAGCAGCTCGTGGTTCTGCGAAATTCGGCAGAACAACTGATCAAAAGGAGGATGTCGCCCTAACCGTCAAAATTTCGGCATAATGCCGACACCCAGTGTAAGCTACTTAGTGTTTCTCTACTTTCTCTCTTTTGAAAAGCAATCCAACTAGGGTTTTTTCTACATTTCTGCAGGGGTTCGGTGTATAGAAATACACCAGAGGAGGGTGTATACACCCAAAACCAGAGAGGGAGGAAAAGGAATGAGAGAAAACCCTTACCCCTCCCCTAATTATGGGGGAGGGGTAAAAATTATATGGCGGACCTAAAACTCGTCTTGGACGAATTTGGGGGTGACATCACCCCCATAAAGTGGGGTGATGTCATCCCCGGTCTCTTCTATGTTTTGTTTAAAATGCGCATAACTTCTTCGTTTGAACTCCGATTTACGTGCGGTTAGGTATGTTGGATTCGTCGTTTTGCATACTTTACAATGAACCTAATATTGCTTGGTTTTGGGAGACAAAGTGACCTTTGGTTTGCCGAAAAAAGACGGGTGCTGTGTTAAAAACTGGCATTTTGGTTGCCAAAAAGGTGGGTACTATAAAAACAAGCTTTCTGGTTGTTTCTCCAGGATAACAAGGTTTTTCGAAAATCATTCCCTTTTGTAAATACCCTAGAGAGATTGAGAGAAACGCAACTGGTGCTCTGGGACTCGTCATAAGGTTCTTCCTCACGACACCTATCATTAAGACTGCCTTGACAAAATTGGGTGTCTGCACCTTTCCCTCAGCTGAGTTAGTTGCCCGGCTAAGGTAATACGTTGAAGGAAACGTTGAAGGAAAACATAGCGAATTCTCCTATCTCAGAAGGTCAAGCCCGATACTCCAAGTACAGGTCTCAGAAACTCAAGTTCAAGCTCAGTACTCTGTGTACAGGTCTCAAAGGTCAAGATCCAGTTTGGTACTCCATGTACAAGAAAAGAATGTTCAAAAAGACGTAACCTCGTGATCAGGAGCGCTTAGAAAGAACCCTCTTATAGTTGCAATGAAATTGCTACCTCATTTCTTACATTGTATTTAGCTTTCTCCTGTCTATGGGAATGAGTACACTAGGGGCATTTTGTATTATTATTTACAGAAATATGACTAATAACACAAAATGAATGATCAAATCATTAAAGAATCATGCCAGGGGTATTTTACATTATTAGCCTTCACTAATAATGCAAAATGTTCAAAATCAAGATTAGCCTTCTCTAATAATGCAAAATGCTGAAAAATCCAAGTTGTTTAAAGAACTATACTATGGACATTTTTGTATAAATACCCATCTAGAACAAATGTCTATTTTATACAAAAATACTCTTTATTTCTATACAAACAACACAAACAACTGCAGATAAAAGCAAACAAACAAAAACTGATCCATATATCAAATGTTTGTCTGATCAATCCAGAAGATAAAATACATCTCATCAGCAACTGAGGGAATCAAAAATTATTGTTCATCACTAGGATCTGTCAGACCCTGCTCCTAAAGATCCTCGACTACATCTGAGGCGGACGACGGGTCTACTCTCAGCTTGGAAACCGAAGACTTCCTTGACTCTAGAGATCCCTTAGATGGCCTCTCTCCATGGTGGTGCTCTAGCAAGCTCACTATCAAATCAAGGAGTCCCGGAACTCCCGCCATTTTCGGCTCATTTCACTGATGTTTCATCCGTGGATTCCCAGAATCTTTCAGCGATAGATCAATCAATTCTTTGGGTACTTTCTGAGTCTTCCAAGCACATTTATTCGGTGTCCTCCCAGTAGAATTAAGCTGTTTTGCTCCTGAATAACCAAGGATTCATATATCTTTCCTCGCAGGGTCTATATAAAGTATGATCAAGGCAACTAATGCCTCCCAAAAATCTTTTCCATCGGGATTCTGAGACCTTTGGAGACAATCCAATATATCTTGCATCATCCGTGGCAGAGTCCACTCACTTCAAAGGAGTCTCACACCATGTCAAAATCTAATCCAGGGCACGAAATCATCCTGATTTCTCCCCAGCTAAGTGTGTCAGCATTCACTCCCCATTGGAAATATTCCAAGGCAATGGTCTGCCATCTGAAACCTCTCTAACAGAGCTCGGTTTACCCTCCAATGTCCCTCAAAGACTCTCATGAGAGTCCTCGTCATCGTGACACTTATCCAAAAGATTGGTAAACCCTAGTTTATCTCTCACAAGGTCAAATACCAAGGCCCTTCTCCCTAGTAGAGTCAAGATAAACAAAGGTTTGTCAGGTGCTCCCTGAATGAGAGCCCTTGCTCTGGCAATTCGTCTGTTGACGGATTCATCAAATCCTACTAATTCCGACCGATTCCGACACTGATTGATGGATGTTTACATCCCCATCAGAATCAATTCTCCAATCAGTCGGCATAACATCAGCTCCCTCAACATAGTCAGCATCACCATCATCAGAATCAATCCTGATTGACTCTCAACCAATTTGCGGCATCCAAGGAACCTTACTAACTCTGATAGCTCGAACGGTCTACCTCACTAGGGTCGAGGCAACACGCTGTCATAAATCCTACTATCACCAACACCCAACATCCCCAGAGAGTCATTCGAACCTAGTCTTTTAACAAAGGATGTACGTTGTCAGATTCTCCAATATGATATACCCAGCAGAGTTTGCAACCAAATCCCTAGAGAAATCTATCAAACTCATCACCTATCCATATTCAATCTTATCAAACTCCATTGGCTCTGGATCCTTCACTCGCCAGGCCGAAAACCCTTGTCGACATAGGCTCCCTCGTCTGCCTAGTCGATTCCATTGGCTTTAGGCACACTCGCGCGCCAAGCCAATCCCTGATCGACCCAGGCTCACTCGTCCACTTGGTTGATTCCATCAGCCCTGGAGCTCGCCAAGTCAATCCCTTATCGACATAGGCTCCCTCGTCTGCCTAGTCAATTTTTTTGGCTTTAGGCACACTCACGCGCAATGCCAATCCCTTATCGACATAGGCTCCCTCCTGCCTAGTCGATTCCTTTGGCTTTAGGCACACAGGCGCGCCAAGCCAATCCCTAATCGACCCAGGCTCACTCGTCCGCCTGGTTGATTCCATTGGCCCTGGATCCTTCACTCGCCAAGCCAATCCCCTATCGACATAGGCTCCCTCGCTTGCTTAGTCGATTCCTTTGGCTTTAGGCACACTCGCGCACCAAGCCAATCCCTAATCGACCCAGGCTCACTCCTCTGCCTGGTCAATTTCGTTGGCCCTGGATCCTTCGCTCGCCAAGCCAAACCCTTATCGACATAAGCTCCCTCATCTGCCTAGTCGATTCCTTTGGCTTTAGGCACACTCGAGCACCAAGCCAATCCCTGATCGACCCAGGCTCACCCGTCCGCCTGGTTGATTCCATTTGCCCTAGATCCTTCGCTCGCCAGGCCAATCCCCTATCGACATAGGCTCCCTCTTCTAGCTAGTCAATTTCATTAACTTTAGGCTCACTGCGCTCCAAGCCAATCCCTTATCGACACAAGCTTCCTCGCTTTCCTAATCGATTCCTTTGGCTTTAGGCACACTCGCGCGCCAAGCCAATCCCTGATCGACCCAGGCTCACTCGTCCACCTGGTTGATTCCATTGGCCCTGGATCCTTCGCTCGCCAGGCCAATCCCCTATCGACATAGGCTCCCTCGCTCGCCAAGCCAATCCCTTATCAACATTAGGCTCCCTCGCCTGCCTAGTCGATTCCTTTGGCTTTAGGCACACTTGAGCGCCAAGCCAATCCCTGATCTACCCAGGCTCACTCGCCAACCTGGTCGATTCCGTTGGCCCTAGATCCTTCCCAACAAAGCAATGTTCAGACATAACCCTCGAAACTCGAGTAAACCCATCATCACACGGTATCGAATCGGAGCAAACCCGTTATCACACGGTAGCTCTCCAGGGTAAGTCTGTTTCTACGTTGTAGCCCTCCAAATCAAAATAAGTTCGTTCCTATGCAGTGAGCCTGCAAATCAAATCAAAGCCCGAGTTAGTCCGTTTGTACACGGTAACTCGTCAAAATCATGTATATCATCAAAGCACAGCATCAAATCAAAATGATGCATACCATCCGTCGTATCAATCACCAGGTGCCAATTTGGCAATCCTGTTATCAGTGTCCGCACCTGAAGTCCCTCCCCAAATCAGGTGTCCTTAACCTGTCCAAGAGGTCCCTCCCCAAGTCAGGTGTCTCAAACATGACTTCTGATGACCCTCCCGGATGTTAGTAATGACGTCCATCCCAGGGCTCGTTTTAACGGTTGTATTTTCAAAACCCCAAAAATCGTCGGTGAGAGGTTCCCGCTCAACGACCTGACAGCTAGATTCCTCGGTGAGGGCTGCACGCCTCAGGATCCGATTTGAGTCATGCAAGCCTATCATTAGTCTCCAGTGACAAAATTTTGTTGTCTCCTTACTTTGTCATTCAGGTGCCTTGCACCCTCTACCAAAGCGGGGCATCTATAGACACCCAATTTTGTCAAGTCAGTATTAATGATAGGTGTTGCGAGGAAGAACCTTATGATGAGTCCTAGAGCACCAGTTGTGTTTCTCTCAATCTCTCTTTAGGGTATTTACAAAAGGGAATGAATTCTAAAAAACCTTGTTGTCCCAGGAAAACAACCAGAAACCTTGTTTTTATAGCACTCGCCTTTTCGGCAACCAAAACGCATGTTTTTACACAGCACCCGCCTTTTCTGGCAAACCAAATGACACTTTGTCTCCCAAAACCAAGCAATATTAGGTTCATTGGAAAGTACACGAAATGATGAATCCAACGCACCTAACCGCGCGTAAATTGGAGTTATAACGAAGAAGTTATGCACATTTTAAACACACCATAAAAGACAAAAACCACTACGGAACAAAACAGAGAAGAGACGAACTATCACGCTAACCGAGGACGACATCATCCACCAAAAAGGTGGATGATGTCATCCCAAATTCGTCTGGGACGAATTTGGGGTCGACCAGATATTCCGGGAGTAAGGGTTTTCACACACAACTCTTCTCTCCTTCTCTCTCCTCTCTTTTGGGTTTTCTCTCCCCCTTGTGTGATTGGACATACACCCTGCTTGGGTGTATTTCCAAGGTGAGACATACAACCTTGCTTAGGGGTATTACTGAAGCCCCAAATCCCTGCTAAAACTTAGAAAAACCCTAGTTAGCTTGCTTTTTAGAAAAGAGAAAGTAGAGAAACACTACGAAGCTCACACTGGGCGTCGGCACCCCGCCAAAATTTCGAAGGTTCGGAGCGACACCCTATTTTTGCGCTGTTGTTCTACCGAATTTCGCAGAACTACGAGCTACTTTTCAATAGTAGCGCCGTTGTTTTGCCGAAATCTCGCCAAATCCGAAGCTTCCTCATCAATACAGCGTCGTTACGCCGTCCATTCATTCGCAAATCTTGGTAAATTATAATCACCACCCTACTCCTGTACTTTTTCCGTTTGATTACATTTTCAGCTTTTCACAAGCTAAAGATATGAACCGATGTTCTCTGATTGTGGTCAGCTCGGAGGTCTCTCAAGAGCCTTGTTTATAGCATACGATCAGAATCAGGGAAACAATCGCCTCTTTTGATCTTTTCTTGCGCTTTTATCTCCTTATTTCAGTTGTGTATTTACAAAACGGAAATGGATGAGTTTCGTTATAAGATCTCCGGCTCACTTAGCCCTCAGGTCTTGTGATGTAAGCCCCTCTACCTACAGTTTTTACTTTACGCACTGTCTTTTCTTTCTTTTACTTTTTGCAATTTACAGCTTTCTGCACAAGTAAGGTGCGAGGTTGAGATGTCACAAGACTCATTCCACTACGGCCGATACCTTGTGACATAAATCCCTCTGACTTGCTTTTTACTTTCTGCAATTTACAGCTTTCTGCACAGGTAAGGTACGAGGTTGAGATGTCACAAGACTCGTTCTACTACGGCCGATACCTTGTGACGTAAATCCCTCTGACTTGCTTTTTACTTTCTGCAATTTACAGGTTGAGATGTCACAAGACTCGTTTCGCTACGGCCGACACCATGTGACGTAAATCCCTCCGACTTGCGTTTTACTTTTTGTACAGTCATTTTCTATTTGATTTAAGTTAACTTGCATCGTGAGTAAGTCGTGAATTCTCTTATGAGAGCCGTATACAACTTACAATACTGATCAGGTTAACTATCGCTTATTTTCGATTTCTTTTGTAAATTCACTTCATTTACATACGGAATTAAGCATAATCGAACAAGGGAAATGAAATCAAATTAGTTCGTTTCAAATCCTTCCAAAATGTCAATCTAAGTTAAGAGACCAGATTAATCCGAGCAGGAGAGGAGCCTGACACCTTCCCCAATTGTAACCACAACCCTTACCCAGATATCTGTAAAGACTACGCCTTAAAAATAGAGCAAATTATAAGGTTCAAAGGCCCAGAGTAAAAGAACCCTTTCAGTACTGTTCTCCTAACGAAATTCAAGCCATGTTGCTCATTTCCTTAGAAGAACAGACACGGGTCCTAGTCCCTAATCTAGGTGGCGACTCTGAGTTTCTCTAACTTGCGAAGTTAGGACTACGGTCCCGAGTTCGCAAGTAGCGTAGATAAAATAACACCCCCTATAACCCGATGTACTGATCCCTTGTCGTCCTGTGCAATGAGAGAAAAAATTGACTCCCACACCCAAACAAGTGCATTTTCGAAGTTACTTCTAGAAAACTACTGGGCTTCCTTGTCAGCAGAGAGGAATCGAGGTAGACCCTGCCAAAGTCAAAGCAATCCAGGAGATGCCATCTCCACAAATAGGAAAAGAAATCAGAGGATTCTTGAAAAAAGTTCAGTACTTAAGCCGTTTCATCACTCAGCTTACCAGTACGTGCGAGCCGATCTTCAAGCTTCTGAAGAAAAATGTGTCCAAGCAGTGAAACTCTGAATGTTAGCAAGCCTTTGAAATGATCAAAGAGTGTTTGTTATTGTGGACTACGATCCGAGAGAGAGGTGGGGGACGAGCCCCCAGCGGCCTCTGGATCATCCATGTGTGACGGAGAGCTTTACCAAGGAACTCTCGAAACAGATGCCACCCTCATAGCATAGCACGAGTGGCGATAAATGAAAAGATACCTCTTGATCCAAGGATAAATCCCCAAACCAAGATGTACCTAAACAAACTCAGAGTCGTCACCCATGGATAGGCCATAGAACCCCAAAATAAATCCTCTGTGCAATGGATAACCAGAAATATATATGGGCTCGTGCCTGATTACGAATGGAGAAGGTTCGAAGAGCACCCCCAATTTGTCCGAGTGAAGGCACTTGGTCTCTTATGCCATTTATTATTAAGCTATGAAGAGTTTTGGGCGAAAATCATGTGAAATGAGAACCAATATCCCCGAGAAGGACGTCTACCTAAACATGAATGACCCGGGGATGGGTAAAAGAAAATAAATATCCAAATCCTAACTCAACACATCTAATCCTGACTCATCACATCTAAGAAAACAGTAACAAACGCATGCATAGCTACAACTAAGCAGTATATAGCAGATATGATAAGCTAAAAAAAATAATAAAGCAATAAAAGAACTACAGCTAAGCAATATAATCAAGAATAATAAACTGAAAAGCAGTAAAGAGACTACACCTAAGCATGTAATATGACAATAAAGAAAACAGTAAAGAGGTATAACTAAACATGTAAAATAACAATAAAGAAAGCAGTAAAGAATAAGATCACTACATCTAAACATGTAAAGAGCAATAGAGAAAACACCTCAACACTACAGCTAAGCGTATGTAAACACAGAGGCTGTATAGAAATAAAGATAACCAGAAGAAAAGAGTAAACACACTAGCATGTACCTATGCAAAAACAATGCAAAAATAACGTACTCAAACCCTAAAATGCTAACAACAAACCCTAAACCCTAAACACTTTCGCCCGATTCTTCAGATGGTCTGGTATTCATCCGAAGCTGCCTACGTATCCCCGCCTCCACGAGAATCAAAGCAATGTAGTTCTTCGCATCTATTTTAAGCTATGATGCCTAAAATATCTAGACCTCTATCCTAGACTCGACCTAAAAAGACCGGACTAGTTATTAAAGCTTCTTGTGCAATTATTTAAATTCCAGTAGATTGTGAATTTTAGGACACCCTAGATGCCCTAACTAAATGCAGGTTAGCCCTAAGCTAATGCAAGTGGTTCCTACAACCTATATGTAACTAGGCTGTGTATCCTAAAGAAAATAATGGGATCACTAACGCATCCTAGACCTAGTCATCAGTCCGCCAACAGACCGGACGGAGGCGTAACAAACACAAACACACAACACAAACACAAACACACAACACATCAAGGAGAAACCCTTAACTCTAAAACTCTCTATCTAGGACAAACTCCTAACTCTAGAGGAAGATCATTTTGAAAACAAGGTTTTAAAGTTGTTTGAAATATTTTTGAAATATTTACAAAGTCTATTTACAAAGTTTGGCTGGACTTGGGATAAAGATCCCAACCTATACTACGTACCTCGTGAAAGATGATCAAGCCAACGTAGTTCGGAAACAAACTTTCCTAAACTATGCTCCTAAAAACACTCAACACTTTAGATGGTTTTAAAGCTTTCAAATGTTTTTTATGTTTTGAATTTCTGATGTTTTTGAGTTATCAAATATTCTAATATTTTTGTGATCTTAAATGATTTCAATGTTTTTTTGGATTTTAAAATTCTTCAATGCTTTAGGACCTTTAAATATTTTCACTCTTAAAGGGAACACACAAGTAACACTACAAACTAGGGCAAAGCCCTAAATCTAAAGGGTAAACCCCGAATAAGCAACTAGCATCTCAAAGAGACAACCCACAACAAATAAACTAGTGCCCCAAGAACAGAGAAAATGATCTAAGATCCCAAGCCAGCAAGGCTCTAATAACAAAGAAGAAGACAACGACTCTAAAGGACTAACTCCTAAGCTATAGGACAAACTAACAATCTATGAAATAGACTCCAGAACAATCAATACTAAAAAGGGATGCAAGTATGTCAAAGCACATCTAACACTCTATGAGGAGGTGTAAATGAGACTGGGCATGTCTCCTATGGGTTAACCCTCCGATGAGACCAAGGTAGTCTCCTAAAAAGAAAAGTCTTCTATTGAGACAGAGCATGTCTCCTAAAAAGGAAAACATCCTAATGAGACAAAGTGTCTCCCCTAAAATGAGACTCATGGAATTTGGAAGGTCTAGACATGATTTGGAAGTGATTCTAGATGTTTAGATGTCTAAGTTGACATGTAGCACGGGTTCCATTCATTTAGCATAAAAAAAAATTTTGAAAGCATCCTACACAACATGCAATTTTCACAAGGTTGTAAAATACAAAGTAAATCATGAAAATTGATCAACATATGATCTGTGACTTGCTAGCGTGCTCATAATATCCCAATACAAGCATTAGAATCAATATAGGCTCAAAACAATCTAAAAAAAAAAAGTTAAATTTCCACCTAACATACAATTTTCACCAAAAAAGGTAAAAAAATGCCAAACAATTCATAAAAATTATTCAATATATGATTTAAAACTTGCTACCAAGCTCAAAACATCCAAAACAATCATTAAAATTGAATAGAGATCAAGCTATCAGTGATTTTCAAGAAATGGCACAGTTATGACAGTGTAAAAAATGTAATTTTACAGTGACTTTTGGACCTGCCAAACATCAAAATCATCAAAAACTCTACTAATCAAAATTGTAGATCTCAGCATAACAGACGTTCTCTCAGTTGACCACTTCGTTTGGATCTGGCTAGAAGTGGCCGAAAAATGGCCTCTTCTAATCCATCGCCATTAAAACACATATTAGTGTTTTAACTGAAAGTTCGGTCTCAGTTTTGATACTCAAAACATCATTTCTGAAAAAAATTGATCAAAGACAAAGTATAAGAAAATCTTGTGAAGAACATTTTCCCCTTCTATGGATTTGGACGAAACAGACCTGAAATAGCCTAAAATGGCCAACAAGCTGCTATTGCAGAAATGACAGTTTTTTTAGAAAAACTGAAGCTTGTAAGTAGTTTTTGACATATTAAAAAGCATTTATGAAAGTATTTGCTCAATAAGACAATTTCAAACAATTCCGGCCAGAAGCAGCCCAAAAGTTACTCGACATGATAATTTCTAAAAAACAAACAAAAACAGCGTTATGGACTGAAAACTTTAAATGGGCACAACTCTCGTCTTTTGGCCAAATTTGGGCCGCCATATGTCGAACTGACCGGCTTGACGAGATATAAGATTAGAATGTTTATTTTTGGTGATTTTGAGCTTTAGAAATCCGAAAATAAAAAAATAAAAAAAAAAAAAGCTGGATACCATGCATTTAGGCTTAATTCATTGGAGGAAATGCATCGAGCCAAATGACATTGGTTCAGAGATCCTTTATCTAGGTAAGTGAATGCTTGACATGACTTAACAATTACAGCTTGCCTAATTTCACCACCTCCATTAGTTATGATTGTTGCAATTTCTAGAGTGAATTTAAGCAAAAGAAACAGATAGCATTTGAAGAAGCAAATTGAGTAGGTATGAAGACAAACATGGTGGCACCTATGTCAAAAGACCAACATCGGCATCACACAATTATATTTTACCTCATCTCATCTCTCTTGACATAGTAGAAACATTCTTAAAAGAAGTCAGAAAAACAATCCAAGCAGCAAAGACAAGGCAAATTCATGCAATTATTAAAACATGATAGTGTCAACATCAGCTTGTAAGGGCATCACTACGAGCACTACCCTGTTTTGATAATGGCTTGGAACCCACCTTGTTTCTGTGTTACATCACAGTAAGATGGAAATGTTGCTAAAGTCCCTAAAAGGTCTCACAAAGCAATTAAAAGAAAGAGATGAACTGGAGCATACAACCAAGCCAATATGGTCAACTTGAACATTAAAAGGTGTCAACAATGTTTTGTTTCAACACTTGCACTAGAGCTCTGCAACTATCAAAACTTGGTTGGACTAATATCATTTTCAAATGAATGAACAAGAGCATGTAAGTTAGGACAGTGCATATAACAAATCATGGTTGTGCTAACCTCACCTCACAAAAGGTATACAGAGAGGGGATTTAATTCAAGAGCAACTTTAAATACAATGAGCCATATACGCTCAACATTCACCTACTCATCTAATTGATTGGGATGCACAAACAGATAGCCACTCTCCTTTCTTAACAATGACAACACCACCACTTCAATACCAACTACCAAATAACCATTGAAATCGCTACAAGCTGATTTCAGCACACAGTGAAATCGGATCGACATGAGGATGGGAAAAACAGGCGAACCTAATTAAGGTAGGTGAGATACTGAACCAGAGACTAAGCAACACTCAGAAAATCCAAACCCAAATAAGCCACAAAATAATGAGTATAGAGCAAATCGACCATCGTGGGCAAGATCTACGTATAGATTAAACAAAGGAAGAAAACAACATTGAAATTATAAAGAATGAGATGAGTTTACCTCCTCGTTTGCTCTCTTTTTCCGAAATTTGGTCTCCAATTCTGGTGTGGTAATGCAGAAATTCCTCTATGAGAATTGAAACGGCACTCTTCTTCCTCGGATGACCAGCGAGCTTGACGGAATTTGCAGAGGGTGAAAATGAAATGGGTTTGAGGCTAAACTGGAATGGGGTTTGGATCTGATTTTTTTCATTGTGCTGAGTTCTAAAGCCCTAAAAAAATGGTCGTTGATGGTGGGAATGGATGGGGAGGAAGATGGGGTCTGTGATGAACTTGGAGGTGAGAGATAAAATGGGGTTCTGAAGTAAAATATAAGAGGGTTTAAAGGGAAGATGAAGGCTGGAAATGATGGAAGTAGAAGAGGGTTTGGATGGGGTTTGATGGGGGAAGAAAAAATGGGTTTGGGTGGGAGAGATGGGCGGAAATGGAGCTTGGGAGGTCGGAAATGGGACCGGAGAAAATGGGAAGATGGTGGTTCGGTTATCAAAAATGGGGGTTGGGTTTTGTAGGGAAGGATCTGAAATTGGTTTGGGAGATGGAGGTGAAAATGAAGGAAGGAGATGAGGAAGAGGGTTTGAGTAGGGGTTTAACAGGGAAAATGGGTTTGGATTAGATCTAGGGTTTAAGGAGCATTGAAGAAGAGGTGGCTGTGAATGGAGTGGTAATGGTGGATGTAAATGGGTTTGGCAGGATTCCGGTGGATGGTCGGAGAAGGTGGAGGATTGGGAGTAATGAGGTGGTAATGGTGGAGGTGGGTTGCAGAGAAATGGGGGATGTGACTGCAATGGAATGGGTGTGGTGGTAGATGAAGAAGAAGAAGAAGATGAAGGTAGGATCGATGATAGGTGGTCACCGGCCGGCAAATGACCGGAGAAGATGGCTCCTCAAAAAAAACCCTCTTTCTTCTCTCTGCATCTCTCTCTCTCTCTCTCTCTCTCTATGTATAAAAAAAATGAACATGAGAGCCTCTCCTCTCCCCAAACCCTAATTCGTTGGGTTTATCTTTAAGGGAAATGATATTTTCACCCCCTCCTATTCTCCTTGGACAACCACCTCAAGTGTATTTTTGAGCACCTTTTCACTCAACAGGGCAGTGTCTTGGAGAGAAAACATGGTGATCAAAAGGGAAATGATAAATTCATACCCCTTATCTTGCTCTAGACAGCCCTATATAATGTATTCCTAACAATTTTTTAGATTAGCAGGGGGGCCCAAGTAGAAAACAAGGGCAAAGATTATATGATTCTTAACCCTCTGATTTGATCTAAGGGCCATTAAGGATTGCTTGCACCACAAGTCATACCAGGATCACAAAATTACCCTTATAAACATAGCAAAAGCCCTTTTCCGCCTTGAATAAGGAAAATGATATCAACACACCAAATTTCTGATATTTGCACAGCCCAACTTGTCTCTTCCTCTCCCATCACATGACTAGCACGTAGTGTACACTCTCATTCCTCTAATTCACCTCCACATGCTTTATACCTTCTTCAATAACTTGCGTACAAGTTGATAAGGGCACACCGTCATCCTGATAGCTCAACCCCTTATTCCTACATTATACGCACACTAAACTACCTACCACACTTACTGGCGAGGCAAACCTCCACGGATTTCGACGAAATCTCGCGGAGACCTACATGGGACCCTAATCTACCCTAAAGCACAATTTGGGACCTCAGAACACTAGTTTATTAGGGTATTTATTTAAAACAAGACATAAAAGGGGTTCGGTCAAAATGGGGTGTCTACAGTTATCACCTCCAGTTCTATCACCAGCAGTCGCCGGACGACCATTTCTTCTGTATCTTTCAACCACGGACACATCTCTCGGATGTATGTTGGCACAAGAAGATCCGGAAATAAGAAAGGAGATGCCAGTTTATTATCTCAGCAAGAAGATGTTGGAATATGAACTGAATTACACTCGGCTGGAGAAAACTTGTCTAGCATTAGTGTGGGCCAATCAAAGGCTTATGCACTACTTGCCATCACAGAGGATTTTCCTCATATCTCATATGGATCTGATGAAGTATCTGCTTGAGAAACCAGCCCTGATTGGCAGAACCGCTCGTTGGGTGTTGTTGTTATCAGAGTTTGGCATCACGTCTGTCACCCAGAAGTCTGAAAGGCAAAATTATTGCAGAACAGT
The DNA here is from genome assembly GCF_043159265.1 of Tasmannia lanceolata. Taxonomy (NCBI): domain Eukaryota; kingdom Viridiplantae; phylum Streptophyta; class Magnoliopsida; order Canellales; family Winteraceae; genus Tasmannia; species Tasmannia lanceolata. The sequence goes on along the minus strand of NW_027518688.1, from coordinate 7,954,827 downwards.
AAGCCGATGCACCCACTGAAGATACAAAATTGAACTATGAATTTTTAGATGAAGGGATTATGACTATCAGAGATGCACCCAGGCTTACTACATGGACCATGTACTTTGACAGAGCGTCAAATTCAAAAGGCAAAGGGGTTGGTATTGTTCTTGTCTCACCTCAGGACGAGCACATACCAATCTCTATCGAATTAGATTTCGATTGCACCAACAATGTGGCTAAGTACGAAGCTTGCGTAGCCGGTTTGGAAGCAGCCCTATCCTTAGAGGTACAAGACCTCAATGTATACGGAGATTCTCTGTTAATCATTTGTTAATCACCTGTCAAACGAATGGAAAATGTCGCACCAAAGAAGATAGGTTGATTCCATATCACATTTACCTTACGAGCCTGATGAAGAGTTTCTATAACATTAGTTTCGCCTACATCTCTAGATTGAGAAACAGATTCGCTGATACGTTATCCGCTCTCGCATCCATAGTTGATATCCCAGTCGGGGTCAAGGTTCGTCCTTTGGCAATAAAGCGACACATCGTCCCAGCTCACATACACATGGTTTAGATAGCAGCTAGATGTCCAGATGGGAAACCGTGGTATTTCGATATCAAAAATCTTATCTCCAGCAAGGGACATCCTCCAGAGGCCTCTTTAAAGGAGAAAAGAGCATTACATACACTGGCGTCCAGGTATGTCATTTGTGAAGGAGACCTCTACCACAGATCATTTGACGGAGTCCAGCTCCTTTGTATTGATTAAGATAGAGCCGCAGAAATCTTAGAAGATGTTCACTCTGATGTCTTTGGTCCTCATATGAACGGCAAGATGCTAGCGCAGAAGATCCTTCGTCTTGGTTACTTCTGGACTACGCTTGAAGCAAACTACTTCTCGTTTGTCAAGACATGTCACTTATTTCAGATTCACGCTAACCTGATACAAGTGCCGCCGTCAGAGCTTCACTCGCTCACATCTTCGTGGCCTTTCTCGGTTTGGGGTATTGATATCATCAGCAAAATCTCTCCTAAGTCGTCCAGTGGACACGAGTACTTCACTAAATGGAACGGCAAAATACTTGTCGCGAACGATTACTTCACTAAATGGATCGAAGCATGATTGTACGCTTCGATATCGTCGGCATCAGTCGCCAAGTTTATCAGGGCCAACATCATCTATAGATATGGAGTCCCACATGAGTTGATATCAGACAATAGTTCGCATTTCAAGAAGGAAGTAGCGTCATTGTGTGAGGAATTCAGAATCAAGCACCATAAGGCATCTCCGTACCGGCCTCAGACTAATGGCGCTGTCGAAGCAGCTAATAAGAATATCAAGACTATTCTTTGAAAAATGACTCGATCCTACGAAGATTGGTCAAACAAACTCCTGTTCGCACTTTGGGCATACAGAACGTCTGTCCGCACATCTACTGGAACCACTCCCTATTCACTCACATATGGCATGGAAGCTGTCCTACCCATCAAGTTGAACTCGTCACTCAGAATCCTGACGGAAAGTAGTCTACCAGAATCTTAATGGGCCCGCATTCATCATCAAGAGTTGTGTATGATAGATGAGAAAAGATTGAAAGCAGCGTACCATGTACAAGGCTATCACTGCAGAATAGAAAGAGCTTTCAACAAGAAAGTCCATGTCCGAGAACTCAAAGAGGGGGATATGGTGCTTAGAGAATGCTGAGCTTCTGTCTTCAATCCACGGGGAAAGTTTAGACCAAACTGGTCTGGCCCCAATATCGTTGATGAAATCTTATCTGGAAAAGCCGTCAGACTTCTTGACCCAAATGGAGATAAGATTCCTGAACCTACCAACCTCGATCAATTAAAAAGATACTATTCTTAAACTTTGAAGGCCTCTTCGTGCCAACTCAAACCAAAATGACTCACCCCTTTTTCACCTATATTCCTCAACAGAAAGTCTCAAACTATGCGGACCTGATCCCAACTCTTGGCAGCCTGACAAATTCAGGTTCAGTCACCCTTTAGCGAAGCCAACTAAACCCTTTGTATTATCCCTTCGATCATTTTTCCCGCAGAAAAGCCTCGAACTATGCGGACTTGATCCCAAACCTTCTTTGGGGTACGTAGGCAACCTGATCAATTCAAGCTCGGTCACATTTGACAAAGTCAAACACCCAACTAGTTCCCCCGCAGAAAGCCTCGAACTACACGGACCTGATCCCAATCCTTCTTTGGGGTACGTAGGCAACCTGATCATTTCAGGTTCGGTCACCGTTGGTAAACCCAACAAACCTTTGTCAGGATCTCCATAAGTTTTCCAAATATCCAGAACAAGAAGATCTGAAGATCCGCTAAGTTGAAAACCTGAAAGGGCAACTTAGGCAAAAATTAAGGTCATCGTACCTGTAGAAACAAACCAGAAATACGTTTCTAGCAAAAATTAAGGTACAAACGGTTCGTTAAGTTAAAATCCGCAAAAGACAACTTAATTATTGGCAGTACATACCTTTGAAAAGACTAGATGAAGAATTCTTTGGTCTAAAACAAAATGAGTTAATACTTCAAATAATCTAAATGGTCTCTGGATCATGATTAAAAACCAAAGGCAGGAAACACTGCCTATGCGTAAGAATGTTCAAACTCATCTATCTAAGGTTTCGACTTACCTAAATATTTCAAAAGGCATTTGTTTCAGTAAAATCGAGTCTCCCTCCTTTCCTCCCTACATAGGAATTCAGAAAAGAAAATATCATGTTCCTCAGCTAAATCGTTTGTCCAGCAATGGTAATCATGCGTTGAAGGGAAACACAGCGAACTCACTTATCTCAGAAGGTCAAGATCTATCATAGTATTCCATGTACAAGTCTCAGCAGATCATCTCAGTACTCCGTGTACAGATCTCGGAAGATCAAGATCCAGTTTGTACCCCATGTACAGAACAGAATGTCTTACAAGGACACTCAGAGTGTATTTCCCTTTCATTTGCAATAAAATTGCTACCCTTATTTCTCACCTTGTATTTAATTTTCTATTGTCTATGGGAATGAATACACTAGGGGACATTTTGTATTATTAATCATAGAAATATGATTAATAACACAAAATGCATGATCAAGTCGTTAAGAAAACATGCAAGGGGCATTTTGCATTATTAGCCCTCGCTAATAATGCAAAATGCTCAAGTCTGAGATTAGCCTTCGCTAATAATCCTTGATGTTCAAAATCCATGTTGTTTAAAAAGAATTAAACTAGGGGCATTTTTGTATAAATATCCCCCTCAAAGAGGTGTCTAATTATACAAAAATCCACTTTTTTCTCAAAAACAACAACACAAACAATTGCAGATAAAAGTAAAGCAAACGAAAAACTGATCCATGTATATGTATGTCTGATCAATACAAAAATACATCTCATCCCCAACTGGGGGAACCAAAAAACATAAACAAAAAGACATCACTTCTCTGGCGGTCGTGGATCACTCGGATCCTGCTCTGGATGATCCTGATATAGCAAGACAGGAGGTGAAGCAGCTGCCCCAGGCTGAGAAACTGAAGAATCCCCCGGCTCCCGAAAACCCATGTGAACCTCGTCCAAAAGACGAAGAAGTGAGCTAGATGTCATCATCGTCCCTGTAGCGAGTAGCTCTTGAAACTAGCCAAGCTCTACTCCAGCAGCTGCAGCTGCCCCGTCACTAGGGCCAACACCTGGCTCTGGAGGATTGGGTGCGTACATACCTCCGGGACCGACTCCGATCCTCACTCTCCTCGCCGTAGGGGAGCTCTGTCTCATCAATCTCTTACCCTGGCTTCGGTCAGGCAAGGTACTCTCATCGGCCTCCATATCCTCTGCCTCTGCGAAGTAGTCCTCGTCAGATCCGTCGTCTCTCTCGTTGGTGCTGCCGCGACCCTCAGGAACAAGCATCTGTGGCCTGTACACCTCCTCTGTCACAGGAATCGTTGACCTGCCCATCTCCTCCTGCACCCACTAGATTTATCAGGATATCAAAAGTATATCAAATCATGAGTGCAGGAATTCAAAATTCAAAGACAGAAACAAGTACATGTCTGGCCTGCGGACCCTCGTATGCCTCCAACCTCTGTCTCAAGGTCTTGATGAGCTGTCTGTCCTCATCTCGAGCCGTCTCGAGCCTTTCAATGGTACATATCTGATCGCCAACTAGGGTCCTTAAGCCCCCGACCATCAACAACAAAAAGTTCGCCTGGTGGTGAGGGATCTACAATCATCAAGAAAAATCAAGTCAAATATGCAGGCAAATTTCAAACTCTGAAATAAATGCATAACCAAATTAACTTACCCCGACGTAAGTCTCCGGGATAAAATATACTATAGCCGCTGACGGTCGAACCACCTCAAACTCTCCTCTGCTATCACAAGATGGTATCGATCAACTTCATTTTCTTCACTAAGATGTGCATGATCTAAAACAAAAGGGGGCTTATCATGATCTATTTCAAAAACAAAATGGGGCTTATCATGCTAAACTATACACTTGCTTGTTTTCTTTCATGATAAGTAAAATATAAGCTTTAACTTGGTAATCTATTATTATATTACGGGTCATAGGGTAGATTTATATTGGATTTATATATATATATACTAAGATACACCCTAAAAATTTATGCTAAAATTGAAATGTGTCTTTGTTTTCCCAACATAGGCTTGATTTATTTTGTGATTATTCATTTCCTATGTTGATTGTCTCTTATCATGCCATATATACTTTGGATTATACTTTGATTTTAATTGGTAACTCATGATAAGAAGTTAGGGGGAGCATCACATTCTCATTAAATATCTTTGATGCTTTATATAATTGTGCTTCAATGCTTAATCCTTCCTTTTTGCTTATGCCAAAAGGGGGAGAATTTGTATAATTGATTAGATCCATTATCATATCCATTCTTGTATTATAGCTTGTTAAATATAACTCATGCATATGTTGAGGGGGAGTAGTAATAAATAAATTATTTATCTAATCCTCATAAGAGGTTCCTCCCACCTATCTAATCAATTTGGTTTGTCATCGTCAAAAAGGGGGAGATTGTTAGCCCAAGGGTTCCTTCAATCACCTTGTTTTGATGATTAACAAACACAAATTGATTAGTCTTTTATGGACTAATAGTTTGTCTTGAGTGTTGTGCTATAGACAGGTAATTCACAAGTCAATCCATGATAGCACCAACGCACCATTGATGGCCTATGCTTGAAGATGAACCAAACACAATGGCAAATGAGCTCGGAACATACTTAGACCAATCACACCTTGGAGGTACCAAGGAGAAGCTCATCATCAACCATCTCAAAGCATTGAACAAACAAAGGAAGATCAATAAAGCCAAAGCTTGTGGATCAACAACTTGCAAAGGAGCTTGAACCAAATGGTGGCATCATCCTTGGAAGGTGTCAAGCAAAAAAGTTCAACCTTAAAGATCCCAAAGCAAGCCATGCACTCAAAGAGAAGATCAAGCAATGGCTACCTCAAGAGTTCATTCAAGAGAGTGGTAAAAATGGTAGATTGTATCACCTATCTCTCTTGTGTTTTCTCTTATCAAGGCACATCTTAAAACCCCTAAAAATATATTTTTCAAAGAGACTAACACACCCTTTAAGGACTTAAATAGATAAGTGAATGACCATGGTGGTGTACAAACATGTTGGGACCCATATGGCATTCAGCACAAGAATGAACAAAACAGAGTTGTGAAGCAACAACCTGGACCAGCAACTAAATCCTATCAAAACTTGTTTAAAATATTTTCAAATATGTTTGAAATATTTTTAACAGATAGCTCTCATTTTTCTCATATCCGTAGAGTATATTAACATCGAAATCCAATGAGAAACGAAGGAGATATGAATTTTTCAAATGGGACACTGTTTGTTAGAAATCCAGTCTCGGAACTCCGAGAAAATTCTCGTAGCTCTGAGAAATGATCCAGTTTCTAAAATTAAAAGCCCTATTTTCTGTCTCGAAACTCCGAGAATACACTTGAGCTCCGAGCTCGGAACTCCGAGCAATGTATTTGTTCAAAAAAAATAGCCGTTGTGGCCCAACGGCTAGTTGATTGTTTGACCCGAAAATAACCGTTTTGCCCCTAAAATGGTCATATTGAGTTGGGACACCATATATACCCATCTAATGGGTCTAAAACACTTTATGAACACTGTCCAACTTCAACAAACCCTAGAAAATTATTTGTGAATCATTTTTGGGTAAAAACTCTCACCAACTTCTTGTGCCTTGATTTGGAGAAAATCATTTGAGATTGGTTTAGGCTTTAAACTTGTGATTGATTTTTGAGAGAATCTTATGGGAGCTTGAGTGTGCATTTTAGCCTACTTAGAGGCAAAGCTAATCTTCTTCCTCATTCAATCGATACCATCTTGTGATAGGAAGCTGCCTACGTACCCAAGCCTCACTGGGATCAGAGTCAACGTAGTTCGGTGCACCTAAGCTAAGCTACTTATGCCTAACTCAACTAAGACACCGATCTAGACTGGATTGACTGTTTCAACAGTTTTAAGAGAAGTTATTTAATTCAAGTTGAAGATTTTTATTATCCTAGGATTTCATCTAAGATGCTATATGATTCTTATCTAAATGCAAGTTGTTCCTTAGACTAATGCAGGTTAGCCTACATCCTAGTTTACTAGGCTCGTCCTAGGGAAGATGGGGTGACTAGTGTGACTAGACCTATGGCACGGTTGCTATTCATAACAAGCGTCCGTGATGAGGCTGGACTCCTAACTCTAGGACTCCCTAAAACCTAAGACTCCCTAAAACTTAGGACAAGACACAACACCAGTGTTCCTGAATTGGGCTCTAATGGTTCTTCCGACGGAAACCGCGATCCAACGGTTCCGAAAGACACAAGACAAATCGATTTAAATTCTCGAGGTTAATGAATTTCAGATTTCAAGGATTTTCAGTTTCTGGACATTCAAGGATTACTAATGGTTCTAGGGTTCACCAATTTCGGCCCAAAATAGCATCCAAGGAAGGGAATCGTGCGCTCTTTCCTTGCGCAATTTAATACTTAGGTTATAGCACCTTATTGCCTGGCATATCTCAGGATTTCCGTGGACAGTAACCTCGGAGCCAACAACGTGCTATAGCTTAAATATTCAAATTATCAAAGATCGGTTGCAATTGAGATACGATTACGGATGCACTGGCCATTTTTCCAGCGAAATCTAAAGATCCTAAGATTTCTGTTTCAATGGATTAAGGAGTTAATATGTGACAGAGTTTTAAGGTTCTTTAGAGATTTTCAGATGATTTTCAATTAATTTCGGATTTTCAATGAATTTTATCAATTTTAAACGTATGAGTGATTTTACAAGTGAAACTGTTGCAAACGAATTCGAAATATGTTGAAACTTCTATAGCAGCAAGATATGATGAGATGTAGCTTACTGGAAGATTTTTACAGATTTTTACATTAAGCTCATATTTAATTTTGATTTAACAATTAATTGATCAGATTACAAAAAAACACAGAATTTACTAGAAATAGGAATCTAAATTCAATGAAATTTCTACAGTAAAAAGATATAAGTAAAAATAGCATGCTGTGAGATTTGCATGAATTTTGGAAACAATTTACTATCAGTTTCGGATTTTTTAATTTTCAGACAAGATTATGAATTAACAATACATCCCATATAAAACAAGATCTAAATCACTTGAAAATTTTACAGCAACTAGAAATATGGAATATAAGACTACTGTAAAAATGTTGGGAATTTTATCAGTGATCTGATGTCTGTAAAAAGTCTCTCAAAATCTGATAAGTTTCAAAGAAAGTATAAAATAATATACCAAAACAATTCCAAACATTCTAAAAAATTCATGGTAAAATGTATCAGCATTATATTATTTTCCTACGAAATTTCATTAATTTTGGAATTCGTTTAGTATATATTTTATTTTTCTTCGTCGAAAAGATATTTTTGAAGAGTTTTCTGTTTTTAAAACACGATTTTCGAGAAAATTACGATTCCGGAAAACATCCTCCAACCTTGTTCTGATGTGATGAACACAAGAAAAATTTAAAATTCCAAAAAATAGATCATCCTGAGATGGCTATTTTTTCGAATTTCGTAATTACTCAGCCAGTATTTTAAATAAAATACCACTCTTCACTCAAATTCTAAAAAACCGTTGATCCAATGTCCGATCCGATCCGATAGTTATTTTAATCTATTTAGATAGATCATTGTATTAAATTTTGGGACAAAACGGAATTGAAACACCCATGCAGATCATGATTTTCAGCACACACATATAATATTCAATTAAATGTTAAAAACCATGCAAAAATATTAAAAAAATACCAAATCATCCGGGAAAAATCTGAGAATAGTGTACTAACCTGTGATGGAGATTCCCGCTGAATCCGAGAGCCGAAAAAATCTGAAAAATCTCACCGACGTGCAATTCGCTCCGCTTTCTTTCGTTTTTCTTTTTCTTTTTCCTTGTTTTTTTTTCTTTTCTTTGCTTTTCCCACTGTGAATGAGGAAGAGGGAGGTAGGGAGAAAGAGTGATTGGGAATTGTGAGAGTGATAGAGTGTTTGAGAGACACGGAGAGTGTGAGTAGCGGGAGGATGAAGAAAAACAAAACAAAAAACGGATGCTCTGTTTTTCTTTAAAACATAACTTGAGCCCTTGTGGAGATAGAGGGAAGAGAGTGAGAGAACAAAACAACAGAGAGGGTTCGAGAGAGAGAGATATAGAGGGAGTGAGTGAGGTTAGGCTGCTGTGTGAGAGGTGAGAGGGATGAGAGATAGAGTGATGAGAGTGGGGGTAGGCTGCTGTGTGAGAGGTGAGAGGGATGAGAGATAGAGTGATGAGAGTGGGGGTAGGCTGCTGTGTGAGATGTGAGAGGGATGAGAGATAGAGTGATGAGAGTGGGGGTAGGCTGCTGTGTGAGAGGTGAGAGGGTGAGAGGGATATAGAGAGTAGGAGGGTGAGAGAGAGAGAGAGAGAGAGAGAGAGAGAGAGAGAGAGAACGTGGAAAAAACAGAGCATGCGATGCTCTGTTTTTTTCACGTTTTTTCCTTTTTTATTTTTTTTTTTAAAACTGTTGTTGGAGGTAGTAGATGAAGGAGAGTGTGGGAGAAGAGTTAGAGGGATGGAGGAGAGTGATAGACACAGAGTGGGAGGGAGATGAGAGGGAGAATCAGAGATCGATCAGGAAAATGAGAATACCGAAGTTCTCAAGGGGAGAAGAAAAACTGAGAGATGGACGTGGGCTATCAATCCGAGGGAGCCCTCGTTTCATTTTTTTCTCCAGAACAAGAGGTTGGAAATCCCCCGTCCTACCGTCTGCCCTCCTCCTTTCTAAAAAAAATTCATCGTCCATTCCTCTGAGAGAGAGCCTTTTCCTTTTTTTAAACGTGGGTTACTAAAAAAAAAATCCTTCGAGAGATCTACCTTGCCCCTCTTAACATTATTGCCCTCTAATCAAGAAGCAGAATTTAGGAATTGATTTCCCAAGAAAGAAGGCAGCCGAATACTGTTTCTAATCAAAGCTAAGCATTTCCAAAACTAAATACATATAGCCGAGAGAGTTAACGATCATGACCTGTTCACAAAAATTGCTTTATATATATGTATATATATATATATAAAAGAAAAATCTCCTATGTGAACTATTTTCTAATACGGAGGGATGGACCAATGGAAATGCGGTCTACATTGTAAGTTGATCTCCACCATCCATTTAGCATGCCACGATGTAGATTAGTTGCGCTCTCAACTCATTGGTGTAAAAATGATCTGGATCGTCCATTTAATAAGCCACATTGAATGAAACAATGAGAGGCCCCACTTAAATTTGGTCGAACATGTCTCTCTTCCAAAATTGCGATTTTAAACATTAGTGGGCCCAATTTTTCTCCCACGCACGCCCATTCCAGTTTACATACCCATTTCAGTTAGATGATCAAAACCGTTCATTCGATGGGCCCACAGAAATTGCATCCCAAAATATTTCCATTGGATGATCTCAGCCGCCCGATTTATGGGTCACGGCCCAAATAGATTGTGCGCCCCAAATCACTTCCATAGAATGGTCTGAACTGTTCATTTGATGCAACATAATGTAGATTGGCTGCGCCCCTCTAAATCATTTCTGTAGGCTTATCCGAATAACTTAACTTGATGATCGTAACAACATTGGTTGTTAAAACAACGTCTCTGAGATCCTGACCGCTCCCTTGATGGACATCTTTATTCATTAGATCGAAGCAGGCTCAAAACTAATTTTTCATTAAAACCATATGCGGGCCTCCTGATTGATCCGAATTTAAACAAATGTTCAATGCGGGCCTACCGACGGGTCCAAGTTCAATAAATGCTCAATGCGGGCCCACCGAATGGGTCCGAATTCTCCCCTGACTTGGATTCTTCTGCATAACCATTCTCAACACTTAGCGAAAAGAAAAATACGGAACATTGCGGAAATGAACGGAAAGATTGAGAAAGCATAAGGGACGGATACGGGAATGGGAAACACTGAAGAAGACTAATAACAAGAACACTAACTTCTTTATTGATTACAGCAGAGCAAAATGGGGTGTCTACAGATGCCCCTCTTTGGTAGAGATGACGTAGTCATCGAATACCAAAGCAAAAATGACAGAACCATTTTGCGTGGCTTTAATCGACTGTAGACACCCTCATTTTGCTACACTTTAACCAACAATAACCTAATATATTGATCCGTGGAATTTCATTGGTAAGGTATGCATCCTCAAATTTTCTGAAAACCGAAATGATAAAGAGATGTACCTGATGAGATGATTAGATCCGAAAAATTGAAAAATACCCTGATTGGTGAATTTAGTGTGTTAAATCCATGTGAGAGCCCCTCTATTATGGATTTATATGTTTTAGGTCATTAATATCTCGATCTGACTTTACGGATCATCAATCGGGACAAAATAAGCTAGGGTCACTTCACAGCCCGGGACCTGATTCCATTCCGAGGCCCGATTTCCGTAAATCGTTAGATCAAGGGCAGATCTTAACCTGGGTGTCTTTCCTTACTAAGAATTTGTGATCATTTAGTCAAAATAGGATCGATAAAGGCTAATCTCAAACTCAGATTAAACATGTGTCACTTAATTGAGCAAAAACCCAGTGAAAAATCACGGATCAATGTGGGTGAACGAGAGCCGTCTAAATAATTTAACCAAATTATCAACAACAGTGCTTTCAGTACTTTAATTAGGTTAGGATCATTCATCAAAAATTGATTAAGTTGGTTGGATCAATCGAATCGTCAATTTGATCAACGGTTGGAAAAACGATTCGCTATTAAAAACCGACGGCTCGCATTGGTCAAAAATTCTGAAAATAATATTTCTATGACAACATTGGGCTTAAATGAAAGAGGAAAAATCAACGATTTTAATGGCGAAAAAATTATTGAAATCGGACTTCAAAATCTCCTGAAAACCGCGTTTTTCGATTTTTACATTCAAATATTTGAAAAATCTTTTACAAGATTCTAGGAGATTTGGAGGCATCATCTCGTCCATTCTTTCGATCGAAATTGATCTCAACCACCCAATCTTATTCCATATCATTGCAAAGATTTCAGGATATTTGGAGACCCGATCTCGCCCGTTCTTTCGATCACATGGAGATTGCAGTTAATCGCAACCATCCAAATCGTTGCCATTCTCTACAAAGGCAACCAAATTGGACATTTCCCTTACCTTGAAATTTGCTTCCAAAATCTACAAAGATTCCAAAGACAAATGGCATCATCTTGGACCTTGAATTGTTCCTAAATCTTTAGTACTTGATCGTAGCCGCATAAGTGCCTGCCATTTTTTACATAGCCATGGCTTAAATGGAAGATGCCAAAGAAGAGGGAGAATATTCTAGAAAAACCCGATCTTAGCCATTTTTCCCCTTCCTTTTTCCATCACTCAATCTCCACCCTACACCTCTAGGCCCTAAAGATGGCAACCTGGCTCATCCCTCACTTATAAATACCCATGCTCTCTTCTTTCAAAAGAGGGAGAAAAAAAAGGAGGAAGAAGACTCAAAGAAAACTACTAGAGAAATCCTCCATATCCCCGCCTTCAAATCTTGTCATATTCAAAGGATACCCAAAATCTCCATCACAGGTAGGTGCACTATTCTCAGATTTTTCCAGGATTATTTGATATTTTTTTATGTATTTTTGCACGATTTTTAGCATTTAATTGAATTTAATTCAATATTATATGTGTGTGCTCAAAATCACGATCTACATGAGTGTTTCAATTCCGATTCCTCCCGAAATTTAATACACTGATCTATTTAAATAGACTAAAATAACCATCGGATTGGATCGGACATTGAATTAAAGGATTTCGAAAATTTGAGTGATGAGTGGAATTTTATTTAAAATAATGGCTGAGAAATTACAAAATTCGAAAAAATAGCCATCTCAGGATGATCTATTTTTTGGAATTTAAAATTTTTCTTGTGTTCATCATATCAGAACAAGATTAAAGGACGTTTTCCGGAGTCGTAATTTCCTTGAAAATCGTGTTTTAAAAATGAAAAACTCTTCAAAAATATCTTTTCGACGAAGAAAAATAAAATATATACTAAATGAATTCCAAAATTAATGAAATTTCGTGGGAAAATAATATGGTACTGATACATTCTACCATGAAGTTTTAAGAATTTTTGGATTCTGTTTGATATATTATTTAATGCTTTCTTTGAAAATTATCAGATTTTGTAAGAATTTTTACTGACATCAGATAACCATTAAAATTCACAAAAGTTTTACAGTAGTCTTATATTTTATATTTCTTGCTGCTGTAAAATTTTCAATTTATTTGGATCTTTTTTCCTATGGGATGTAGTGTTAATTCATAATCTGGTCTGAAAATTGAAAAATCCGAAATTGATAGTAAATAGTTTCTAAAATTCATGAAAATCTCACAGCATGCTATTTGTACTTATATCTTACTACTGTAGAAATTTCAATGAATTTAGATTTCTATTTCTAGTAGTTTCTGTGTTATTTTTACAATCTGGTCTCTTTATTGTTAAATCAAAATTAAATATGAGCTGAATGTAAAATCTGGAAAAATCTTCCAGTAAGCTACATCCCATCATGTCTTCTTGCTGTAGAAGTTTCAATTCATTTCGAATTCATTTGCAATAATTTCACTTGTAAAATCACTCATATGGTTTAAAATTGATAAAATCCATTGAAAATTCGAAATTAATTAAAAATCATCATAAAGTTTCTAAAGAACCTTGAATTTTTGTCACATATTAATTCCTAAATCCATCGAAACAGAAATTTTAGGATCTTTAGATTTCCCTGGAAAAATGGCCAGTGCATCCATAATCGTATCCCTATTGCACTCGATGTTTGACAATTTGAACATTTAAGCTATAGCATGTTGTTAGCTCCGAGGTTACTGTTCACGGAAATCCTGAGATATGCCAGGCAATAAGATGCTATAACTTAAGTATTAAATTGCACAAGGAAAGAGCGCACGATTCCCTTCCTTGGATGTTATTCTAGGCCGAAATTGGTGAACCCTAGAGCCATTGGTAATCCTTAAATGTCCAGAAACTGAAAATCCTTGAAATCTGAAATTCATTAACTTCAAGAACTTGAATCGATTTGTCTCGAGTCTTTCGGAACCATTGGATTATGGTTTTCGATATAAGAACCATTAGAGCCCAATTTAGGAACACTGGTGTCAGGTCGTGTCCTAGGTTTTAGGGAGTCTTAGGTTTTAGGGAGTCCTAGAGTTAGGAGTCCAGCCTCATCACGGACGCTTGCTATGGATAGCAACCGTACCATAGGTCTAGTTACACTAGTCGCCCAATCTTTCCCTAGGACAAGCCTAGTAAACTAGGATGTAGGCTAACCTGCATTAGTCTAAGGAACAACTTGCATTTAGATAAGAATCATATAGCATCTTAGATGAAATCCTAGGATAATAAAATCCTCAACTTGAATTAAATAACTTCTCCTAAAAACTGTTGAAACAGTCAATCCCGTCTAGGTCGGTGTCTTAGTTGAGTTAGGCATGAGTAGCTTAGCTTAGGTGCACCGAACTACGTCGACTCTGATCCCAGTGAGGCTTGGGTACGTAGGCAGCTTGGATGTCTGATGGCATACCAACCACGAGTCGGCTCCACAACAAATTGTGGGGTTTTGTATATTAATTTTCTTGTAAATGCTTAATTTAATCACTTAGGATTTTCCATGAAATTAGAATCTTAGGAGAACTTGCACTTAGATTGAATCCAGACAAATTAAGAAATCAAGATACATATTTAGGATTCACATTGAAATTAGATTTTATGATGCATGTCCCTTAGTTCGCATACTAGCAGAGAGTTGAATGAGCCATTTAAGATAAATTTAAAAGAGTTAGCTTTTGGAATCGAAGACCGATTATCGGACAGGAATGGTGCATGTGGTGGATAACTCCTCATACCTTCCATTCTTGTAACCAGGTAGCGAGTCTAGATTTCTGGTTAATTATGGTCCTAGATCTCACATCTAGGTGGCGACTCTGTCAGTCTCTTTTGTGTGGAATTCGGATTGCCTTAGTGATCCCAAGTTCACATAAAAGACGAATTAAAATCAATACTAAAAATGCACACGCCAATCGCGTGGGTACGAGAGACCAAGAGAGATCGTGGCGGCTCGCGCCCCACCCCTCTCGCGGGATCGGGTCCCACATCGACAAAGGACTCTCTAGACACAATGCAACTTAATATAATGCAAGACCTTAGATGAAACCCTAGAACTTGAACATATATCAAAAATCTTTTATTCTAAACCACTGGAGGACTCGATTATCAGAGGATTAGAGACTTAAGGACTTGGGAACTAGAGAACTGAATAATCGAACAATGGGTGGACCGGAGAATTGGAAGACTAGATGACTTGGAACTGGAGAATTGAAGATTGGATGAACTGAAGAATTGAAAAACTGGAGAAGTAGAAAATTTAGGGACTGGATATTTACAGAGCTAAAAATTTGGAGAACTGGATGATTAAGAAACTCAATAGTCAGATAACCGGAGAATCAAAGAACTGAGAAGTTAAGGAGCCAGTTCACTGGGAATTGTAGAACTTGATTACTGGAAAACTGGAGAGTCAAAACTTGATAATTGGTGAACTGGGGATTAGATTAGATTGACATTTTCATTGATTCAATTGGGATTGGAATTTGATCACTGGATGTTAGGACTGGAAACTGGAGACTGGAATCTTAATCTAAACATCGGGAACCGGAACTCTAGAACGAAGACATACCGGATACTAGAATTAGAGTACTGAAACACTGGATTTTCGGACACTGGAACTGGATGTTGGAATTGGAGTGCCGAAATACTGGGAACGGGAATACAAGTACTGGAAAATGGAACACTGGAATATTGGTGATAGAGATACTGGACACTAGAACTATGATACTGGAATATTGGATATTGGAACTGGAGACTAGAACTGGCATAGTGACACACTGGAATACTGGAATTGAAACTGGATACAGGATGCTGGAACTGGAATACTGGAATTGAAACTGAATACTGGACGTTGGAACTGGAATACTGGAATTGAAACTGAATAATGGACACTGGAACTGGAATACTAGAATACTGGATACTGGAACTGGAATATTCGAATACTGGATATTGGAACTGGAATATTGGAATACTGGATACTGGAATATTGGGATACTGGATACTGGATACTGGAACTGGAGTACTGGATAATGGAACTGGAACTGGAATACTGGATATTGGAACTGGAAAATCAGGAATTGGTAATTGATGAACTAGTAAACTGGTTTTTTACACAAGTTTATTCGCATTTTGAATTGTATATTGGGGATGAACAAGAAAGTCTCACAGGGCTTGAAATTTCTTAAATTAAGATCTTCTTTACTGGGGATATAAACTGGGACCTCGGAATATTCGGACACTGGTACAGAGGATTCTTCTTTTGACAAGCATTCAAACAAATATTCAACTGACTGGAAGGAGATTCCGATTTTTAATGGTTCATCTTTATGAGAAACTGGCTCAACCACCATTGCATCTAAGGCTCTTCCAAGCTTAAGGTGCTTTTCTAGGGTATGATCTTCTTATGGGAACTGGTTTTTCGGATTTTTCTGCTTCTGGATTCTTCTGGAACTGACTTTGGTTAGACTGGATTTTTTTCTCAACTCCTGAAATCCTTGGTTGCGGATTAACTTAGCTTTGGAACAATTGCAGGGGGTTAGCTACACCAGGCATCTTTTACCGAGACAGTTGCAACATTTGACTAACTGGACAATGATCGACTCTACTAAAAAGGAAGATGGTAAAAGACACTATTGGATGAACGGGAAGTTTCTGAAAGAATGAGCTAAAACGAACAGGAATGGACTGACTGGACTGATACACAGTGATGCTCCTGACTTAGTTATCGTTTTGTTTGGTAAGTCTAACCTTTCAAAGAGTAGTTTCTCAATTGATAAGCACTGAAAATTTTTTTTTAAACAATAATGCTCTTAGAATTTGATTACCACTCCTAGGATTGCTTGGTTTCAATGCCCCCAAGTTTCTTAGATGACATTTAAGCTTGCTCGAACTTCTTTCTCTTCTTCAATCTTGATACCGACTGTAACTTTCTTATGATGATTCTCTTACCGTGACCAAGTCACCTCTTCAGGGTTTTTAACTTGGCGGACCGTGTTAGCCTTAACTTTTGCCTGAACCACCTTTCTAGGTTTTCGATCCAGCAGGCTATCCCCTTAGCTTTTGCCTAAGCCGCCCTTTCGGGTTTTCAACTTAGCAGGGGAATGATCTTAAATTTTGCCTAGACTGCCCTTTCAGCTTTTCAGTCTAGCAGATCTTCATAACTCCGCTCTGTTTTTTTTTTTTGTCACCTTTTGTGTTTCGGGACCTATATCGTTAATTCTGAACACCGGAAGGACTTTATAGGTAGGATAGGGTTTTTCAAAGAATGGCTTAAGGTTCAACAAAGATTTCGACCGAACCTGTGAACAGGTTGCCTACGTATCCCAGGGTAGAAATCAGGTCGTGCGTAGTTCAGGGCGAATGCCCCTGTTTGAAGATAAATTGTTTGAAGGTTAATTGATTTTTCTTTTTTCTTTTCTTTCTGGAATGATTGACTTCTCTTCTTTTGGAACTTGTCCCTCTTTCTTCTGAAAGGATTAAATTTCTTCTTTCTTCTTTTTGAATCGACCGAACTCGGCTTAACCGAGCTGCCTACGTACCCCAATGTAGGGATCAGGTCTCGCGTAGTTCGGGGCGAATGCCCCTAGTCTGATGGGTTTTCAAGAAAATTTCATTCAGGCTCGAAGGGTTTGCAAACCGGTATTCTTTGAACGTTGGGTTCTGATTTTGGGATTTATTCGGCCAAAGGAGGCCTTCCGATGTTCAGATTGGGAATCGATATAGGTTACTAAAGTCCCTCTGGTATTGATTTTTTTTTCTTTTCCTTTTTTTTTCACGGAGTTTGACGGCATTTCCCGATAAGAGATAATGATTCTTCTTCCTTCTGGATATTGATAAGTAATTTGACCTTGAGGGTGCATACCGGTTTTTGGACATCATTTCATCCTTGAATCGGTGGCCCTTGATATTTTGATGATCGCTCTGAGATGATTGCTCTTGCACTTTTCATATTGAATTTGATGGCTTTACATTGTCACCGATGAAACCTGTGACCAGGGCCATTGACTGGAGATATGAAAGTTGTTTCGAATCCATGTCCCTTGTATAGCATGTGACATTTACTTCATTCTTTCTTGAACCTTCTATCTGGGTCTTTCTCCGCATTAATGATAGCGCTTACTGGACCATCTCTTTATTCTCGAAATAGGTTTATCAATTCCTCACATTCTTCAGAGGGTAATGTATTTTCAATCGGCATTCACTGAAACAAAGTTTCAGTGCCAGTGCTTACCATTTCAATTTTCTCTTTGAGAGGCTGAGCTCGGCGCTCCTCCTCTTGTTTGAGCATAGGCTGCAACTCAAGAGGAGTTTCGTCGGCATCTTCTTCCTCATTTGAGGAGGGAGTATTATTCTCATTGGTTATTAAAGTTAGAAGCACACGTTGGAATGTATAGAGAAAGCAAGTTTCATTGAATTGAAAAAAAGAACACATCTGATAAGACTTATCCTGAACAGACTCAGAATTCACACTTTTGACTCAAAAATAAAAGTAAGAAACGACTCAACTGGACTAGAAATTTATTCAAACTTTTAGAAGACTGCACTTAATAACTGGACTTGACATCATGACTGGACTTAATTAAAATAACAAAAGGACTAAGACTGCTGCAATTGTCTGGCTTTAGAGGCTCGGGGAAAACTGAATCATCATCATAACAAGTGCCTTTTAACTTCTGGTTCTTCTCTATCACTGCAACTGAACCTGAGCTTCTCAAACCCCAAGTGCCTAAACATCATCCAGCTGTGGTACAACCTGATTTTGTATAGGACTATCAGCAATATTTGGCGCTTGCTGAAATGGTAGCTTGCGCTCATCGATCAACTTCTGGATCACATGCCTCAGAGTTATGCACTGATCAATACTATGCCCCGATCCTCGATGAAAATCGCAGTGCTCTTCCGCTCTCTATGTCCTGCGGAGCAGATTAGGAGGTTCCTTAATGCGAGGCAAGTAGATATCGCCGGATTCCAATCCTTGCTGCAATATGACAGATGGTGGAAACAGGAGAGGGGTGAATTCCCTATTAGGCTTTTGCTGAGCTGCAATTCCGGATTGAGTATATTTGAATACCATAGAGTTCCGTGACGGGTTAGCCATTGATACATTATCAACCTCAGAGATCTTTGCTAGAGTCTGTGTCTTAACTTCTTTTGAATTGGGGTTTCCTCTATTGTAAACTCCTTGTGCCATTGCTTCCTCAATTTGCATACCAGCATTGATGAAGTGTTTAAAATCTGGATAATACTGAAGAGACATGTGATATTGGAGCTGAGAGGATATATTCTTCATAATCATCTGAACTTGCTCCTCTTCTGAGGGACGCTGCATCATTTGAGCCGCTAACCTTCTCCATCTCTTGACGAAAGTTAAGAATGACTCTTTTGAGTCCTGCTTGGTTCTCTCAAGATCCTTCCTAGTGACTTCGGTGACTTCGGTCCCATCATCATATTTGAACTGCCTGATGAATTGCTCACCGATATCCTTCCATGTCCTGTAACGAGTCTTGTCTAGGACCATGAACCATCTCCTAGCAACTTTAGTAAGTGAAACAGGGAACAGCTGAGCCATCTGTTCAGGAGATAAGCCTTGAGGCTGACACATGATGGTGAACATTTGCAAATGTGTGATTGGACAACCCACACCATCATATTTGTCAAAATCTGGCATTTGAAAATTAGCAGGGAGACGGATTTCGGGAAACAGTGTGAGGTCATTGGGATTGAAGCCGCCCTGGTCCTGAAACTGGATGTCCTGAACCTTCCTGGTAAGAGTTTCTAGTTTTTCCATAACTGCCTTGTCTATCATGGACTGAGAAGGCCTACTACGATCCTCGCTATACTTCTCTTTTTCCAGATCTTCTACGGTTTTATCAGGGATAGTGATGAATGCTGGCTGGGCAGGTGCGGCTGAAGTAGCTGCATGGTGCATAGGCCATTTATCCTTGGACAACGACGGTCCTAACTTCTCAGAAAGCTGAGCCTTGATAACTCGGTTCTCTTCTTTGAGCTCTTGAAGTTGCTGAAGAATCAAGGTGAGGGTATCGGTAATAGCAGCAGTGGAAGGCCGTCTTGGTTATCTGCCATTGGTGAGGATAAGAAAGAAGGAGATGCTGGGGTTCTCAGAGAGGGTGGTGGAGAGACAAAATTCCTCTCCAATCGTGAAGAGACCTGAACCCAAGGAGCAATGGGGTTAGCTATGGTGTTTTACTGCCCTGAAATATTTGAAAGACACATTTTAAAATCACGGAAAGAAGTAAACAATGACGCATGCATAGACTAGGATAATGAGAGAGAAAGATGAACTTTATTGATCAATCATTGAAGCTTGAGTACAGGGTTCATTCTTTCAAAGATAAACGGATAAGATTAAACATGGAACTAAGCATTCTTTTTAGACTTCTTCTTCGGACGACAATCTTCCTCAGCTGACTCTTTTAAAGGTTTGATGATTCTGAGTAATCCAAACATGCAGAAAAACTTTTTCTTTCGTTTGTTTCCTTCACCTTCTCAGCAGTAGAAAATGAGGTACAAAAATTGGACTCAAATGCTAATGTGTTTTAACAA
Organism: Tasmannia lanceolata; assembly: GCF_043159265.1. Taxonomy (NCBI): domain Eukaryota; kingdom Viridiplantae; phylum Streptophyta; class Magnoliopsida; order Canellales; family Winteraceae; genus Tasmannia; species Tasmannia lanceolata. The sequence continues at coordinate 7,934,534 of NW_027518688.1, read as the reverse complement.
AGGGTAATGATAATTGCGCCCCTTTTTATCACTTGGGACACCCAGCTGCATTGTACATGGCGATGACGTCACTTCATTCCTTCAGATGTGAAGTACATCAGCCCTTTGTAGTCATAGATACCAATATTTAAAAACACGGATGTGACGTGGAACGTGACCAAGAATAAACCTTGTCGACTCGGCGCGGACACGGCCAAGAACGCAGTTGACACGTTCATAACTCGGGAGAGTCAAAGGAGTTTATTGACTCTGTAGGGTAAAATGGGGAATGCGGATGTGGTGCAACGTGGAACACGGCCAAAGTAAAAAGGAGTCGACTCGGGTGAGTTCCTTGTAGAGTCAAGGAGTTTTTAAACACTGATAGATACACTGCAGCTACGTGTCTCAAGTGATGAAGAGGGGCGCATTTATCATTTCTCTTAACAAATTAACTTGGTTGCTTTAATGAGCAACTAAGGTGGCTTAGCCATGTGGATTTCTCGAAGCCTAAAAAGACTCATGGTAGCTCTTGGGAAACATGACTCTTGCTCACTCTTCGAGAACATGTTTAAATGTGCGGACATTGATTGATTCTCTCAAGACTTACACTTCTAAAAAGACTCATGGTAATTCTTGGAGAACATGTCGTTTAAATGTTCGGACATTGATTGATTCTCTAGAGACTTGCACTTTCAAGGCGTGGACACCAAGGATTGGCTTGACTTTCAAGCATGGTTTAAAATTTCAATTTTGGTACCGGTTTCGGACATTCCAGAAACCGAAATTATGAAATTTCGGTCGAAATTTGGTAATAATTAAAAAGGAATATTTAATTCATTTCAGAAATTCTGAAATTTCAGCCAAAATTTGGTAAAGGCCGAAATTCAGAATTTCGGGAAATTTCAATTTCGGTCTCCACCGAAATCCGAAATTTCGAATTTAGGTTGAAATTTAAAACCATGCTTTCGAGAACCTTTTAATGATATTAGGAAACTTACCCATTCCTCACAAAAAATGATGAAGTACCCATATCTCATGAAAAATTACAGAATACGCATATATCTTTAGAAAATGATAAAAAAATACTTATTTCTCATAAAAAGAGTTTTTTTGGTTATTTTCTGTACGCCCAAGCGTACATCCCTCTCTTGTTTTGATGATCAACAAACTCAAATTAATGGTAGATTGCTAATGGTTGCTCTAGTGTTGTGATTAAAACAAGGTTCATTCATGTCAACAGTTGGAGCAAGAAAACAAAGGTGGAGAAAGTCAAGTCTTTGTGGTCTCCCCTCAAGCCTTATGGTGTATTGAAGAGTCAAGGGACCACAAGTGCAAGAACATGTTCGAAGACTATCTTAACATAAGGAGAAGATCATGCAAGCACCCAAAAAGATTGAAGATCAAGAAGACCCAAGGTTATAGTTTTTAGAATGCATGGGAGTCCTCTTGGCATTTTGTGTTTGCATGTTTTGATGTTTTCAAATCATCTTTAAAATCATTTTTCTAAGTGCATAAATGTATTTGAAAACACATGTTTAAAGCCCAAAGACCATGGCCCAAAAGCCCCTGGATTTTAAAGTTAAAAATAGATTTTCACTCAGGGCCGGTCGACCGGGATAGACCGGGCGACCGCGAGATGCTTACTGGAATTCCAAGGCATATCGAAATTTATCGGGCCGGTCGACCAGGATAATTTGGTCGACCGCGGATGCATTTTCTGGAAATTCAGAAAACATCTAGATCGGTATCAGAGGTCAACCGCCAACCCATCGGTCGACCGCGGAAAGTTTTAAGGGAAAATAATTTTTAGAAACAGTGTGCCCATGGAGGCCGACCGCGAAGGTCTGGTCGAGACCGCGTAAGCCTTTTTCAAGCCAAAATATTTTTAAACAATAAGCCCTCTGCTGACGACCGCAATTACCTCGGTCGACCGCGGCAATAAAGATTTTGAAAATAAAAAGGGCGCCCAATAAGGGCCGGCGACCGTCGTGGCTCGGTCGACCACCACGGTATCGCGAATTAGGCGCTGGGGTCTGCAGTGGGTAGGTGCAACCACCCAGTTTTATTGCAATTTTACCCTTTTTCTTTCACAAATGAACTAGGGCTATTTAAACCCCATCAAAGAACTTCTATAACACCTTTTGAATATTTGAATATCAAACTTAGAGCTTTCTCTTGAAAAATCAAAAGGATTCCTCTCCAAATCTCTTGAGTATTTAAACTTGCATTCATTTCTTGCCAAGAGGTTCTCCCTAAGCTTTTAATTTTAATCATTGGGAGTCTTGTGAGCTTTGAGAGTTGTATACGCTTATAAGAGGCTTGAGTGTTCTTCATTTTTCCTTCTTCTTCCTTTCATGTGTATTTGAGATTGGAAGGAGGAGTTTCTTGCTTCAAGGCCGGAGTGCAACGAAGAAGAACATCTTTGGAGGTGGATTTGTAATACAAAGGTGTGTCCCCTTGTTGAGGCGGTGAATGTGTATACGCTTTGTGAGATGGCGTTAAGGAGTCTCACCATAGCGGAGAAAATCCCAAGGAAAGGCGAAGTACTTGGGTAGTGGAGTAGGTCAAGTTGTGACCGAACCACTATAAATCATCGTGTGGTCTCCTTACTCTTCCTCCTCTCTTTTGTGGTGTTGGTAATCTCTTTCCCTTTTATTTTTAATATAACTTGAACAAGGGTTAGAACTAATTAGGCCAAACTCACGTGCCATAGCTTTTCAAATAAGAAATTTTGAAAACACCAATTCACCCCCTCTTGGTTGTTGCCCTTTGGGATTTCACTTGGTATCAGAGCTAAAGGCTCTTAATAGAGATTTTATATCCTAAAATCTACAAGAGAAAGATCCATGGCAACCGATCCTCCTCCATCCTCATCTAATCCCCTTCCTCCTCCGGTAGCTCCCTCGGGGTATATTGAGGGTCATGCCTCAAATAGACTTTCGTATTTTAATGGACTAAACTACGGGTATTGGAAAATTAGAATGGCCTTTTATTTAAAATCCGTAGATTTTGAAATTTGGAAGTTAGTCCAAGATGGGTACATTGAACCCACAACGGATAGGAAGGAATGGAGTCCCGTCGACAAGAGAAAGGCTATATTGGATGCCAAGGGAGTAACACTACTATTTTGTGCTCTTTCTCCTGAGAAATTCAATAGAGTCTCGACTTGTAAGACGGCGAGGAAAATTTGGACCTCACTTGAGACAACCCATGAAGGGACAACTCAAGTGAAGAAATCTAAAGTAAATATGCTTATTAGTGATTTTGAAGCCTTTGAGATGCATGAAGGAGAATCTATCTCCAACATGTTCACAAGGTTTACTAATATTATAAATGAGTTGAATGCTTTAGGACAAATTATGAACTGGTCCAAAGGCTCCTGTAGACACCCCCATTTTGCTACGCTTTAAAAAGCAAAAGATTCGGTAGTATCATCGAGTCTTGAATCCATATTCAACATTAGATTAGGCATCCATACATTTTAGGATAGATTTCATTTCATTATGGGAGTTTTGAAGTTGATTCGCGATCCTGAAGGTCTCTGAGGGGTTCCTTTGGCCTATAGAAGATGAAAGTTCAAGTTTCCAAGCAAATGAAAAAAAAAATCTGCTATTTTTAGAATTTTCAGGGTTTCCCTCATTTTTGCCTATTTTGAACTGCAGGGGTATTTTGGTCATTCCCGATGTGTCTCATTTGACCCCCGAGTTATATTTGAGAAATCTTGAGTGATTTTACAAATTTTGAAAAACTGCTATTTTTAAAAACTCATGAGGCTTCCACATTTTCATTATCTTATGGATATTTCAATCATTTCTCATATGTCCAAAATCATCTCGAGGGTACGGCTGATGGATTAAGAGTAATTTCGTAAGATTTGGGAAACCTGCTAAATATAGATCTCTCAAGATTTTCTCTTAGTCTTGCACTTCGGGGGTATTTTAGACATTTCCAAACATATCATATTTGGTCCCTAAGTTGTGTCTAAGAAATCTTGAGTCCGTTCATAAATTTTTGAAAATCTGCTATTTTTAGAATTTCTCAGGGTTTTCCCTAGTCTCGCCAAATTCTAGCACCTCGGGGTAATTTGGTCTTTTCCTGTGTAATTCTTTTGATCCCCGAAATATGTCTGAGAGATTATGAATGATTTCCTGATTTTTTGAAAATCTGCTAAATTTAGAATTTCTCAGGAGTTTCGCTTAATTTGAAAATTCTAAGTGTTGAGGGCATTTTGGGTATTTTCAGGGGATACCAAATGATCATGTTTAATATTGCTCACCGAAAAGACCCAATTTTAAAAGTTTCTATTTTTGAAGTTTGACCACAAAGACTTTCCATTTTTAATTTTTTCTTTTAGGGGTGAACCAATCTGAGGCTATTTTGGTCAGATTTGGATGTCTAACAGTCAAATAGGGGCATTTTGGTCCGAAAAGTTGTTTTCCAAAAAAGATGGTCCGATCATGTGTGAGGGATGCACCATAAATGTCAAATGGGTTGGGTCCATATATAGAATGTTGAATTTAGAAAGATTTTATTGATTTTTTACGGAAAAACTCGAAACCCGTGTGAAATTGCCTATTAGGCTAAAGCCCGCAAAGATGGAGCTCATGTGGGTTCACCCATATGGGTCAACCACCATGGTGGGCGGCCCACATGGTTGACCCACATGAGTTGAGCACCCAACCTTGATGATGTCACAATGGTGACATCATATTTGTTACAACAAAAATAAAAAGAATAAAAAATGAAAAGAAGGAAAAGATGAATCATTGCTTAAAAAGGTTTTCTTCCAAAGAAGTAATGTGGAATTAGAATAGCATGTCTTGATTGACAAGAAATTAAGATTGGAATCAAAGCCAATTTGGAAACAAGAAAGAAAGAAAGCAAGAGGGGAAAATTGGAAACAAGAAAAAAAGGGAGCTCTCACATTGGAAATTACTATTTCTCTCTTAACCCTAGCTTTTTTTGTATAAAAATCAAAGCAAACAATCCTAGAAAGGATGGAAAAAATCCAAATTCGTCCTTTTTCTCTCTCCTCCCAAGAAAAAAAAAACAAAAAAAAAACCTCTTCTCTCTTTAAGTGTGATCTCTCTCTCAAGTGTTCTTCACAAAATGAATTCTTGAATTCCTTCCTCTTCTCCCAGGCATCACACAATCAAGAATTATTGGAGTGTTCTTTCGATCTTTTTTTAGCCTATAAAAGGGTTGGACAACGCGTTTATCTTGGATCACCAACCCTAGAGACAAGGATCGCCATCAACGGTAAGGATTCCTCATCTTTGTGAAGTAGAAAAAGCATGCTAGGGTTTTAATTTTGATTGATCACATCAACGAATTTTTCTTTGAAATTCCAGTATGTTATAATATAGATTATCAGTTTTCAAAATCGAAAATTTTATCCAAAAATTACTTTTCCTCCATTTAAAATGGTTTTCTTTTGTTTTTATTCAATATGGATTTAAATTAGATTATCAAAGAAAGTGTTTGAAAACATGGTTCTTTTTAAAAACTGATATTTTCTGAGTTTTATATAAAATACAAAACTACTGGAAACTTAATTTCCAATCGCGGTTCGGCCGTTTTATTTTTCATTCTATTTTTCAAAGAACAACCCCGAAAAGGGTTATTTCTTGATGAATTGAGCCAAACGTATATCAAATCATGCTCAAATTTAGTGAAAGTTTGTTTCCAGTAGTTTTACAAGGTTTTTAGATCACCCAAAAATTTTCATATTTTTTGGAGTTTGTTTAATTATATTATTAATTATTTTAAATTTTGGCTATTTTTAATAAATACCAAATGGTTTTAAAAATTGATGAAAGTTTCCAGAATTGAATATTAATAATAAATGAAGGTTTCTATTGAAAAATATTTTAAAACAAGTATGATTTTTACTGTTTTCTAATTGCTTCCCCGTTTTACGTGCCATAATTCTTTTTCTTATTAAATTAATATATTTTCAAAAATTTTCCTTACAAACCAGTAACTTTGGTTACTGAAATGTTAGATAAATATTTTCAATTAATTTTGCAAAAATTTGATAAGGTTTTACAATTTATTTTAATAAACGGGTTTTAATGCCTAGGAAACAAATTGATCTCTTATATTTAAAAACTAATTTTATGGAGGAGATTTAATTTTTAAGTTTTGAAATTTTGATTAAAAATTTATAATCTATTATATATCTACTGGAAGTTTTTATTTGATTTTAGGATACCATTAGGTTGCTTTTTAAGTAATTCTTTAGTTTCATGTTATTTTTGTGTGAATTTGAATGAGCATCAAATCGTAATAAAAATCCATGAAAGTCATACAGTAGTCTAATCTTATGATTATCTTTAGACTGTAAGATTTTAAGTTGATTTGAAATTGATATGCTATAGGTTGCTGTGTTAATCTATAATTTGATTTGAATTTTGAAAAATCGGAAATTGATATCTAATCTTAATGTTAAGTCATGCAAATTTTTCAGTAAGATTTAATCATCTATATATTTATTCTGTAAAAGTTTGGAGTAATTTAAAATTGATATGATATAGGTTACTGTGTTAATCTATAATCTGATTTCAATTTTAAAAAATCAGAAATTGATATCAAATCTTAATGATAATTCATGAAATTTTTCTCGTAAGCCATAATCATCCATATCTTGTTACTGGAAAAGTTTCAACTAAGTTGGAGTTCGATTGCTTAGGGTTACTGTCTAATCCTAGCAATCTGGTCTTAATGATATTAAATCACAATTTAATAGCAAATCAATACAAAAGTCAGTAAAAATCTCAAAAAACCTTAACTTTTCATCATAAATTCAATCCCTAACTTTTTTGAAACAGAAACCATAGGGTTCATAGATTGCCTTTGTAAATTGGCTATTCTGTAACAATTTAACTGCCGAGATCGCAACCGTAATCGTATACTAATTGCGATTAATCCTGCATAATTGGAGTGCGTAAAGTATAGTATGATAGTGGCTCCGAGGTCCACTGTCCACAAAAATCCTGAGAAATATGCCAGATAATAAGATACTATAATTTACGTGCTAAATTATACAAGTGTTGAGAGCACGATTCCCTTCCATGGTTGCGATTCGAGGCCGAAACTTGCGAACCATAGAGCCTTTGGTATTCCTTAAATGTTTAGGAATAAAAAATCCTCAAAAATTGAAAATCATTAAGTTCAACAAATCAAATTAACTCGATCCGTGTCTTAGGAGCCGTTGGATTACGGTCTCCTATCGTAGGAACCTTTAGGGCCCTTTAGGAACACTTACGTCACGTTGTGTCCTAAGTTTTAGGAAGTCCTAAAGTTAGGAGTCCAGCCTCATCACGGGCGTTTGCTATGGATAGCAACCGTGCCATAGATCTAGTTACATTAGTGACCCAATTTTTTCCTAGGACAAGCCTAGTTACCTAGGATGTAGGTTAACCTGCATTAGTCTAAGGGACAAGTTGCACATAGATAGGATCATATAGCATCTTAGATAAAGTCCTAGGATAATAAAATCTTCAACTTGAATTAAATAACTTCTCTTAAAACTGTTGAAACAGTCAATCCAGTCTAGATCAGTGTCTTAGATGAGTTAGGCATAAGTAGCTTAGCTTAGGTGCACTGAACTACGTCTACTCTGATCCCAGTGAGGCTTGGGTACGTAGGCAGCTTGGATGCTTGATGGCATACCAATCACGAGTTGGCTCCACACATAAGTGGTGAGATTTTGTACATTAATCCTTAAATTAAAAGTAATTAAATCACTTAGGACTTTCCATGAAATTAGAATTTTAGGAGAACTTTCACTTAGATTGAATTCAAACAAATTAAGAAAATCAAGATACACATTTAGGAATTACATTGAAATTAGATCTTAGGATGCATGTCACATAGTTCGCACATTAATATAGAGTTAAATGAGCCATTTAAAAGAAATTCAAAAGAGTTAACTTTTGGAATTGAAGACCGATTATCGGGCAGGAATGGTGCATGTGGTGGTAACTTCACATACCTTCCATTCTCGTAACCAGGTAAGGAGTCTAGATTTCTGGTCAATTATGGGTCCTAGATCCCTCATCTAGGTGGCGACTCTGCCACTTTCTTTTGCGTGGAATTCGGATTGCCTTAGCGATCTCAAGTTCACGAAAAAGATGAATTAAATCACACCTTACTAGGCTCGGCGGCTTACCCCTACCATTTTGGGTACTGGGTTGCACGTTTGTTTTGCACCCTATGGCTTGGTTGCTGCCTGCTTGGTTGGGTAATTAAAATCAATAATAAAAAGCACACGCCAATCCCGTGGGTACGAGAGACCAAGAGAGAGCGTGGCGGCTCGCGCCTCACCCCTCTCGCGGGATCGGGTCCCACAGCTCCTAAGATGCTTTCCTAACTCATGGGATCCAATGATCACGGCAGTAGAGCAATCAAAAGACTTGGATACCCTTGAACAAAATGACCTCATGGGTAACCTCATCACTCATGAGATGAAGATGAAGAAGAGGGAAAGGAAAGAATGAAGAATCTAGAAAGAAGGATGTGGCTTTCAAAGCCTGGGTGGAAAGCGAAGAAGATGACAATGAGAGAGAGCTAAGTATGGAAAATCTAACTTCAAAAATGGCTCTCCCCTCCAAACGGATCTCAAGGTTTGGGAAGTTCAATCGGAAAAATAGGAGCTCAAGAAGAAGCACCTCCCCAAAGAGAGATAAAGACAGAAGAAGAAGAGATAATGATGATGATCCTATTCGATGTTTCGAATGTGGTAAAGAGTGACACATTCGTACTCACTGTCCATCATTAAAGAAGAAGGAAGATAGAAGAAAATGAAGAGATGACAAGAAGAAAAAGAGTTTTAGTGCTAATTGGGATGGGCTGAGCAACACATCAGATAGCAAATCAAGTGGAGACGAGAAATCCAACTTTGTGTGTTACATGGCAAGTGATTCCTCCAAACTCAATGTAAGTCGAATCTTAGACTCTTTTGTTCAAAGTAGTGGCAGTGAAAGTGATAATGAAAATGAACAACCTACCATGAATGAATTAATTGATACCTGTCAAAAAGTCAACAAGGCACTACTTCTTGAAGTTTCCAAGAACCAAAAATTAAAGAAGTCACTTGAAAATATAACCAAGGACTTTGAAAAATCATCTCTAAATGAAAACTCTTCATGGAAAACACTTTGCTTAAAGGAAAATATGAAAACTTGAAGTGTAAGTTTGATCATTTGAAAGAAGAAAATAAAAAATTGTATATTGATATTGAAAAAATATGTGATGAGAACTAGAAACTCAAATATGAAAAATGATAAACTTATTCTTAGACATGCAAGACTCATTGTCATTTATTCTAAATTGTGTCATAAATCTTTTAATCTTCATATGTATGATAAGCATATATTGAGGGGGAGGCAAAAAGTACATAAATATTTTATTAAGGGGGAACCTCCAACCTCATAATCAATTTAGGTTTGTCATCATCAAAAAAGGGGAGAATGTAAGCCCAATGGTACATCCCTCTCTTGTTTTGAGGATCAACAAACCCAAATTGATGGTAGTTTGCTAATAGTTGTTGTAGTGTTGTGATTAAGACATGGTTCATTCATGTCAACACTTGGAGCAAGAAAAACAAGGGCTAGTCTTGGAGAAAGTCAAGTCTTGGTGGTCTCCCCTCAAGCCTTATGGTGTATTGAAGAATCAAGGAAACCACAAGTGCAAGAACATGTTCGAAGACTATCTTAAGACAAGGAGAAGATCATGCAAGCGCCCAATAAGATTGAAGATCAAGAAGACCCAAGGTTATAGTTTTTAGAATGCGTGGAGTCATCTTGGCATTTTGTGTTTGCATGTTTTGATATTTTCAAATCATCTTTAAAACCATTTTTCTAAGTGCATAAATGTATTTGAAAACACATGTTTAAAGCCCAAAGACCATGGCCCAAAAGCCCCTGGATTTTAAAGTTAAAAATAGATATTCACTCAAGGCCGGTAGACCGAGATAGGTCGGGCGACCGCGAGATGCTTACTGAAATTCCAATGCATATCAAAATTTATCGGGCCGGTCGACTGGGATAATAATGTCGACCGCGGATGCGTTTTCTGTAAATTCAGAAAACATCGAGATGGGTATCAGAGGTCGACCGCCAACCCCTCAGTCGACCGCGGAAAGTTTTAAGGCAAAATAATTTTTAGAAACAGTGTGCCCATGGAGGCCGGCCGCAAAGGTCCAGTCGACCGCGTAAGCCTTTTTCAAGCCAAAATATTTTTAAACAGTAAGCCCTCTGCGGGCGACCGCGATTACCTCGGTCGACCGCGGCGATAAAAATTTTGGAAATAAAAATGGCGCCCGATAAAGGCGGGCGACCGTCGTGGCTCGGTCGACTGCGACGGTATCGCGAATTAGTCGTTGGGGTCTGCAGTAGGTAGGTGCAACCACCCAGTTTTATTACAGTTTTTACCTTGTTCTTTCCCAAATGAACTAGGGCTATTTAAACCCCATCAAAGACCTTCTCTACCACCTTTTGAATATTTGAATATCAAACTTAGAGCTTTCTCTTGAAAAATCAAAAGGATTCTTCTCCAAATCTCTTGAGCATTTAAACTTGCATTCATTTCTTGCCAAGTGGCTCTCCCTAAGCATTTAGTTTTAATCATTGGGAGTCTTGTGAGCTTTGAGAGTTGTATACGCCTATAAGAGGCTTGAGTGTTCTTCATTTTTCCTTCTTCTTCCTTTCATGTGTATTTGAGATTGCAAAGAGGAGTTTCTTGCTTCAAGGCCGAAGTGCAACGAAGAAGAACATCTTTGGAGGTGGATTTGTAATACAAGAGTGTGTCCCCTTGTTGAGGTGGTGAATGTGTGTACGCTTAGTGAGACGACGTCAAGGAGTCTCACCATAGTGGAGAAAATTCAAAGGAAAGGCGAAGTACTTAGGTAGTGGAGTAGGTCAAGTTGTGACAGACCACTATAAATCATCGTGTGATCTCCTTACTCTTCTTCCTCTCTCTTGTGGTGTTGGTAATCTCTTTCCCTTTTATTTTTAATATAACTTGAACAGGGGTTAAAACTAATTAGGCCAAACTCACGTGCCCTAGCTTTTCAAATAAGAAATTTTGAAAACACCCATTCACCCCCCTCTTGGTTGTTGCCCTTTGGAATTTCATTTTCCATAGAATAGGGTATTTTTGTTATTTCCCAAGAGATGAGAGTATTTTGTTCATTTTTTTGTGAGATAGGTGCATTTTATGATTTTCTTGAGATAAAGGTTTTTTATTATTGTCATTGTATAAGGGTACTTTGATAATTTTTCAAGAGATGGTTGCCCATTTTTATAACAAAGCGGTACTTGGTCATTTTTCATAACATATGGGTATTTTGTCATTTTTCGTATGGTATTTTGCTCATTTTTCATGAGTAAGAGTACTTTGGTCATTTTTCATGAATCATATCTTTGTAATTAATTGCGAAATAATGGTAATTTGGCCATTTTTCATTTGAGAAGGGTGTTTGGTCATTTTCCGTGAGATAACTTTTTTTTTCTTTTTCATACAATGTGAGATTTCAGAGCTCATCTATTTTAGGAAAACTATGAAGTTTTTAGACACGGCCATTTCTCAATTATACTGTGAAATATATAAAGTATCTTATGGACTCTAAAGGCATTTGGAGGACTCTCAACTAAACCATTGGATGACTCCCTCAATCTTGTAAAATACCTCACAAATCCCTCTAGACTAAACCCCTCTTAAGTGGCAATTGCTCATTAAATCAACCACAACATGTAGCATCCTATTTTTTTGCATTTGAGGGTTGCCACGAACTGTAAGTCCACGTCCCAAAAATTGAAGAGTAGCTGTTAGATGCGACCAATTAGGTGTTTCTTCTATTCACACTAAATAAAGGGAAATGTTATCAGCACTATTGTACTTTGATGTGGGCAGTCCTCACTTTATTAAAAGTACAGTATGGCCCGCTCCATAGGATGATCCAAACCATCCATTAGATGGGCCACAGTCTAAATAGGTTGTGTCCCAAAACTTATTTCCATAGGTTGATCCTAACCCTCCGATCTATAGAGGGTTAGGATCAACCCTCTAACATTCAGATCGGAGGGTTAGGATCAATCTATGGTAATGATTTTTGGGGCACACCCTATTTAGACTGTGACCCGGCCATCTAATGGACGGTTTGGATCATCCTATGGTGCGGGCCATACCGCACTTTTAATAAAGTGAGGAGTGCCCTCATCAAAATACAGTAGTGCTTGTAACATTTCCCTAAATAAATATTGGTTGTTTCTTTGTAAAGGGGTAGGGGATTTTATTTTCTCTATTCTTGTATCTTGTTGGGTTAGAGGCAAGGTTATATGTCCTCTTGTAACTATTTTTTTCTTTATAGATAAAGTCCGGGTTTAAAAAAGTCCACTTCGAAGGAAGGAACCCACATATGAAACATTGAGCCTGGAATGTGCAAGCTCTATGTAGAGACATAAACAAACGCATACACATGTAGATTGCCTCAATCTTGCCCGACACATCCATGGATGGTTGGTCCCACAGGATAACTTTTATACCACAAGTCCAATTTAAAGTTAAAAATTTCCACCGCTTCTTTCTTTTTGGCCATTCTTGTTTCCTTGGCCCACATTTACTTAAGAAAGAAACACCTCACGTTCCTCATCTTTCTTTGGTTGGCAAACGGCCTATATGTTAAGGGGATTGGGCTTCTTGTCCTTAATGATGTTTGGATATGAGGCTTTTAGAATTCAGGTTTCTAGTTTGAAAACAGTGTAGAAGAGGGTTCATGATCAAGCTGTTGTATGCTGTCCTGACAGCGTTTCTTGGATTTTAAGTAAGAAATCCAGGTTTTAGAAATCTCTCCCGCATCCTGGGATTTCTAAAACCTGAAAACATGGGACAATCGCCTGCTCTCTTGCTGTCGGAAAGAAGGGCGAGGAAACGGAAAACGACGTCTAGTCTGCTTCTTCTATCGTCTCCCAACTACAATTTTGAGGAAATCCAAGATTCTAAAATCCGTGTATCCAAACGGCCCTAAGAGAGGGATGGAAATTAATAAAAGAGTGTTGTTGGTGTTGGTGCAATGATGACTCCTATTCAAACTTAGAAATAGATTCTTAAACAAACTTAATAAGTTCTAAAATAAGCTACTTAAAGCAAGTCCTAGATGTAACAACTTTCTTACTTTTCTCACTCCAATGGTGCATAGTATCATATGAATAGTGATGGGAATTGTGAACCAAATACTAAGAAATTTCTATAAAAACATGATCGGATCTGTTGATCTGACTATAGACACAAGTCTTGTTCATTGCCATCGGCCCCATCTTGATTGAATGATCATATTCCCTCGATCCACAGTGTCGTTTAAGTAGAAGCGTCAAACATTGTAGAACTTAATCATACAAATGACATGCTTGCCCAACATGGGGCAAACTCGGTGTTTGCCCCATGTCACATATGACATGCTTGCCATTTTAGTATTTTTCGTGCAAAAGCATGTGATGTATGTTCATCTGGTGAACTCGAGACCGTTTGGATACATGGAATTTATAAAATCCTAAAAATGTACAATCCAGATTTTAGCTTATAAAATCCAGGTTTTAACTTGTAAAATCTAACATTTTACAATTCTGGAGTATAAAATCCTTGTATTCAAACAGTTGTAGGATTAGAGAGAGAGAGAGAGAGGATCCCACATATTTGGGCAATCTAAACCGGTCATTAGTTGGCCCCTAATGAAGATAGGTTTATGCGCCAAAAATCTTATATTTACGAGAAAAAGCATGCACTCTTCTAAACATGATTTGTGCAAAATTTATTTGCTTTTACAAGGTAAGGATATGATTAATGAACGAGCTTGTATCCCACGTAACATACGTGTATGATGAAGACCTTTGGTTCTGAAGGATTCAGATGACACCGGCATAACCCTTGTCATATGGTCCATCTTACGATCAACATCAACAAAAATAAAAAAATTAGCTTCTTTTGCGAGGTTCTTAAAAACACATGATTTTATTAAGGTTCTAGGGTCATTCAATTGTAGGTAGCGTGACGCCGGGACCAGCTATAGTGGGCTAGACTACTTACAGTGGACCGATCGTTCCTTTGTTCTGTTGTGTTTATGTGTTTGACCAAAATCCTTCGATTCATAGGGAAGCAAAGTTGGTTTTTTAATTTTCTTTTTATATACCTAAGATTGTTTTTAGGAGAACTTGTCACCATATGTAGAAAAATTGATTAAATTTAAATTGCATTAAAATATAGTAGGACCTAAAAGGGGACCAAACAAATAATTTCACACCACAACATCACAAGTGACGTGAGCAATCCCTTGAGTTTAGGGAAATCATCAAAAAGTAATTTTTTCTTTAACACGTGGTGTATTCGCATTGAAGGTCCGGTTTTAGGTCCTACTCTAGGTCTCCATATCATTTTCCTAAAGTATAATATTAATAATATATAGATTTCTTCAATATAGTTTGGGACAAAGGCTTTGTTGAGTTGAGTTAAGAATAATATATAGATTTCTTCAATATAGTTGCTTTTTGTGTAAGGTATTTAATTTAATAGCTATGAAGAAATTTACATTAGTAATAGTTTTAAGGCATTTAATAGTTAAATAGCTATTAAATTTCTTATTTAAGTGAAATTTATATTCATAAGGTTTTAAATAAGATGTCATGCCCAGCCAAGTTTTCCCATTATTTATAGCATATAGATTTATATAAATCAAGAAATAATGTTAAACAACTTTTTAATTAATTTATTATATAAAATATTTGATAATTAACATTATCTTTATGGAGACTAATCTATTTATCTCACTATCTACTCATGTTACTTGTTTCTTAGAAATTTTTAAAAAGACGTAGTGCGTGTTTGGGGTACCGTTTAAAACGCCGTTTGGCGTTTGAAACACCGTTTTGGGGCCAAACGGCCGTTTGGGAGTGTTTGGGTGCGCAGCCACCGTTTGAAACGCCGTTTGAAACGCTGTTTTGAACCCTCAAAATGGCGTTTTGCAAACGGAGGGGGGAGGTCCGTTTGCAAAACGCCGTTTTGAACGGAGTTTTTGGGTGTTGGGTTTTTACATGTTTACCCTCACCAAACCCATTTTTACACCTTTGTTTTTTTGGAAGAGCTTACATTACACCATACAAAATCTCTGATTATGGTTAATTTGGAAGGATATTATCATAAATTGTAAGTCCCTCTAAACAAAATTTGAATTGGGTTTGTTCCGATTATCTTTTTTTCAAGCCTAAAAAAAGTAAGAAATTTTAGAAATATTTTTCCTTCCCTAACTTTTCCACAAAATTCTTGCCATACAAACATGACCGTAGTTCTTTAATTGGATTTTACCACCCAATGAGTTGCAAATTCCAATCAAAGAAGCTTAAAATAGAGAGAAAATGTGTGCTTATAAAAAAAACAAGAGGGTATTAAGAAAGAGAAATAAGAGAAAACTTGTCTGTTTTTTCCTGAATTGAAAATGATTTCCCACCTCCTCTTTAGCATATCCTATACCTTTTGTTTTGTATTTTTTTGGTAATGATGTTTAATTTTAGTAGTGTTTGAATGAGATCCTAATGACCTTTTAATATTGGGCTTAATGAGAGAGTAGTTGAGTTACATTGAGGCCAACCAAACAATGCCCTTTTGGTCATTTTACCACTAAAACTCTGTTTTGTGGCATTTGCAACCAAACACACAATACCTCCGTTTGCCGTTTAATATGCCGTTTTGATCTGGCCAACCAAACATGAAAACGCCGTTTGGCAAAACACCGTTTTGAACCAAAACACCGTTTTGCAAAACGGCGTTTTAAACGCTATTTCAAACGGTACTCCAAACACACCCGTAGTCAAGATTCAAAGGAATCTCCATTTGGGCCCAGACGGGTGTGGCACTTCAGCATAAGTCTCGGGTTTGCTCCCTGGAGACGTGTGATCGAATCCCACCCGGGTTTACCCGATGCGGCTGGTTTACGGGCCCGAACGGGTGTGGCACTTCAGCATAAGTCTCGGGTTTGCTCCCTGGAGACGTGTGATCGAATCCCACCCTGGTTTACCCGATGCGCATGGTTTACATGCTATTGCACGCATCCGTAGGGAATAGTCCTACTTCCAAAGGGGGTGGGGACACCCTACGTCACCAAAATAAAGAAAAGAAATCTCCATAATTGAAATGGCCACGTTACAGGGACGAGGGATCACAACTTGGTTTAAGTATGATTAAGGGCGGCTGAAAGGGACCAACAGCAAAAGAAGATCGAATCAGAATATGCGGACTATATTGACCTTTTTTGTCTCCTGCGGATACCCTTCTCTACATGCTATTAGGTAGGGCAACCCCCTTAAGTATGATTAAGGCCTACAAAAATCCATGGTTTATCTTTTCCTCGTGGATACTTAAGGGCATGTTTGCTTGGCTACCATGACTTCATTTTCATGAAAAAATTGGTGTCTCTAAGTGGAGATGAGGATGAAGTGGCTAAAAATCAACGAATTTATAAGAGGTGGCTGAAACAAAAAACTTTACTAAAAATAGGATGGAATTTTTCCTTATTTTTAGCCCTCATCTCAATCATGCCCTCTCAAATCTCTCTCCTTTCTAACACTGCTCCACTCCTCACTCACCATTTGGAGACATGGATTTTTCATGAAAAAAAATTCCTCATGCTGCCAGACATGGCCTAAATGAAGGGAAGTTAATGGATCCAGTTCAAATATGATCCACCTCGGTGTTCGTCAAGACGCATTACGAATCAGACTGTCCATAGAAGGGTCCTAGGTCCTCTTAGATTCTACACAATAAGGGCCTAGGGTTCAGGAAGAGGAGAGAAGGAAGATAGAAGAAAGGAGAGAGAGAGAGAGGAAAATTCTAATAAAACTAAAAGTGGGAAAATTAATGAAATATTATTTGTAGGTTTAAATAGGGTATTGAATGTTACAAAAATACTTTGTGAATGGCCATAAATGAATGTAAATATATTTTCCTACATGGCACCCTCTGATTCGAATGCTAATGCTAATGCTAATGCTAATGACCAAGCAAAAGGGAATGTATTGAAGAGAATTGAGATGTTGTCAAGATAAAATGATCCACAATAGAAACAGCAGAAATGAGGGCGAAATGTTGAACCCGTAGGAATGAATCGGCCGACAAGCAGGCCGTAGAAAAATATCAGAGATAGAGCCACAATTGAGATAGCAGAAATAAGGGCAAAGATATCGAACCCGTGGGGAACCTGTGGGGAATGAAGCAGCCAACAACAAACTGTAAAAGAACTTTATGAAATCGACTGAAATTTGGGTAGCAATTTGCTTCTTTGGTGATCAAAGAGCAGCGATCAACAACCCAAAAGAAAATTACCATGGATGTAAGCCTCTCAAAGTTGTTGATACATATATGTTATGATGTATAAGAGGAAGTTGCTAGGCAGTCATTGTAGGGGTATGCATTTAAGCTTGTGGGTATGAGTTTTAGAGTTATAGGTGGTAGTTATTGCCTATGTGTTATGTAATAGGGTTAGTGGGTAGGGATGTGACACTACTTTTATTCTTGTATTTAATTTTTTTTATTTCAATAAAATGAGAGAAGAAGAGAAAATTGACCGCACAAAGGAAACTTTATTCTAGAGAGTCATGGTTCCTCTCAATTTGAGCCATTAGGAGGTTCGGTTGCCTCAAATCAACCCTTGTCTCCCTCTTTTCTATCTCATGTCTTGTTTATTTGTGTTACTCCCGATTAGGCACGTAACAGTTGCTCTGATACCATGGCAAATGGAAAACTCCAGCAAGTCTTATATCGCCAATTACACCACATATCTGGCCGTTAGAACATAGAGCCGTTTCAACATTCTAAACCCCTTGATTAGAGTGATAAGAATAAAAGAATGACAATGTTTGAAATTGATATTCAGTTTCTATAGATGGCATGGACATAGGCTTGGCAAGATCCGAATTACTTCCAAATCCGAGAGGATACTTCTACATGTTGCAATATTATCTGAATTTTTTTATGGGAGACCCGAGATTCATAAACTCGACCCCACTGACTAGATTATCCCAGGTGAGGATAATACTAATTTCAAAAGATCGTGGAAAACAATAAATCTCCACACTAAAAAACTCCAAATTCGGGTCATCATGTGCATAAATTTCAGAAGAAAACTCCTTTTTCAAATCACAACCAAGGTCACGACAATGAAAACAATTATATCAATCTACTGAATACTAATTTGTCATGTTCTTTGAGAGAGATCAAAAGAAAGTCATAGCACACCTTATAACACTCGGTTTTCGTTTTTTTGTCCTTTAAACTCTACCATACCTGAAATCCGGTAAGGTTTTTCAACATAAAATTTAACTCAACCCATGACCCATGATTTCTAAACCCAACCAAGGTAATTATTGAGTCAGTAAAAGCCTACCCAAGCTGCAACCTTACCAAAACTGATAGAATCCGCTATTGATTACTGTGGGTCCTTGTAATCCCTGCCAATGGAAAAGATGAAAAAGTCATATCTATCTAAGGAGATAAATCCAAACCACTTTCTTCAATGTATACAATGAGCACTACCCTACTGCAGGGAGGCGTAGGTAATCCGGACCTCGACAGAAGAAATCAGTCTTACACTGTCATTTTCATAGACCTAACTTAGTCTAATCAGGGAATCCTGTCCATTCGATCTGCAGAGTTGCCAATATATAATACTAAGGAAAAATCAAGCACTAGAACAGTTTCAGATTCGCTTCCTCCAATGAAATGTATGTGGTATTTATATAGTACAGCATCTACGCGATAAGGCTCCACCAACCCAAAGCCTAAAAATAACTAAAAAGACGGAGAATGATTTTTCTAACCCTTTTGTTTGTCTTTTCTAGAATGTAATGAAATTTTCATTTCCAATAACGGGTGGAAAAGACAAATAGAATAGGGTGAAAATGCTGGAAAGGAGGTGGAAATATCATTTCTTTAACGAGACAATTGCCAAAGATCGATAGTGCGTTGCTCGTGTGTAACTATTATATATTTCGAGTAAATCCCCAACGGCTAGAACGTTGTTGAAGTCACATATTTAAAATCATCTATTCATTGAATATATTTCGAAATTGCCCTTAACTGTGACCCACTTTGCTCTCCTTTCCCAAAATCCTGAGAACGAATGAGAGGCCAGCTAGTGGCAGCTAATGATTAGTACAGCACTTCACTTTTTATTTCAAAAATCACTATTCCATAAAAATTGTATTATAAGTCCCACTGCATGGAGACTTTTTTTGAAAATGATCTCAATGAGTGGAGACGGTGGTTGAATTTCAGATCCCGAACTTATGGTGCCAAACAATTAAAAAAAATAAAAGACTTGTTTGCCCTCAAATGCACACAAATCATAGAAAAAATGTCATCTTCATCTTTAATTTTTTCTAGTTTTTCTTCTCTACTATTGCCGACAACCACGGCTACAACTCGAAAGAGGAAGAAGAAGAAAAATCAAATAAAAAGAAAGAGGTGAAAGAAGAAGGAAAAAGCACTCACTAGAAAAAATTGACAAAAAAATTAACAGCATTAGAAAAGGTAGAAGGCGCCAAAAATGAAAAAAGAAGAGAAAGAAGGGAAAAAAGATGAATCGATGTAGAAAAAATGGAAGACCCTAGAAAAATGAACAAAAATAAAAAAGAAGGAAATAAAAGAATAGCTGGAAAAAATGCAATGAGCCAATGAAATGAAGAAGACGAAGAAAAAAGAAGAATTGACTTCGGAAAAAATAGAAGTTGTCGAAGAAAATGGAAAGGAAACAGAAAAATGAAAAGGAAAACTTGGGGTCATTCCCAGTGCCCATTCTAAGCGCTTGGGAACGACCCAAGCTTTCCTAGACTACCCCAAGTTTAACTAATATGAGCCCATGTTTTCCTAGATGCCCCCAAATATGAAAATTACCATAAAAGGAAGTCACATTTGCCTAACCTACTAAATAAACCCTCATAGGGCAGCATTTTTGCCTCTTTTATATAATCAGGTTGATTTGTTGATGGAAGCAATAACTATAAATCTGGCAAGTCTATCCCGGGCCTTCCCAAGAAAGTCCAAATTGTTGATTCTTTGTAGTCTTCATGACCAGATGGGTTGTTTCATGATGATTTGCAAGATCAACGGTCTTGATTTCACATAGTTCCCACTTATGATTCATGAAACCTTAAAAAATTATTATTGATAAATATGACTTTTTTTGTAGTCTTTCTTTTAAAATTTTCGAAATTAAAAAATTATATGTATTTTTATCTCCAAGGAAGCTGTGGATGATTACAGCAGTAGGCCATCGATGACATGTGATTGGGGACTGTTAACATGATAGACCATTAAGAAGCCACGCACATGGTTGTGGTCCTTAATAAAGGGCTACAAAAATCAGCAGTTTAATTGATCAAAGGGATATAATCATTCAATCAAGGAGGGACTACAATAATGTGCTCGATGATTAGATCAATGGGCCCGGTCATGTCCATGTGATACAGAGAGAGCGAAGAAAGAAATTGATCATTACGGATTTGCTAGGCAATTTCGTCAAAAGCCATTTTGCGGCTCACTTTTTCAGGAGAGAAACATCACGTAGCAGTTGATTTTGTCTTATTCATTTAATTCATCAAAGGTGTTCTCTCCTTAAAAAGTGAGCCAGGAAATGGCTTTACGCGAAATTGCCTAGCATATCCATGATAATTATTCCCTAACAGTAATCATTTTTACAGTATTTTAAAAAGGGAAATGTTATCAGCACTACTGTATTTTGATGAGGGCACTCCTCACTTTATTCAAAATACAGCATGGCCCACACCATAGGATCATCCAAACCGTCCATTAGATGGGCCACAGACTAAATAGGTCATGCCCCAAAATTCATTTCCATAGGTTGATCCTAACCCTCCGACCTGAATGTTAGAGGGTTGATCTTAACCCTCTATAGATTGGAGTGTTAGGATCAAGCTATGGAAATAATTTTGGGGCATGACCTATTTAGGCTGTGGCCCGTCTAATGGACGGTTTGGATCGTCCTATGGTGCGGGTCATACCGTACTTTGAATAAAGTGAGGAGTGCCCTCATCAAAATACTGTAGTGCTGATAACATTTTCCTTTAAAAATATTTACTGATGGAAAGTTTAGCGGTGAATCTATGACTTTGTTAGTTAGAGAATTGCTAGCATCCATTGCAAAAGGCATTTCGCGGCTGGTCTGTCGCATGTCAGACCAGCCACCTCATGAATGGAGACAAAAGCTCTGAGGTGGGTGGTCTGCCATCCGACAGACCAGCTGTGAAATGCCTTATGCGATGGACCCTAGCAAATCCCTATTAATTAATGTATAATAATTTTATGAATCACATGGGGCCGACAAAAATTCAAACTTACAGAAATCATTCGCATAAATCTTTGACTAGGACAAAAATTATTTGAGAAGACCAATCTTTCTTATATGTTGACCAATATTTTTATTTATCAAACCATTTTCCAGCAATTAACTGACAGTTTGTCAACAAATAGTCCTATTAAGTACTTGTCATGGGCCATGCGGATATGACCAAAAAATTGGCATATGAACAAGAATTTGATTGTTGGGGGAGAAAAATATAGCTAATTTATATAGGGGGAGTGATAAATCGACTCCCAAATATGATAAATCAACTCCCCATGTGTCTTTCTCTCCACCGGGTTAGAGAGGGATAGAGGAGAGGGATAGAGGAAGGGAGTCGATTTATCATTTTGGGGGGTCGATTTATCACTGCCTTTTATATAGATCCGCTAAACTAATAAATAAAAAATCGGGGGTAAATTAGTGAACCTGTCATTGCCAAAGGTTACCAATAATCATTGGAAACGTGTTTTGTCATTATATTGACTGGAAAAGCATATGAAGACACTTGTTTTAAGATTGTCCCAAATGCTAAGGCTCTTGATGCCGTATGTATAGGGGTGCAATTTAGGCAAGTTTGGCTTAGGTTGAGGCCAACCCTAACCCAACCTGTAAAAGCATTACTCAACCCTAATGAGACCCAGTCGAAAATCATGTTGAGGAGTGATGATGCCAAAATCCGGGTCTGGGTGTCGGACGAGCGCTATCGGCAAAACCAGCAGCTTAAGTTGGTAGAGCTCCTATTCATAGGTGCTTACGCTTATAGAAAACAACGTTAGAAGGGCCCCGGAGTGGGGACTCGGGGGCACCCTTCGACGCTCAAGTCAGGTATCGGTATCACATATATCTAAGCTAGACTAATAGAGATAAACATGCTTATGAGGGAAGAAGAACGTCCCCTTACCATTGAGCAAGGGGGTGCCTTTTATAGGCTTAGAGTTCTTACACCATGTTTTGGTGTATAAGCCATGTGTCCTTGTGCATGACAAGTTTTTTAGCATGTTTGCCACTTGTCGTAGTGCTTGCCATGCATTAGCATGTATGCCATGTGTCTAAAGTAAAAGGGAAATTTATTTAGTTTTCCCCCAACACTTGTCTTTATACTTTTCTTGATCATAATTAGATTCCTTTGGTATAAGAGTGACACGTGCCAGGCTCTAACGGTCCTACCGTATTTTCTCCCTATCATAATACCCCCCTACTCCTTTGTTCCATTAAATGACCAAGGGAGTAAGTTCCTTTGTCCGGTCAAAGAATTTAGTGACGAGGGTATTAATGGGAATCTGGGAAGGCGAAGGGGCGTGCTGCTACATTCGACAGTTCTTTCTCGAGGGGCCTTTTCGATCTAAGTGGAATAACCGTAGGGTGACCGGACCCTTGTCCTGAGGTCCGAGCCTTTTTTGCTCGACCGGGCTCTTTTTCCATCTAAGTGGAATGGTAGTAGTAAGGTCGGACCCTTTTGCTGGGTTCCGAGCCTTTTCCACCATACTTGGTATTTTCCATCTGGCGGAATTGTAGTAGTGATGTCGGACCCTTGTGCTGGGTTTGTAATAACTCTTCGAAGTCTCTTTCTTTTTCCTCCTCTTTTTTTTGTTGTTGTTGTGAGGACCTGGAAAGGAAGGCTCGCTTGCTTCCTGCATATTTTATGTGACACTGTATCGGGTGGTTGAGCCCTTTTGCAGGTTTTTCCTGATGGAATGTTGTTAATTTCTAATTTTGTCGGCAAGAATACCTCTATTGCGCCCTCGCGGGGCGTCACTTCAGGGTATCTTGTTTGTGGAAGGGTCATCTTCCTTTCAAGTGATCAGCTCGGAGTTGATGGGCCCTGCCTGCCCTTTTAAAAAGGACAGGTCTTTTTTCATTGGGAGCGTTTTAGGGTATTCTTGGGGGGATCAACCGAGATGTTACCTCTGTCCCACTCCCTGTTTTCTTTCGGTCCCTTCCTTTTTATTAATAAAACTTTCGGCGGTTGTCCATGTTCCAGCTTCGAGGGACTGGGGTTCCATTGATGTCGTGCCTCGGTATCTCCAACCATATAAGGTGGGATCCGGGTTCAGTTGATGTTGTGCCTCGGTATCTCCGACCGCATAAGGTGGGATCCGGGTTCCGTTGATGTCGTGCCTCAATATCTCCAACCATATAAGGTGGGATTCGAGTTCAATTGATGTCGGGCCTAGGTATCTCCGACCGCATAAGGTGGGATCCGGGTTCCGTTGATGTCGTGCCTCGGTATCTCCAACCGCATAAGGTGGGATCCGGGTTCCGTTGACGTCGTGCCTCGGTATCTCCAACCATATAAGGTGGGATCCAGGCTCTGTTGATGTCGTGCCTCGGTATCTCCGACCGCATAAGGTGAGATCTGGGCTCCGTTGATGTCGTGCCCTAGTATCTCCGACCGTATAAGGTGGGATCTGGGTTCTGTTGATGTCGTGCCTCGGTATCTCCAACCGCATAAGGTGGTGTAAGCCCAAAGGTCTACTCTCCTATCTTGTTTTGATGATTCTAAACATAATTGATTATGTTCTTGAATACTAATCAATTTGCCTTGAAAAGTTGTGACAAGGTAATGAATCATCACATCACTTGGTCATGCTTGAAGATGTACCACACAAGAGTCAAAGGAGGTAGAGACCACATGAGACAACTCACCTTGAAAGAACAATCAATGTGGAGCTCACCTCAACACACTCAAGCAATGCAATCACACCATAGAAGATCTATGAAGACCAAGACCAAAGAGGAGCGTAACCATATTTAGACTTGTTGTACATCCTCTCTCTTTGATTTCTAAGTCAAGGCAAAATCTTTCAAATGTATTTTTCAAAACTAACCACACTACCCGTATTAAAATTAATTGGTTTAGTGAATGGTTATGTGGTGGACCAGCATATTGGGACCCTCATAACATTCCAAATTATCATAAGATTTGAGTTCCAAAAGCCCAAAGTCAAATAGCAACAAAAACAAAAAAGTCTGCTGATTTTAGGCTTCTCGGAACTCCGAGAGTTCCCTCGGAATTCCGAGAAAGTGTCCAGGGAGTATATTTCATACTCTGAACAATTTCTCGGAACTCCGAGAAATGGTCCAGTAGTATTTTTCAACTTCTGGCCATTCTCTCGGAACTCCGAGAATTTCTCTCGGAGCTCCGAGAACGTCGCGACAGCACAAAAAAGAGCCGTTGGGTTTAAAATTAAAAATTGATTTTTAGTGTCTTTTGATACTCACACCCCCAAACGGTCATATCTTCTCAAAGGGCTATAAATACTCATTCAAGAGGATTATCTTCCTCTCTTGAACAATTTGAACAACATCCTTAAGCATTCAAAGAACTTGCAAATCCCTTTTAGCTTGAGACTTTGTTTTTCTTCTCCACCAAACTTGCCTTGCACTTGCAAATCATTAGAGTTTGGATTTAGGGCTTTCATTTGCAACCTATTGTGGAGAGCACTCAAGGGGACTTCATTCTGCATCAAGCTTTCAAGAGAAGCCAAGCAATCTTCATCTTCTATTCATTGTAAAGGTGGCTAGGGCATCCTATGTTTAATACCCTAAGGAGTAACGCTTAGAACTGCGAAGAAGGAGAGTCGGTGTAAAGGTGTCAAGGGCATCCTCATTTAATACCCCTTGGGAGTGTAATCGCCTCGCAGCCGGGCATCGTGGAGGTCTCACATACTAGAAATCCTTGAGGACGATCTCAAGAAGAGTAGA
This sequence comes from Tasmannia lanceolata, assembly GCF_043159265.1. NCBI lineage: Eukaryota > Viridiplantae > Streptophyta > Magnoliopsida > Canellales > Winteraceae > Tasmannia > Tasmannia lanceolata. The sequence goes on along the minus strand of NW_027518688.1, from coordinate 7,909,444 downwards.
GTAGGGCTTTGCCCGAACCACTATACATCGGTGTGTTCCTTCCTTGTCTTGCACTTTCATTTTTGTTTGGTTTGGCATTTCCTTTTGATTTGATATTATTTGAACTAACCAAAATCTAATCAAGAGAAGAAAAAATCAAATTAGGTTTAATACTTGAATTTAAAATGGTATAAATTTTTTATAAAACCAATTCACCCCCTCTTGGTTCTATAGACCCTTATTTCAGTTGGTATCAGAGCCTTGTCTCTACTTTGTTTAAAACCCTAACCCGTGTAGAGAAAAGATTCTGAAAATGGCAAACTACCCTCAAAACCATGAAGGATACTCAAACACTAGGCCACCTTATTTTGATGGAACAAATTATGGATTTTGAAAAACCAAAATAAAAATCTTTTTAACCCAAGATTATCAAATGTGGAGAGCCATTAATAATGGATATACCTTGCTCACTAGAAATCTAAATGAATGGACTGAAGCCGAACAACAAGCCTCAAACTACAATGCCAAAGCCATGAATTCATAAATTTGTGCTTTGTCACCCGGGGAATTCAATTGAGTTTCAAACTTGAACTCGGCTAAGAAAATTTGGGACACCTTAGAAGTTACCCATGAGGGAACTAACCAAGTTAAGGAATTTAAAATGAATCATCTATTTAGGCAATTTGAACTTTTTCAAATGACACCCGATGAAACCATTGCCGACATGTACACTAGATTCACTAACCTAGTAGATGGACTAAGGGGACTTGGAAAATAATTTTCAAATAGAGATTTAGTGACCAAAATCCTTAGATCCCTACCTTTATCATGGGAATCCAAAACCTCTGCAATTATCGAAGCCAAGGACATGAACACATTAAACCTAGATGAACTAATAGGGTCCTTGATAACCCATGAGATGATTTTCAAAACAAAAGCACCCGAAATTGAAAATAAAATTGAAAAAGGAAAAGATGTTGCTTTTGCTTGCAATATAGGTGATGATAAAGAGGCAAAGGGAGACATGAAAGATGAGGTAGCCCTCCTAACAAGAAGGATCAAGTTCTTGCAAAGGAATATGGGAGGCATGAGAAATAGAAGGGCCAATCCTCCATTCAAGAAGAAAGAATAGCTCGGTGACGGATCATCTCAACCTTGATGCTACGGATGCAAGAAACTTGGACACATTTGCCCGGATTGTCCACTCAACAATGAGCCTACTCCAAACAATCGTTTAAAGAGAAGAGAAGGCAAGAAATGAATGACCGCCACATGGGATGAGGACAATGAAAGTGAAGGTGAACTGAATGATGGAGAAGATTGCTTGATAGCAAAAAATGTATGCTTCATGGCTTCAACAAATGACAATCAAAAGGTAAGTACTTCAAATGATGTTATTATTTTAAAAGAAGTTCTTGATTCCTTGCAAAGTGCACATGATGAACTTGAAATTGAACTTGATAAAAATGCATCTCTTGAAAATTCTCTTTATAGCATAACAAAAGAATTTGGTTGGTTAAAGAAAGATAATGAGTTTTTAGATGATGAAAATGAAAAATATAAAGTTAAAATTCATGATTTAAATGCTACCATCAAGATTTTAAATGAAAATCAACAAGAACTATCTATTGAAAACAACAAACTAAAGCATGAAAATAATAAACTATCTCATGAGTATGATGAATTAAAGAAACTTTTTGAAAGATTTGAAAATGGTTTACTAAAATTGGATAGGCTTGTTAATATTCAAAGATTGTCACATGATAAGAGTGGACTTGGACATAAATGGGATACTACGATGTCAAACTAGAAGAACAAATTTATGAAGGCTTCTTCTAGTGGTACTAAAACTTATTTTTATTGTGGTCTAGAAGGACATTATAAGGTTGGTTGCATGTATGCTAAACAAGATAAAATCAAATTGAATGCTAAAGTAAAAATAAATGAGCTTTGCAAGATTAGGAAGATTTGGGTTCCTAAGGGATCTCACTTGCCTATTCATATGTAGGTATGCCTTAAAAGCCATAACAAGAAGAACACATGGTACCTTGATAGTGGATGCTCTAGACACATGACTGGAGACCTCACTCAATTTGCATCCCTATCACTCAAGGATGGTGGAGATCTTACCTTTGGAGATGATAAGAAAGGAAAAGTTAAAGGAGAAGGCACCATAAGTAACTCTACATCTCCCATACATGATGTACTTTATGTTGATGGCTTATCTCATAATCTTATTAGCATTAGTCAATTGTGTGACAATGGTTTTGAAGTAGTCTTCAACCCCGACAAATGCATTGTTAAGAATAAGATAGATGGAAAAGTGCAATTCATAGGTTCTAGAGACAATAACATTTACACTATTGGGCTAGATGATCTTAGACTCCAAAATGTAACTTGTCTTAATGCCATTAGTGAAGATTCTTGGTTATGGCATAGGAGGTTGGGTCATGCCGGAATGGATCTGATTTCAACCCTCTCCTCAAAAGACATTGTTAGAGGGTTGCCTAAGTTAAATACACCAAAGATCACATTTATAGAACTTGTCAATTAGGCAAACAATTGAAGAACTCATTTGCCCCTAAAAATATAATCGCAACCACTTACCCCTTGCAACTACTTCATATGGATCTTTTTGGACAATGAAGACAAGTAGCCTAGGCGGAAAGAGGTACGTGTTTGTTGTTGTGGATGACTACTCACGATTTACATGGGTCATATTTTTAGCATATAAAGATGAAACCTATGAAAATTTTCTTAAGTTGTGTAATCGAGTCCAAAATGAGAAAGGTATTGCCATATCTTACATTAGGAGTGACCATGGAACGGAATTTGAAAATATACACTTTGACACTTATTGTAATGAACATGGCATCAAACACAACTTTTCGGCACCTAGGACACCTCAACAAAATGGGATTGTAGAAAGAAAGAACCGAACCCTCCAAGAAATGGCTAGAACCATGTTAAATGAGAATGATCTCCCTAGATACTTTTGGACGGAGGCGGTTAGCACCGCTTGCTATATCATAAATAGGGTGTATATGAGGCCAATTTCTAAGAAAACACCTTATGAGCTTTGAAAAAACTTGAAACCAAATATATGCTACTTTAGAGTGTTTGGTTGTAGATGCTACATCTTGAATATCAAAGATAACTTACATAAATTTGATAAGAAGTCGGATGATGGCATAGTCGTAGGGTATTCTACACATAGCAAGGCATATAGAGTATTTAATAGAAGAACCCTAGTTGTAGAAGAATTCATGCATGTTACATTTGATGAGAGAGAGCCAACACCTCAAGAAATGCCACATGATGAGGATGAACCTATTGAACACCTCTTACCTAAGACAAATGCTCCTCCCCATGCATCTACAAATAATACATTACCTAGTGAGGAAGTTGAGAGTGTAGTGTGGACCCCGACCCGGGAGAGGCGAGGGGACGAGCCCCACACGAGTCCCAGGATCATCCACGTGAATGGAGAGCTCTACCGAGGAACTCTCGAAAGAAGTGCCCCTCACAGTATGAGTGGCGATAAAATGTGAGATACCTCTCGATTCGGGGACTAGCCCAGATTCGAGGCGTACCTTAAACAAAGAAGAGTCGTCATCCAAGGAAGTGGGCCCTGGATCCCATACTATGCTCTGTTGCAATGGATAACCAAAGATATAAAAGAAGGTTCGTGCCTGGTTACGAATTTGGAAGGTCCGAAGAGCACCTCGTCCGCCCAAGTGCAAGCACCTGGTCTCTTATGCCATTTATTATTGATTTTGAAGAGTTTTGGGCGAAAGTCATGTGAAATGAGAACATATATCTCCGAGAAGACGTCTATCTAATCATGCATGTCTCGGAGATGATTAATAAGCACACAAAAGAAAATAAAATGAGTGCCGCCTAAGAATAGCTAGGTTATGAGTGTCATACCTAATTGGTGTCTAAATTCTGGTGTGCAAACACATGCATGCTACAGCTAAAGGTATAGGATCTGTACATGAAAGTAAGAAAACACAGCAAAACATACAACACAAATCAACTCTATACATGACTGGACAAGATGAATCCTAAAACTCTAATGCAGGACTTGACTCGGACCAAGATGGCCGTCCATCCCAGCTCCTCTACGTATCCCGGCCTCGGGAAGAATCAGAGTCGACGTAGTTCGATGACCTATTCTAACTACGATGCATAACCATCTAGAACCGCTATCCTAGACTCGATCCACTAGACTCGACTGATTTTTAAAGCTTTTTGTACAATTGCTTAAGTTCATGTGAATTGTAATTTTTAGGACTCTCTATATGCCCTAACTAATGCAAGTTGATTAGCCTTATGTTAATGCAGGTGGGCCCTACATTCTTTGTGTAACTAGGCTGTGCATCCTAAAGAAAACCACGGGCTAACTATATGCTTCCTAGTCTAGCCATCAGTTCGACTAAATGTATAACCGATCGACTCGAGGCCTCCTAACTCTAGGGACACTCACACGACAGGATACACCATATCAATACCAATCAAGACAGCCTCCTAACTCTAAAACAACCCAAACAGCTAGGACAGACTCCTAACTCTAGGGGAAGATCTTTTTGAACAGGTTTTGAAGAATTTTTGTATTTTTGAAATGTTTGAAATGTTTATTTTTAAAGGTTTGGCTGGACTTGGGATATGAATCCCAAGCTGCACCACGTACCCTATGGAAAGGGATCAGGCCAACGTAGTTCTGAAACAGACTTTCCTAACTACTCATAATGACTGAAGACTTTGAGATTTTTGGTTTTTAAGATGTTTTTCAAATATTTTTGAAAATTTTGAATATTTTTTGAGTTTTTGACACAAGAGGACAGCATCCTATCATCATAAGGGTAGGACAGACTCTTGATATCCCGCAAAAGTTGGACATCATCCTATGCTTTGGGTTGGACATCATTCTATACCTTGCAGAAGTGGATAAAAAATCACATGATCTGATGAGAGGTTGGACAGAATCCTAGCCCTTATGATGATAGGATTGACTCCTGAAACTGAAAGACTGACTCTCTAGCTAAGAACAGACTCCTATGTTAGTGACTCTGAGAAGGGCTCTAATGAGACATGACATGTCTCCTAAAACAAAAGGATAAGTAGGGCCAATGAGACAAAGCATGTCTCCAAAAGGTTTGAATTTTCCTACATGAGACATAGCCTGTCTCCTCCAAAATTGTGTGACTTTCTACTGAGACATGCTTGTCTCCCTAAAGATGTGACTTTCTATGAGACAAAGCATGTCTCTCTAAAAGGTGTGACCTTTTTACACAAGACATAGCTTGGCTCCTAAAAGGGTTTGATTTTTCTGTTGAGACACAGCCTGTCTCTCTAAAAGGTTGGCTCCAGCTAGCGCCATCATTGCCTTTGCAATGACAGAGGGGGTCTCATATCTAGGAGACACATATCTAAAAGACTAGGCAAGTCTTTTAAATAAAAAAGGGGAGTGCTACTTGGACTGAGCAAATCCCCTAAGAATGGGCTTGGGCTAACGCCTTCATCGCCCTTTCATAATGAGAAAGAGCAAGGGTTCAAAGGGTGTCTAAAAAGCTAAGAAACTTCTATCTAAAGAAGAAGAAAGAAAACAGGGGGTACTACCATGACAAGGTATGTCCCTCTAAATATGGGCTTGGGCTAGCGCCTTCATCGCCCTTCATAGCAAAATCTTATTCTGCCATTAATATCCAAAAAAAACCTAAATAAAACATTATAATGATTAAAAATAAATAAATATCTATTTTAGACCAGTTTAATCTTTATACTTCATTCAATCTGAAAAGATATGCACTCACAATAATATCACTTTACAAAAAGAGTCATAAAATTTCATCTATATTCTAAATATTCCAAATGTCAATAATCATCATAAGAAGCAAATCATGTGAGAATAGTCATGCTTCGAAATAATTCCCAATAGGTTACCCTGAGCTGACTCTGTCATATCTCTAATGAATGATAAACAGCTTTTCCAAACCCAAAATATCATAACCTTTCATTTATTTTGGCGTAAGTTAGAATATTAAAACCTCGTACTTAAAAGTATTAAAACATGTTTTAACAAGTGAATGACAACAGTTGAGTCTTAGAACATAAAACCTTTCAAATAACATGCACATTAGTAAGAACTGTGTATTCTAGCTTGAGGTAACTAGGCAACACATATGTAAATATATTACAGATTGAATGAAAACAGACCACATAAAAAATATTATGGCAAGTTGCTAATTTATACTCGCTTATGTACACCACAAACAAGGCCACAAAAAAAATGAAACTGAACCTGTTTATAATGAAGCATTGGTTCACTTGATTATCATATAATAACATATACCTACCATTCAAAGATATACACTAACATATCGATACCTTAAACACGCACTACACATAGTTTAGTTAGGGTGAGAAAAACTTTTTACCAAAGGTAAACCTGTAGTGCCAAAGGTGAAGTGGGAAAATGACTTTGGGCAATTACTACAACATGATTGTACTCTCATCATTAATTGATCAACTTGACTATGAAAGAACACATCTTCCAGGGAAAATATGTTTAATCTAATTATCCCAGGGAACCTTCAATGCAAACCACTCAAAATTACGGTGTTGACAGGCTCTTGCATTTTAAAAAGAAATTGCCCAGGCTCTGTCAAGGAGGAGCAGTCACAATACACTTCAAAAGCTTGTGAACCTCATGACCTAACTATTGTCAACTCAAATCTAAAAGAGCTGTAAGGAAAGAGATAGAGCGTTGTAATTAAGACCTCAGTCAATGGACAATTGCACTAAAAAAAATCAAATATCGGTATCTTCCCTCTAATTCTTCATTTCTTATCTGACATCTCTAAATTTCTCACCCAAACAGCGACCAGACATTACTAAACGTATAATAACCAATTATACAATGAACACATGCAAGTTTTGGATAACATATGATCTTATACAATCAAGTAATCTCTGAGAAATTCACAACGAGAACTCTCAACAACATACCATCAGGCAAAAACTTATAGGGAGAATACAGATCTCGAAATAAATTCCACATAAATATCATAATCATGCGTCATTGAATGAATTTTTCAAAAGAAATTTCCACATATCATGCGAAACTACTATCGATTATCAATACACTATGGAAAAAAAACTGCCTTGTATCAAAATTATATACTATCACATAAATTTCTAAAGTAAAATTATCACCCTCTATAAAAATTTATCAACCTCATAACATTACTATAAATGCCTAAAAAAATCATCTTGAATTATACAGGATTATTACCGATGCAAACATTAAAACAAAATTATTGGAAATAATCAAGATCGAATAAATTACCTTATCTTTTAGCTTCCTTTTTTCTACTGTAAGAGAGAAAATGCTCAAATCTTAATCAAAATGACTAAAACCTTTTAAAGAAAGCAGCATATCTTCATCGAGGAAGCTCAAATCTGAAATTTGAGATATTAAACCACGGCTCTGTGCTCGAATCTAAGGCTTAGATCTGAAATTTTAGAGCTCAACCTTGAGTTCTAGGTTAAGATTTGCAGGATATTTATCAAGAGGAACGAAAATCCTTAGGGTTTCTAAAGAGGGGAAACTCAGATCTGATGATATTTCGAAGAAAAGAAAAAAAATGATATTGCCAAGAAAGAGAAGAAGAAACTAGCATGAAATGTTGGCTGGCCGGAGCTCCGGTAAGGCTATTGGAGAAGATGATCGGAGAAAGTGAGAAAAGGGTTTGGGTTTTTGTGAGATCTGTTTTCTCTTAAACTCTCATTTTCTCTCACTCTCTCTCTAAAATGAGAAAAGAAATTTTTTTTTTTTAAATGATCTTAAATCGGTATTTATAGAAAATTTTGGGAGTTGATAATGGCACTCCAAATTTGATGGGCGCGCGGTTGCGCGAAAAGTTGATGGGTGCACCACAGATTCATGTCCTATTTGATTTCGGATTTATAGCTCTCGGGATATTTCACCTCCCTTTTCTGCTTACACTGCGCACACTCTCCCGACTCATTCGCTAGGCAAACGTGCACGGATTGCGATGAAATTTTACAGGGACCTTGCTGGGACCCTAACCAAGCTTAGGGTAGAATTTGGGGTTCCAATTCATTCATTTGATGGGGTTTTGCTCAAACAAGAGATTTTTAGGGCACGGTCAAAATGGGGTGTCTACAGATGCCCCTCTTTGGCAGAGCGTGCTTGTCACGCGAATGTCAAAGCTGAACAGACAACACATTTTGGTCGACCCGAGATTTCGGGTGAAACAAATGGGTATAGTGAAAGCGGTTCCAAGAAAAGGGTTATGGATGGCGCTATTCTAGCGTCCGATTGAAAAACTTTGGAGGGACATTGCTATGCCATCCCTTGCAAAAGGTATCGACAGGATCGATTGGCTGCGAATGAGCTGGAAATATTGAAAGCAATGATTTAGCTGCGAGCAAGCTTTGAAATTGAAGAGAAATAGGCTGATTGCGAGCAAGTTAAGGTTGAAAGGTTAATTTGGCTGTGAGTGAGCCGAGAAGGATACTGGTTTGGTGGTGATTGAACCAGAAGACGGGGAATTGACTTGACTGCGAAAGAGTTAAAGAATCAGGGATATTATCTTGGTTACGAATGAACCAGAAGATCGGATAATGGACCTGACTACGAATGAGTCGGAAGGTCAAAAATTTGCTTAGTTGCAAACGAACCGAAAAGCAAAGGGGTGACTTGACTGCGAGGGAGCCAGAGTCAAGGATATTGGCCTAGTTGCGAATGAACTATAAGACCATAATAATGACTTGGTTGGAATGAACCAGAAAGTTAGGAATTAGATTTTAGCTCTGAATGAGTTAAGAATTGGAAGATTGACTCGACTGCGAGTGAGTCAGAGTCGGGGAGATTAGCTTGATTGCGAATGAATCAAGAAATCAGCGAGAAACTTGGCAGCGAATGAGCCGAAGAATCTAAGATTTTGACCCGGTTGCGAATGAACCAAAAGGCCGGAATGATGACTTAGTTGCGAACGAACCGAAGTCAAAGAGATTAACTTGACTGCGAATGAGTCAAGAAATTAGAAAATAGGCCCGACTGCGAATGAGTCGGAAGCCTAAGATTTTGGTTTGGTTGCGAATGAACCAAAAAGGTAATAACCTGACAAAATCAGAAGTTAAAGAATTTGCTCGGTTACAGATTAACTGAAAAGCTTGACTGCGAAAGAGTCCAAAGCTCAGAGATCAACTCGGTTGCGAATGAACCAAAAATGTAATAGCCTGACAGAATCAGAAGTTGAAGGATTAACTCGGTCACAAATTAACCAAAAAATTTGACTGTGAAAGTCAAAAAGCTCAAAGATTGACTAGGTTGCGAATGAACCAGAAAGGTTGAAACGATGACTTGGTTGCGAACGAACCAAAAAAAAAATGTAATAGCCTAACAGAATCAGAAGTTGAAGGATTAACTCGGTTACAGATTAACCGAAGGGTCGCGAACACTAGCTTGATTGCGAATGAGTCAAAAGCTCAAAGGATTGACCTGGTTGCGAATGAACCAAAAAGTCGAGGATATGAGCGAGACCTCGAATGAGTCAAAGGCTCCAAGGATTGACTTGGTTGCGAATGAACCGAAGAGTCGGGGATACGAGCTAGACTGCGAACGAGTCAAAGGCTTAAAGGATCGACTCGGTTGCAAATGAACCAATAGTCGAGGATATGAGCGAGACTGCAAATGAGTCAAAGGCTCAAAGGATTGTCCTGGTTGTGAATGAACCGAAAAGTCGAGGATACCTTGATCAAGCCGAAGTCTACATGAGAGAGTACAGGAATCAAAGGTATGATGAGCCTGTGAAAAGGCTTTCACCAAAATAACAGTTAGATGGACCTGTGGAAAGGCTGTTCTCCATACTAACTGTTAGGAGGTACAAACAATAATTTTACTTCTAGATGCGAAAATTTTGATCGATTCCACTGAGAGATTGATTGTCTCTTGCCGAGAACTATTGTGAGTGTGAGTTCTTTGCTGAGAACCGAACTCAGATAACCTGTTAGATTTTGGGTATCTCTCTTCTCTCTTTGTTTTTACCAAGAGAACTGCATTCTGCTGGAGATTGAAGGCTGGGGAGCAAATTCTAGACTCCACTGGGGAAACTAATTTTCTTGGGAAATTGACTCTTCAGGAGAATGGACTCATCTGAGGGGTTTAGAAGTTTGGTTCGAGACATACTCGTACATCTCTTATCTCAACTTACTGAAGACATTGACACTTATTGCCTTTTGTGTGCTTGATATCTTTTATGACGCAAGTCATAAAAGATGCCCCTAGTGTGTTGTGATTCCATGACAAGAGTCTTAAGGAAGCGGAACCAGGATAGGTAAGGGAAATTTGAATTTGTATGGGTTCTTTCTTTGAAATAGGAAGAACAATCTCTACAATGGCTGGGTTTGAGAATTTCTTCTGTCGTTGCTCACTGTTTGAAGCCTTGATGTCTCTGGCAGGTCTGAACAAGATGTCTCTTGCCTCTCTTTGATTCCTAAACCAGGATTTTCTTTGAATTTTCTTCTGTACCTCGCTCTTCCAGTGCCAAACAACTTTAGACCTTGAGAGAAAAATGGATAAGAATGAGGAATAAACTTCTAATGACTCGATCAAAGAAGATTTCTACGATTCAAGGGTCTCGACTCACTTTTGATTCACCCTTAGATCCGATGTATTATTTTTTATAGTAAGGCTACCCGCTCTCAGAGTAATTTCAAAAACCATGTCCAGAGGCTCTAATTTCCTCCATCGGGACTTCTGTCATGGTTATTACCCCCTTCAGATTGCTCAGTCTTAATGCCCCTAGTTTAGAAAGGTGTCAAAGTAAGTCTCACCGACACTACTTGGATTTCAGGATCCTGCCCTGTGTAGTGATTGTTTCTCCATCTCTTCGAATCTCCTCTGGTAGGAACTCATGATTATTGTATTCCAGGTTTCTGGTCTAGCAAACCATTTGCCTCAGCTTTTGCCTGGAATTCTCATACAACTCAAATTTCAGAGTTCTTCATAATCGAGGAACTCCTTCCATGTCTTATCAGCTCACTTTTTGGAAGTCTTGCTGCTGACTAGATTGTCTTCTTGAGTTTTCAATCTAGCAAACCGCTACCCTTTCTTTGTATAAGCTAACTCTTTGACTTAGCAAATACATGAACCTCTTTTCTCTAGGCCGCCCTTTCAGGTTTTCAACCTAGTGGGTCTTCAGACTCTCACTCTTTTCTTTTCTTTCTGTTTTTGTTCTAATTTACCTTGAACATTTGCTCGTTTCACCAGAAGGACTTTCTAGGTAGGCTCGGGTTCAAAAGGGTTAGATATCAAAAGTTCAAACGATTTGGATCGAATCTGGTCTAGCCATACTATCTACGTACCCCAAAAATGGAGGATCAGATCTGCGTAGTTCGCTTTGGGTCTATCAAAGAATGGTTTAGCTTTTTAGCTTCAAAATTTTTAAAGGGGGATGATTTAGCTTTTATCCCAAAGGTTTGACCGAACCTGAGTTGATCAGGTTGCCTACGTACCCCCGAAGAGTTGGGGATCAGGTCATGACGTAGTTCAGGTGCATAAATGCCCCTGGTTTATAATGTGGTTGGAAGAAATATTTGGCTTAACTTTTGGCTTCAAAAATTTGCAAGCGATTTTCTGACGTTAGGATTTTGGCTATAAAGGTTCAAACGACCAAGGATGGCCTCCTGGTGTTTTGACATACAAGCTTTTGAATGTTTAAGGTTCAGGACTTTGAATGTTTTTGTCGAGTAGTCTGGTGGTGTTTGCAAGCAAGACTTCAACCACGGTGCTCTACTTAAACTGATGCGCTTCTCGAATATCTTGAATTTATGCTCAAGGTTATACAGCTCTCGATAGTCTCTAAATGTTGGAGACAATTCTGATATTCAATCTATCTCATAGACTCCATCACTTGGGTCTTTGATTTTTCTAAGATGTTGTCTTAGGGACACATTCCCTTCTACTTCTTGTCCTTCTTTCATATTCTTTTTTTACTTTTAGACATTAAGAATGTCCTTACTCTTGAAGTATTCCACTTCAGAATCTCATTGAAAACATGCAGCCAAAGTGTTCTTTTTGGGCTCAAATTGATGACTTCATTTTCTGAAAAGTCTTCTCTTAACTTCTCATCAGCTCGACTGGATGTCTGATGCTTCACTCTCTTGAATTTTGCTTTTCGACTGATATCTAAAGCCGATGGAGTCTTGCTTTGCACAACAACAGGGCGTTCACCCGGTTTATCCTTATAGGATCAAGCAAGACTACCTCAAACCCCTATAGACAGGCTCATCAATTCCTCGCTCTCCTCGGGAGATAAAGTTTTACCAATCCATCATTCCCGAGTTTCGGATTTTGATACCGCTATCAACAGCTTCGATTTCCTCTTTGAGTGGCTATGCTCGACGCTCTTCCTTTCGTTTGATCATCTTTGAGATCTCGAGGGGAATTTCGTCTGCATCCTCATCTGAGGAGGGTGTCTTTAGTTATTTTAAACATTAGATCTAAGAGTGAATCATAAGAATAATGATAACATTGAAACCAAACTTTATTGAATTGAAAACTTTCAAGTACATCAATAGTTCTCAACATGCCTCAGTGGGCTCTTCATCAGACTTGACAGAAAATAAAACACTGACTCTAAATGAGAAAGACTGACAAACATGACACTTTTCTTCTTCTTCTTCTTTTTTTACATTGACACTATCACTCACCAACTTTCAATACAAGAGTTGGTATACACTTGATAGAAGTCAAATATTGAAACATGACATTTAGAACATAACACTTGAAACATGATGCTTGGATCATGACACTTATGCAGAGGCAAGGAACTGGCACTGAAGTTCACGAGTGATATGCCTTCCTCCATGATGTTGTCGGCTAAGGAGTTCGACCCTGGTTTAGGAACCTTGAAAGAGGCGGTCCCATGTAATTTTTTCTACCTGGACCAAACTGCCCTTGAAAACCTGCTGATGGCATCATGATCTCTGTCCTGATATTCTTCGGAGGCTCAAATTCTGACATCTTTCCTTTTCCTTTCGATTCATTTCTCTGCTCTGAGGCAGCATAAGCAGAGGTGGTGGAACCTTTGAAGGGTTGAATGGGTCTAACCGGTGCATAATTCACGAAAGCATAGAGTTCAGGAAGAAGGGAAGAGTCTCCATCTATCTCGTCCTGAATTTTGTGTTTCAATGCCAGGCACTTTTTTGTTGTATGACCAATACCTCCGTGGTACTCGCAATACTGATCTCTTCTCCAGTGTTTGGGGAGTGGGTCAGGAAGAAGCTTCGGATCTAAATGTGTCAAACGACCTTCACTGACCCATTTCTTCATGATGACTTCCTGAGAACAAGGTAGTTGAGTGTACTCCCTCCTCAGTTTCTGACCCATCCTTTCTTCCACTTCTGTTGGCTTCTTAAGGGGTTGGTGAGATGGTTCAATATTCTTAACATCACTGGAAACAATGACAAGCTTTGTCCCACTATGCAAATCAATATATCTGTCAAGAATTAAACTCTGAACTGATGCTTCTTCTGTCATAGTACCCATATCGGCAAACCGCTTAGAAGCTGAATCACATCCGGTAGACAGATATCGTATCTGAGTTTTCATCTCCCTCACTTCTTCAGTTAGCATGGCCATCTGACCAAAAAGTTTAACCATCCAGTTTTCCATTCTGATGAGGGCCGACCTTTCAAATGATTCCTCCATTGGTCGAAAGTTTGATGGAATAGGTGGTGTTTCTGAGATAGGACGAATAAAAGATGCAGGATCCAATAATGGTTCATCCACAGAGATAGCTCCTACCATCAGTAAAGGGCCAACTGACCTTCGCACTGGTTTTCTGGTAGCACCGGGTTCTCCAACAACTACCGTACCATCCTTGATAAGTTTTAGGATCTTATGTTTCAAGGCTTGGCAACTGTTGGATGAATGTCCATGAACTCGATGATATTCACAGAAGTCTTGTTCATAAGAGTTGCTAGGAAGAGGATTTGGAGGAGGAGAAGGTTCAGGAAGTTCAAGTTTACCCACTCCGACCAATTCTCTCAAAGCTTTTTCAAGATTCTTTGGTAATGAAGGAATCTCTTTATTTGGCTTCTGAATAAGCTTGTTTTCTTTCTGAGCCACCTTCTTGAAAGGTTGACGAGAGGTCTCCACATTGCTGACCTCTTTAGCTGCTACCATAGTCCTCTTTCCGTCTCTAACATCTGTTGAGGTCCTTGTCTTTAGGCCTTTGGTCAGTGCATCCTCTACTTGGGTTCCCGTCTTGATGAGGTGATTGAAATCGAGAAAGTATTGGATAGCCATATGATGGTAGTATTGTGGAGACAGATTCTTAACCACAATCTTGATCTGATCTTCATCGAACAATCTGTGGGTCATCTGAGCAGCTTTTCTCCTCCATCTTCAGATGAAGGAAGTGAAAGTTTCATTATGTCCCTGTTTCAACATTTTCAGATCCCTTTTGGTTACGTCTATTCCTTCTTCCATGGAAACTGTTCCACGAACTTGTTGGCAATGTCTTCCAAAGTTCTGATCTCATCAGACTTCAGACTCAAAAACCATTTCTTTACAGTTCTGACTAGAGATCAAGGGAATATGAGGGCAATCTGCTCTAGAGAAACTTCATGTTGCTGTAGGAGAGGAATGACAGATTTCAGATGACTTGTGGGGCATCCCGTCCCATCATACTTATCAAGATCAGGTACTGTGAACTTCGGAGGTAGAACGACTCCTGGGACTATCATGAAGTCGGTCATATTCAACTTCTTAGGGCCTTGGAACTTCATGCTTTCCATTTCTCGGGTTAGCTTATCCAACCTGTCTACAATCCCTTTGCTTTTATCAGTTCTATCCAGATGGGGAAGACAATTCTCTTCTGCGTACTGCTCTTCATCAAAGTCATCCTCAACTGGGAATACAACAAGCCTAGCTGCCACCGGGGGTGGAGGAGGTATAAGCGGAATTTACTGGGGTGCAGGTCCTTCAGAAGCAGAACCTCTATCACTTTTCAAACGGACTATCTCCTCACTCATATTATTCATCTGTTGGAGCATAGACTTCATCAATTCATTCATTTCAGCCAGAGTATTTTCGGATTCAGCCATAGGTTCTGGTGTGGGTTGAATAGAAATAGGTACTGCAAATGAGTGAAGTCAACAAGGTCAGACTCCCGCCATGGAATTGACAAACACTGGAGTTCAATATAGGGTAATCAAATGAAAATCCCATATGCAAGTTGAGACAAAAATGATACGAATATATATCATTCCCATGGATAAAATTCGGCAGCATAACATCTATGCAAAGAGAAAGGGTAAGATAAAGTGAGGCTCTTCACAAGAATACATACACTCGAATAAATGTCAGCAAGATAAACTCGCAATCAAACAAGTGGAACAAAATCAGATCAGAATCAATCATAGGAGAAGGATACAATAGGCAACACTGAATTTTTCATCTATGATCAAAGATGATCAATAGATCAGAAAGAAGACCACGGCCACAAAATGACAGAAGTAGGTCATAGACCGGGTCTAAATCTTGAAGATAGATTAATAGAATTGATCGAATTAGATAAGGAAACCTCACTGAATAAGTAGGTCATACTCTAATAATCAATATATATACATATATATCCTAACCAGAGGCACCAGCTCTAAATATAATCCCGCAGAGTCAAGACACTTGACTCAAGACAGACATGTGAGTATACTAGGACTGCATTGTAGCCACACAAGGTGAGCTACAATAATCTCTGGATAGGACATGGCTCCTAAATCTAGGCTCCAACCTGTGTAAGCAACACTTGTTCATCCTTATATGAATGCAATATATATATATATATATATAGAAGCACATCAACTTCTAATTGAGTTTCACTAAGTCAGCAAATATATTCATATACATAATATATGTAAAATGAAAGTAGGGCTCCGGACTTAATATATCGGGTACTATGCTTATGATCCATACTTTAGATGTATAACACAAGTACGCCTAGTGTTATACATAGTATGCTTCATTGCTCATCGGCTGCTGTAAACACAAGTACGCCTAGTGTTTACAGCTGCAGCACCGACGCATAGCTTGGAAATAGATACAATAATCCCATCAGGATAATGACATCCCATCTGGCATGTACTGTATCTATCCCATGGAGCCAATAATAATAAAATCAATAAAAAAAAATAAAAAATAAAATGATGTATGCTGTGCAGTGTGTGAATCCCTTGTTTTAAACACCTATTTGGTGCCCCTGGATTCTAAGCGATTAAATTCTCATTTCTCATGATTTTGGCCAAAATTTCTTCAAAATTAGTAAAAAATGGCATTTTAACAGAGTTAGGCAATGTTCCAAGAATTCCCCAGCAGAGTCGCCAGCCTGTGGACCCCAATCCGAGAGAGGCGAGGGACGAGCCCCACACGAAGTCTCAGGATCATCCACGTGAATGGAGAGCTCTACCAAGGAACTCTCGAAAGAAGTGCCCCTCACAGTATGAGTGGCGATAAAAGGTGAGATACCTCTCGATTCGAGGACTAGCCCAGATTCGAGGCGTACCTTAAACAAAGAAGAGTCGCCATCCAAGGAAGTGGGCCCTGGATCCCATACTATGCTCTGTTGCAACGGATAACCAGAGATATAAAAGAAGGTTCGTGCCTGGTTACGAATTTGGAAGGTCTGGATCCCATACTATGCTCTGTTGTACAATTGCTTAAGTTCATGTGAATTGTAATTTTTAGAACTCTCTATATGCCCTAACTAATGCAAGTTGATTAGCCTTATGTTAATGCAGGAGGGCCCTACATTCTTTGTGTAACTAGGCTGTGCATCCTACAGAAAACCACGGGCTAACTATATGCTTCCTAGTCTAGCCATCAGTTCGACTAAATGTCTAACCGATCGACTCGAGGCCTCCTAACTCTAGGGACACTCACACGACAGGACACACCATATCAATACCAATCAAGACAGCCTCCTAACTCTAAAACAACCCAAACAGCTAGGACAGACTCCTAACTCTAGGGGAAGATCTTTTTGAAAAGGTTTTGAAGAATTTTTGTATTTTTGAAAGGTTTGAAATGTTTATTTTTAAAGGTTTGGCTGGACTTGGGATATGAATCCCAAGCTACACTATGTACCCTATGAAAAGGGATCAAGCCAACGTAGTTCGAAAACAGACTTTCCTAACTACTCCTAATGACTGAAGACTTTGAGATTTTTGGTTTTTCAGATTTTTTCAAATATTTTTGAAATTTTTGAATGTTTTTTGAGTTTTTGACACAAGAGGACAGCATCCTATCATCATAAGGGTAGGACAGACTCTTGATATCCCGCAAAGGTTGGACAGCATCCTATGCTTTGCGGGGCAACTGGACAGAATCACACCTCTGCAAGGGTTGGATAGCATTCTATACCTTGCAGGAGTGGATAAAAAATCACATGATTTGATGAGAGGTTGGACAGAATCCTAGCCCTTATGATGATAGGATTGACTCTTGAAACTGAAAGACTGACTCTCTAGAACCACGTTTCTTGCCTTCAAGACTGCATTGGGTGGGGCCCACCATCTCCGGCCATGTGCCGGTGCTATGTTTAAAATCCAAAAGATCCCAAACACTGGCCCATTTAAGGAATGGTTTGGATCAATTTAAGATGCTGCCCACTTTTTGAAGCATGCTTGCCATGGATAGAAATAGAGATTAAATATAGTAAACAATTCAATTTTGGGTTCCAAGTGTAATCCTTCATAGGTAGGGGCCTTCATGAGTTCACGTCTTTCTTTCTCGAGAGAAGAAATTCGTGGCGCTCTTTTTGATCATTTGTATGTGCAGTCAGAGATCTTATACGGTGGTGTAAGAATAATAACTAAGACCATCGGTTTTGCTTTTACCTTTCTTAGTCTATTTGTAAAAAATCCCAGACAATGGCTTCAGAGCTTTAAGACCTACATTTTCTAATAAATGGTATTATATTAGACACTTTCCCACTCTTGCTTCTTTTCCAAAAGAATAAATAAAAGGTGCTTCGGCCCTCCCTCATCCCAATGTATGATAAGACAAGAGTCCTTGTTTTTCCTCCTTTAACACGCAAAAGCAAAGAGACACAAACAAACAGAGAGAGTTTTAGAGATGACCTTTGGTGAAGTCTATCGGCCGATGGTTTTGGGTTGCCGGTGGAGACAAATATCTCCGACGCATTGATTGTAGCCCCGTTCATGTTCGGGTCAAACCCTCCGGGCTTGTGTACAACTCACCTAATCTTCACGCCCACTATGTTGTCGTACGCCTCGGTATCTTTGAGAAGTCCAACATCTACATCCGACTCAGTGTGGAGCACATAGATGGTGCAGGACGAGTCCGTACGCTTTAGGATCTCTACTTGGCGGAAGATCTGACAGCGGGCATAGTTTTTGCCATCGCCATGAACGATTTTGATGTCGGAGGTGGAGGTGGCCGGTGGCTATGAAGGTGGAAGGATGAGAGTGCAGGCCGGATTTGCGTGGGGCGGCCGTAGTAGATCCTTCCCCAAACCCTCTTCTCCCTTTTTCTACCTCAAAGAAAATCTCCCGCTTCCATTATGGGTTCTGTTACTCAACAAAACCATTGACACAACAGGAGAGGTCGTCGATCTGACTTGCCGGTTGAGTAAGGCTACGTGATCCTCGGATTTAGCTTCTTTGCCAGGATGATCCTCGGATTTTGGGTTGAACCTTGCTTCTTGCCCCCCTCAGGTGCGCTCTAATGTCATGCTCAGATTTTTTTTCTTTCAGGTCCCACGGATGACGCCAATCTGATGATGCCAAAATCCGGATCTGGGCGTCAGACGAGGGCTATCGGCAAAACCAGCAGTTTAGGTTGGTAGAGCTTCTATTCATGGGTGCCTGCGCTCATAGAAAACAACGTTAGAAGGTCCCCGGAGTGGGGACTCGGGGGCACCCTCCGACGCTCAAGTCAGGTATCGGTATCACAGATATCTAAGCAAGACTAATAGAGATAAACATGCTTATGGGGGGAAGAAGAGTGCCCCCTTACCATTGAGCAAGGGGGTGCCTTTTATAGGCTTAGAGTTCTTACACCATGTTTTGGTGTATAAGCCATGTGTCCTTGTGCATTGCAAGTTTTTTAGCATGTTTGCCACTTGTCGTAGTGCTTGCCATGCAATAGCATGTATGCCATGTGTCTAAAGTAAAAGGGGAATTTATTTAGTTTTCCCCCAACACTTGTCTTTATACTTTTCTTGATCATAATTAGATTCATTTGGTATAAGGGTGACACG
The DNA here is from genome assembly GCF_043159265.1 of Tasmannia lanceolata. NCBI lineage: Eukaryota > Viridiplantae > Streptophyta > Magnoliopsida > Canellales > Winteraceae > Tasmannia > Tasmannia lanceolata. The sequence continues at coordinate 7,890,149 of NW_027518688.1, read as the reverse complement.
TGGCGGGCTCTAACGGTCCTACCGTATTTTCTCCCTATCATAATACCCCCTATTAGGGACTTACTTTGTCAGCCATCAGCTGCATCAGTATGGGGAAGACAGGTAACAATATTTAAAAGTAAAGAATAAAAACAAGAGAAGAATAGTGGGGGCCAAGATTACCCATTTCACCTCCATCTTTTTAGGCTCGGCCTCCCTTCTAAGTCGAAGCTCTGCCACGGTCCGAGCTAAAGAGCCCTTCCGAGGCCAAGCTGAAAGGCTCCTTTAAATTAAGATTTTGAAGAATTCTCATTGGCCGGCATTCCCAAAACTCCAGCCATGATATGTTCGCGGCTAGCTCCATAAGAAAATGATTCGTCCCCTGAAAGCTTTAAAACCTTGGAACAAGTTCCAAGACTCACCACTCAAAATAATAATTAATACTCAAATTCTTATGAGTTATTTGAATGACTTGAAAAATCCGGGCCATTCATTTAATGGGCGCTTATACGGAAATGCTACATACTAACCATCGGCAGTTAAAGTCATGGTAAACAACAAAGTATTTCTAGTCGCCAAGTAAATAATCACTATTGAGGTTTCTAAACCATGCGTAGAGCTGTGTTCTCCTCAAAATATCTTGGTTGCAGTTTTATCTTGTTGAAATTCTATGTTTGCTTTTGAAATGCCATTTGCAAGATTAATATTTTTGTTGAAGTTCTTCCTCTAGGCCAAGCCTAAAAGTTCCTGGAGGGTCCGAGGCCGAGATCAAAAGCCCTCTCCGAGGCTAAGCATCGCCAAAAAGACCCTTGCAAGGCACGACATAGACGGAACCCGGATCCCACCTTATGCGGTTGGAGATACTGAGGCACGAAATCAACAGAACCCAGATCCCACCTTATACGGTCGGAGAAACTAGGGTACGACATCAACGGAGCCCGGATCTCACCTTATGCGGTCGGAGATACCGAGGCACGACATCAACAGAACTCGGATCCCACCTATACGGTCGGAAATACCAGGGCACAACTTCAACGGAGCCCGGATCTCACCTTATGCAGTCGGAGATACCGAGGCACGATATCGATGGAACCCGGATCCCACCTTATGCGGTTAGAGATACCGAGGCACGACATCAACAGAACCCGGATCCCACCTTATACGGTCGGACATACCAGGGTACGACATCAACGGAGCCCGAATCTCACCTTATGCGGTCGGAGATACCGAGGCATGACATCAACGGAGCCCGGAACCCACCTTATATGGTTGGAGATACCGAGGCACAACGTCAACAGAACCCGGATCTCACCTTATGCGGTTGGAGATACCGAGGCACGACATCAACGGAACCCAGATCCCACCTTATGCGGTTGGAGATACCGAGGCAAGACATCAACGGAACCCGGATCCCACCTGAAATAAGGGTCTATAGAACCAAGAGGGGGAATGAATTGCTTTTATCAAAAAATTATACCATTTTAAATTAAGTATTAAACCTAATTTGATTTTTTCTTCTCTTGATTAGATTTTGGTTAGTTCGAATAATATCAAATCAAAAGGAAATGCCAAACCAAACAAAAATGAAAGTGCAAGACAAGGAAGGAACACACCGATGTATAGTGGTTCGGGCAAAGCCCTACTCCCCTCTTCTTGAGATCGTCCTCAAGGATTTCCACTATGTGAGACCTCCACGATGCCCGGCTGCGAGGCGATTACACTCCCAAGGGGTATTAAATGAGGATGCCCTTGACACCTTTACACCGACTCTCCTTCTTCGCCGAGTTCTAAGCGTTACTCCTTAGAGTATTAAACATAGGATGCCCTAGCCACCTTTACAATGAATAGAAGATGAAGATTGCTTGGCTTCTCTTGAAAGCTTGATGCACAATGAAGTCCCCTTGAGTGCTCTCCACAATAGGTTGCAAATGAAAGCCCTAAATCCAAACTCTAATGATTTGTAAGTGCAAGGCAAGTTTGGTGGAGAAGAAAAACAAAGTCTCAAGCTAAAAGGGATTTGTAAGTTCTTTGAATGCTTAAGGATGTTTTTCAAATTGTTCAAGAGAGGAAGATAATCCTCTTGAATGACTATTTATAGCCCTTTGAGTAGATATGACCGTTTGGGGGTGTGAGTATCAAAAGACACTAAAAATCAATTTTTAATTTTAAACCCAACGGCTCTTTTTTGTGCTGTCGCGAGGTTCTCGGAGCTCCGAGAGAATGGCCAGAAGTTGGAAAATACTACTGGACCATTTCTCAGAGTTCTGAGAACCATTCTTGGAGCTCCGAGAAATTCTCGGAGTTCCGAGAGAATGGCCAGAAGTTGGAAAATACTACTGGACCATTTCTCGGAGTTCCGAGAAATTGTCCAGAGTATGAAATATACTCCCTGGACACTTTCTTGGAGTTCCGAGGGAACTCTCGGAGTTCCGAGAAGCTTAAAATCAGCAGACTTTTCTATTTTTGTTGTTATTTGACTTTGGGCTTTTGGAACTCAAATCTTATGATAATTTGGAATGTTATGAGGGTCCCAACATGTTGGTCCACCACATAACCATTCACTTAACCAATTAATTTTAATACGGGGAGTGTGTTTAGTTTTGAAAAATACATTTGAAAGATTTTGCCTTGACTTAGAAATCAAAGAGAGAGGATGTACAACAAGTCTAAATATGGTTACGCTCCTCTTTGGTCTTGGTCTTCATAGATCTTCTATGGTGTGCTTGCATTGCTTGAGTGTGTTGAGGTGAGCTCCACATTGATTGTTCTTCTAAGGTGAGTTGTCTCATGTGGTCTCTAGTTCATTTGACTCTTGTGTGGTGCATCTTCAAGCATGACCAAGTGATGTGATGGTTCCTTCTATGATCACCATACCTTATCATAACTTTTCAAGGCAAATTGATTAGTATTCAAGAACATAATCAATTATGTTTAGAATCATCAAAACAAGATAGGAGAGTAGACCCTTGGGCTTACAATCTCCCCCTTTTTGATGATGACAAACAAAATTTATTATGAGGTGTGTGTGGAGTGCCATAATAGGCAAGTGAATGCAGGAACTCCCCCTCAATATATGCACAATGATAAACGATAACAAGTAAAAGCATATAGTGCATATAGGCAAGTGAATAGATAATCAATTTCCAAACTTCTCCCCCTTTTATCATCTACAAAAAGGGCGAACTTAATCAAGATTTAAGCGCATACATGAACGAAGTGATATTCGATAAGTAGTTCATGTTGATTAGTTATAATTAAACTCCCTCTTAAACTTTCAAATGAGGCAAACTAAGATGTATAGCAAATAGGAGTGAATGATGATTGAGTTAGGTACTCCCCCTAAATCAATGCTTATGGTATAAAATATGTAGCCAAGTAATGCACATATACCTGTTCATGATCGAGATGTTGAGATACTGTCAAATTGTTAGGTATTTTAATTAAGGTGAATGTACCTCTCCATCTTAGAGAACTAAGAAGGCTAAGAGTACCAATTGAGTGATTTTTAAGATTAATGTTTGACATCCCATTCATGCAGATACTACCAAACAGGGATGATATATATATATATATATATATATATATATACTATATAGATAAGCTGGTGAAAGGCACAAAGTATTTATCTGGCAATTTCTTTGACTTGATCCGCACTCCAAATGTTCAAAGGCACTTCAGATATAACATATTCTATCATCACTAAGGGGTTTTGTAAAGATATCAGCCAATTGTTCCTCAGTGTTGATATATTTTAAGCAAATGTCCCCTTTTTGTGAGTGATCTCTAATGAAGTGGTGCATAATCTTAATATGTTTGGTTCTAGAGTGTTGTATGGGGTTCTTTGTCAAGTTTATAGCACTAGTATTGTCACATTGGATGCAAATATTTTTCAATTTAATTCCATAGTCCATCAATGTGCTTTTCATTCATAGGACTTGTGCACAGCAAGCTCCAGCTGCCACATATTATTCTTCTGTTGTGGATAGAACTATTGAATTTTATTTCTTGCTAAACTATGAAACAAGTGATTTGCCCAAGAATTGACAAGTCCCACTAGTGCTTTTCCTATCCACTCTACATCCAGCAAAGTCTGCATCTGAATATCCAATGAGAGTGAATGCAGTAGATCTTTCGTACCATAGTCCCAGACTTTGGGTTCCTCTTAAGTACTTGAAGATCTTCTTGACTGCAGATAGGTGAGACTCATTTGGATCCGATTGAAATCGAGCACAGGGACAGACAGTAAACATAATATCTGGTCTGTTGGCTGTCAAATAGAGTAGGCTACCTATCATACCCCTATACATCTTTTGGTCCACAGATTTGCCAAATTCATCATTTTCTAACTTAGCAGTTGTACTCATGGAAATTCTTGATGTCTTGCTGCTATCCATACCATATTTCGTTAATAACTCATTTGTATATTTTTCTTGATTTATAAATATCCCATTTTGGTATTGTTTGATTTGGAGTCCTAAGAAGTAGGTTAACTCACCCATCATGCTCATTTCAAATTCATTTTTCATTAGAGTTGCAAATTCATCGCACATTTTTTGATTAGTCGAGCCACAGATGGTGTCATCCACATAAATCTGGACAAGGAGAATATCTTGATTTTCTCTTTTGATAAATAATATTTTATCCACCTTTCCCATCTCAAAACCATTTTCTACTAGGAAGGTGCAAAGCCTCTCATACCAAGCTCTAGGAGCTTGCTTCAAACCATATAAAGCCTTATCAAGCTTGAAGACATTATTTGAATGTTTGTAGTCTTCAAAACCTGGAGGTTACTTTACACTTTCTCTTGGATATAGCAATTTAGGAATGAACTTTTGACATCCATTTGATATAATTTAAATCCTTTATGAGATGCATATGCCAAGAGTATCCTAATAGCTTCCATACGGGCAACAAGAGCAAATGTCTCATCATAGTCTATTCCTTCCTCCTGATTGTACCCTTGGGCTATAAGCCTAGCTTTATTTCTAGTGATAATTCCATTTTCATCCATTTTGTTTCTACACACCCATCTTGTGCCAATGACTGGATGATCACTAGGCCTAGGCGCTAGCCTCCACACCTTGCTCCTTTTGAATTGACTCAACTCTTCTTGCATAGCCATCAACCAATATTCATCATTTTCGGCTTCCTTGAGGACTTAGGTTCTAATTCGGATAGGAATGACAAGTTGTTACTCACACTTCGATAGTATGATCTAGTTCTTACCGGCGATGTGGCATCACCTAAGATTTGGGATTCAGGATGATCTACCAATATTCTCCTATCCTTATGTAATGAGTCATCATCTACATGTAGACACCCCATTTTGACTGTGCCCTAAAAATCTCTTGTTTGAGCAAAACCCCATCAAATGAATGAATTGGAACCCTAAATTCTACCCTAAGCTTGGTTAGGGTCCCACCAAGGTCCCTGTAAAATTTCGTCGCAATCCGTGCACGTTTGCCTAGCTAATGAGCCAGGAGAGTGTGCGTAGTGTAAGCAGAAAAGGGGGGTGAAATATCCCGAGAGGTGTAAATCCGAAATCAAATAGGACACGAATCCGTGGTGCGCCCATCAACATTTCGCGCAACCGCACGCCCATCAAATTTAGAGTGCCATTATCAACTCCCAAAATTTTCTATAAATACCGATTTAAGCTCATTTTTTTAAAATTTTATTTTTCTTTTCTCGTTTTAGAGAGAGAGTGAGAGAAAATGAGAGTTTAAGAGAGAGAAAACAGATCTCACAAAAACCCAAACCCTTTTCTCACTTTCTCCGATCATCTTCTCCAATAGCCTTACCGGAGCTCCGGGCAGCCAACATTTCATGCTAGTTTCTTCTTCTCTTTCTTGGCAATATCATTTTTTTTTCTTTTCTTCGAAATATCATCAGATCTAAGTTTCCCATCTTTAGAAACCCTAAGGATTTTCGTTCCTCTTGATAAATATCCTGCAAATCTTAACCTAGAACTCAAGGTTGAGCTCTAAAATTTTAGATCTAAGCCTTAGATTCGAGCACAGAGCCGTGGTTTAATATCTCAAATTTCAGATTTGAGCTTCCTCGATGAAGATATGCTGCTTTCTTTAAAAGGTTTTAGTCATTTTGATTAAGATTTGAGCATTTTCTCTCTTACAGTAGAAAAAAGGAAGCTAAAAGATAAGGTAATTTATTCGATCTTGATTATTTCCAATAATTTTGTTTTAATGTTTGCATCGGTAATAATCCTGTATAATTCAAGATGATTTTTTTTAGGCATTTATAGTAATGTTATGAGGTTGATAAATTTTTATAGAGGGTGATAATTTTACTTTAGAAATTCATGTGATAGTATATAATTTTGATACAAGGCAGTTTTTTTTTTCATAGTGTATTGATAATCGATAGTAGTTTCGCATGATATGTGGAAATTTCTTTTGAAAAATTCATTCAATGACGCATGATTATGATATTTATGTGGAATTTATTTCGAGATCTGTATTCTCCCTATAAGTTTTTGCCTGATGGTATGTTGTTGAGAGTTCTCGTTGTGAATTTCTCAGAGATTACTTGATTGTATAAGATCATATGTTATCCAAAACTTGCATGTGTTCATTGTATAATTGGTTATTATACTTTTAGTAATGTCTGGTCGCTGTTTGGGTGAGAAATTTAGAGATGTCAGATAAGAAATGAAGAATTAGAGGGAAGATACTGATATTTGATTTTTTTTAGTGCAATTGTCCATTGACTGAGGTCTTAATTACAACGCTCTATCTCTTTCCTTACAGCTCTTTTAGATTTGAGTTGACAATAGTTAGGTCATGAGGTTCACAAGCTTTTGAAGTGTATTGTGACTGCTCCTCCTTGACAGAGCCTGGGCAATTTCTTTTTAAAATGCAAGAGCCTGTCAACACCGTAATTTTGAGTGGTTTGCATTGAAGGTTCCCTGGGATAATTAGATTAAACATATTTTCCCTGGAAGATGTGTTCTTTCATAGTCAAGTTGATCAATTAATGATGAGAGTACAATCATGTTGTAGTAATTGCCCAAAGTCATTTTCCCACTTCACCTTTGGCACTACAGGTTTACCTTTGGTAAAAAGTTTTTCTCACCCTAACTAAACTATGTGTAGTGCGTGTTTAAGGTATCGATATGTTAGTGTATATCTTTGAATGGTAGGTATATGTTATTATATGATAATCAAGTGAACCAATGCTTCATTATAAACAGGTTCTGTTTCATTTTTTTTGTGGCCTTGTTTGTGGTGTACATAAGCGAGTATAAATTAGCAACTTGCCATAATATTTTTTATGTGGTCTGTTTTCATTCAATCTCTAATATATTTACATATGTGTTGCTTAGTTACCTCAAGCTAGAATACACAGTTCTTCCTAATGTGCATGTTATTTGAAATGTTTTATGTTCTAAGACTCAACTGCTGTCATTCACTTGTTAAAACATGTTTTAATACTTTTAAGTAGGGCTGCAACTCGAGCCGGGTTTTACCCGACCCGAAAATAGCCTAGGTTGGGTTCAGGTTTCATGGGTTTCGGGTCGAGCCGGGTTGAGTATTCAAAAGCCCGCATGAATCTCGGGTCGAGCCGGGTTTGAAGGGGCCCGACCCGACCCGACCCGAGTTACATAAGTTATAGTATGTACATTTTTTTCTATTGTTAGTTAAAAGTTAAAAGTGAAAACCCACGCACCCACTGTTATTGTATGTGAGTGTAATTTCTGGTTCTATGAGTTGAGTTGATTCAAGTGTTTGATTCAGCATTGTTTGATTGTAATTACAACATTGTTTGATTACAGCATTGTTTGATTCAAGTGTAATGTGAGTGTAATTACATCATTGTTTGATTCAAGTGTAATGTGAGTGTAATTTATGCTTCTATGAGTTGAGTTGCCTTGCCAAACAAGAATTTTCCTTAAAAAATTGCGTCAACGTGAAAAAACCCTACCCGACCCGAGATTTATCATGGGTAGGGCTGGGTTTGGGAATCGTGGGCTTTTCGAAAAAAAACCCGACTCGACCCGACCCGAGATATTTCTTGGGTAGGGTAGGGTTCTCCAAAACCCGACCCACCCGACCCGAGTTGCAGCCCTACTTTTAAGTACGAGGTTTTAATATTCTAACTTGCGCCAAAATAAATGAAAGGTTATGATATTTTGGGTTTGGAAAAGCTGTTTATCATTCATTAGAGATATGACAGAGTCAGCTCAGGGTAACCTATTGGGAATTATTTCGAAGCATGACTATTCTCACATGATTTGCTTCTTATGATGATTATTGACATTTGGAATATTTAGAATATAGATGAAATTTTATGACTCTTTTTGTAAAGTGATATTATTGTGAGTGCATATCTTTTCAGATTGAATGAAGTATAAAGATTAAACTGGTCTAAATTAGATATTTATTTAATTATAATCATTATAATGTTTTATTTAGGTTTTTTTGGATATTAATGGCACAATAAGATTTTGCTATGAAGGGCGATGAAGGCGCTAGCCCAAGCCCATATTTAGAGGGACATACCTTGTCATGGTAGTACCCCATGTTTTCTTTCTCCTTCTTTAGATAGAAGTTTCTTAGCTTTTTAGACACCCTTTGAACCCTTGCCCTTTCTCATTATGAAAGGGCGATGAAGGCGCTAGCCCAAGCCCATTCTTAGGGGACTTGCTCAGTCCAAGTGGCACTCCCCTCTTTTATTTAAAAGACTTGCCTAGTCTTTTAGATATGTGTCTCCTAGATATTAGATCCCCTCTGTCATTGCAAAGGCAAAGATGGCGCTAGCTGGAGCCAACCTTTTAGAAAGACAAGCTGTGTCTCAACAGAAAAATCAAACCCTTTTAGGAGACAAGCTATGTCTTGTGTAAAAATGTCACACCCTTTAGAGAGACATGCTTTGTCTCATAGAAAGTCACATCTTTAGGGAGACAAGCATGTCTCAGCAGAAAGTCACATCCTTTTGGAGGAGACAGGCTATGTCTCATGTAGGAAAATTCAAACCTTTTGGAGACAGGCTTTGTCTCATTGGCCATACTTATCCTTTTGTTTTAGGAGACATGTCATGTCTCATTAGAGCCCTTACCCACATAACAAATAACGATCATTTATAAAGACTTGTCCCCAGAGAGAAAGGAACTTGTTATTGCATATGAAAAGGAGACTAAGATACGTGGAATGGAGGATCTATTGGGTCCTTGAGAAATAAAATTTGACAGAAAGCCGCTTCTTCTACCGGGTCTTTTCCAATCCTACATCAGAGGAAGCTGCTACATAAGTGAACCACGTTCATGGTATCTAGAGCCGTTATCCTCGAGTCATCTGATTGATCTCATTATCATTTGAGGTCAGACATCCAACCAGAGGCGTACACAAAGCTCCGCCAAGCAAAGAAGCCCCTCCCTGGCCAAGCTAGAAAGCTCCGCCGAGCCTAAGCAGAGAAGCTTTTCCCAACTCCGGCCGAGCGTGGTGTCACCTCCAAGTCCGACCATCACCGCAATAATCAGGCCCGACCCTCAAGCTCGGTCCTAAGACCGAATCCTCGTCGTACCTGTGAACGTCAGCAAAGCATGATCTTGTAGGATTCATTCATCCCCATCACAAATTTTGCATCTTGCGTCGGAAACACCATGAGGGTTGGGGTCCTCTGCTTCAGCAATAGCGGCACCAGTCTGCGGTTGAGAGACCTTGGTTTTGCCGGCAAGATCGGCACCAATGCCCTATTAAATCTTCCGGGCCTCCATTCGGCTATCTTCGTCATCAGCAAAGTCGCCAGACAGACTCCAGAATTCCATAGCTTGGGCCCTACTCCAAGCCAAAGCCCTTCTTCCAGATCATTAGGGACTTACTTTGTCAGCCATCAGCTGCATCAGTATGGGGAAGACAGGTAACAATATTTAAAAGTAAAGAATAAAAACAAGAGAAGAATAGTGGGGGCCAAGATTACCCATTTCACCTCCATCTTTTTAGGCTTGGCCTCCCTTCTGAGTCCAAGCTCTGCCACGGTCCGAGCTAAAGAGCCCTTCTGAGGCCAAGCTGAAAGGCTCCTTTAAATTAAGATTTTGAAGAACTCTCATTGGCCGGGATTCCCAAAACTCCAGCCATGAAATGTTTGCGGCTAGCTCCATAAGAAAATGATGCGTCCCCTGAAAGCTATAAAACCTTGGAACAAGTTCCAAGACTCACCACTCAAAATAATAATTAATACTCAAATTCTTATGAGTTATTTGAATGACTTGAAAAATCCGGGCCATTCATTTAATGGGCGCTTATACGGAAATGCTACATACTAACCATCGGCGGTTAAAGTCATGGTAAACAACAAAGTATTTCTAGTCGCCAAGTAAATAATCACTGTTGAGGTTTCTAAACCATGCGTAGAGCTGTGTTCTCCTCAAAATATCTTGGTTGCAGTTTTATCTTGTTGAAATTCTATGTTTGCTTTTGAAATGCCATTTGCAAGATTAATATTTGTGTTGAAGTTCTTCCTCTAGGCCAAGCCTAAAAGTTCCTGGAGGGTCCGAGGCCGAGATCAAAAGCCCTCTCCGAGGCTAAGCATCGCCAAAAAGACCCCTCCAAGGCACGACATTGACGGAACCCGGATCCCACCTTATGCGGTTGGAGATACCGATGCACGACATCAACAGAACCCAGATCCCAACTTATACGGTCGAAGATACCAGGGCACGACATCAACGGAGCCTGGATCTCACCTTATGCGGTCGGAGATACCGAGGCACGACATCAACAAAACCCGAATCCCACCTTATACGGTCGGAAATACCAGGGCACGACATCAACGGAGCTCGGATCTCACCTTATGCGGTCGGAGATACCGAGGCACGACATGGACGGAACCTGGATCCCACCTTATGCGGTTGGAGATACCGAGGCACGATATCAACAGAACCCCAGTCCCTCGAAGCTGGAACATGGACAACCGCCGAAAGTTTTATCAGTAAAAAGGAAGGGACCGAAAGAAAACAGGGAGTGTGACAGAGGTAACATCTAGGTTGATCCCCCTGAGAATACCCTAAAACGCTCCCCATGAAAAAAGACCTGTCCTTTTTAAAAGGGCAGGCAGGGCCCATCAACTCGGAGCTGATCACTCGAAAGGAAGATGACCCTTCCACAAACAAGATACCCTGAAGTGACGCCCCGCGAGGGCACAATAGAGGTATTCTTACCGACGAAATTAGAAATCAACAACATTCCATCAAGAAGAAACCTGCAAAAGGGCTCAACCACCCTATTCAGTGTCACATAAAATATGCAGGAAGCAAGCGAGCCTTCCTTTCCAGGTCCTCACAACAACAAAAAAAAGAGAGGAGGAAAAAGAAAGAGAGTTCGAAGAGTTATTACAAACCCAGCCCAAGGGACCGGCATCACTACTACAATTCCACCAGATGGAAAATACTAAGTACGGTGGAAAAGGCTCGGAACCCAGCAAAAGGGTCCGGCCTTACTACTACCATTCCAGTTAGATGGAAAAAGAGTCTGGACAAGTAAACAAGGCTCGGACCTCAGGATAAGGGTCCGGTCACCCTACGATTATTCCACTTAGATGGAGAAAAGGCCCATCGAGAAAGAACTGCTGAATGTAGCAACATGCCCCTTCGCCTTCCGAGATTCCCGTTAATACCGTCGTCACTAAATTCTTTGACCCGACAAAGGAACTTACTCTCTTGGTCCATTTAGGAGTAGGGGGTATTATGATAGGGAGAAAATACGGTAGGACCGTTAGAGCCCGCCACGTGTCACCCTTATACCAAAGGAATCTAATTATGATCAAGAAAAGTATAAAGACAAGTGTTGGGGGAAAACTAAATAAATTCCCCTTTTACTTTAGACACATGGCATACATGCTAATGCATGGCAAGCACTACGACAAGTGGCGAACATGCTAAAAAACTTGCCATGCACAAGGACACATGGCTTATACACCAAAACATGGTGTAAGAACTCTAAGCCTATAAAAGGCACCCCCTTGCTCAATGGTAAGGGGACACTATTCTTCCCCCCATAAGCATGTTTATCTCTATTAGTCTTGCTTAGATATCTGTGATACTGATACCTGACTTGAGCGTCGGAGGGTACCCCCGAGTCCCCACTCTGGGGCCCTTCTAACGTTGTTTTCTATGAGCGCAGGCAGCCACGAATAGGAGCTTTACCAACCTACGCTGCTGGTTTTGCCGATAGAGCTCGTCCGACGCCCAGATCCGGATTTTGGCATCATCAAGGAGTGTCAACCCTAACCCGACCTAACTAAGCCAATTTTTTTTTCCCAGTAGGTAAGCTGGGATCAAATCTGAGACCTTAAGGGTGAGAAACAAAGCCTCAACCATTGAGCTACATACCCAACCCCTAACTAAGCCAATTTTACGTATAGGATCAGGGAAGGTTTTGGTTGGGTCAGGTCAAGTTTGGGTCTCAATAAAATTACGTCAGTAAAGTTTGGGTCTCAATACAATTAGGGGAACAATTTCGGGCTTCGGTTGGGTCTGGTTGCCTAAGGCCTCAAACCTAACCCAACCCAGAATTAAGGTAAGGCCAACTCAACCCCAGCCAAAATTGGGTTAAGGCCGTCCGGTTCGGGTTGGGCCCGACCCAAGTGGCATCCCTACACAACAAACTAGTGGCACATTTGTTAGTTTATAAAAAATTAAGGTAGTTTTGTCCGTTCATAGTGTGTTCTTTGATTCAAAGGCTCTTCCTTATGGACGGTTAAGATCATTGGAAATCTAAGGTAGGCCTCGGTTAATTGAACGGTGGCGATTGACCTAATGTAGGGAGCACAGACGGATTTGGTAACATCTAAAGTACTATCACGAGGGCAATTTTTATTTTTTAAACTATCTACGCTGGAAAGCACGACTCTGAGATCTGCCTAATTTGTCTATATTCGGAAAGTTAGGGGCATTTTTGGAAACATATGGTGCGAGAGACGCAAGCCAATGCGTCGTCCTGCCCTGAGTCCCTGACCTGACCGCCCGTCTCCGGTACCCGTGACCACAACGCATACGTGTCAAAAGCGCGTCAAAGAAAACGCGTCTAGGGTGTCAAAATAAGCGTCAACATGCGAGATTCTCCAGGGATAAGGTTAGCTTGGGGAGGTTCGTAGGCACTCTCTCCTTCACGAGTAGCGATTCCCGTTTAAAATTATCATCTCTCGCGATAAAAATACATGCAAAATGTGTGTTATTTTCACAAGGACAATTAGGATAATGCGCCCTCCTTGTAACGTGATTTGACATAAAGAAGCGTTAAAAGTCTTGCACCCAATTCAAGTTAGCAAGGGGGCGCATTAACCTCCAGTGGGGCGAAAAAATTATCCCATGTTAATAGGATATTTCTGGTAACCAACCAGCGGCTGATTTTTGAAGCGGTTTTTGTTGGAGAATGAATTTTCAAATTTAAAAAAAAAACGTTTTTTATTGGGAAAATCGTTGCACATCTAGACGTTCATCTTTCTTCCTCGTGAAGTAATCCTAGCCGTTGAATCTGAAAAATTACGCGTCCCATTTTAAAAGATAAGTTACATTGTATGTGGCAACTGTACACTAAAACGTGTCAACATGGAGTCGGTTAGGTGATTGCGTTTTTTTATTTTTAGAAACTGCTTCAATGCAAGGATTTTCATAGATATTATCGGACTTTTATCAGGTTTCAATTTATCACGATATATTTTGGGTAGGCCCATAGCCACGAGGCAACCCGACGCTGCTTGTTGAGTCCGAATTTCGGGAGGTATCCGAAAAACAAAAGGGACATGGTAAATCCGCACCCTTTCTAGGATCATTCGCACCACTTAACGTCAATTCGACGTGAAAAAAGCGTCAGTGTCTGCCACATACCCTCTTTTTGACACTTTTTGACGTCAATTCACAGTAAAGTGGTGCGAATCATCCTAGAGGGGATGCGGATTTATCAGCTCCCAAAAGGAAAAGGAAAAGGAAAGAGAAATTCGATACAAAGCCTCCCACGAGAAAACGAGAATAATACTTTTTTTTTATAAAAAAAATCGATTAAAAGATATTGGGCTGAAAATTAGTGGGCGTTTATTGCTATATAAAGACCCCTCACCTCTCATGCAATTCTCGCCCGCTTCTCCTTCTTTCGAGCGTTTCCTATCGAGAGAGAAATTTTTTCCTCGTTTTTCTGCCTCGTTCCAAATCCTTCGTTAGGCTTTTGGTAATTTCACATCTTCTCTCTCTTTGTTCTTCAATCTTCGAGTTCGTTTCAAGCTTTTGTTTCTTTTTTACGCGTTTTCTGTTAAGTTTATTTTGTTCTCGACCTTTTCTTGTGCTTGTTCTAGGGTTTTTTCTTTCTTCCTTACGGACTTGTTTGCTTTTTCTTGATTCTATCTATTCACCGAGCGAATAATCTCTCTGGTTTTCGGATCCACATCAAACTCAGATCTTTTTCAAGATCTTGTTTTCTTTTTAATCTTACTTTCTAACGTTTAATCGATCAAGTTTTCCTTCTTCTGACGGTGAAGCGTGGGGATTTCTCTCTGTAAAAGCGAGCTAGGGTTTCTTTCCTATTTCTCAGTTCTTTTCTGCTTCTTTTGGGGGGGTAGCCGGGGCTCCGGCCTCGGCGTTTTTTAAAACCCCCTACCTCACATCAAAAGTGAAACCCTAGTTTTTTTTTTAACCCTAGATCGGGAAGAGATGCCGGCCCTCGCCTGTCGCGTAGATGCTGCAACCATCCCTCTTGGTTACGCCTTTTCTGGCGATTGCTCTCTTCCCGCGCCGGAAATTTTTTCCGGCGCTCCTACGACAATAAACCCACCGCCCCTCCTTGATCTAACCCCGTGGTCTCCTAGCAGTTCATCTTCCCTCTACAATATCAACGGCTGGGGAGCATCCTACTTCTCCGTCAACAACTACGGCAATATCGCCGTCCGGCCACATGGCTCCGAAACCCTACCTCACCAAGAGATTGATCTCATGAAAGTTGTTAAAAAAGTTTCAGATCCAAAATCCTCCGGTGGATTAGGTCTTCAATTACCTCTCATAATCCGCTTACCTGATGTTCTAAAAAACCGCCTTCAATCCCTTCAATCTGCATTCGATTTTGCAATCCAATCTCAAGGCTATGATTCTCATTATCAAGGAGTTTATCCTGTAAAATGCAATCAAGATCGATTCATCATTGAAGACATCGTAGAGTTCGGATCTCCGTTCAGATTCGGCCTCGAAGCCGGATCTAAACCGGAGCTTCTCCTCGCAATGAGCTCTCTCTGTAAAGGAAGCTCTGAAGCTTTTCTCATCTGTAATGGCTACAAGGATGAGGAGTACATCTCCCTTGCTTTAATGGCGAAAAAGCTGGATTTAAATACTGTGATCGTTCTCGAACAGGAAGAAGAGCTTGATACGGTTATCTCCGTTAGCCGGAGACTCGGCGTTCGTCCCGTCATTGGCTTAAGGGCGAAACTGAGAACAAAACATTCCGGCCATTTTGGATCGACTTCCGGCGAGAAAGGAAAGTTCGGATTAACAACGATGCAGATTTTGTCTGTGGTGAGAAAACTCAGCAAGGCGGAGATGCTTGATTGTCTTCAGCTTCTGCATTTTCACATCGGATCTATGATCCCGTCCACTGATCTGTTATCGGACGGTGTAGGAGAAGCAGCACAAATCTACTGTGAATTAGTCAGGCTCGGTGCCTGCATGAGAATCATTGACATTGGTGGAGGACTAGGAATCGATTATGAAGGCTCAAAATCTACTGATTCCGACATGTCTATAGGCTACGGGCTAGAAGAGTACGCCTCGGCCGTTGTTCAGGCTGTGAGGAATGCGTGTGACCGGAAATTCATCAAGCATCCGGTCATCTGTAGCGAGAGTGGGCGAGCGCTTGTTTCTCATCATTCTGTTCTTATTTTTGAAGCGGTCTCTGCAGATCCACCGGCACCGGCTAAGGCCGGTCTAGATCCGGCTTATTTCATAGACGGACTTTCAGATGAAGCACGTGCGGATTACCGGAATCTGATGTCATCGGCCGTGAGAGGCGAGTACGACACGTGTTTGATCTACACGGAGCAGTTGAAAAGACGGTGTGTTGATCAATTCAAGGAAGGATTATTAGATCTTGAACATCTCGCTGCAATCGACGGTTTATGTGAATTAATCTGTGAATTAATCTCGAAGGCGATATCACAATCGTCCGATCCGATTCGAACGTACCATGTTAATCTCTCTATTTTCACTTCGATACCAGATTTCTGGGCGATCGGGCAGCTATTCCCGATCGTTCCGATTCATCGTCTTGATCAACGGCCAGGAGTGAAGGGGGTTTTGTCTGATTTAACTTGTGATAGTGATGGGAAGGTGAACAAGTTTATTGGGGGTAAAAATAGCCTTCAATTGCATGAGCTTGAGGAGGGTAATGGTTACTATTTGGGGATGTTTTTGGGTGGGGCCTACCAAGAGGCGCTTGGGGGATTGCACAACTTGTTTGGGGGGCCGAGTGTTGTGAGGGTTTCGCAGTGTGATGGGCCCTACAGCTTTGCGGTAACACGTGCCGTGCCTGGTCCCTCGTGTGCAGATGTCCTCCGAGTGATGCAGCATGAGCCCGAGCTCATGTTTGAAGCTCTTAAGCACAGGGTTGAGGAATTCGCTAAAGATGGAGACGTGATTCCATCTTTCCTTGCTTGTTCTTTCCATTCTATGCCTTATCTTGTTACTCAGTCTTCTTCTTCTGTTGCGAATGGATACTATTATGGTGAGGATGATGATGATGCTGTTGGTGATGAGGAATGGACTTACTGCTGAGCTTTGAATCTGATACCCACACCCCACCTTAGCTTTGGGTTTCTTTGTCATGGAGATCTATTTATGTTTTGCTTTTTGTTCCTTTTTTTTTTTTTTAGTGTTTTAGTTTAGTTGATGGTGATGTAAGCCATGAGCAGGAACGACTCTTTTCAAGGTAAGGTTACCGAATAATCTTTAAGAATTCGGAATCTTGTTTGTTCCTTTTGTTTTTTTTTTTTTTTTCGGTTCTTTGGTTTGTGTCGTTTCTTTGTGGTTTATGTTTACATGAACTGCTAGTTTCAGTTTTTAAGTGCAATGGTAGTCAACTGAGTTGAATTAATTAGGATGGATGGATGAATCTCCTTACTTGCGTCATGTTTTGTATGTATATGCGGTGGTGTGGGGCTGGGTCTCTCTCTCTGACCATGTGTCTTTGAACTTTAGACCTTTGAAATCAATAGGTTTGACAATGTTTGTTTGAACTTTAGACCTTTGAAATCAATAGACCTTTGAAATCAATAGGTTTTTGATGAACCTTTGAAATCAATAGGTTTGACCATGTTTCTTTGAACTTTAGACCTTTGAAATCAGTACGTTTTAGATGATGACGGTGTTCTCTCTCTCTCTCTCTCTGTCTCTCTCTCTCTCCATATGTTTTAGATGTGGACGGCGTTAACATAGGTTTTAGGTGAGGACGGTGTTAACACTCTCTGGCCCTTGCTTCTGTAATTTGTTAACCGCATGTAATTTTGAAAGGGATAGGAGATCCATGTTAGTCTGTACTTCTTAAGTCTTAGACAAGATCAATAAGGATCTTTGGCGAATTTAAAAGGTAAAAAGATTGGATCTTTGGCAAATTTAAAAGGTAAAAAGCGAATTTAAAAGGTAAAAAGATTGGATCTTTGGCAAATTTAAAAGGTAAAAAGCGAATTTAAAAGGTAAAAAGATTGGATCTTTGGCAAATTTAAAAGGTAAAAAGACTCACCGGAAGCCATTGACGATGATCTTGAAGCGTGAAATGATCTTGAAGCGTGAAATCTCTCTGGAAACCTCCCTTCCTCTAGGTTTCTCCTTGCTCCTCGAGATTCGGTGATGGGTGCTGGCCTTGCTCACTCTCTTACGTGAATTAGAAAAGAGAAATCGAGGCAAAGTTCCGTATACAGCTAGGGCTCTTACGTGGATTAGAAAAGAGAAATCAAGGCAAAGTTCCGTATGCAACTAGGGGACCTTGAGGAACTATTTTATAGATGATTGGGAGAGTGGGGTGAGTACTTGGGAGAGTGTGGGGGAGAGTGGGGTGAGTACTCCACATCACGCATCACGCAATAGGATTGACAGAGTGGGGTGAGTACTTGGGAGAGTGGGGTGAGTACTCCACATCACATAAACTACCCGGATCTCCCCTTAATTTTGTTCATGTTTCAACTCATTTAGGTTGTGTTCATGTTTCCACTCATTTTGGTAGTTACACGCATCTACCTACACGATCTCCCCCTCAATTTGTTCACGTTTCCACTCATATAGGTAGTTTCTCGTATCTGTTTTTGTTAAAACAGTTAAGTTCTTTTAGCACCTTTCGATCCTAACCGTAGTTGCAAAGGCTATCTAAGGCCTGGATTAAATCCCATCATTCTTCCACTTGGCCTGCAATAATCTTTTAGCATGCCTTAGGGATCAAAACCTTAGATGAAACTTTAAAACCACGATTAACCATCCCTTAAATAAAAACCAATAACAAATCATGTAGCCATTGAGTCACCAACTCGACCCAATAGCCCACCTCATGGTTATATTGTTGGTAGGAATAAATTCCAATCAACGTGAATGTAACGATACATGCATGAAACGTAAACATGGACCATAAGCAGTTAGTTTGACATTCTGTGTCTTACTAACAATCAGGGGCGGACCTACATGTAGCATAAGGGGTGTAAGCCCAAGGATTCCCATGGGTTCAATCATACACATTTACCTTCTTGTTTTGATTCTAGTAAACCCAAATTAATTAGTCTTTATGGACTAATATGTTGCTTTGTAGTGTTATGCTTTAGACATTAACTTTACATGTCATATCGCCATTACACAACACAACTCAACACATGGCTTGTGGATCAATAGGCACAAAGGAACCAAAGAGCTTGCACATACATTGGAGACATCATCCTTGAAAGATGTTCAAGTCAAGAGCTCAAAAGATCCCACAAGCATGCCTTGCAAGTGCCAGTAGAAGCTTGGAGATGAACCAGCATTGGTGACCACCTCATGGACCATTGAAGATGTTCAAAGAATGGAAGAAGTCACAAAGCCCAAAGAAAGTCGAAGAGTTCACTCTCAAGTTGAAGATGTCCAAGAAAGTGCCAAGGAGCAAAGACATTCCAAGAAAACTCAAGGTTCTACACTTTTATATTGAATTTGAGTCCTCTTGTTTTAAATGTATTTGCACTTTCAAAAGGTTTTCAAAATAGTTTTTGTTGGGGGTAAAATCGGCACTAGCCGTCGATGAGTGACACGTGGAACTTCCGAATCTTTAGAAATCGACCTAGAATTTTAGACGGAAAGGTAACAAGTTTTATCCTCTCCGAATAAATTGTAACGTCCAAACTAGGAAATCGCCTCTCATAGAGGCAGCGTATCCTAAGGCAGTGACTCTCTACCTATTGGAAGTTCATTAAATAGTAACTTACTCGTTCAATGAAGTAGGATATCTATTAAATATAGATATAAACTTATCTCCTAGGGAAGTCGACCAATTAAGCAAGACTCCTAAAACAACAAGATTCTAATCATTGGGGACTCTTTTCTCTATAAAAAGGGACCCTTATATTCATAATGGAACTATGTTAGACTTGATCCTCAAAGAAGGGGTACGTAGGCAGCTTGGCAACAATCAAGTTCAGTCACAATCCTTCTTCATCAATCTTCGTTGGTAATGCTTCTAAATCCAATCTCCTTCCCTTCAATTCCCATGTGATTCCGATTTCTAGCATAAATACTACAATATTACCCTGAGTCTTATCTTCGGGTTTACTAACATCTTTCCTGTGAGTATAAGTTCTACGTAGGATTAACTCTATCAATGCTAGATCGTGTAGAGCGGAATTCGGAATCATCAGATTGACGTCATCCGTGGGACCACCATGACAAATTTGAGATCAAAAGCCTCGAAATATGTCGCTACCAACCCACAGGGTGAGGGAGTAATGACCAGGAGTCAAGTACAAGCCATAATCCCCGGAAGCCCTATTCCGGAGGAAGCGCCTACATATGAAGATACTACTCCAGTCACTATGACTACGTTCAACCAACTAGTGACACAAGTTGGAAATGTTTCTGTTGCTCTTCAGGAAATATTAAGACGTTTACCACCTCCCCCTTTAACAGTTGAAAACGTCAGTGTTCCTCCACTTATCGCGGAAGTAAGGAATATGCCTTTGGAGGAAGAACAAGATGAATCGCCTGAGGGCAGAAACCCTCGTAGTAGAAGGCCAGTAAATCATTGACCCTCGGCTTCAATTACTAGTCCCAGGCCGAATCACGGAAACGGAGAGGGAATGACCGACGTGCACCGGAATGAACCTTTAGGCCTATTCCAACCCAGAACAATAATAAGGCCCCCGAAGAGCTAATAGCATGGGAAATCTGAATCAAGGGCAAGATGACCCACATCACAATTTGAGAGATAAAGTTAATACGCCTGATTCGGGAATCCTGGCCGAACTTCAACGGAGATGCAATGTCATGTTAAAAAGCCTTATGAACCAGATCTCCTGACTGAATGGGAGAATGAAATACAATCACCATTCATAGAGGCCATATCACAGGCCCAATTGATGCCAAATTTTGACTTACCAAGGCTTGATCTCTATGATGGTACGTCGGATCCATTGGAGTATCTACAGTCGTATCGGAGAGCGATGGAATTCAAAGGCGCTAACGACATTGTTATGTGTCACGCTGTTTCTTCGTATTTGAAAAGATGAGCGAACAGTTGGTACGGCCGCCTTAAACCTAACTCCATATCTTCTTTTCGAGAGTTAGGTAGGGAGTTCGTCACATATTTTGCTAATAGTCGGCCACAGAAGAAACCTGTCGATGCACTCCTCGCTCTTCGCCAAGGAAAAGAGGAAACTTTATGATCTTTCATAAGACGGTTCAAGGCCAAGTTAGCACAAATCAAATACCCTAATCATGAGATGGTCAGGGCCACCATAAAATCAGCCATACATGATAGAGACTTCATAGTAGCCCTGAATATCGATCCTCAGCGAGATCTCCAGGAGCTAATGGCAGTGGCGGACAAATATGTCAACAATGAAGAATCCTTTGCCATGGAAAGAGAATTAGAACTCGCCAAAGCTCCAGAGAAGCAGAAGGAGGAGACTCGATCGAATAATTGACAGGCTAAACCCCCTCGATCCGACAATCGACAGTCACAATCTAGTAACTGAGCTCCTTCGAAACAGTTTGAAAGGTACAATTACACTCCCCTGAATACATTCGTTGCAAACATCCTCTATGAAATTCGAAGAAAAGAAGATCTCCAATGGCCACCAAAGATGAAAGGTACTGGTCGTAAGCGTAACACTAGTAAATATTGCCATTATCACGGTGACCAGGGCCATACGACAGACGATTGCTATAATCTGAAGAACGAGATCGAAGGTTGATGGGGCTTGGACGTATCGATAAATACTTAATGAACCCGAGGACTAACGGACCTTCTCATAACGTCGAAGTTCAAAAAACGCCCGGCCCCTCCAATCTGATCTGACCAACCATTGGAGTCGATCAAACCAAACATGTCTCTGAAGTTCGACGCTCCCCAGACGTAAGGACCGATGCCCCACTCCGAATTGCGGGTAGCATCGATGTTATCGCTGGAGGTTTAGCCTCGAGTGGACCGACAATTTCCGGACAGAAGGCTTATGCCGCCCAGATTCATGCGATGGAAGCTCCAACAAAGAAGTTACGGTCGGATTCGACCAAAAACGAGGAACAAATAGTCTTCTCTGAGAAATATTATGAAAAAGTCCACCTTCCCCATGATGACGCGGGAGTTGTCCGCCTCATTATTGCCAATTACAACATAAGTAAGGTACTGATAGACACTGGTAATTCTGTCAATATTTTACATTACGATGCTTTTAAGGAGATGCACCTCGGGATGGACAGACTTGTACCGGTTGAATGGTTGATACACGAAATTTCTGGCGGATCGATCCGTATCGAGGGTAGGATAGACATTCCCTGTAACATTCGGTACCGAACCCCATCAGAATACTATCATGCAAACCTTCTTGGTGGTCAAAATCCCCTATACCTATAATGCTATCATAGGACGTCCTGCTTTGAATAAGCTTGAAGTAGTTGTCTTCACTCCCCACCTCAAAGTCAAATTCCCAACAAAAGCAGGACTCAGAGAGGTAAGAGGAGATCAAGAAAGAGCCAGCAATTGTTATGTTGATTATGCTAAAGTAGTGAAAAAAGCAAAAAAATCCCTCCAAATAGCCGGTACCGATCCACGTTCGGATAACCACCTAACGCGTGGAGAACCAGTGGAGGAACTGACTCAAGTTGCTTGCGGCAGAACCTGATTTCACAACTTACTCACGACACAGATTAACTCAAATTAAGTGGAAAGGGGCTTGACACCACGAATGATGAAACGCACCTTATCCGTTTTGTAAATACACAACAGAAAGTAAATATAGTTAATCTAATTGATATTGTAAGTTGCTTGCGGCAGAGCCTGATTTCGCAACTTACTCACGACACAGATTAACTCGAATTAGATGGCAAAGGAGCAGGCAAAGGGGCTTGACATCACGGATGATGAAACTCACTGTATCCGTTTTGTAAATACACAACAGAAAAGTAAATGGATTACATTATTTACATTTGTTAGGGTTTATCCTTACCGTTTGGAGAGTTGGGCAGCGTAACTGTGCTTGTTTGGAGGGGGAGGCTTCAGAGATTGTCGAAATTTCGACAGAACCACAACACTATATTGAGGTTAAGGATGCTTAATACCTTCCCCAATTGTAACCACAATTGGGGTGCTTAATACCTGTTAGCCCAAGGGTTCAACAAGTACTCCCATTGACATGTTTTGATGATTAACAAACTCAATTTGATATAAAAAGGTTTTATGTACTAATGATTTCCATTGGCTAAGTTATTGTGTTCATAGCTTTAGTACATTCAAGATTGCACAAGAAATGACAAAATCATTCAAGCTCAAGGTAAGATCAAAGGCATGACGAAGCAATAATCATCTATGGCAAACTAACACAAAGGCAAGACAAGGTCATTCAAAGAACAAGGTTGAATTCAAGCTCTACAAGGATGGAAATCAACTCAAAAACTCAAGCAAGGCTCAAGCATCAAAGGAGATGATTGAAGACAAGTCAAAGCATTTACAAAGTGCCAACAAGATTGAAGACCAAGCTAGTTTAACATGTATATAGTTTATCCTGTATAGTCTAGGTCAAAGGCACAAAAGAGAGTTTAAAATTAACATAAAATGAATCTAATTGGACAAGTGAATGATCACGGTGGTGTCCTCACTCTTTGGACTCACATGACATTTCATTTGACAAGATACATGTGAATTCCGAAGGCTCAAAACAAATCAGCAACCAAGACTTGAAATATTGCTGAAATAGCCTTCTCGGAATTCCGAGAAGAAGGCTCAGAATTCCGAGATAATTTCTCAGAACTCCGAGAAAGCCCCTATTTGAAAAAATTATAACGTAGACGGTCAACTCGGAATTCCGTGCACGGACTCTGAGACGACCGTTGGGGACTCTAAAAATGCCATATTTTTATCTCCTATATATATATGAACCTTAAGGCTTTTAAGAAAATACCAAATGAGTTAACTTAACATTCAAAGGCATTAATACTCATTTTCTTCAAGATTTTCACTCTCCCTCTCTCTTGTGCTTTGACCTTGATTATTCTTGAGAGATCTTAGGCTTTTCATTTGTACATCTTTTTCTTGTGAGAGTGAGTGTGCTTTCTACTTGTAATCAGCCTACTAAGAGGCAAGTGAGCTAAACCCTTTTCTCTTCATTGTATTTGGCAACAAGGGGCGCCGTAGAAGACCCTTGGAGCTTGGAGCTCGGATTGTACAAGGCGAAAGGAACGCCGTATTTAAGTTCATTGGAGAAGATAGTGGAAACCTCAAGGAGCCAAACTTGAGAAGAGTGGAGTAGGTCTTTGGTTAAGACCGAACCACTATAAAAATCCTTATGTCAATCATCTGTCTCTTTACTCATTCTCTTGTGGTAAGCACTTCATTTTTGTCTTGAATCTTAATATTGATTTTCTAATCAATCTAAAACTAGTGCAAACAAATTTTTTAAATTAGTAAGATTTTAAAAGAAACCCAATTCACCCCCCTCTTGGGTTGCTAAGTGGAATTTCACTTGGTATCAGAGCATGGCTCTTCCATAGGATTTTTCTTTGAAAACGTATAAGGGAAAGATCCAAATTGCAACATTTTCTCATAGCAATGAGGGGCAATCCACTACTAGACCTCCCTTCTTGAATGGCTCAAACTATCCATATTGAAAAGCTAGAATGAAAGTGTTTTTGAAATTTTTAGATTTTGATGTTTGGAGAAGCATCCAAAATGGATATAAAGAACCTAGTATTGATACGGACCTATGGGATGATAATGAAAGAAAAGAGTCCACTATCAATGCAAAAGCAATGAATGCCTTGATTTGTGCCTTATCTCCCGAGGAGTTCAATCGAGTTTCTACTCTTGAAACCGCTAAGGAGATTTGGGATATGCTAGAGGTAGCTCATGAAGGGACAAATCAAGTGAAAAAGTCCAAGATGAATCTTCTCTTTAGAGTGTATGAACTATTCATGATGGACCCTAATGAAACCATTGCCGAAATGCATACTAGGTTCACAAACATAACCAATGATTTGAAATCATTAGGTAAACAATTGTCCAACAAGGACTTAGTTACTAAACTACTTAGGTCATTACCTAAAGATTGGGATCCCAAGGTCATCGCCATTGAAGAAGCAAAAGACGTATCAAAAATGGGCTTAGAAGACTTAATAGATTCGTTGATAACTTTTGAAATGATTTTAAAAGGAAGAGAAACTTTAAACAAACAAAATGAAGATACAAAAAGGAAAGGAATAGCTTTTAAAGCAAGAGTTGAGAGTGAAGAAGACATACAAGATGATGATCTTTCTCTCTTCACCAAGAGATTCAAGAAATTTCTCAAGTTCAAGAGAGGAGGCAACTCTAGCTAAAGAAGAAATAGGCTTTCAAGCAAAGAGGAGATAAGATGCTATAAGTGCAACAAGGTTGGTCATATAAGGCCAAATTACCCACTTATCAACAACAATGACAAGGACAAGAATAATAGAAGAAATGGCAAAAAGGCTTTATGTGCGGCGGCTTGGGATGAAGGAAGTGCTTCATCCGGAAATGAATCCAACGGAAAAGATGAAGATGACCTTTGCTTCATGGGACTCACCGATGTGACTGATGTTGATGATATATCTCATGAATTTTCTAATGATGAACTATTAATTGCTTGTGAAAAACTTCATGAAAATATGGATTTACAACTTGCCAAAAACAAAACAATGAAAAAATCCTTGCATGATATAACTAGGGATTTTGGGTTCTTGAAAAAGGAATTTGATTTGCAAACCAATACAAGTGAAAAATTAATTTTGGAAACAAGGCTTTAAATGAAGAAGTAGACAAATTAATTTTTGAAAACAAAAGCTTGAAAGAGAAAAATGAGAAACTTGTTTTGAAATGCAAAGAACTTGATTTAACGTTTAAAAAATTCTCATGTGGCAAAAATAAACTAGATGAAATTCTTGAAAATAAGCTTGTCTCTCTAGAAAAAACTGGTCTTGGATACCAACCATTTTCTAAAGGAGAAGCCTCATTTAAGAATAAGTTTATAATGAATTCTTCCCACATGCATGCTAGCACTAGTGCTTTTATTCCTACTTGTCACTATTGTAGTAGAATAGGACACTTAAGGTTTGCATGCAATATTAAGAAATCAAAAGCATCTAAATTTATTTGGGTTAGAAAAGATGAGCTTTATGATGTTGCTAACCTTGAAGGACCCAAGAAAAAGTGGGTACCTAAAACTTCAACATGAGCTTTGGTTCTTGTAGGTGTGCTTGAAAGGAAAACCCTCAAAGGAGAAGTGGTTCTTGGATAGCGGTTGCTCAAGGCACATGACGGGAGACGTAACGAAGTTCACTTTCGTCACCATGAGCCATCAAGAAAATGTCACCTTTGGGGATGATACAAGAAGCAAAATCATCGGTGAAGGTGTCATTAAAATTAAGGATATTAAAGTTGAACATGGTTTGCTTGTTGATGGTCTTTCATTCAATTTGATAAGCATTAGTCAACTATGTGATCTTGGTCACAAAGTTCTTTTTGAAAAGGATAGATGTAAGATTTTAAATGCTAAGAATAATGAAGTTGAATTTGTTGCATTTAGAGATGGTAATATGTATTCATTAGCATTAGAAGACCTTGAGAATCAAAACATCCAATGTCTCATCGCCATGGATGATAACCCTTGGTTATGACATAGGAGACTTGGTCATGCTCATATGGATTTGATTTCAAGATTGTCTTCTAAGATCTTGTGAGAGAGTTACCTAAACTCAAGTATGTAAGAGATAAAGTTTGTAGTGCTTGCATTCATGGAAAACATGCTAAAGACAATTTTAAACCCATAAGTGTATTATCTACCTCTTGTCCACTACAACTCCTTCACATGGACCTATTTGGTCCCATGAAGACTCGTAGTAGAGGAGGAAGTAGATATGTATATGTGATTGTTGATGACTACTCTAGGTTTACTTGGGTGTTGTTTTTAACTAGTAAAGATGAAACCTTCAAGAAATTTGTTAACTTGTATAAGATAATTCAAAATGAACAAGGAGTTTTCATAAATAAAATTAGAAGTGATCATGGAATCGAGTTTGAGAACATTGAGTTTGATACATTTTGTAATGAAAATGGAATCAAGCACAATTTCTCGGCTCCAAGAACTCCCCAACAAAATGGGATAGTTGAAAGGAAAAATAGATCACTTATTGAAATTATTAGAACCATGTTAAATGAGCACAATGTTCCAAGAATCTTATGGGCAGAAGCCGTTCACACGGCTTGCTATATTTTAAATAGAGTGCTCATTAGACCTCACCTTAACAAAACACCTTATGAACTATGGAGTGGAACACCCCCCAAAGTTAGCTATTTCAAAGTTTTTGGTTGTAAATATTTTATTTTAAACATGAAAGACACCTTGCACAAGTTTGATTCAAAATCCGATGAAGGTATCTTCTTAGGCTATTCAACCCATAGTAAAGCTTATATAGTCTATAACAAAAGAACTCAAATTGTTGAAGAATCAGTGCATGTCAAATTTGATTAGTCATTTGAACCTCCTAAAGTCATTGATGAAGATGATGATGGTGCCAATCTTCTAGAGTCTCCTAGTCAATTAAAGTCCCTTGTTCAACCCTTAGAAAATCTTGATTTAGAAGGTCAACCTATAGAAGAGGTTGAAATAGAAGGTCCTCCCAAACATAGTAGAATCATGTCTAGTCACCCTTCTACTCAAATCATAGGTGAAACCTCACAAGGAGTCAAGACAAGATCTCTTTATAGGAATGTGTGTGCCAACATGGCATTTATCTCCCAAATTGAACCCCAGTCCATAAAAGAAGCCGAAAAGGATGAATTTTGGTTGGTTTCTATGCAAGAGGAACTAAACCAATTTGAGAGAAACAAAGTATGGAGGTTAGTTCCTAAGCCTAGTGATCACCCGGTTATTAGGACTAAATGGGTGTTTAGAAACAAACTCGATGAGCATGGAGATGTTCAAAGGAATAAAGCTAGATTAGTAGCCCAAGGTTACAACCAAGAGGAAGGTATCGATTATGATGAGACCTTTGCTCCGGTTGCTAGATTGGAAGCCATAAGGATGCTACTTGTATTTGCATGCTATAAAAACTTTAAGTTGTATCAAATGGATGTGTAGAGTGCATTCCTAAATGGATATATTATGGAGGAAGTTTATGTTGAACAACCTCCCGGTTTTGAGGATTTCAAATACCCTAATCACGTATATAGGTTGGACAAAGCCTTGTATGGTCTAAAGCAAGCTCCTAGAGCTTGGTATGAGAGGCTTAGCTCCTTCCTATTAGAGAGTGGCTTTCAAATAGGCAAGGTTGACAAAATCTTGTTCCTTAAAAGAAAAGTAAAAGATATGCTTATTGTTCAAATCTATATGGATGATACAATATTTGGTGCTACTAATGATAAGATGTGTGAAGAATTCGCACAATCCATGCAAAAAGAGTTTGAGATGAGTATGATGGGAGAACTTACCTATTTTCTAGGACTTCAAATCAAACAATGTAAACATGAAATTTTCATCAACCAAGAGAAGTATACTAGGGAACTCCTTAAGAAATTTGGCATGGATAGCTCACAAATTAAGCCAACTACCAAATTAGAAAATGATGAAATTGGCAAACCGGTTGATAAGAAGAAGTTTAGAGGAATGATAGGTAGCCTATTATATTTGACTGCTAGTAGGCCGGATATAATGTTTAGTGTGTGCGATTGTGCTAGATTCCAATCGGCTCCAAAAGAGTCTCATTTGAGTGCCGTTAAGAGGATATTCAAATATCTCAAGGGAACTCCTTCTCTAGGATTGTGGTATGAAAGATCAAATGAATTGAACCTAGTAGGGTATTTGGATGCCGACTTTGCCGGATGTAGGATTGATCGAAAAAGCACAAGTAGCACATGTCAATTCCTAGGTAGGTATCTTGTGTCTTGGTTTAGCAAGAAACAAAACTCCGTAGCCCTATCTACTATCGAAGCTGAATACATCGCGGCCGGAGCTTGTTGTGCACAAATCCTATGGATGAAGAATACTCTCATGGACTACAATCTTGAATTTAGAAATGTTCCAATCCATTGTGATAATACAAGTGAATTAACTTGACAAAGAATTCAATTCAACATTCTAGAACCAAGCACATAGAGGTAAAGCATCATTTTCTAAGAGATCATTCTAAAAAGGAGATATATCCATCCAGTATATCCATACAAATGATCAATTAGCGGATATCTTCACTAAACCCCTAAATGATGATAGATTTTGCGACATTAGAAGTGGACTCAACATTTGGAGTTCGAATCAGATTAAAGAGTTTGATAGTGATGCCTGAGTGATTGTTAATGTTCTCTCTCTATATGTATATATATATATATATATATATATATATATATATATATATATATATATATATACGGAGCTGATATTTCTGCTCCACTTTTAGACTAATCCACTCCAACTTGGAGTGGATTGGTCTAAAGGTGGAGTGGAAATATCCAAAGCATTGGGGAGTTGATATTTCCGCTCCCCCTTTAGACCAATCCACTCCAAGTTGGAGTGGATTGGTCTAAAAGGGGAGCGGAAATATCAATTTCCTACACATATATATATATATATATATATATATATATATATGTATGTATCTTTACTACCCTTGTTTTGATAGTGACTACATGATTCAAGATGATCAAACCTTAAATATAAAACTCACTCAATTGGTGCCCATAGCCCACTTTGTTCAAAGGGGGAGTCGGCATCGTCATTCTAATCAAAGACACTTAATACTTTGGCCATGTGCCATTATCAAAATCGTGGATAAGTCACATGTGCAAATCATTCCTTGAAATTGTTGTGACAATGTTTTGTTTTTATTAGAAATATATATATCTATAATTAGTGGCTTGAATGTGTAATGTCATGTATATGTATTGGCTGGCATGTGTGTCGTACATGACGTATCTTTTCTAAGCTTACCATTGCCAACATTCATGTAAAAAAAAAAAAAACCAACTACACGGAACTCCGAGAAATTTCTCGGAATTCCGCAGTAAGCCAAGAAACAAAATATTTTTAACTCTTGGAACTCCGAGATATTTCTCGGAATTCCGCAGTAAAGAAACACAAAAAAAAATCTTTGAACTCCGAGACATTTCTCGGAATTCCACAATAAACAAAACAACAAAAATAATTAACTCTCGAAACTCCGAGAATCGGTCCAGGCGCGTATAATACCCGGACGGTCTCTTTTTTCTTCTCATTTTGTTCTCTCTTTCTTTTCCTCCTTTCTCTCCTCCATCTCCAAACCCTACCTTCTTTTTCCTCTTTTTCCTCCCAAATCCACCCCTCCTCCATCTTCTTCTTCCTTAGAAACCCTAGATTTCTCTCCTAAACCCTCCAAACTCCATTTTTTTAAAACCCTTTCCTCCACCCATTTTTCCTTTTTATTCGGTATCCCTTCCTCTTCTTTTCCCCAATCTCTCATCTCCATCCTCAATCCAACCCTTTTTCTTCCTTTTCTCCCTTTCTTTCATCATTTTCTTCCCTCTAGGGCTTCAAATCCCTCTTTTTTCTCTTTTGTTGTTCATTCTCTTCAAACCCTAGTTTCCCAACTATGCCTAGAACGAAAAATCTTCCCAGTGGCGGTTCCTCTGGCGGGCGGGACAATGAAGGGCCATCAAGGAAGAAAGCCAAGGTTAAAGCTCCGGTTCCCGAACCCGATGTTATTCCCAATTCATACTTCTCCTCCTCACACGCCAAGAAGACATGGCCAACACTGGCTACTCGGGGCATCCTCACTGGCCGATTCATTGAGCCCGACGTTCTCCAACATTTTGACCTTCAAGCGCGATTTGATGCCCTTGGATGGACTCTATTTCTTCATCTCTACGAGCTTGTCTACCCTAGGTTAGTTTGTCTTTTCTATACCAATCTCACTATCACTTCCTCTTACTTCCAAATTGAATCTCGTGTCAAGAAAACCCACATCAAACTCAATATTCATCAACTTGCTGTGATTCTTGCGATTAGTTTCGATGGCTTTGAACATTACTTTTGGCCAAACAATGGGATCCATTCCCTTCCAGATCTTGATCACGACACTGTGTATGGCTGAATTACCAAGCGCTATCGGCCCAACATGCTTGTGCAAATATCTGACCTCATACCCGTGGCCAAAATGCTTCATAACGTCATGTTCAACAACTTCACCCCGCGCTGTGGCATGACCGATGCCATACGACCCCCTGAGGCCTACCTCATATATTGCATCCTTGAGGGTCGCAGGCTTTGTCTACCATACATCATCTTTCACTTCATGTTCCAGACTCTTACTCGATCATGCGCCTCACTGCCGTATGGCATGCTCCTTACCTGTGTATTCCGCCACTTCTGTATCGCTCTGGAGGGTGAGGCCACCGACACTCCCACTGCTCCTTTTAACGATCGGACCTTCCGGCGCATGGCACTTGCCAAAGAAGTTGTTGCCGTTGACTCTGATGACGAAGTTGCAACAGATCACGATGACGACGGTGAAGGAGAGGCGGATCCGGACACTCAAGCCCCTGCGGCGCCCTATGCATCTCAGGATTTCTCTCAGGGCTTCGCAGCCATGCAGGAGGCCCTTGAGCGATCCATGACCACACAGTTTGAGCGGCTCACTACCCATGTTGACACAGAGATGTCTACTCGATTCCAGTTGCTCTCCACTCACGTCGACGACCAGTTCACTGCCCTTTATCAGTACCTCTCCGTCGCATCAGCACCCGGGCAGTTCCTCTTCTTATCAGCCACCGCCTCCTCTAGAGCAGTAGATGGCTTTCGTTCTCTGATGCTGGACATCGTTTTGATCAGACTCCTTTGATAAATTAGGCTTATCTATATGTTTGTATTTGACTAAATTGTATTTGGATTGTTGGTTGTTTGTATGGATCCTATTTGGATGGATGCTTATATGATCGGTTGGATCTTTTTAGGATGTATTAGGTTCATATTTCTGTAAATGTTATGATGTGTGGTGGATACTATGTCCTTTGAATGGTTGTATGCACTTCTATGTGTGGCCCTTCCCATCATCTATATATATCTCTATTTGGTTTGCTGTGTGATGTGCTTCTCTGTTCTATTTCTTTTTGCTCGCCTACCTTGTCCTGTGATTCCTTTCTCTCTTGCATTGCCCTTTCATTGTCTCCTTGGTTCTCACATGCCCTCGTTCCTTTTGTTCCACCCTTTTGGTGATGACAAAAGGGGGAGAACATTGGAGCTCCCAACTCATAATAATATGCAAATATGGAGGGGGAGCAAAGCTCCATGCTTAGAATTTTGCAATCAATTTCCATCATTACAATTAATGCTTTAAATGTTCAATTAAATCAATCTCTTAGGGGGAGCATAAACTGTTCTATTCATCCCTCAAGGGGGAGCTCCTACCCTAAAGCAAATTGTGTTTGTCATCATAAAAAATGGGGAGATTGTTAGCCCAAGGGTTCAACAAGTACTCCAATTGACATGTTTTGATGATTAACAAACTCAATTTGATATAAAAGGTTTTATGCAGTAATGATTTTCATTGGCTAAGTTATTGTGTTCATAGCTTTAGTACGTTCAAGATTGCACAAGAAATGGCAAAATCATTCAAGCTCAAGGTGAGATCAAAGGCATGACGAAGCAATCATCATCTATGGCAAACTAACACAAGGGCAAGACAAGGTCATTCAAAGAACAAGGTTGAGTTCAAGCTCTACAAGGATGGAAATCAACTCAAAAGCTCAAGCAAGGCTCAAGCATCAAAGGAGATGATTGAAGACAAGTCAAAGCCTTTACAAAGTGCCAACAAGATTGAAGACCAAGCTAGTTTAACATGTATATGGTTTATCATGTATAGTCTAGGTCAAAGACACAAAAGAGAGTTTAAAATTAACCTAAAATGAATCTAATTGGACAAGTGAATGATCATGGTGGTGTCCTCACTCTTTGGACCCACATGACATTCCATTTGACAAGATACATGTGAATTTCGAAGGCTCAAAACAAATCAGCAACCAAGACTTGAAATATTGCTGAAATAGCCTTCTCGGAATTTCGAGAAGAAGGCTCGGAATTCTGAGACAATTTCTCGGAACTCCGAGAAAGCCCATGTTTGAAAAAATTATAACGTAACAGTCAACTCAGAATTTCGTGCACGGACTCCAAGACGACCATTGGGGAGTCTAAAAAGGCCATATTTTTATCTCCCCTATATATATGAACCTTAGGGCTTTTAAGAAAATACCAAATGAGTTAACATTCTAAGAGCATTCAAAGGCATTAATACTCATTTTCTTCAAGATTGTCACTCTCCATCTCTCTCTTGTGCTTTGACCTAGATTATTCTTGAGAGACCTTAGGCTTTTCATTTGTACATCTTTTTCTTGTGAGAGTGAGTGTGCTTTCTACTTGTAATCAGCCTACTAAGAGGCAAGTGAGCTAAACCCTTTTCTCTTCATTGTATTTAGCAACAAAGGGCGCCGTAGAAGACCCTTGGAGCTTGGAGCTCGGATTGGACAAGGCGAAAGGAACGCGGTATTTAAGTTCCTTGGAGAAGATAGTGGAAACCTCAAGGAGCCAAACTTGAGAAGAGTAGAGTAGATCTTTGGTTAAGACCGAATCACTATAAAAATCCTTGTGTCAATCATCTTTGTCTCTTCACTCTTTCTCTTGTGGTAAGCACTTTACTTTTGTCTTGAATCTTAATATTGATTTTATAATCAATCTAAAACTAGTGCGAACAAAATTTTTAAATTAGTAAGATTTTAAAAGAAACCCAATTCACCCCCCTCTTGGGTTGCTAAGTGGAATTTCACTTGGTATCAGAGCATAGGCTCTTACATAGGATTTTTCTTTGAAAAACTACAAAGGAAAGATCCAAATGGCAACCTTTTCTCATAGCAATGAGGGGCAATCCACTACTAGACCTCCATTCTTCAATGGCTCAAACTATCCATATTGGAAAGCTAGAATGAAAGTCTTTTTGAAATCTTTAAATTGTGATGTTTGAAGAAGCATCCAAAATGGATATAAAGAACCTAGTATTGATACAGACCTATGTGATGATAATGAAAGAAAAGAGTCCACTATCAATGCAAAAGCAATGAATGCCTTGATTTGTGCCTTATCTCCCGACGAGTTCAATCGAGTTTCTGCTCTTGAAACCGCTAAGGATATTTGGGATATGCTAGAGGTAGCTCATGAAGGGACAAAGAAGCAAAAGCCGTATAAAAAATGGGCTTAGAAGACTTAATAGGTTCGTTGATAACTTTTGAAATGGTTTTAAAATGAAGAGAAACTTTAAACAAACAAAAGGAAGATACAAAAGGAAAGGAATAGCTTTTAAAGCAAGAGTTGAGAGTGAAGAAGAAGAGAGTGAAGAAGACATACAAGATGATGATCTTGCTCTCTTCGCCAAGAGATTCAAGAAATTTCTCAAGTTCAAGAGAGGAGGCAACTCTAGCCAATGAAGAAATAGGCCTTCAAGCAAAGAGGAGATGAGATGCTATAAGTGCAAGAAGGTTGGTCATATAAAGCCAAATTGCCCACTCGTCAATAACAATGACAAGGACAAGAAGAATAGAAGAAATGGCAAAAAGGCTTTGTGTGCGGTGGCTTGAGATGAAGGGAGTGCTTCATCTGGAAATGAATCCAACGGAAAAGATGAAGATGACCTTTGCTTCATGGGACTCGCCGATGTGACACAAGACATCTCTGTATCCCGTTATCCAATGGTATCAAATTTGAGCCAACCCGTTATGGTAGCTCTCTAGGAAACATTTGTTTTTTACACAATAACTTTTCGAACCAAAAAGTGTTTCGCTCCTACAATGATCCTGCAAATCTAATCAAAGCCCGAGTAAGTCCGTCTATTCATGATAACTCGTCGAGATCAGACAACGTTTAAAACAAACTGTCATATCTAAATCTTGCGTACGATCAGTCATGTCAATCAATTGGTGTCGATTTGACATTTCTGTTGTTAGTGTCCACACTGGATGTCAAAATGACATCCCAGAGGTCCCTCCCCAAGTCAGGTATCCTTAACCTGATTCCCAATTAATCTGTTAGTGATGACGTGCATCCCAGGACTCGTTCTAACGGTCGTATCTTCAAAACCCCAAAACCGTCGGCAAGAGGTTTTCACTCAATGACCTGACAGCAAGACTCCTCGATGAAGGTTGTACACCTGAGGATCCGATGTGAGTTTTGCGAGCTTATCATTAGTATCCATTGACAAAATTTTGCTATCTCCTTACTTTGGCATTCAGGTGCCTTGCACCCTCTACCAAAGCTACCAAAGAGGGGCATCTGTAGGCACCCAATTTTGTCAAGGAAGTATTAGTGATAGATGACGTGAGAAAGAACCTTATGACGAGTTCCAGAGCACTAGTTGTATTTCTCTCAATCTCTCTTCAGGGTACCAAACAATTTTCGAAAGCCGTTTTAAAACCACCAAAAGCCTGTTTTAACATAGCACCCGCATTTTTCGGCAAACTTAAAGCCTGTCCACACAGCACCCGCCTTTTATGGCATAAATCGGCAAGCTGGTCTACACACGGCATTTCCAATCAGTAGATTAACTTTGGGTCTAAAACACTCTTTTAGCACCCAGAGGGCACCCTGTTTCCCGAAAGCACCCAATATCTGGTCCATTGGAAAGTCCTAGAAACAAGGAATCCAACGAATCTGACCGCATGAGAATTGGAGTCCAATCGGAAGAGATATGAACGATCGAAGTTACCGATAAAAGACGAAAATACTACAAAACAAAACAGAGAAGAGACAAACTATTGCACTTACCGGGAATGACATCATCCACCAAAAGATGGATGATATCATCCCAAATTCATCTCAGACGAATTTGGGGTCGAGCTAGATATTTTTACCCCCCTCCCTTATAAATAGGGGGTAAAGGTTTTTTACACCTCTCTCTCTCTCTCCCCACTTGGTGCATACACCTTCTTCCAGTGTATTTCTCCCCTTTTTTGGTGAAATTCAAACCCCGAACCCCTGCAGAAAATCAGAAAGAAACCCCAGTTAGCTTCCTTTAGAAGAGAGAAAGTAGCAAAACACTAGGTAGCTCTTTCCGGATGTCGGCACTCTGTCAAATTTCTGAAGGTTCAGAGCGTCTTTTCTTTTTTATACCGTTGTTTTGTCGAATTTCGCAGAACTACAGCTACTTTTCAATAGTAGAGCCGTTGTTCTGCCGAAATCTCGGTAAACTCGGAAGCGATTTGGCTATACAGTGCCGTTACGCCTCTGATTCTTCCGCAACTGTGGGTTCCTCCCTTTTAACACAGCGTGGTAGCGCTGCCGAATTTCGAAGAACCCAATGTCTTATTCTCAATATAGCACCGTGGTTCTGCCGAAATTTCGGCATTACTTGAAGCCTTCTCTCCCTCCAAGCGCAGTTACGTTGCCCAACTCTCCAGTCGTAAGATAAAACCCTAAAAAATGTAAAAAGCAAAAGAAAATTGTAATCCCTTTACTTTTCTGCAATTTACAGCTTTATGCACATTAAGGTACGAGGTTGAGATGTCAAAGAGACTTGTTCCTCTACTGCCGATAGCTCGAGAAAAAAAATCCCTCCGACTTGCTTTTACTTGTCGCAATTTATAGCTTTCTGCACAGTAAGGTACGAGGTTGAGATGTCAAAGAAACTTGTTCCGCTACAGCCAAGCACTGGAGACAAAAATCCCTCCGACTTGCTTTTACTTTCTGCAATTTACAGCTTTCTGCACAAGTAAGGTACGATGTTGAGATCTCAAAGAGACTTGTTCCGCTACGGCCGAGCGCTCGAGACAAAAATCCCTCTGACTTGCTTTTTACTTTCTGCACTTTACAGCTTTCTGTACAAGTAAGGTACGAGGTTGAGATCTCACAAGACTCGTTCCGCTACGGCCGATGCCTTGTGACATAAATCCCTCCGACTTGCTTTTTTACTTTCAGTACTGCCTTTTCCGTTTGATTTACGAAGAGGGGGCCTACTTGGGATCAGTTGCAGTATTCCTTTGGAGTCTGTGACATATGGTCTCAAACAGGATCGAACCAAACCAAGCTTTGTTTTGATTTTTTCTGTAAATCCATTTCATTTACATTCGAAATTAAGCATAACCTAACAAGGGAGATAAAATCCAATTATTTCATTTCAAATCCTTCGAAAATGCTAATCTAAG
This sequence comes from Tasmannia lanceolata, assembly GCF_043159265.1. NCBI lineage: Eukaryota > Viridiplantae > Streptophyta > Magnoliopsida > Canellales > Winteraceae > Tasmannia > Tasmannia lanceolata. Next base: position 7,853,298 of record NW_027518688.1, on the reverse strand, counting down.
TTAAGAGACCGGGTTAATCTGGGCAAGAGGGGTGCCTGACACCTTCCCCAATTGTAACCACAACCCTTACCCAGATATATGTAAGGACCGCCCCTTAAAACTGAGCAAAATATAAGGTTCACAAGCCTAGAGCAAAAGAACCCCTTCGGTTACTATTCTTTCAACGAAATTCGAGCCCCAATGCTCATTTTCTTGAAAGAATGGACACGAGTCCTAAGTCCTAACCTAGGTGGCAACTCTGAATTCTTTGTCTAACGAAGTTAGGACTTCGGTCCCGAGTTCGTAAGATACGCAGATCAAATAACACCCTCCCCCTTATAACCCGATTGTGGTGATCCCCTGCCGTCCTGCGCAGCACGGGAAAAAACCAACTCCCACACACCCTACTTATATGCCACTTCAATATCCTCTCCTATTCCCATATGGGGAGGATGGTTGGAAGATCAATATACCATGTAGATCTAATCTTAATGGCACCCAGCGAAAGAGGGAGTCTGTTAGTATGCGGGAGTATTATGGCTGCCGGATCCTATATTGACCTAAAGAGGGGAAATCACTTATTCGATCTGGGCGTGTCTTCCAACAATTTGTCGTTGATGCTTATGCGGCTATTGAGGAGCAGAGGCTATTTTTGAGTACGTACAAATCAGGCACAAGTTCGTACAGAGCTCTATCAAGGTTTGCAAGATGCCGTATCGGCCAGAGATCACAATGCCGCAATGGTTGGGAAGGGACTGGTTCTACCATCATCGTTCAAAGGAGGACCTCGTTATATGGCTTGGGCTTTTCAAGATGCAATGGTAATTTGTCAATGGTATGGCCCTACCCCCCGATTTGTTCATAACATTCACCTGCAATTCAAAATGGAAAGAGATCTCATCAGCTCTAGAATTGATCCCCGGACAAAGGTTGAAGATAGGTCTGACATAGTCGCAAGAGTCTTCAATATAAAAAAGAAACAACTTATAAATGACCTGCGCATGAAAAAGATCTTTGGAAAAGTAGTTGCAGGTATATCCTTTGTCCCTACCAACCTCCATATCTTAAAGCATCTAAAATCCATTGTGTTTATGTGTACAAATTGACTTTATGGTTTATATTTGTTGTTGGGTTTTCTCTCATGTGTCCGTTCCTTTTTGGATGTCAGTATCAAAATGCAGATATCCATGTTGTCGAATTCCAAAAGCGAGGGTTGCCGCATGCACATATTTTGTTAACACTCGCCAAAGAAGATAAGATAGTTACTCCAGAAGAGCTCGATGATTTCATCTGTGCTGAGATACCTGATAAGGATTCCAACCCTAACGCTTATGAAATTGTTTTGAAAGCAATGTTCCATGGGCCTTGCGATCGTAAGAATCCGAACTCACCATGCATGGTAAATGGTAGTTGTTATAAGAATTTTTCAAAGAAGTTCAATAGCCATACAACTATTGATAGTAATGGCTTCCCTGTCTACCGACCGAGGAGGTATGGTCAAAAGGTGATTGTTCGTGGTCGAAAGATAGATAACATTGACCTTTTGATTAAATATAATGCACACATCAATGTTGAGCTATTTGCTAAAACAAAAGTAATTAAATATTTATTCAAGTATATTCATAAAGGACTCGACAGATCTACCGCTGTTCTTAAGGTTTATTCTAAGACAAATGTACAACATACTGATAACGTCCGTGAGGAAAATGATGAGGTGAAGCAATACTTAGATTGCAGGTACAAATCTGCACCAGAGGCATGTTGGAGGATTTTTTAGTTTGATTTGCAAGCACAACATCCGTCTGTTGAGCGGCTCCAGTTTCACTTACCAGATGAGCAACAAGTCATATTATGTGACAATGACGACCTCTACGATGTCATCTCGAGGCCCGATATAAGTAGGACCATGTTTACAGAATGGATGGAAGCTAATAAGGAATTCGACGATGCACGAAAGTTGAGATACGTTGAGTTCCCAACTTCTTGGGTCTAGAGTAGGGAAGAGAAATGATGGAAAAGACAAAAAAAAAATGGAAAAACAATAGGTAGATTGTACTACAAGCACCCATCATCCAGGGAGCGATTTTAATTGCGCTTGCTTCTGAATATTGTGTGTGGGCCCCTGAGTTATGAAGATATTCATACTGTTGACAATGTCATCTACTCAGACTTTAAGGCTGCTTGCAATGCTTTGGGTTTATTAGAAGACGACAATGACTGGCACGAGGCTCTTGAAGAGGCATCCGTTTGGGCTTTCGGTCATCAACTATGCCATTTGTTTGCTTCAATGTTGACCTCATGTGAGGTGACTGACCCCTTAGTATTATGGGAGACACACTAGAGGGGCTTATCAAGCAACTTGCAGGTTAGAGTTGGGAGGGATGTCCAAGGTGTAAATTTAATAATACATGCAGATGTCTCGCAAGATATTGCGCTTTAAGAGATAGAGAGTATCCTTAATAGTGTTGGGAGGAGTCTTACAGATTATCCATCCATGACAATGCCTACGACAAATAATTCAGACTTATATTCGAATTGATTAATCTGGGAAGAATTAAAATATGATCTGGTAAAAGCTCGGGCAAACTACGAACGTTTGCATCGTAGCCTAACATCTGAGCAATTGTCGGTCTTTAATGCTGTTATACAATCATGCCTCAACAAGCAGGGTGGCTTCTACTTTGTATATGGTAATGGTGTCACTGGAAAGACCTACTTATGGAAGAAATTGGTAAACAGATTGCGAATGGAAGACAGATTAGTACTGAGTGTTGCATCATCTGGTATTGCAGCATTGTTACTACCAAGTGGACGTATTCCTCATTCGCGTTTTAAGATTCCACTAAAACTCGATGATATTTCTACATGTTTGATAGCCCCGAAGACGGATATAGCAAATTTGATAGAGAAAATTGACTTGGTTATTTGGGATAAAGCGTCGATGGTACATCGACACGTCCTTGAAGCTGTTGACCGCACATTTAAGGATTTATTAAAGCATCCTTCTGTGGACGAAAGTCGTAAGAACTTTGGAGGGAAAACATTTGTTCTTGGTGGCAATTTTAGGCAGGTTCTTCCGGTTATACCAAAGGCGGGTGGAGACTATTGTTAGTGGTTGCTTGCAAAGATCATATTTATGGCGGCATTGCAAAGTATTCCATTTCAAGACCAACATGCGCGTATTGCGGCAAGGGTTATCTTCTATAGTACGCAATGAGTACTCTTCTTTTGCGCAATGGATACTTGACCTTGGGAATGGAACCCTGCCCTCTATTTCAATTCATGGCCGTGGTGAATCCGATTGGGTAAAACTACCAGATTATATGCTCATAACTGAGAATGGAGCTGGAGTAACATAGTTAATCGTAGATATCTACCCAAACTTTATAACGTAGTTACACGATGATATTTTCCTAGAAGAAAGAGCTATTCTATCTCCAAAGAATGCTGAGGTGGACCACATAAATTCTATAATGATGGAAATGCTACTGGGTAACGGTATGACGTACTTGAGTGTTGACGCTGTAGTCGATGGCAAATCTCAATCCTGTTTGAATGGATTTCTTGCCACACCTGAATATTTACAGTCATTAAATTTTCCCAGTATGCCAAAGCATTGTTTAGAATTAAAGATCAGCACTCCTGTCATCTTACGTAACTTAAATGCATCGATCGGTCTTTGTAATGGAACTCGATTGATTGTTCTCAACATGGGTCTGCATACTATTCAAGCAAGAATAATTACTGGGGACAACAAAGGTGATGTGCACTGCATACCATGGATTGCAATGTCGACATCCCCCGGTGAATTTCCTTTCGTATTCAGGAGGGGACAATTTCCTTTGAAATTCGCATTTGCTATGACGATCAATAAAAGCCAAGTGCAAACTTTGTCAAATGTTGGGATATATTTTAACAGAACCTGTTTTCACTCACGGTCAACTTTATGTTGGTACATCACGTGTCACTTCCCGATCTGGCATTAGATTATTAATCGGCGAAAAGTCGCACCCTAAGTATGGCTACACACGTAATGTGGTTTTTAAGGAAGTCCTACAAGGTTTATAATTAATACATTAAAAGACGGTGTAAGTAGATTCACATTTTTAGAACTCTACTACAATGTGTTCTGCTTATTTTCTAACTGCATAAAACAACTATAGTATATGTAATGATCTGCAGGATGAAGGGCAATTATTACACGCCCTTCTTATATATACACCATTCTCGGCTCACGTGGAACATCAAGTGACGTGTCAAGCGCCTCTTCGATATGTCTAACTTTGAAAATCCAAATAGGAAGGGCCAGATATTGAAGGCTGTTTTGATGGACAATGAGGTATGGTTTTAAGTCATAAAAAATAATCACCTCCATAATTGAACCTCGGTTCTATTTTTTATAAAAATTATGTTCTCTACTCAATGATTACAGGACGAAGACATACAATTAAGTCTTTTTAATTAAGATGTTGGGAAGTACAATTCTATATTGAAGGAGGGCAGCTGTTAACGTCGATGTAAAACCAAGGCCAATTCATGTTGCTATCCGATAACGCCTATCGACTGGTTGCTATCCGATAACACCTATCGACTGTCCTTGCATTGACATTTTTACTGTAGTAGCAGCTGCCCTCCTTTAATATAGAATTGTACTTCTCAGCCTCTTCATTAAAAAGAGTTAATTGTATGTCTTCGTCCTGTAATCATTGAGTAAAGAACATAATTTTTATAAAAAATAGAACCGAGGTTCAATTATGGAGGTGATCATTTTTTATGACTTAAAACTGTACCTCATTGTCAATCAAAATAGCCTTCAATATCTGATCCTTCCTATTTGGATTCATAGTTAAACATATCGAAGAGGCGCTTGACACGGCGCATGATGTTCCACGTGAGCCGACCATGGTGTGTGTGTATATATATATATATATATATATATGTGTGTGTGTGTGTGTGTGTGTGTGTGTGTGTGTGTGTGTGTGTGTGTGTGTGTGTGAAGGGCATGTAATAAGTCTCCTTCATCCTGCAGGATATTACATATATTATAGTTGTTTTATGCAGTTAGAAAATAAGCAGAACACATCGTAGTAGCGTTCAAAAAATGTGAACCAACTTACACCCTCTTTTAAGGTACTAATTACAAGCCTTGTAGGACTTCCTTAAAAACCACATTACGTGTGTAGCTATACTTGGGGTGCGACTTTTCACTGACTAATAGTCTAATGCCAGATAGGGAAGTGACACGTTATATAGCAACATAAAGTTGACCATGACTAAAAACCAGGTTCTGGTAAATATATCCCAACATTTGACAAAGTTTGCCCTTGGCTTTTATTGTTCGTCATAGCAAATGCGACCTTCAAAGGAAACTGTCTCCTGAATTTGAAAGGACCTCACTAGGGGATGAAGACATCGCAATCCTTGGTATGCAATGCACATCGCCTTTGTTGTTTCCTTTAATGATTCTTGCTTGAATAGTACAGCGCCCAAGGTTGAGAACAATCAACTGAGTTCCATTATAAAGACCGATCGATGCATTTAAGTTACACAACAACATGACAGGGGTTCCGATCTTTAATTCTAAATAATGCTTTGGAGGACCGGGAAACTTTAATGACTGTAAATATTTGGGTGTGACAAGAAATCCATCCAAACATGATTGAGCTTTGCCATCAACTACAACGTCAGCGCTCAAGTAAGTTGTACCATTACCCAGTAACATTTCTATCATTATAGAATTTATGTGGTCCACATCATCATTTTTTTGTGCTAGAATAGCTTTTCTTCTAGGTAATTATCATCATGTAACCACGTTATAAAGTTCGCGTGTATATCTACGATTAACTGTGTTACTCCAGCTCCATTCTCATGTATGAGCATTTCATTTAGTATTTTTACCCAACCAGATTCACCACGCCCATGAATTGAAATAGCTGGCAGGGTTCCATTCCCAACATCAAGTGTACATTACACAATAGAAGATTACTGATTACGTGGTGTAGAAGATAACCTTTGCCACAATACTCGCATGTTGGTCGTTGGATGGAGTACTTTGCAATGCTGCCATAAATATGATCTTTGCAAGCAAGCAATAACAATAGTCTCTACCCGCCTTTGGTATAATTGGAAGAACCTGCCTAAAATCGCCACCAAGAACAAATGTTTTCCCCCCAAAGTTCTTACGACTTGCGTCCACAGAAGTATGCTTTAATAATCCTTAAATATGCGGTCAACGGCTTCAAAGACGTGTCGATGTGCCATCGGCGCTTCATCCCAAATAACCAAGTCAATTTTCTTTATCAGTTTTGCGATATCCGTCTTCTGCGCAATCGAACATGTAGAAGTTTCGTCGAGTTTTAGTGGAATCTGAAAACGTGATTGAGCAGTACGTCCACCCGGTAGTAACAATGTTGCAATACTAGATGATGCAACACTCAATACTAATCTGCCTTCCATTCGCAATCTATTTACCAACTTCTTCCATAAGTAGGTCTTTCCATTGCCACCACTACCATATACAAAGTAGAAGCCACCCTGCTTGTTGGGACATGATTGTATAACAACATTAAAGACCGACAATTGCTCGGATGTTAGGCTACCATCCAGACATTCGTAGTTTGCCCGAGCTTTTACCCGATCATATGTTGTTTCTTCCTAGATTAATCTATTCGAATATAAGTCTGCATTATTTGTCGTAGGCATTGGCATGGGTGGATAATCTACAAGACTCCTCCCAACACTATTAAGAATACTCTCTATCTCTTCATGCTCAATATCTCGCAAGACATTTCAGGTATTATTAAATTTACATCTTGGACATCCCTCCTAGCTCTAACCTGCAAGTCATCTGATAAGCCCCTCCAGTGTGTATCCCATAATACTAAGGGGTCAGTCACCTCACATGAGGTCAACATTGAAGCAAACAAATGGCGTAGTTGATGACCGGAAGCCCAAACAGATGCCTCTTCAAGAACCTCGTGCCATTCATTGTCGTCTTCTAATAAACCCAAAGCATTGCAAGCAAACTTAAAAGTCTGGGTAGATGACATTGTCAACATGACGAATATCTTCATAACGCAGGGGCCCACGCACAATATTCAGAAGCAGGCGCAAGTAAAATCGCTCCGTGGATGATGGGTGCACGTAGTACAATCTACTTATTGTTGCGTAGTACAATCTACCTATTGTTTTTCCTTTCTTCGTCTTTTCCATCATTTCTCTTACCTACTCCAAACCCAAGAAGCTGGGAACTCAACGTGTCTCAACTTTCGTAGCTTCCATCCATTCTGTCAACATGGTCCTACTTATATCGGGCCTCGAGATAACACCGTAGAGGTGAATATGACATGATGCTCATCTGGTAAGTGAAACTAAAGCTTCCAACAAATGGATGTTGTGCTTGCAAATCAAACTAAAAAATCCTCCAACATGCCTTTGGTGCAGATATGTACCTGCAATCTATGTATTGCTTCACCTCATCATTTTCCTGACATACGTTATCATTGTGTTGTACATTTTTCCTAGAATCAACCTCAAGAACAGCGGTAGCTTTGTCGGGTCCTTTATGAATATACTTGAACATATATTTAATTACTTTTGTTTTAGCACATAGCTCAACGTTGATGTGTGCATTATATTTAATGAGAAGCTCAATGTTGTATGGGACAACCCATCGGTTATCTATATTTTGACCACGAACTATCACCTTTCGACCATCCCTCCTCCAATAGACAGTGAAGCCATTACTATCAATAGTTGTATGGCTATTGAACTTCTTTGGATATTTCTTAGAATAACTACCATTTACCATGCATGGTGAGTTCGGATTCTTTCGACCGCAAGGCCCATGGATCATTGCTTTCAAAACAATTTCGTAAGCGTTAGGGTTAGAATCTTATCGGGTATCTCGGTACAGATGAAATCATTGAGGTCTTCTTGAGTAACTATCTTATCTTCTTTGGCTAGTGTTAGCAAAATATGTGCATGCGGCTGTGGACCCCGATCCGAGAGAGGCGGGGGACGTGCCCCACGGAAGTCTCAGGATCATCCACGTGAATGGAGAGCTCTACCAAGGAACTCTCGAAAGAATGTGCCTCTCACAGCATGAGTGGCGATATAAGGTGAGATACCTCTCGATTCGGGGACTAGCCCAGATTCGAGGCGTACCTTAAACAAAGAAGAGTCGACATCCAAGGAAGTGGGCCTAGGATCCCATACTATGCTCTGTTGCAATGGATAACCAGAGATATAAAAAGAAGGTCCGTGCCTGGTTACGAATTTGGAAGGTCCGAAGAGCACCTCGTCCGCCCAAGTGCAAACACCTGGTCTCTTATGCCATTTACTTATTGATTTTGAAGAGTTTTGGGCGAAATTCATATGAAATGGGAATGAATATATCCGAGAAGACGTCTATCTAATCATGCATGTCTCATAGATGATTAATAAGCACACCTAAAAGAAATGAAATAAGTGTCACCTGAGAATAACTAGGTTATGAATGTTATACCTAATTGGTGTCTAAGTTCTGGTGTGCAAACACATGCATGCTACAGCTAAAGGTATAGGATCTGTACATGAAAGTAAGAAAACACAACAAAACATACAACACAAATCAACTCTATACGTGACTGGACAAGACGAATCCTAAAACTCTAATGCAGGACTTGACTCGGACCAAGATGGCCATCCATCCCAGCTGCTCTACGTATCCCGGCTTCGGGAAGAATCGGAGTCAACGTAGTTCAATGACCTATTCTAAACTACAATGCCTAACCATCTAGAACCGCTATCCTAGACTCGATCCACTAGACTCGACTGATTTTTAAAGCTTGTACGATTGCTTAAATTAAAGTGAATTGTAATTTTTAGGACTCTCTATATGCCCTAACTAATGCAAGTTGCTTAACCTTAAGCTAGTGCAGGTGGGCCCTACATCCTATGCGTAACTAGGCTGTGCATCCTAAAGAAAACCATGGGATGACTATATGCTTCCTAGTCTAGCCATCGATTCGACTAAATGTCTAATCGATCGACTCGAGGCCTCCTAACTCTAGGGACACTCACACAACAGGACACACCATATCAATACAAATCAGGACAGCCTCCTAACTCTAAACATCCTAACCAGCTAAGACAGACTCCTAACTCTAGGGGAAGATCTTTTCGAAAAGGTTTTGAAGAATTTTATATTTTTATTAAGGTTTAAAATGTTTATTTTGAAAGGTTTGGCTGGACTTGGGATATGAATCCCAAGCTGCACTACGTACCCTATGGGAAGGGATCAAGCCAACGTAGTTCGGAACAGTCTTTCCTAACTACTCTCCTAATGACTCGAGGTTTTTGACATTTTTAGTTTTTCAAATGTTTTTGTGGTTTTTAACATAAGAGGACAGAATCATATCATCATAAAGGTAGGACAGACTCCTGATATCCCGCAAAGGTTGGACAGCATCCTATGCTTTGCGGGAGAATGAACAGAATCACAACTCTGCAACGGTTGGACATCATCCTATACCTTGCAAGAGTGGATAAAAAACCACATGATTTGATGAGAGATTGGAAAGAATCCTAACCCCTATGATGATAGGACTGACTCCTGAAAGATTGACTCTCTAACGAAGGACAGACTCCTATGCTAAAGACTAATTCCTATGCTAAAGGACTAACTCTCAAACAAATGACTCTAAGAGAAGTGCTAATGAGACATGGCATGTCTCCTAGGGCAGAGGAGATAAGAAGGGTATGATTTTTAAAAGACCAAGTCGGTCTTTAACCTAAAGGAGGTGTTCTATTTGAGACTTGGATAGTCTCCTATGGGTGACTCACTAATGAGACAAATCCTGTCTCTAAAGAGTGTAGACATTTCTGCACGAGACATAGCTTGTCTCTTTAAAAGGGCGGGCTCAAGATATCTCTTTCATTGCCCTTATAATGAAAAGGATAATCAAAATATCCAAGATACATGCCTAAAAGACTTAGAGAGTCTTCTGAATGAGAGGGGAAAATGCTATTTGGACTTAGTTAATCCCCTAAGGATGGGCTTGGGCTAACACCTTCATCGCCCTTGCAATAAGAAGGGATATGATGACTAAGGGCTGTCTAAAAGATTAGAAAAGTCTCCAAAGAGAGAAGAAGAAAGAAGGGGGTACTACCGAAACTAAGTAAGTTTCCCTAAAGATGGGCTTGGGCTAACGCCTTCATCGCCCTATTTGAAAATGGGTACCAAAAATTTGCTAATAAGTAGCTCCAAGATTACATACCTAACCATATAAGATAACCATCTTGTTCACATCAGCCCTCTTTTTTTTTTTACAAAAATATTCTCTTGTATGATAAACAGATTTACCATAATGTGTTATTTAGTCATTCGGTCATTTTATACAAAACTATACATGCAGCTGAAATTTAAGTTCAAAATATATAAGATGTTATTATCACTCTTAAACTGCTTTAGCAATATGCAACTAAACAACCCTTTTTCCTTTTATTCGAGTTGCGAAATCTGCAAATAAGATCATCTCCATAGCAAACCATTTCACATCAATATCTTTTATCTTTTTTTAAAAAAAAATTCCAAGAAACAAAAACTGTAATCCAAAGTAACCATATACGATTGAAGTGCTTATATCAGAAACTTATGAAAAATAAAATATATTGTGCAAAGTGTTAAATCATCATTCTGTATAAGTACAATAAGCACTGTGACCTGAATGAATTTCAAAATGTCGACATCTATATTAATGCTTAAAAAGATACAAAAGACAGTAACTTTATCGATTTTACTAATGCTTCTATGAACCAATAAAGACATGAACAAATATACAAAACCATGAAGATCAGTACATCACCATGTGCTGGGTTATTATAAACCTGAACTATGAAAATCAAAATATTATCAAACATGGAGCCAGTGAAGGACTGAACCATTGTATATGAATCAATGAGAAACTGAACTAAAAAAAAACATATAAATCAATAAAAACAGAACTAGTTAACCGCATACAACTCTTGAAAACAAAAAGGAAAACACTATCACAATTACAAAGTGCAGAAAACTTATAGGACAGCTATATGCCTCTTAAATAAACACAAATTAAAAATGCAAAGAAATGAGGTTAGCAATCCTTACCAGCTTACAAATGAAATCCAATTTGAAAATGATGCCGTATAAACATAAAACACATTTATTTAAAGAGAAAGTCACAAACGAACAAAATAATTACAAGTGCTAACGAATTATAGATTTCCAGAGAAATTTTTGAACTTAAAATTCACTCAGATCTACAATCTATCATAATGAACAATCTTAGAATAAAATCATCAACAAAATCAATAAATATGATTTCAAATGAAATTATTTCAAAAATTTTAAATACCTGTGTTGATCTTTTCCTTTCTTCCTCTTGATTTCGGCCGGAGCTCGGAATTCCACCGGAATCTGGTCGGAGGAGAAAGGGGAACAAGCTAGGGTTCGGTTCTCTCTCTCTTTTTATCTCTATCTTAAAAATGAGAAAAAATCTGATCCTCTCTATAGCTCTGTGTAGATCCGATTCACGATCTCGTTCGATCTTTCGAAGCATAGATTCTCTTTCTCTCTCTGTAGCTCTGTGTAGATCCGATTTCTAAGAAGGAGAAAAGAGCTGGAGCTTTGATGGAGGTCGGCCGGAGCTAGGGTGTTGAATGTTCAGATCTCGGTTTTGAGCTTCAGCCATGGTTTTAGGTGATCTTGAAAATGAAAATTAATGGAAGATGCCGGCCGGAACTCAGATTTACCGGCGGGAGTAGATCAGAAAAAGAGAAACAAGTTAGGGTTTCAAAAGAATTTGAAGACAGAAATCAAGATCTGTTCGAGGCTTAGGCAAAGAACAAGAAGACTAGCTGGAATTGTTGCCGAAAAAGATCGGAATCAAGACGGAGATGCTCGGAGAAGAGATAATTCCGATCGAAAAAATGGGTTTGGGTTTACAGATCTATTCTCTCCTCCCTCTCTGCTAGGGTTTGAATAGTATCAAAATGCAGAAATTAGCAAAGGCGAATAGAGGATCGCTAGAAGAAGATGAACCGGCCGCAATTTGACCGGATTCCGGCCGAATCGCACCGGAGAAGAAGAAGAAAATGAAAAACCCCCATTTTTTTTCGCCTCTCCCTCTCTCCAGTTTTTTTTTCTTTTTAACTCTTCTCTCTGGATTTTCTCACGAAAATAAAAATCATTTTTCTTCATGAGCTCAAAACTTCTATTTATAGGCATTTAAAGGATACTGGTATTGGCACTACCATTTGATATCGGCACAAATGCGCTATTCTGACAGGCTAATTCACGCCCTACCTCTTGATAACTGCACCAACTTGCTCTGTCTTTTAGTGCAATTTCTTGGCAGAAATTTCTGAGATTTTGCAAGGAGATTCCTGAGATTCTAAGGTTTTCCAAAATATGGTCATGGGCACCTAGAGCCTTAGGTTGACCTAGATTTCCCTCAAATACATGGAATTTTGGGGGGAAGCTTAGATAAGACTGCGCTCCTTATTTCGCTCATCTTAAATGGTAATTTTGTTCGGATTCTGACAAAATTTTGCAGAGACCTATATGAGACCCTAAACTAGCCTAGGGTGAAATTTGGAGTTTTAAAACATTGATTTGGCGGGATTTTGCTCAAACAAGGTAGGCTCAGGGTACGGTCAAAATGGGGTGTCTACAACGGCAACCCTCGCTTTTGAAATTCGACAACATGGATGTCTGCATTTTGATAGCGACATCTGAAAAGGAACGGACACATGAGAGAAACCCCAACAACAAATATAAACCATAAAGTCAATGTGTACACATAAACACAATGGATCTTAGATGCTTTAAGATATTGGAGGTTGGGAGGGACAAAGGATATACCTGCAACTACTTTTCCAAAGATCTTTTTTGTGCGCAGGTCATTTATAAGCTATTTCTTTCTTATATTAAAAACTCTTGCGACTATGTCATGTCGATCTTCAACCCTTTGTCTGGGAATCAATTCTAGAGCAGATGTGATCTCTTTCCATTTTAAATTGCAAGTGAATGTTATGAACAAATCAGGGGGGCCATACCATTGAAAAATTGCCATTGCATCTTGAAAAGCCTGAGCCACATATCGAGGTCCTCCTGTGAAGGATGATGGTAGAACCAGTCTCTTCCCAACCATTGCGGCATTATGATCTCCGGCCGCTACATTATCTTGCAAACCTTGATAGAGCTCTGCACGAACTTGTGCTTGATTTTTACTACATTCACAGGAGGACCTCGATATATGGCGCTACTCCTCAATAGCCCGCATAATCATCAACGACGAATTGTTGGAAGACAAGCCCTGATCGAATAAGTGATTTTCCCTCTTTAGGTCGATATTGGATCCAGTAGGCATAATACTGTCGCATACTAACAGACTCCCGCTTTCGTTGGGTGCCATTAATATTAGTTCTGCATGGTATATTGATCCTCCAACCATGCTCTCCATATGGGAATAGGAGAGGATATTGAAGTGGCATATAAGCTTGGTGGCACTCGTATATCCTTTGTAGGAGACCTTCGTGGGATCACTTCTCACAGGTAAGACCCGAGTCAACCTGGTCAATTTTTTGAAAGCTAATACAAATGTTTTTGCATGGTATGCTTTAGATATGCCAGGTATCCCGACGGACATTGCCGTTCATCAGCTCAGTGTTGACCCCTCTCACATGCCCGTTAAACAAAAGAAACAAAATTTCACTCCTGAACGACATAAAGCCATAAAAGAGGAGGTCGATAAACTCCTACAAGCCAGGTTTATTCGAGAAATACATTACCCAGAATGGCTCGCCAATGTAGTAATGGTCAAAAAGTCAAGCGGGAAGTGGCGAATATGTGTGGACTTTACTGATTTAAATAAAGCCTGTCCAAAGGATCATTACCCCCTCCCCCGAATCGACATGTTGATAGATGCTACATCCGGCCACGAGATGCTCAGCTTCACGAATGCTTTCTCCGGATACAACTAGATACGTATGTACTCCCTCGACATCCCCCAAAACATCCTTCGTAACAGAACAAAGACTATTTTGTTATAAGGTCATGCCCTTTGGCCGTAAGAACGCGGGAGCCACATATCAGAGATTGGTAAATAAAAATTTTACCCCATAAATCAGATGGAACATGGAAGTATACATCGATGACAAGCTTGTTAAAAGCTTGAAAACTACCAACCATATTACCGACCTTCAGGAAGCTTTCACTGTGTTGCGAAAATATCAGATGAAACCCAACCTCTCAAAGTGTGCCTTTGGGGTAACTTCAGGCAAGTTCCTCGGATTCATGGTAAGTCAACGAGGTATAGAGGCTAATCCTTAGAAGATACAAGCCATCCTCAACACGACACCTCCAAAAACCGTGAACGAGGTACAACGACTCGCGGGAAGGATAGCGGCCCTGACCCGATTCATGTCCAAATCCGCCGAGAAATGCCTCCCATTCTTCAAGATACTGAGAAACATGAAAGATTTTCAATGAACACACGAATGCAAAGAAGCGTTTGAAATACTCAAGCAATACCTCCAATCTCCTCCAGTATTGATGAAACCACTACCGAATGAAGAGCTATACCTCTATCTAGCGATAAGCCCCTTGGCTGTTAGCATTGTACTTGTTAGACAAGAGCAAAGGACAGAACACCATATATACTATGTCAGCCGAGTCCTACACGACGCCGAAACGAGATATCAGAATATTAAGAAATTTGCATTTGCGGTGGTCGTTGCTGCCAGAAAATTGTGCCCATACTTTCAAGCCCACACAATAGTTGTTCTCACCGACCAACCATTACGCAAAATCCTTCAGAAGCCCGATATTTCATGACAATTAATCAATTGGGGGGTGGAACTTGGTGAATTTGACATACAGGTACGACCCTGCCTAGTGATTAAGTCGCAAGTACTTGCTGACTTTGTTGTAGAATGAACGGCTCCGACTGAAGACTTGGGTGCGTAGGAGGAGATAAAAGAGGAACAATAAGAAAAACAATATCCATGGATGTTGTTGATGGATCAGCCAACTCAGGCGGAAGTGGAGCAGGATTAGTCCTGGCCGGACCCGATAAATTTCTAGTAGAATATGCTTTGAAACTCGACTTCGACGCTTCCAACAACGAAGCCGAGTACGAGGCACTCCTGGCCAGACTATCGCTGGCCCTTGAATTAGAAGCCGACAGATTGAAAGCCCACACTGACTCTCAACTCATCGTCAGGCACATTAACGGACTTTATGAAGTAAAAGATCAAAGAATGCTCAAATTTCAAAATTGTACAGATTTCGAGAACCCTTAATGCAAGAGCCGATGCTCTATCTAGAATGGCCTCCTTTGAAACCACTAGCTGGCGATATGTATATACTGAGGTCCTCTCCCACCCCAGTATAGAGAGAGAGAGAGAGAGGAAATTACTCATATTGATCACAAACCCAGCTGGATGGACCCCATAATACAGTACCTCAAAGTCGGTATCTTGCCAGAGTACCGAAAGGAAGCGAGGAGAATTACTGCAAAATCCTCCCTTTACATCCTAAAAGGTGAGGTACTTTATAAGCGATCGTTTTCTTGGCCACTATTAAAGTGTCTCCGACCCTCAGACGCAAACCGCGCAATGGCTGAGGTGCATGAAGGCAAATGTGGAGATCACTCGGGGGGCAAGGTGTTGGCTCACAAGATCCTTCGCCGAGGATTCTTTTGGCCGACTATACTCGAAGACGCTCAGAATTATGTCAAGAAGTGCAAAAAGTGCCAAACATTTCCATCGGTACCTCGCCAGCCAGCAACCCAATACTCCCCTATCTCCAACCCAATTCCCTTTGTGATGTGGGGAATGGATCTATTAGGTCCCTTTCCACCATCAGTAGACGGACATACAATGCTATACATTGCGATCGACTATTTCACCAAATGGGTAGAGGCCAAGGCAGTAAAAAGGAATACCTCCAAGGCAACAGAAACTTTTTTTTACCATGACATTATATGCAGATATGGAATACCAAGGGTGTTGGTTACAGACAATGGGCCCCGGTTCGCTAGTGAACAATTCAGGAATCTTTTGCTAAAGGCTCATGATCGAACAAAGATTTACTTCGATCGGTCACCCACAGGCAAATGGACAAGTCGAGGTAACTAACCGAATTCTCCTTCAAAGTTTTAAAAAGAGAGTTGAAGATGCGAAAAATACTTGGGCGTCAGAGTTACCGAATGTCCTATGGGCCTACCGAACTACCCCACACACCGCGACGGGTGAATCCTCATTCAACCTAACATTTGGTGTCAAAGCAATTATTGCAGTTGAAATAGCCATCCCTTCTCCAAGGGTCGAAAGCTACAATGAACAAATGAACGACGAACTCATGAGAAGTAGCTTGGACCTCGTTGAGGAGACCAGGGAGAAGGCTTGATCAGAGTCGACGCATATCAACAAAGGGTCGCTCGGTACTACAACCATCAGATGAAAGAAAGAGCTCTTGAGGAAGGAGATTTGGTACTCCGACGGGCAGACGTTTCAGACCCAAGGAATGCGGGAAAACTCGCCCCCTCATGGGAAGGGCCCTACAGAGTTATAAGGATCCTACGCCCAAGAGCATACCAATTGGAACATCTAAATGGAACACCGATCCCCAGGACATGGCATATGCAGAACTTATGAAATTTTTATCAGTAAGTCTAGTTAGTTTTTCTTTTTTAATGCAGGAATAAGTAGAGACAATTCTTTTGAAAGGATGTAATAAGGAATTTAGCTTAATGAAATAAAGTTTAAAGTTTGTTTCAAAAGTATTCCTATTATATTTCTATGTGTGAAATATGTTTCTATACATGCTTGAAAAATATTAAATTTCAGTCCCCACCAATCGTGTAGGTAAACTGAGTAAACAAGGTAAACCGCTTGTCCAACCCTTAAAATGGGTAGTGACAAAGCTCATATATACTTATGTTTAAAATATAAATCATACAATTAACCTCATAAGGTTAATGTCCACTGACCGAGTATATAAACCGACCGAGTAGGGTCAGGCATTTGTCCAACCCATGAGACAGGAGGGGTCGATGCCCTTACATCAATTAACCTCATAAGGTTAATGCCCACCGACCGAGTATATAAACTAGTCGAGTAGGGTGAGGCACTCGTCTAACCTAAAGACAGGAGGACCCGATGCCCAGATCTTCGGATCAACCAAATGATATGAGAAGTGCGACCGATGTTGATCATCCTGGATACTACTAAAAATATCACTGGATAATGCCCTCCTTAAAAAGAAGGGCGGGTCAGTTGACTTCTAATTGATCAATCGAATAAAGACGACCAACGTGCAAAGCACAAAGGGAATACCCATAAAGGAGCGATAGAACGTATCCCTAATTAATGTGAGGAAAAAGGGAACATGACTGAACGTCCGACCCATCCTCTTACCTGGATCCCCCCTTTTTTATTTTAAAATAAGAACTAGGGAGGAAATAACCAGCGTAATATAAAAGACAGCCTTGCCTCTCACAGAGGAAAGGCAAATGGTTCATAAAATAAAAAAACATGAATCCCATTCCCCCCATAGAGGTGAAGAATAAAACTCATGAATACTATTTACAAAAATAAAAAGGAGGTACTTGTAAGTACCGGTTCAACAAGTGCTAGCAAATGCACAGCACCACAGAGTATACGCCCCATTGTAGAGGCAAATATTACAGACCAACAAAATAAATAAGTTTTTGCACTTCAAGTGCACTCAAAAGGAACTTATAAAATTAACAGAAGAAAAGACCAAAGGGTCTAGGTCGGTCACGAGCGGAGGATCAGTAATGATTGTATCGGTCTTTGGAGCGGCAAAGCGGTCCACGGGGAAATCCGACATGATTTCTAAAACTTGCCTTCGGCATTCGGCAAATCCCTTGACCTCGAAGTCGAGGGCATGCAAGGCCAACTCAAAGCCGTATTCCTCGCTTTCTTTAAATTTGGCCACCGCTTGAGCCTCAGCCGCCGCCCGATCTTTAGTGAGCTTGTTAAGGGCCTCTTCAGACTCCTTAAACTTCCTCTCCACATCCTCCAGATCCTTACGCAAAGAACTAATGATCCCCTCGTCGGTTTTTCCTTTGTCACTAGTTCGGACACTCGGGTTTCCAGAGAACGGTTCTTCCCCTCTAGGCCGCTAACTACGTCCCTAAGCTTCAAGTTGTCCTCTAGGGTGTCCATGATATGGTTGGAGGGCATGACACTGAGATCATTCACTTAACAAAGGATATTATGGTATAAGTTCATGCAGCATAAAGAGAAAAAGGAAAGGCTCAACAGTGCTTACTATCTTCTGCTGATGAAGGAAAGAGCGGCTCAAAGCCCTAGCACTTAGCTTCTGTAATTCTTCTCTATCCTTCGGAAGAACACTACTCAAGCACATTTCCACTCCAACCCTCTGGTTATGAATGGTGGAATGTTTGTCTCCGACCTTCCAAGAGGGGATGAATGTCTCTCCCTGGACTTTGGCCGCCTCCTCCATTATTTCAACACGATGAAAGAGAAGTTGTGTCCGCTTACTTACATCGACAACAAAGGTAGGGGGAAGAATACTAGAAACCCCATCGGTCGATGTTTCGAGGGTGTTCTCCTTGAGCTTCTTCGCCGGTTCCGGTCTCTTGCCCCCAGAAAATTCGGGTGACGTCTCAAAGAGAGTCTTTAAAGGAGGGGCGATACCGGATTGGGTCCCTCCATATTTGGCTCTTCGAGCCCTTTCCAATGCAGATACCGATATAATGGGAGCCGGACACGAAGAAGCCTCAGGTTTTTTAGCTTTATCTTTCTCAGGGGCCTTATCCTCCTTAGGAACCCTAGTCTCCTTTGGAACTTCATCCTTTTTGGAAACCGCAGCCTGTTGGGAAGACATTCCTGCGCAAAGAAACGTGAAGGATCAATAACCTTTTTCATATAGATATGGTCGGACAAATAAATACGGAAACGAGAATTACCGCTCTTTGTGGCTCCGATCCCTTTGATGGAAACTTCGGGACGAACAACTATGCAGCATAAGCCATTCTTGACGATCTTTTCTTGGTCCTTGAATTCTTGGGTATCAATCTTAAAACCGTCGAGATGGACTCGAATATCCTGCCTCCCATTCTTCCTAGTTTTGGCATGACGCTCAGTCTATCGGCTGAGGATTTTCTCCAATCAAATGGAAAATCCCATCCAGCATGAACCGGGGCCGAATAAATAAGAACTCGTTTTTCCAACCCTTAATCGAGGAGGGGGTCTTGGATCCAACCATGATGTTTCTACGATGGGTAATAGTTAGCCACTCCCCATCATCTACCAACTTAAAACACCGACAAAAGATATTGACCGATACATTGGCAATCAGAAGATTGCTTTTGGCCAAGTAGGCCAATAAATTTCTCCAACTGTTCAGAAAGACTTGAGAGGGTGCGATCCCGTAGAACTTGAAGATTTGAGGAATTACTTCTGCTAAGGGGAGCCGTAGACCCCCTTGAAGGCCTCCAGATAAAAGGCCATTTCGCCCGCAATCGCACTTTCACAGGCTCGCTCAGTGGAATGGGGTACCCGAATGAAGTAGTCAACGGGAATGAGGTATTCTCTACGAACATCATCTATATTCTTCCCTATCAGAGTGCAAACCTGAGTTGCTGCTACCCCTTTCCTATGAGGCTCCCCAATATCC
This sequence comes from Tasmannia lanceolata, assembly GCF_043159265.1. NCBI lineage: Eukaryota > Viridiplantae > Streptophyta > Magnoliopsida > Canellales > Winteraceae > Tasmannia > Tasmannia lanceolata. The sequence goes on along the minus strand of NW_027518688.1, from coordinate 7,833,626 downwards.
CCCATGGCCTCAAAAAAGTTGGCCAACTCTTTAATCAACAGTATGTGCTGCTCCCCTAGTGATTCTTTTATTATTAAACTAGGAGGGATTTGTTCAGGTCTATGGGCGCTAACGGTCGCTTCCGAATCAATTTTTGTCGATGTCTTTGGGGCTCTCTCCTTCCTAGTAGGTTTCCTCTTCTTACTAAAAATCAGAGCCGATGGCTCGCTAGAGCTAGCCTCATCCCTAACTTCTTCATATGAATCTACCCTATGAGGAGACTCTGAGTTCTCCATATAGCCTACGCTCCCAGAAGGGTTTTACGAGTCTGAAGCATCAGACACTTCTAAGAATAGAAAACAAAAAAGTAAGGAAGAAGGGGAGAAGAACTTACTGAATCTAGAATGGATGAGGGTATCGAATAAACCTTCTAGAGCAAGAGAAATCCCGTTAGTCCTTGGTGCCACCCTTGAAGCGAAGTCAATAGGTAAAAAGGCTTTGTGTAAAAAATAAAAAGGGAAAGAGGCCTTATAAATGGGTTAAAATCCGCTGGGCGGGAAAATCCAAGATTACCATCTAAAAGGAGACACGCGTCATCTCCCTAGGCATTGGCGTTTCACATCTCCCATCATTACGCCGAAAAAGATGGCGGTTACCATTATGAGTAAAAGCGCCATTTCCCAAGGTAGTAACCGTCAAAAGGAAAGTGATCATGTGATTCGGAACCGACTCTATCCTTCTACGGATAGGCTTCTATCAAACAAGCCATGACAAACGAGAAAAGGGATAAGAAGGGTGATTCTTGAACATATTCATGCATCGGTAACGATCCATTTTAGAATGGAAACCGGCCCATGCGCACTCGTATTCCCACCAGTCAACTAGCATACAACTGAAGGGTAACTCTCCAAATGAAATTCTAAGTAATAGAATTGGGAGCGTGGACCTTTAAGTAAACGCATGACTCGGTAAGGGTTCATATCGACCAATATACAAGTGTATATTCCTACTAGTACGAGTAACATGTAGAAAAACAGACAAGTTGTAGAATAAAAAGAAAAGTCGAGCCAACAATTGACAGATACAGGTAAGGTAAATTTTTCATTAATCTCTCAAACTGATTACATGTGGAGAGCTTCTAGGCCAATCAGAAAAAGTAAAACAAGACAAAAACTGAAAAGATCACTGTAGTCAGCAAAAAGAGTGTGAAGATCGTTTGCGCCTGTGCCATGACAAAAAGGAGTATGTCCCGGATTCTAAGGAGATAGGGAAGTGCAAAGAACAATGCCCTCGCTAACGAGATCAGACTCCGGGGGTACCGAGGAACATCACTCAGTAGGGTGTACCTTAGAAGGAACTCCTGAGGGACCACCATCCCTGGATAAACTCGCGAGCCGGGCGTGTAGGGCCGCATTATCCTCCTCCAGGAGAGCCGCCTTCATCTCTAAGTCGCATAGCTCCTCTGTCAATTTGACAAACTGCGCGGCCAAGGCCAAGCTCCTATCCTTAGTGCGTCTCGCCGAATGTCGATTGTTACAGAGCAAACTTCTTGAGTTCCTTCAAGCCATACATCCCGCAAGCTTCATCTGAAGGAGCGGGAGACGGAGGAGTAATCTTTTCCGGCCTCTTGTTGGGCGCCGGAGGAGGGAAAGTGAGGGGCATGCTAGCTTCTCCCGGTACTTCCTCCTTCATCACTTCCTTCCCTAAGGAAGCCCTCCTAGTTCTTTTTGCCATGGGTTCCACCGACGGCTCCAATGGAGGCATGAGGACAACCTCCGCCTCCGGCATGGCATTAACGTCTACTACTTGGGCTTCATATACCCAAGGGATAGAAAGATCCAGATCTTGAGCCACGGTAGTTGGAGAAAATAGAAGAAAGAACAATAGAAGAAAAGAGGAGAAAGGGATATAAGTCATTGTCAAAGAGATTCAATGGATGAAATACAAAGGGAAAACCCCTATAAATAGAGTTTGAAAGGAGGTGAAAAGACAATTAAGCACCTCTTGGAAATTTCCAGCCTCCTTGACACGTGGCACGATTTCACTTGCTACAAAAACAACACACGGCGCCCATTATGAAGGGGTTCCTCCCATCACGTCATTACAAACCGTCATTTCAAGCATTGGAAATGATGCGACGGTTCTTCATGATGTGAATCGAGGACGGAGAGACTTAATGAACCTGTATTTGGGAAACTCGATCTCATCTTGTGAAACCGATGAAGTATGAAAAGTCGGAACGTTTGCTATGGAAAATAGTCCGAACAATCATCGGTACTGAATTAATCCCAGACAGAAATAGAAAAACCTGTAAACTACTTCCTCGATCTGAAGAAGGTTTGAGGAAGTGGGGAGCAATATGTTGGGGTAAAATCGGCACTAGCCATCGATGAGTGACACGTGGCACTTCCGAATTTTTAAAAACTGACCTAGAGTTTTAGACGGAAAGATAGCAAGTATTATCCTCTCCGAATAAATAGTAACGTCCAAACTAGAAAACCGCATCTCATAGAGGCATCGTATCCTAAGGCGGTGACTCTCTACCTATGGGAAGTTCATTAAATAGTAACTTGCTCGTTCAAGGAAGTAAGATATCTATTAAATATAGATATAAACTTATCTCTTGGGGAAGTCGACCAATTAAGCAAGACTCCTAAAATAGCAAGATTCTACTCATTGGGGACTCTTTTCTCTATAAAAATGGACCCTTATATTCATAATGGAACTACGTTAGACTTGATCCTCAAAGAAGGAGTACGTAGGCAGCTTGGCAATAACCAAGTTCAGTCACAATCCTTCTTCATCAATCTTCGTTGGTAATGCTTCTAAATCCAATCTCCTTCCCTTCAATTCCCCTGTGATTCTGATTTCTAGCATAAGTACTACAATATTACCCTGAGTCTTATCTTCGGGTTTACTAACATCTTTCCTGTGAGTATAAGCTCTACCCAGGATTAACTCTATCAAAGCTAGATCGTGTAGAGCGGATTTCGGCATCATCATTTTTCATAAACAAATTTAACATCTTTGAAAACCATCTACACTCCCCAAAATGTATTTGAAAACATTGGACAAAAGTCCAAAGACCATGGCCCAAGTCCCTAAAACTTTTATATTTAAAATTGAAATTTCAAAGCAGGGCCGGTCGACCGGGGTCTCCCGGGCAACTGCGGTAAGGTGGATGGAAATCCAGCACCTACCAAAACATAGCGGGCCGGTCGACCGGGTCCTTCCGGGCGACCGCGGATGTGTTTTTGAAAATTCAGAAACAATCCAGCATGATTGGGCCGGTCGACAGCTATAGGGCAGGGCGATTGCTGATAGGTTTCTGGACAAAAAATTTAAAGTCCAGAAAGCCCTCGCCGGGCGACCGCGACGGTTCAATTTTTTAAAGTAAAAAGTGAGCGCCCGATAGGGCGTGCGACCGCGACACCTCGGGCGACTGCACCGGTATCAAAAAGTAGTCGTTGGGCTCAAACGACTAGATTTTTCTAAGTCAGTTTATTACGGTTTTGCCCCCAAACGGTCATATCTTTATATAGGCTATTTATACCCTATCCATGACCAACTAAATAACCCTTTGGAAGATCATTTTCAAATCTCTTTGAGCGTACACCTTCAAATCTAAGATTTTTAGTTATCCTCTTCTATGCTTTGATTTGTGTATTTCACATTCATCAAGAGGATCTCCATAGGGCTTTCACTTGTATATTCTTTTGGAGAGATTGAGAGCTATTATCTTTGTATCAAGCCTAATCAAGAGGCTAAGAGAGTTTTTCTTTATTTGTTCTTCATTGTAAGAGGGTCTCCGATTCGGCCCGTTAACAAAGGCGAATCTTGTTGTTGTATGAGGGTCTTCGATTTGACCCGTTAAGAAAGGGAAATCTTGAAGTTGTAAGAGGGTCTCTGATTCGGCCCGTTAAGAAAGGTGAATTCCGAGCAAAGAGGGTTTGTTCCCTCGGAGGCGGAGAAGTTGTTTGTAAAGCTCGGAGATTCGGCGTGTAGAATCTCACCATTAGTGGAGTACCCAAGAAGACAAACTTGGAAGAGGTGGAGTAGGTCTTGTTGATAGACCGAACCACTATAAATCTTGGTGTACCTCTTCTTCTCTTGCTTGCCTTCTTACACTTGGTGATTGGTAATATCTAAACCCTAGTTTTTATTGTCTTGATTAATTGAACAAGGGTTGGATATAAAGAGCTTAAATTTGTAAATTAATTTTAATATCACATTTAATTAAGCCAAAATTTTTAATTAGCCAATTCACCCCCCCCCCCCTCTTGGGTTGCCTTACTTGTATTTCATTTAGTATCAGAGCAAAGGCTCTTAAAGAGGCTTTATATTGAAAACCTACAAGAGAAAGATCTTTTGGCAACATAATGGCGTCTAGGCTTCCATGCTTTAATGGAACAGATTATGGAACTTGTTCGATCCGTATGAAGTCCTATCTTAAAAGTCTAGATGGGGATATCTTAAGGGCAATCGAAAATGGTTTTACATTGTCTAAGAGAACAAATGAAAATGATAAAAGACTATTTTGTTTAAATTCTAAATCTATGATCATTATATGTTGTGCATTATCCTCAAACATGCTTGATAGTGTTTTCACTTGTAAAAATGCTAGAGAATTATGGAGCTCTCTTGAAGAAAATTATAATGTTAAATGTTTGATGGATTTAGAAAACAATGATAGTTGTAATGTTGATTGCAACCCTCCAAATATTAATGAATTGCTTGAGTTATGTGAAAAATTGAAAAATAATCTTAACCTTGAACTTTCAAAAAATGAAAAATTAAAACTCTCTATTACCTCTATCTCTAATGAACTATTAGAATCGAAAAATGATTATCAAGATCTATTAGAAGAAGAAAATGAGCTAATTGAAAACAATAAGAAATTAGAAAAAGAAATAGAGGATTTGAAACTCATTGAAGAAAAACTAAGGACAAACTCATCTCATGAGTTTGAAGTTTTAAAAGAAGAAATTAATGAGATGAAGATTAAAAATGAAGAACTTGCCCTAAATAGCCACAAGCTACCAGAAGAAAAAGGTAAACATGTATATGAGCATTCTTGTAGTTCACCATGTTCATCTACCTATTCATTTGCATCTTGTAACTATTGTGGTAGATATGGACACTATAATCATAATTGTAAATTTAAATCTTTAAAAAATAGCAAATTTGTCTAGATTAAAAAGGATTCACCTTATAGAATAAACTTGAGTAGACCCAAGTTGGTTTGGGTTCTAAAACCCCCTATGAAATTCCAAGGGTAGGCCCGAGTACTTACTCTAATGGCAACTTATGAGGAGGTAAAATTTAGGTTAACCCAAATTTAGAAGATTAAGAGATCAAGAGTGAAAATTAAGCACACAAGTTAAATCCTAAGTGCAATGCAAATGTAAAGCAAGAGATAGGAGAGAGTGCACCCGAGATTTAAAGTGGTTCGGTCCTCAAAACGCAAGGCCTACTCCACTCCACCAACCAAACCCGTTGATGGCTTCACTATTTGATCTTCTTAACTTCGGCGAAGATCGGTGCCGATTACAATTCCGAATGCCTTTAACCTTGGTGGCAATCCTCACCACGGAGAGTGAGCTCCACTTCTTCGAACACTCGTCCGAATACAATCTTCTTGATAAAGAAAGAAAGAACAAAAAATCCCTCACAAGGGCTTACAAACTTTGAAGAAGATGTACAAATTTGAGCCTATGATCCAAATCCTAATTCTAGAGGATGAGAGGCATAAACAAGCTTGATTCACTCTTAGGATATTCCAATAGGTTTTTTGAGTGTTAGGATTGATGATTTGGAAGTTTAGAATACCCATATATATAGAAAAACCCAAATATGACCGTTTGAGGGGCATAGTGGTAAATCTGGCAAACTCCCCAACGGCTATAATTTCTTCCCGTTATAGTGGTCTCGGAGTTCCGGGAATACAAACAGAAGTTGGAAAAAAGCTACTGGACCAAATCTCGGAGCTCCGAGGAATCTCTCAGAGTTCCGAGCTCGGAGCTCTGAGAATTCTCTCGGAGTTCCGAGACGCCTATGTTCAGCAGATTTTCAATTCTGTTTCTTATTTGTTTGGGCTTCCAACTCTACACTAAGTTGGGATTGTTAATGAGGGTTCCAAAGCGTTGGAACACCACAAGGACAATCACTTAAGCATTTTAGGGTGTGTGAGATTACTTTATTTATGCCTCTTAAACACCTAAACTAGGATTGGATCTTTATATTCTAAAAAGACTTTGATCTTCAATTGCGATGCTTCAAGTCTTCATGCGTCTTGGATCTCCGTTGTCTTGGCCTTACAAATGTGGTCCAATGAGAGCTTCTTGGCCTCAATCCAAGCAATCTTGTCTTTACACAATCATGATCTACAACTTAGACAATCAAACACATTAGTGATATAAAATCACTTGTGTATTGAAATTATCAAAAGTTGATGGGAATGCCAAGGTGGGAACCATTGGGCTTATAATCTCTCCCTTTCTTATGATGACAAGCACAAGAGATTATCCAATAAAAGCACACATATATTTCCTTACACTAGATTTGTCTCCCCTTTTGGCATCAATAAAAAAGATGGGGTAAAAGAAAATCAAAGGGATGAAATTTACAATTTTAAGCTCCCCCTTTTTCAAGGAAAAGGATAAACATAGAACTCCCCCTATTTAAAGTTTTTATTCAACACAAGAGGGGATATTTAAACAACCATACAAAGATATTCAATTTTAAGTGCAAGCCCCTAATCTAAACACATATGAAGAGAATCATGTGGGGGCTTTGGGAACCCAAGCTTTCTTGGTTCCACCACAATCCCTAATCTTAGATGCACATTGGAATTGGTAGTGACCATTGATTCCACAATAATGGCATCTAACATGAGGGTTAGATAGACTAGTCCTATCATAAAATACATGATTAGGTCTATGACTAGCCTTCTTCAAGATTATGTCAATAATTTTATCACCATTTAGGAATCCAGGGAGACATAATCTTAACCTTTCATTTTCATTATGAAGATGTGTTATTTGATTTAAAAAATCATTAGAGTCATCTTCATAAGATTTGGAAGAGCTTGCCACATTTTGGAGTTTAGCAATTTGGCAAGATTTCTCATCCAAACAACCCTTAAGGGTTTCAATCTCAAGTTTAAAATTTTCAATTTTTACTTTAGCTTGAGATTTAGAAGAAGAAGATTCATTTTTCAAAACATCAAGTTCATTTTCTAATTTTGAAATAGATTTTTTAAGAACTTTATTTTTTGAAATTTGAGAATGCAAGGCAATGCACAATTCATCATAAGATATGTTTCTACTATCACTACTTGATGAATTACAAGAGAGGTTAGAATTTACCTCATCTTCATGGGTGAGTGTCATGAAGCAGAGATCATCCTTATTAGCTTCCCCTTCACTTGAGCTCTTTCCCGAGGTGCTAGAAGCATCCCAAGCCGCTATAAGACCCTTGTTCTTCTTCCAATCATTCTTCTTTCCCTTGTACTTCGAGGAAGATGACTTGAGAAGTTGACACTCCGGTCTTTTGTGTCCCGCCTTCTTGCAATTGTAACACCTTATTCCTCCTACTTCATTTTCTTCTTTCTTCTTCTTTTTATCCTTTTTGTGTTTCTTTCTCCATAAACTTTTAAATTTTATTAACGCTTCTTCCTCATCACTATCCGCTTCACTTAAGGATGATGAGTCCATCTTTGAGGCCTTTAGAGCTAGAGATCGGCTTTCTTTTTCTTTCTCTTTCGACTTCTTCTCTTTTTGACGGCTAGTGAGGAGCATCTCATGAGTGATAAGAGATCCTACAAGCTCCTCCATAGTTAGCATCTTGAGATCTTTTGATTCTTGGATGGCGGTAACCTTTGGATCCCAATAAGGAGGAAGTGACCTAAGCAACTTACTCACCAACTCATCAGTGGGATAAGATTTACCAAGATTAGCTAATTCATTAGATATTTTAGAAAATCAGGTATACATATCGAAAGTACTTTCATTTTGACCCATTCTAAACATTTCATATTTGCTCTTTAATAAGTTTATTTTGGAATCATTGACTTGTGATGTTCCCTCATGGGTAACGGCAAGAGTATCCCAAATAACCTTGGCGGAATAAAAAAGAGCTACTCTATTAAACTCCTCCGTAGATAAGGCGCAAAACAAAGAGTTTATAGCTTTGTAATTTAAATTTGCATGCCTTTTCTCTACAACATTCCATTCTTCAAATGGCTTAGAAGGCAAAGTGTATCCATTTTCAACAATATGCCAAAGCTCCACATCTATTGAAAGAAGATAGATGCGCATCCTTGTCTTCCAATGTCCATAGTTGGACCCATCAAAGAAAGGAGGTCTAGTTGTGGAATGGCTTTCCGGAAGTCCGGTTCCATTTATGTTTGCCATTTCACAATTAGAAAGTTGCCAATGATCTTATGATCTTTCCCTTGTTAAAATTTTAAAAAATTTTACCAAAGATTTTAAGAAAAGAAAATCTTTTAAGAGCCAAGGCTCTGATACCAAGTGAAATTCCAAGGGTAAGCCCGAGTACTTACTCTAATGACAACTTATGAGGAGGTAAAATTTAGGTTACTAACAAGTTTTAATCTTTTAAAAACTCTAACCCAAATTTAGAAGATTAAGAGATCAAGAGTGAAAATTAAGCACACAAGTCAAATTCTAAGTGCAATGCAAATGTAAAGCAAGAGATAGGAGAGGGTGCACCCGAGATTTAAAGTGGTTCGGTCCTCAAAACGCGAGGCCTACTCCACTCCACCAACCAAACTCGTTGATGGCTTTACTATTTGATCTTCTTAACTTCGGCGAAGATCGGTGCCGATTACAATTCCGAATGCCTTTAACCTTGGTGGCAATCCTCACCACGGAGAGTGGGCTCCGCTTCTCCGAACACTCGCCCGAATACAATCTTCTTGATAAAGAAAGAAAGAACAAAAAATCTCTCACAAGGGTTTACAAACTTTGAAGAAGATGTACAAATTTGAGCCTATGATCCAAATTCTAATTCTAAAGGATGAGAGGCATAAACAAGCTTGATTGACTCTTAGGATATTCCAATAGGTTTTTTGAGTGTTAGGATTGATGATTGGGAAGTTTAGAATACCCATATATATAGAAAAACCTAAATATGACTGTTTGAGGGGCATAGTGGTAAATCTGGCAAACTCCCCAACGGCTATAATTTCTTCCCGTTATAGTGGTCCCGGAGTTCCGGGAGAATTCTCGGAGTTCTGAGAATTTCTCTCGGAGTTCCGAGAATACAAACAGAAGTTGGAAAAAAGCTACTGGACCAAATCTCGGAGCTCCGAGGAATCTCTCAGAGTTCCGAGCTCGGAGCTCCGAGAAGCCTATGTTCAGCAGATTTTCAATTATGTTTCTTATTTGTTTGGGCTTCCAACTCTACACTAAGTTGGGATTGTTAATGAGGGTTCCAAAGTGTTGGAACACCACAAGGACAATCACTTAAGCATTTTAGGGTGTGTGAGATTACTTTATTTATGCCTCTTAAACACCTAAACTAGGATTGGATCTTTACATTCTAAAAAGACTTTGATCTTCAATTGCGATGCTTCAACTCTTCATGCATCTTGGATCTCTGTTGTCTTGGCCTTACGAATGTGGTCCATAAGAGCTTCTTGGCCTCAATCAAAGCAATCTTGTCTTTACACAATCATGATCTATAACTTAGACAATCAAACACATTAGTGATATAAAATCACTTGTGTATTGGAATCATCAAAAGATGATGGGAATGCCAAGGTGGGAACCATTGGACTTACACCCTACTTGATCCATTCCTTGATAACTAGTAGAGTTAGGGGTTGTGCTTCAATGTTTTTACCATTCATAAGTGATACTAGATACTTTGCATTTGATTGTGATGTTAAAACTTGTGTCTAGTCACCTTGTGCTAAATAGTTTATATCTTTTGTAATTTTGTATACTAGATGATATACTTTCAAACAAAATTGATCTCTTTCCATCTAGTTGCGTATGCTTATATTGTAAAATCCTTTGAAAAATATCAAGAAGATACATGCATTAGAAGTTGATCAATGCTCCGTATCTCATGTGCACTCAATTGTCACATTTATTGAAAATGTTCACTAGATACCTCACATCTTGTATCTAGTCTATACTTGCACTTAAAAGTTATATCATTTGAAAATGTATTATAGATACACATATACTTATCTTAGCTTATCTATATGTATCTATATTTAGTTGTTCATACCATTTATGACATGATATATTGATTGTCTCTTAGAAACTCATGTCATCATGCATAAAAGGTTGTATTCTCTCATAATGGTATGATAATCTACCTTGGTCTAAGTGTTTAGTATATCACTTGGAACATATTTATGCACCTGGTACCCTCATTGACCCATAGGAATACCTTAGTTTGGTTCAAGTTAAATTCTTAAGTCCAATACCTTGAAACTTGAACTAAAATGAAACAAGCCTTGTTATTGCTAGATTCAATTAGTTTAGAGTTATTGACTATCTCATTCTAGCAATCACAAAAGAAACAGAACAAAAATTGAAATTAGAAGAAATGATGAAAAGTAAAAAAAATGCATAAATATTTTGTAAGCAAAATCATTGTCAATTAAAACCTTAGACATTCTCTAAACAAACAAGGTTGGGTCAAAACACAAAACTTGGTGAATTTCTAAAACTACTGTTAATACCATGAGGAAATCATAAGTTGATTCATTAGCCCAAGGTGATTATCACTTATGAGAAAATCGTGAATATCCTTGGCTTTTCAAAAAATTTCCTTTGAACTTGAAATCTTAGAATATTTAAGGAAAATTGAAACTTGGTTCGTGAGAAATTCATAGGCTATATGAACCCATCATTTAACTAATCATGTTTAAAAGCTTCAATATAATCGTTCATTTATGACATGTAACTCACTTGTTTTGAAATAACACTAAAATGAACATAAAACCTTCAAACAAGTGAATTTCTTAGTAATTGTGACGTAGTAAGAAACTTGTGCCATTCCAAACCCTTCACAACAAACTTATGTGTACAAGAAATATAAAAAATCTAGTTAAATTCTACGAAGTGTACACATTGGAATTCATTGTCATTATGGAGTTTATATTATCCATATGGCATTAATGAGTTCACAAGGTAATTAAACATTGAAACATTCTAGATATGTGAACTTCAAACTAAAGTGGAATCAATAAATGAAATGATCAACAAAATCCACTTAGTTAGAGGCATGTGATCTAAAATGATATACATATACACATTATGCCTATACATGTGATCTATGAATATCAACACTTGAGTATTCTTAAGATAGATCACTATAGAGCTTGTGTGAGCTTTTGGTATTATGAGAAATCTAAAAACACTCAAACTTGTATCTTATGAATTTTATTAATTGTGAATATCTTCAAAATAATGAGATTATGCCTAAAAAGCCAAAAGTTTACTAAAAATGAGAAATGTATATAATTGGCTTTAAAGAGAAGAATTGAAATGAAATGTGTTTTGATAATCACACCTAATTATTTAAATAGACTTAATCCATCAAAAACACATCTAACAAGCTAATAGGGAACATAAAAATGAAAATGAACATTCCCTAAATAATTGAAAATTAGTGTCTTTATAGGAAATCTTCTAAAACTAGTTTCCTTCACACTATGATAGAGTTGCGTGTCCTAGGATAGTGTGCCTCATCAAACTTATTTAATTTTGCTATACTTGGTGTGCTTTTGTTTGTTGATTTCTAGCACTCTATATATGTGGTATTCTCCTTGTATGGTATTAGCTAAATGGTAAAGATGTTAAAGCTTAAAATTAAAAGCTAATCAATAGGTGTTCATGCCTTCTTTTCAAGAAACGGTACCATCACATTAATTAAAACATCTAATTACTTTGGCTTCTAGCCAACATCTTAACCATGATAAGTCATATATATATATACTATATGTACATAGTTAGGTGGAGCATGTGTTTCTAGGATTTCTCACACCTCACTTGATATCATTTGAGTATCCTTAGCAAACATGTATTTGTAGCCCAAGGGTTGGCTTTTCAATTATTCACCTCACAAACCCTTGGTGACTCTGTGTTGGACAGCCATTTGGATTCATACTTTGTATGAGTCTCTAACAAAGGGGAGCAATATATGTAAATATGTCATTTTCTATCTTATCATATGTTGTTTGATATGTATATTGCATTACATATGATAAGTACGCTCATGTGGAGCCTTATTGCTCCATATGTGTTGTAGTTGGGGCTTGTCTCATGCTTTCATTCTGAGATCATCTCTCATTTATGATAAGTACCCTTAACCTGAGCCTCAGTGTCACATCATCTTAGGCTTTAGACTTATCTTGGTTGTGCTCATTTGTTTATCATCATTGCCAATGATAAGTATCTTGTTCTAGAGTTTGAAAACTCTCTAGAACTCTCATTCATAGGATAGTGCTTGAGTTTATTATCTCATTTCCTATGAATTCACCTCTTATCATGCGCTTTTGAAATTAAGTACATCGCTCACCATGATAAGATCCATTGGCTATACTCTTACTGTAACACATATAGCCATTTTGTATTGTCATGCCTTGCCTTATAAGTTTTACCAAAAGCCAATGACAAATACTTAGGGGGAGAGCCAAATTGTCTCATTCACATATTTATATGGACTATTATGATATACTCACAATGTCCATTGCCCCATTTGTTGTGCTTAACATGTAAATCTTACTTACAAAAAAATACTGCTTATCATACAATATCTTTGATTTTTCTTCTTGAATCTTTATGATAAGCATTAGATGAGCTTAAATGTCATATCTTCATTAGTTTCATGGCCATAGAAGTCATTTGTAGTATATATCTTCCACCTATGCCCATCCACAAACATAGAAGTGTTTCACACTGTTATCCCATATGTCGATGTTTGGTTGTTTTTATCATGCATATCTCACTTTAATCATCTCATATTCATGATAAGTAGATAGGGGGAGTAATCATGGCACTATATTTTGAACTATAACTGTTAAATCATTCGTTTATGCTGCTGCCAAAAGGGGAAATTTTTTGGAATTGATTAGGTAGTTCATAATCTATATGCATCTTTACTAAATATTGTCATATTACACTTGTGCATATAGTGAGGGGGAGCAAAGCTTTATTGTTTATATAATTTGATGCTTATTCATCTATTTGTTTGATATCTTTTACCTCCTAATCAATTTGGTTTGCCATCATAAAAAAGGGGGAGAATGTAAGCCCAAGGGTTCTCATGGGTTCAATCATTCACCTTTATTTTCTTATCTTGATGCTAGCAAACCCAAATTGATTAGTCTTTATGGACTAATGTGTTGCTTTGCAGTGTTGTGCTTTAGACCTGAACTTTACGTGTCATATCGCCATTACACAACACAACTCAACACATGGATTGTGGATCAACACGCACAAAGGAACCAAAGAGCTTGCACATACATTTGAGACATCATCCTTGGAAGATGTTCAAGTCAAGAGCTCAAGACAAAGATCCTACAAGTATGTCTTGCAAGTGCCAGTAGAAGCTTGGAGATGAACCAGCATTGGTGACCACCTCATGGACCATTGAAGATGTTCAAAGAATGGAGGAAGTCACAAAGCCCAAAGAAAGTTGACCGGGTCCACCTCGGCGACCGTGGATGTATTTCTGAAAATTCAGAAACAATCTAGCATGGTTGGGCCGGTCAAACGCCATAGGGCCGGGCAACCGCAGATAAGTTTCTGGACAAAAAATATGAAGTCCAAAAAGCCCTCGCCGGGCGATCGCAATAGGCCCTATCGACCGCGGCGGTTCGATTTTTGAAAATAAAAAGTGAGCGCCTGATAGGGGCTCAAAAAGCCCTCGATCGACCGCGCCGGTATCGAAAAGTAGCCGTTGGAGCTCAAACGGCTAGATTTTTCTTAGGTAGTTTATTACGGTTTTGCCCCCAAACGGTCATATCTTTGTATGGGCTTTTTATACCCTATCCATGACCAACTAAAGAACCTTTTGGAAGATCATTTTCAAATCTCTTCGAGCTGACACCTTCAAATCTAAAGTTTTTAGTTATCCTCTTATATGCTTTGATCTGTGTATTTCACATTCATCAAGAGGATCTCCATAGGGCTTTCACTTGTATATTCTTTTGGAGAGATTGAGAGCTATTATCTTCGTATCAAGCCTAATCAAGAGGCTACGAGAGTTTTTCTTTATTTGTTCTTCATTGTTAGAGGGTCTCCGATTTGGCCCGTTAACAAAGGCAAATATTGTTGTTGTATGAGGGTCTTCGATTCGGCCGGTTAAGAAAGGTGAATCGGAGGAGAAGAGGTTGTTTGTAAAGCTCAGAGATTCGACGTATAGAATCTTACCATTAGTGAAGTACCAAAGGAGACAAACTTGGAAGAGTAGAGTAGATCCATTTGGATGTTACCGGCTCATCTGAATTGTGACTGAGATCGTCGCAGGGATCCGAAGGTCAATCCCACAGAACCCTATGGTGGTCCCCACTGCAATCTCACTCTATAGTTAAACTACACTCGCATTAGGTCAATGGACTCCATCAAGACGTAACCTTGAAGATGGCCTTCAAATCATCTTACCCCTAATCACATCATGTATGTGTAAGTCATTTATTCGTAACTACATCTACTAAGTTGAGTCATACAGGTGGACACCAATTACCCCCTTGGCCCACTTTTGGTATACTATTTTGGTCAAGCAGTATTTAGCCTCCAAATGCATTTGTAAATTCCTTTGAAAACAATTCAATATTTCATATAACTTTACGATAAATATTTTATCAAATCCGCCTAGCCAGGCTTTTTAATAGGCCTACCGCTCTGACAAAATTGTAGATGTCATTCCCTAAATTTTAGGGCGAAGAATCCCTTGTTGAGTATCACTATTGGTCTCGAGGGTTTGCTCTAGGATATAGCTCTATCCGAATGTGACTCTAAAATAGAATCACTATAAGATAGGCTAAGATCCTAGAATGGGCCGACAAACCAATAAGATCCCTCAGGTATAAGGACATGTGAAGGGTCATGTCTGGAAGAACAACTTTATACTTTATACTCCACAAGTTGTTCTTTATTTGATCCGATTTGGTTGCGTGATCCAATAGTCACACCCACTCTTCTTGCTTAGGATCCACTACCCAGATGACCGAGATAAGTCACCTCATGACACGTGCATATAGGCAAGATTGGTTCTAGTTGTATATAGAAAGAGATGTGCAGTCTCTTTCCCAACTAGGAACTATTAAGGCTTGCATAGAAACAAGATGCCATATCTCCTTGCTCCTTTGGATCGGTGAATCTTTTGAGCATGCCATTTCTACAATACTACCCTAAGGACGAACATGTGTCAATAAACAAGCACATCGCACACATTCATTAATAGAATTACCCATTCATGTCATGAAATATACTTTTATTAATTAATAAATATCATTCTACTGATGATCGTAGTTAGTACAAAATTAGTGGTCAACAAGCCCTCAACGTAGGCATTCTCTAAAAAAGAATTTGTGATGTGGTATGTTATGGCAGACTCATAGCCGATTACAACATATATTGTTTCGGAAGGTGACCGAGCCCATTAATCTAGTGGATGGCAATGAATCTAATCCATTGCTATTAGTTCCAACATGATCAGAAGAACTTAGCTCCTTAATCGAATCCATTTACTATCATTTCCAACATGCGGACAAAGGTTTTGTCAAGGAGAATTTATATGAGATACATGGGCGTGCATTTACATACAAAAATAGTAAAGTGAGGCACACCAAGCTATTTGGATGATCAAAAGCATTCATTTGTTGGTGCTTGTTGTAGATAGGCGTTCCCCAAAAATTTTACTCATAAGATGATCTAGCCCTTCAATTTGTAAATTAACTCTACCATCATATTTTTGAATTTTCTAACATGTCCACTTTCCACCATATATGAATGGTTAGATCATCCCGTGGAGAAGATTTCAGGGCACTACCTATTTCCAATGAGACCAACAAAGGAGTTGTTTAGATCATCTATATAGATATGCTCATGTGTCATATAAAAACTGCTAGATTAATGCTTCTTATTGTTGTGGGCCAACCTTGTTTCTCATGGTGGAGAGCATAGGATGGTGTTGGAAAATAGGGAAAATAAAAAACTATTGAGTAATGATAGAATGAAGGGCGCCCTGCCTCATTAGTCAAGTTCAGCAAAAATCATAGCCATTCCACTTTTTTATGGGGCCATCCACTTTTTTTAGGTGCCATCATAAACGCAGTTTTGCTGAAATTGACCAATGATGGCGCCCTTGAAGTTAGTTTTTGTAAGGGCGCCCTTCATTTTATCATTCCTCAAAACTATTTTAACATTAAATTTGAATCTAACTACAATATATAAAGGCAAAATGATGGGTTAAGTTCTTCCACCCTTTGCTGTTATTTCTGCTTGTGTCCCACTGCCATAATTCCAATTGTATCCCACATGTAAGGGCATTTGTATCAATTGCCGTTATTTCCGCTTGTGTCACACCTTTTGATCCACACGTCAACATTACTCTTTTACCATTAACCCCTTTGTTGAAATCTAACATCTGTTTCTATGAGAAATTATTTGAGGGTAAAATCGTAATCTACATACGAAAAGTACCGACATAGGGTACCTGTTGGGTACCTCCTGTCTATGACAACTACGGCAAAAAACTACCAAGAAGAGGCATAGACATATGACAATGACGAAAGAACTACTTTATATTACTCATGCAGGACACTTGCAAAATATTGATGGATTCCGGGCACCTGAAGAGGAACAACAATTATGGAAACCCCTATCGATTGGAGGGCTAGGATTAGCCTATATCGATTGGAGGGCTAGAATCAACCTATGGAAATAGTTTAACGGGCACAACCGATTGATGTTGTGTTCCATCACATGGACGGTTTAGATCAACCTATAACCCTCTATAGATCGGAGGGTTCGGATCAACCTATTAAAATTATTTTTGGGGCACAACCTATGTAGGAAGTGCCCCATCCAAAATAAATTTCTTTTCTTTTTGTCTGGGATTTACACGTCAGCATTATTGTTTTACCATTAACCCCTTTGCTGATATCTAACATCTATCTCTATGAGAAATTATTTCAGGATAAAATCGTAATCTACATACGAAAAGTACCGACATAGGATATGGGCCATACCGTACATTTTAATAGAGCGAGGACTGCGATCATCAAAATACGGTGAGTAGTGCCATTATAAATATGATAGTGAGGACATTAGCACTATATATAATTTCCAACTGTCGTTGTTACTTGGATGTTCCCACGCAGGTCGGGTTCAACCCGAATTTGGGTTGGGTCGGGTTAAGCTTTTTCGCAAATCAGGTTGGGCTGGGTTGCAAAAAATCAACCCCAATTGGAAATTGGGTTGGGCTGTCGGGCAACCCTACCCAACCCGAAACCCGAATTTGGGTTCCATCTGAAGAAGTTCTGTATATGTGTGTTTTTCTTTTCCAACATTCAAATAGTCTCCACATTCCACAATGAACGGTTTGGATAATCCTAAGGTGCGACCGTGTGATCATCAAAATATAGTAGTGCGGATAATATTTCCCTTTGTTAATTGTTAGTCCTTGTTTGATTTGGATTTTGAGAACCGATTGTGGGTTAAAAACTGATTATTGGTGACTCACTATTGGTTCTCAAAATCCAAAACAACCCGGCTTGAGTTGAGGTGGTCAACAATTGGTACCGTATCAAATCAGGTCAGCTTGACCCAACCCAACCCGAATTGGGTCGGGTTGACACCCAAGTTGCACCCCTAACGATGATGAAAAAACTACTTTTCCTTATTCACTATGTGCGGGTTAAATTATAGAAATGTTGATATTACGAATGTGGACACCTGTAAAAAAAAATATTGACGAATTCTGGGCACCTTAAGAGGAACAACAATCATGGAAACCTCGATAGATTGGAGGGCTAGGATCAGCCAATGGAAATGATTTTACGGCCACAACCTATTGATGTTGTGTTTTGATGTGATCTGTACCATTTTAAATGGGTAGACCTAGGGCATTCCCATGGATGGTCTGATTGGAAGATGAAAAATCCCACTAATTTGAGATCCAAACAGATGGTGACCCACGCATGGTGGAACCCATTTCACCATCCAAATTCCCCCTGGTCAACGTTGGGTAACTCTCTAGAAGGAGACCTTCCTTCCTCTTCAATCTCCTTTCTTCATATATTTTTGCCCCTCCACGTCCAACACCACCACCATTTCCATTTCAACAATGTCCGAAGAAAATACCAAAACGAACGCCGATTCATCAGCTTCTGATTCGAAATCGAGTAGTTGCCGCCTTCGATGGGTTCCCACTTCAACCGATCGTGTTATCGCCTCCGAAAAGCGCCTTCTCTCCCTCCTAAAGTAGGCTTCTTTTCTTTTCCCCAATTTATTATTTTGTGCATTTTTGTTCTGATTAGTTTTTAATTATCACCATCTTATATATATAGTAACGTCAATTAAGCAGAAATTTCTCGAAATCTTGGTTCCTTGAATACACATAAGAAAACCCAAATCGTCTTAGACTCTAGGGTTGTTAAATTTCTCCGATTTTGTTTGGGGGAAATCTAAATTGGGAAATTTTGATTTGTCAAGTTGGCCTCTGGCGAGGAAATGCTAGTCCCCTTTGGAATTCTCACATTTGCTGCCGTTTTTGTGTTGACTTTTGGATCCCGATCAAATCCTTGAATTTCCAATTCAGCAACTGACAGTGAAAAAAAATCAGATTTCGAAATAAGCTGTGGAAATAAGAAATTGGAAATCCACAGATCTGGCAGTTTCGTTCACCCTCTTGGCTCCTCAACCTCTCCCCTGCAGCTGGAATTACCCCCTTCCCTCTCTGTCTCCCTCAACATGAGCAGGCAGATCTATTCATTTTGTACTGAAAACTCAATTCCAAATCCAAATACAAAATCTGAGGTATCCAAACGAGCCCTTACAGTTTTCTCGAAATATCGGTTCTTTGAATGCGCACAAGAAAACCCAAATTGTCTAACAATCCAGGTACCATAAATTTCTTTGATTTCATTTGTGGGAATTCTGAATTGCGAAAATTTGATTTGTTAATTTGGCCTCTGGAAAGGAAAGGCCAGTCCCCAAATACTCAAATTTAGATAATTTCCCAAATTGCTTTTTGGCTGATATTACTGGGTCCGAAAAATACTAAGATTTCATACGAGGGAGCTTCAAATTTTTTTTTTTGAAGCTCTGATTCGTGTAGTCGGTCTCTGCCAATGAAATGCTAGTCCCAAAATACTAAAATTCAGAGATTTCCCCAAATTATTTCTGTCTGACATTCCAGGGTCCCCAAGTTTCTATGATTTTGTAATGGAGATCATGAAATTTTCGATATTCTGATTTGTCGAGTTGGCTTCTTCAAAGGAAATGCTGTTTTCAAAATACTCAAATTCGGAGAAATTCCCAAATTACTTCTGTATAACACCACAAAGTCCTCAAATATATTTTGTAGGTGAACTCTTAGTTGCTGTAATTCTGGTTTATCAGGTTAGTCTTTGCCTAGGAAACATTACACCAAGAATATTCAAATTTAGAAAATTCCCTGAATTTCTTTTCTTACTACCCATGTTCAAATCCATTGAAATGTATATCCTCTTCTTCTCCTTTACCCAGTGCTTTAGGGAGAAGAGATGCAATCAGCAAAACGATAACTCCCTCGTCCTTAGTTGTAAATTCCGTTTCGGTCGCCATTTCGTTTTGGCCACCGAAACGGAATTTCGGTGGGATTTCGGTCATTTCGGTGCATTTCGGTCGAAACTTTTCGTTCACACAAAAAATATATTAAAAAATATGAGAAAAATCCAAAAAAATAAAAAATCAATAGAAAAAGATGAAAAACTAATAAATAGTCCAAAATATGTGTCCCAAAAGGCATATTCATTACTTAAACACATAAAGTCTTGCACAAGTGCAACTGATAGTCTGATACATAGAAAAACATTAAAAAAAAAAGATACATGAAAATGAAACATAGACAATAGCTAGTAGCAACAACTCTCAGTCATCATAACCCGGATGATCATACTCAATGTCTTCTTCGTCGTCGTCGTCGTCGTCGTCGCCGCCGCCGTCATCACCACCTGGACCACCAGTATGGACATCTTCTTCAAGAGGCATGAGAAAGTCATCGTTGTCGTCCCCGGCCCCAACCACAACAGTAGGTGCTTCAAGATTTTCCCACCCAATGTCTTCCGGCGTGAATATGACATCTTCTTCTTCTGCAACCCAATCCATCTTGACATCCAGATGGTCTATGCTCAAAGGGTCACTAGTGGTAGATGATTTCCTCAACAAGTCCCTGAAAAGGAAAACATTAAGTTTAATCAATGTCAAAGGTTAAACTTAAAAGCTTAAAGTGATGAGGTGAGAGTTGAAAACATTATATTACGTTGTATACCTTTCTCGAAACTTAAGATTGTAATGGACAAACACCAAGTCATCTAATCTCTGGTGCTCCAACCTATTTCTCTTTGCAGAGTGAATGTGTTCGAAGGTGCTCCAATTCCTTTCACACCCAGTCGCACTGCAGGTCTGACTGAGAATTCTGATCGCAAATGTCTGTAATTCTTCCACGTCACCTCCGAATTGATTCCACCATGCAACTGTAAAGTAACAAATAGTAAATCATTATTTGTTGAGAAACTGAAAGTTAAAATGAATTATACTTAATTAAACAAAAAACTCAAATATACCTGGTCCCAACTTCGTTCGGTTGCGGATTGCAAGCTTCATTCCAAACATACCCTTAGCCTCTCGATAATCCTCAATCTGATTGGTGATGAGGTCTTGTGTACCTTCATCAGGTACCAATCGAGTGATGCATGCCAACAAGCCTCTGGTTACTTCACTGTGCCTAGAGAAGGTAGGAGTGAAAAAGAGAGCAGGGTTAAGAAAATATCCTGCTGCATGGAGGGGACTGTGGAGTTGCCTATCCCATCTTTGGTCGATGATCCTCCAGATGGGATTGTAATCTGATTTTCTCTTCAACCTCTCCTTGATGTTCTCTTTGGCCTTATCCATAGCCTCATATAGGTAACCCATCGCCGGTTTGTCCTGCCGATCTACCAAGCGCAGCACTCTCACTAAAGGCTCGCTGATGTTTAGAATGTACTTGCATTGGTCCCAAAAAGATTTATCCAACACAGTACTAACTACCCCTTCACTCAGTGGGTGTTGGACAAACCTACTAGTACTATACTCATCAGACACAAACATCTGCTGAAGTGCTTTCCGATTCAACACCAGACTTTGTATGCTAATGAAATTTGTAGCAAATCTGGTTGCAGCAGGGCGGCACAACTCCTTCCCTCCTGTGAACTTCTTCCTCATCAAATTCAAGAGGCTTCCATGGTTGTAGATGAACTTTGTAATCGTTCGAGCCCTCTCAATTGTGGTTGCTATGTGAGGAAATACAGTCGGTTTGCACAGATGCTCCAAGATGAGATCTAAGCAATGAGCTGCGCACGGAGTCCAGAAGAATGTACCAAACGCGGCTTCTAGTCTTTTCCCAGCAGCTTTGTAACTTGGCTCACTGTCAGTTACAAATTGCACCACATATTCCGGATTCACCTCTCCGACAATCTTTGCAAAGATATTGTATAATTCATCGGCATTCTTCACTATGCCAGATGCATCAACGGATTTGAGGAATATGACTCCTTTAGGGCAGTACACCAAAAAGTTGATTAGGGAACGTTGTTTGGTGTCTGTCCATCCATCTGCCATAATGCTACAACCAGTGTATCTCCACGACATCTTAATTTCCTCCAAGTAGTTGT
The DNA here is from genome assembly GCF_043159265.1 of Tasmannia lanceolata. Classification (NCBI taxonomy): domain Eukaryota; kingdom Viridiplantae; phylum Streptophyta; class Magnoliopsida; order Canellales; family Winteraceae; genus Tasmannia; species Tasmannia lanceolata. The sequence continues at coordinate 7,811,743 of NW_027518688.1, read as the reverse complement.
TTACCTCATCCACTGTATTCTTCAAAATGGGACCCCTTAAAGCATGATAAGTAGGTGCCTTATAACCCGAACCCACGGCATTCACAGCGTCAAACATAGGTTGCCAGAAAGGTGAATTGGCAACGTTGAAAGGGAGATTGGCATCGTAGCAAAGCATGCCAACCGCCATGTCTGCTCTATCCATTGTTTCTTTAGTAGCCAAAGCACTTTTAATGCTTGGCTGGGCTCCAGGGGTTGTTCGTGCTGCAAAGAAATTCCTGATCCCTCCTGTGATTCCCTTCTTCTTCCTTTTTGTACCACTCGGTTCTACAAGAACTTCCTTACCTCTTCGTTGAGGGACTTGAGGCAATTGTGTGCCAAGGTCTTCTTCATCCTGCTCTTCTTCTTCGTCTGGTGTGCCATAAAAACCTCCAACCTCTGCTCTGGATATGCTCATCCTAGCCCTTTCTTTTCTCTTTGCATCTAAAAGGTGCTTCATTCGATATTTTACATCTTCAGTCACTTTTTTGCATGATGCTACTTCACCAGGAACAGCCGCTAAATGTTCTTTCAAGCGGGTTATACCTCCACCCGATATGACTTTGCCACAGAATATGCAAGTTATTTTATTTCTTTGACCCGGAACCAATGTACCGTAAGACCATGCCGGGTCATCCGATCTAGCGGGTGCCGAACCAATAGAGGATGCTCCTGCAGAAGGTCCCGAACCCGACCCACTCATTCTGAAATGAAGTAGAAGAAGGGGAAAAATGAATTAGAAGAAAGAATATTGAAACAAATTACAAAAAAATGAAGTAGAAGGGGACAAATGAAGTAAGAAATAAAAGAAAGGAAATGGAAAGAAATAAAGAGAACCTTGGGGTTGAACTTGAGTTGAAGAGAAGAAGAAAAAATTAGCCTTCACTCACTTGAAATAAGCCTTTGGAAATAGTTCTTGACTTCTTGTAGTGGTAAGTTGAATATATGCCTTCCCTTTGCTCCAAAATAGACTTGGATTGAGTTGAAGAAGAGGGTAGACTTGTAGGAAATTTAGTAGAATAGATAGTGTAAGTGAAAGTAGAGAAGAGAAGGAGAATCACTTATGTGAAGGTGGAGGAAAAGAAGGTAGGGAAAATGCTATTTATAGAGTTTTTTATTAATTGTGCATTTAAAAATGACTAAAATACCCTTCCCAACAGCTATAAACGGTCACATTTTGAGGTTAAAATTGTCAAAAACCAAAAAGAGCCGTTGCAGGGGCATTGTCGTAAATTCTGCAAGTCAAACTAGCCGTTATGGACGATTTCGGCCGGAATGGAGAATTTCGTCCGGAATGGACGAAATTCCGGATTTCGGAAAATTTCGTCCGGAATGGACGAAATGGAACGAAATTTCGTCCGAAACGAAATTTTGCCAATTTCATTCCGGAATTTGAACGAAACCGGTTCGTTTCGTCCATTCCGGACGAAACGAAACGGTATTTACAACTATGCCCTCGTCTAGGGGGGAACCTTCCTGGAAATAGCTTTCTTGAATATCCTTGTGATTTCTCCCTTGATACATTTCCCATATTTTATTCCCTTCCCTCCTCCTACATCCTACAACTATACCTTATCAAAACCAAATCTTAATTTGAAATTAAAAAACCCAAAACAACTTAAACATCAAACAACTTAGAGACCATACAAACAAGGACTCTAGCCATGAACCTCATGATGTGTGAGGCATATAAACTCCTAACATGACAGTCCCCCCATTAAAATAACCTTGTCCTCAAGGTTACAAATTGAGATACCGAGAAAGCTTGCCACTCTTCCCGAGCAGCGTCTTTTGCAAACGAGTTAGACCGTTGCACGAGAACTTGCGTAACAACCTGATTGTTTCGGTTGAAAATATGCCGATCTAGAATGTCCAACGGTTCCAATTGAATTCGCCCCTCATCGTCAGCCATGGGAAGCTGGGTTTGGGGTACACATCTGTTGTCCAAGATTTTTCTTCAAGAGACATGACAGACCCGGTTAATTTGGTAAGAGAAGGGCAGCTCAAGCTTGTAAGCAACTTTGCCAATTCTCTGTAATATTTGATAGAGCCCAAAGTACTTGGGAGCTAATTTGTAATTGCATCGAAGTGTCACAGTGGATTGCTTGTATGGTTGCAAACGCAAGTAAACCCGATCACTTTCTTTAAATTCTTGTTCACTACAGTGCAAATCAGTACTCTTCTTCATATGGGCTTGAGTGAGCTTGGTGCAAATTTTCTCTCTCGAGACAGATAACTAACTCATGCTCCTTTAGTTGTTGATCCAAATTGGCGACACAAAAGTCACCAGAGACATAAGTTTTCGTAGCTGTGTGGAAGTTCATGTTATAACACCACTCGGTGAGACAAAGCCATCTGGGTCACTGCTTGGGTCGATCTCCAGTCATGCATTAGAGGTAGTTCTCGAGGCACTTATTAACAATTTCTGTTTGTACATCGATTTGCGGATGATACGCAGAATTCATCTTCAATTGGGTCCCTTGCAGATGGAATAATGCTGTCCAAAAATAGCTTGTAAACACTGCTTTGGGGTCACGAACTATTGATGAAGCATCCCATGCAGTTTACAAATGTTGTCAAGGAAAACTTGTGCAATGTCTTTAGCCATATAGGGTTGTGATAGTGGAATAAAATGTGTAGTATTTGAAATGTGATCGACAACAACAAAAATAACATCTTTTGCATGTGAGCTCGGCAACCCCTCGATAAAATCAATAGAGATATCAACCTAAAGTCTAGTTGGGATTGGGAGGGGTTGTAACAAAATTGGATAAGCCATAGTTTCACTCTTATTACACTGGCAAGTATCACACTCCACAACGAATTTCTGCATGTTTTTCTTAATCCCTTCCAATATAACAAGCCTCTCATACCGTGCGTTGATTTTTGAACATCTGAGTGGCCTCCAATGGGGCTGATATGCACCTCCATTATCAACTGATTTCAGAGTGAAGGGTTGTGGCCCACTACCAATCACTCCTGTAAAGAAGGTTTTCGTTCTGTGAATTGTATGGTGGTTGTGATTCCAAATCAGTTTGCAATTCATCAATTACTTCATGTAAGATTGGATCGACCTCCCAAGAACGTTTAACTTAATCCAACCATTGAGGAACCGGAGACGTTACGGCCATTATGGTAGCATCCGACGCTGGAACCCAAGAAGAGCATCATCCACTTGATTTTCAGCCAAGTTCTGTATATAATTTTGTTGAGTTATACGCATCTCCCTTCCTAGTAGGGTTGTTCATTCGGTTAAAACCGAACCGAATTTACCAAATATATCCGAACCGAAAAATTTCGGTTACTGAGAATAGGGAACTGAAACCGAACCGAAATTTATAGTAACCAAACCTTTTCAGAAACCGAAAAATAAATCGGTTCTTCTGTTAGTTCGGTTATAACCGAATAATTATAGATTGGGGATGAAAATGCAAAAAAGCCATGCAAAACGAATTTAGAAGCCCAACAAGCAACAACCAACATCACCGATTCACCATATAAACAGATAAGAGCCACTCCCAAAACTAAAACCCCAAATTACAATCAGATTTACCGAGCAAAAGGATGAAAATTCAAAGAAAAACAAGAAGATTTAAGAGTATTACCCTCTATCTCTATGATTTGCTCCTTGAAGTTACAAGTCCAAAAAAATCCCCTTCTTCTTCTCTCGGTTTCTCTCGAAACCCTAATAATAGAACCTCTCAAATGGTCAAACCCTCTTTCTCTTTCTTAACCAAAGTGCCAAATGCCCAAACTCTCTTTGAAACCCTAAATCGAATCGATAGACGTAGAAAGACTGAGATTTGGTGCGGTTTGGATCACAAAGATTTGGATCACATTAATAGAAGGGCTCGGATTCTTCGGAAGAATCGGAACTTCGGATTCAAAGACTGAGACCGATCTACCATAGATCGAAGGAGGGTTTGGTAGGGGCGTAGCCGTAGACTCGTAGGCCATTGCCACCGGTCGATCACTTGATCTCTCAAGTCTCAGCTCTCAAGGTTCTGTTCCTCTCGTTCCTCTTCAACTCTTCCTCGGTTCTTCCTCTTGGAAACTTTGAAAATGAAAAATGAAACCCTTGGGTATAATGACTAATAGTCTAATACTATATTATGCACCCATTTTTACTCGGGACACCCCTTGAGCACTTGAGCCTTGATGTTGACAGGTCACAGTTGAGTTGACTAGTCTCTTTTACTCTTTTATTATTTAATTGTCTTTAGTGGTTGGGGGTTGTACAAAGTACAAACTCCAAAGTAAAAAAAAGCGTGCATAATTCACTTTCTTCAGAAAAGTTTATTTCCAACCCTAAACTTCGGTTCTCCGGATAAACCGAAATTTTGAAAACAATAACCGAACCCGAAACCGTAAACCAATTTTTTTTTAAATTAATAACCGACACCGAACTGTTACACTTAGGAACCGAACCGAAATGAATGACCGAATTCGGTTCGGTTGGTTATTTCGGTTATATCCGAATAGTGCACACCCCTACTTCTTAGGCGTATTTCTATCTTTCCATTTTATTCACTTTTCCCTATATGTGTGTGTGTGTGTGTGTATAATACTGTGCGTGTGGGGGTTCTCTCTTGAACTCTGTCATTCACACATTCTTCCACTTCTTCTCTTCTTCTCTTCAATGTAGATAAACATGGTATCAAAGCTTTGATCGCGTTGAAGCTTGAAGAAGATTGAAGATTGTGATTAAGGTACCAAAACCCTAACCCTCAACCAACCTACAAACCCTAACCTTCGCTGCTTAACCCTAACTCTATTTTTTTCTCCTTTTGTTGGGTTTTCAACCCTAACCCTAACTATGCCTTCAAACCTTTGCCTAACCCTACCACACCCTCTCTTGTGCTCCCCCCTACATTTTTGCCCCTCCTTTTTTTTTTTTTTTCCCTTCTGTTGGGTTTTTAACCCTAAGCCTCATCAGCCCCCAAACCCTTGAAAAACCCTACTTCCACCCTCCCTTAGACCCCGTAAATATTTTCTCTCACAGCTAAGCCCCCCCTTATTTTTCATTGCTGCAGCCCCCCCTCATGTTTGTTCCCAAACCCTAATTAATTTCTTTCTCCAAATCTGTCCCAAATGCACCTCTCTTTCTTAATACTTCTCATGTTCTAAACAACTAATCGTGACTTTTTTTCATTTTGCGGATGTTTCCGGGTGTTGGTGATTTATTTATTGTTCTATTGGTGTTCGTGGTTCGTTCTATGCCGGGACTAGATGGTGTTCTGTGTTACTACATCTCGAGATGCCGTTGTTGGTGATTGCTTTGACGGTGGTGATCCGTAGTTCTGGTTGGTTATTACGAGATTGTGTGCATCGTGATGATTGTTGGTGATCTCCGTGCCTAGGTTGTTTTTTGTTGTGCACGGATTGGTTGATTTTTTGTGTCGGTTCTTATTGGTGGCTGTGGAGTATTGAGCGTTGTTGTCTCTTTGTTCGTCACTGCTGGTGGTTGTTTGTTGCTGGTCCTATAGCATACTCACAGATTCGGATTATTGCATTCTCTTTGGGGTTCGATACGACTATGCATTCCACATCTTCTACTACATCTGGTTATTTTCCTGTGACTTCTATGACGTCCATCAAGCTTGATGGTTCGATCTATCCTGCCTGGAGTCGTTTTGTTCAGCTATATCTCCATGCGTAGGGCAAGTTAAGTTTTATTACGTCGGACGCCCCAATTTGAAGGATGCCTCCTACGACAAGTGGAGTCAGGAGGATGCCCAGCTTCAGTCCCTATTATGTCTGAGCATGGATCAGAAGATTGCTAGTCATATGTTATTCATGAATACCTCTCGCACAGTTTGGTTACGTGCAGAGACTCTCTATTCGAGGACTAACAATCTGACTCGGATCTGTGATGTTTACACTGAGTTCTTCATTGTGAAGCGGGGCGACAGATCTGTGTCTGAGTACTATTCTGATTTTGTTAGCTTATGTGAGTAGATTGATCTCTATCATCCTCCTTCTACTGACCTTGCTGAGTTAGAAAAACAGAAAAATGCGATACGAGTGGTTCGGTTTTTGGATGGACTTGGTTAAGATTTTCATCAGCAAATCCTAGGTCTCGGTACTTTACCAGACATTGATGAGATCTTCTCTCAAGTTCAGCGAGCATTGCGGGTTGATCCTCAGAGCATGGTTTGAAATTTCGGTTTCGGCATATATTTCAGTCCTAGCCGAAACCGAAATTTCAGTAATTTCGGCTGAAATTTTTTAAAGGAATAAAAAATTAACTTTTTTTTATGAAATTTCATCGAAATTACCAAAATTTCCGAAATTTCGACCAACATTTTGTACGTTTCGGTAATTTCGGATTTCAGTCGTTTCAGTGTCGGTGTTTGACCAAAATCTGAAATTTTGGTCTGAAATTTTGGATTTCGGTCGAAATTTAAAACCATGCCTCAGAGTGATATGATTTGTGAGCAGTCAGCTCTAGCTGTTCAGTCTGGTTACAGTCGCGACACTCGAGGTAGTGGTTGTTCTTCTTTGCCGCCGAGGTTCTGGTCGGGGCTTTGGCCGTGATTTAGGGGGAGGGGGGCCGTACCATTGGTGGTCGTGGATCCTGTTATTGTACCCATTGTAATATGGAGGGTCATACTATTGATTTCTGTTATGATTTACATCCGGAGTTGCGCCCCTCTAGAGCTGCACATCACGTTTCAGGGACTTCTACAGAGACTCCCGCGGCTGTATCTACTGACTCTTTAGACGCCCTCGTGATATCACACACGAGTCTCTTTGACGCCTACAGGAGAGAGGAAAACAACCAACTGCCACTCTTGCTAAGGAAAGTAGTACCCCATCCTGCTCTTTCAGTCATTCCAGTTCATAGCTCATTGACTCTGGATCCTCACATCACATGACTGGTAACAGTAGCCTCCTTAGTACCTTTAAACCTAATTCTTCTTCTACATTAGTTACTTTGGCTAATGGGGCAAAGTGTCCCATTTCTGGTATAGGGGACACTTCTGTTAGTTCTCATTTATCACTTTCTTCTGTTTTATGCGTACCTAGTTTTCCCTGTAATCTTCTTTCGGTTAGTCAACTCACTCGTCGTCTTAATTGTTCAGTGAAATTCTTTCCATCTTGTTCTTTTCAGGATCTGGCAACTAGAAGGATTGGCTCTTGTCGTGAAGTGGATGGCCTCTACTATTTTGACGGTGATACTGCTCCTACTGCGCTAAATACTTAGGTTGATTCTTTCATGTGGCACTGCCGTCTTTATCACCCTTTAGCTGATTATATGCAGTATTCTTCAGTTATGTCTGGTCACTTAGTTGCTTTCAGTGTGAGTTTTGTCAGTATGGGAAACACCATCGTGTTTCCTATCAGTCACGTTCAGTCAGTCGTGTCTTACGTCCATTTAAGATGGTTCATTTTGATGTTTGGGGTCCATGTAAGACTCCATTATTAGGGTATCAGTATTTATTATCTTTGTGGACGATTATTCACGGATGACATGGTTATATGTAATGAAAGATCATTATGAAGTTTTAATATATTTCATTCCTTTTATGCCGAGATCTCTAATCAGTACTCATGTTCTATTAAATGCTTGCGCACAGATAATGCACGTGAATATTTCTCTGTTGTTAATGGTTTTCAGGAATTTTTTTCTTCACGTGGTATCTGTAGTCTTGTGCCATAGCTCTTAGCAACATGGGGTTGCAAAGAGGAAAATTCGACATCTTATGGACACAACTAAGACCCTTCTTTATCAGATGCATGTTCCTAAATACTATTTGGCCGAAGCAGTTCTTACATCTTGTTTTCTGGCGATTCGTCTTCCATCATCTGTTTTTTGAGAATCGGTCGCCTTTCTCTGTCTTACATCCACCTGGTAACCCATTTCCCTTACTTCCACGAGTGTTTGGGTGTACGTGTTTTGTTCATGATCTTACCCCTGGATTAGATAAATTGGAACCTCAATCGATTAAGTGTATTTTTTTGGGCTATTTTTGCACTCAAAAGGGCTGTCGGTGTTATAGTCCTCAGCTTTGTCGTGCTTATGTGTCTACTGATGTTTATTTTTTCGATGATATGCCTTATTATGCTGGATCTATTTCTACCTAGATTCCAGACCCTGACGTCCCATTACCTGTAAACGTTCCTATCTCCGTACCGAGTTCCTCCCCTATCGTTCCACCCAAACCTTTGCAAGTTTATTCTCGTCGTCCTAAGCAACTTGCAGCTCCAGATGACACTTCATGCCCTAACAGTTCGCTGGACAACCCACTGCTCCAGAGGTAAGTGATTCTTCTGTTGATTCTCCTGTTGCATCTCGTACCCGATCTCGTACCACTCATCATCCTATATCTGATGTTGTTTCTTATGTTGATGTGTCACCTTCTTATAATTCCTTTTTGTCATCCCTATCTTCGGTTTCTATTCCTCACTCTGTGGTCGAGGTTTGTCGAGGTTTTGGCTAATCCAGGTTGGAGAGCAGCTATGGATGCAAAAATGGGGGCTATGAAGGAAAATCACACATGGCAGTTGGTCCCTCTTCCTCCAGGCGCACAGGTGCCTCCCAGATGGGACCGTAGAACGACTCAGGGCTTGACTGTTTGCAAAGGGATATACACAAACATATGGCGTTGATTACACAGACACATTCTCTCCTATGGCAAAGATTCCTTCCATCAGAGTTTTGATATATCCCTTGCCGTCAACAAATCGTGGCCTCTCTATCAGTTGGATGTTAAGAATGCCTTCTTGCATGGTAATCTACAGGAAAAGGTCTATATGGGGCAACCTCCTAGGTTCGTTGCTTAGGGGGAGATGAAGAATGCTTTTTGCAGGTTACAAAAGGCGATATATGGTTTGAAGCAATCTCCTCATGCTTGGTTTGGCAAATTTAGTGAGGCAGTGACGCGTTTGGGGATAGACAGTGTGATGTAGATCATTCAATGTTCAGCTCTCAGGGCAAAGATGTTGGGATATTTCGGATTGTGTATGTCAATGATATCATCATTACAGGGAGTGACAGTGTAGGGATACAAAGACTGAAGGACTTCCTCCAGAAGGAATTCTGCACTAAAGATTTTGTCCGTCTGAGATATTTTCTAGGGATAGAGGTAGCATATTCTTGTAAGAACTATTCCTATCACAGAGGAAATACGCACTGGATATATTGGATAAGACTGGTCTTCTAGGAGCTTAGCCAGTTCAAACTCCCATGGGCCCAAATGTCAAGCTTTCACGTGATCAAGGAGAGTAATTAGAGGATCCAGGTAGATACAGACGTTAATCATGAACAAAGCATGTGCAATCAAAGACTCTAGGAAGTAATGGAAATGGATTCCCAGAGGGATATAAAATAGAAAATGGTGAACGATTTTGGAGAACTGATGATGGAAGACGATTGGCCAGAAAGCAAGATGTGAGAATGGCATCGGCCCAATATGACCTTGGGACATGCATCTGATAAAGAAGAGTCCTAACCATGTCTACAAGTCTAGATAAAAACTCCCAAAACCCATTAGAAACAGAGAATTATTCACGTGCATTGTCAGTACGCAAGCATTTAAGAGACGCAGAGTACTGGTTAGTAATCCAGCATAAAATGACCGAAAGACAGAAAAAACTTCTGAACGATCTTTTATTACATATAACAACGACATCCTTTAATTGTCCTCAAATACAATATAATATCGATACCCAAATATAGGAGTTCTACATGGACCCCAAATATCAGAATGCCCCAGCTTAAACGGACTCGAAACATGACTAACAGAACGCGATTGAAAGGAAACATGATGGTGTTTTCCATACATACGAGAATCACAATGAAACTGAAGAGTACTATAGACGATCCGCTGGGTGGTTGACCAAGACGACAGTGCCACATGAATGAATCAATCGAGGTGCGCAACGCAATGGGCGGAGTATCACCGTGAAAGTAGTGGAGTCCATCCCTCATGGCCTAAACCAATCCTCCTCCCAGTTGCAAGATCCTGAAAAGAACAATAACAGGGAACGAAGGTCACAGAATAAGCGACAAGTGACTAATAGGAAGTAGATTACAAGGGAAACTAGGAAGACATAAAAAAGATGAGATAGACTAATGAGAACTAAGAGATGTGTCCCCTATATCAGAAATAGGGCGCATAGCCCCATTATCCAAAGTGACTGATGTAGAAGTGGAAGTAGCTTAAAGGGGCTAAGAAGACTACTGTTACCAGTCATATGATGTGAGGCTCCAGAGTTAATGAGCCATGAACTAGAGCTACCGAGAGAGCAGAATGGGTTGCTACCCTCCGTCGTGAGAGTGGAATTGGGTTGTTTTCCTTTCTCCTGTAGGTGCAATAGAGACTCGTACTCAGTACGGGAAACAACTAGTGTATCAGAAGAACCGGGCGTGGAAGAGATGACAATCTAACTCTCCGTGGGAGTCGCAAAAACATGATGTGCAGCTTGTGGGGGCCGTAACTCCGGATGCAAGTCATAACAAAAATCGGCAGTGTGACCCTCCATATCACAGTGTGTGCACTAAGGGATCCACGACCACCAGTACTACGACCTCTACCTGAATCACGACCAATACCTCGACCATAACCACGGCGACCACGGCCACGACCACGACCACGACCACCACGTGTATCACGACAACACGTAACTCCTCTTTTTGTTTGGCCAGCACAACAGGATCTGTAGAGGGTGGCAGGTAAGAGTCCAGCTGCTCACACAAACCAATAAATTCCGAGTAGAACTCATAAACAGACCGTTTGCCTCTCTTCGAATTGAGAAGGTCTGTGTAAACATCACAAATCTTCGTAAGATTGTTGGTTCCTGAGTAGAGTATCTCTGCACGTGACCAGATAATTCGTTATAACCCTAGGAACAACATGTGACTAGAAATCTTGGGCTCCATACTCTGGCATAGCACCGACTGAAGAAGTGCATCCTCTTGGCTCCACTTGTCATAGGAGGAGTCCTTAGGTGATGGTGGATCCGAAGTAATACAACTTAATTTGCGCTGGCCACGGAGATAAAGCTTAACAGATTAACTCCATGCAGGATAGTTTGATCCATCAAATTTGATGGAAGTTATAGAAGTGACAGGGAAAGGGCCAGAAACAGTAGACGAAGCGGTGGGTGCAGTCATTTTGAATATCTACTCAAAACTGCAACACCAAGGAACTGCAATTACTAGTAAAGGCACGAACACAAACCAATGATCCACCAATGAGCCACCCCATCAACTATACCACATGAACAATCTCAGACAGATCCACCAACATGACTATCATCCACCAACACCGTAAACAGTGATCACGGAATAACTCACAATCCACAAAGTACCAAGCACAAACCACCACAAACAGAACAGAGTCACTAATACAGAATAATGGCTAGCCAGAATCACACCTCCAACAAGTACCACATGTACTCGACCAATAACCACCACCAACTCATATTAACTACGAACAGCCCTGTAAATCAAGCCGCCAACGAACCACTACGAATATCACCAAATCCAACAAACCAACGACAAACACCACCAACAACTGATCCCCATCAAATCGCGAACAGGCTACCAACAAAAGCATCCACATATCCTGTCTCACACATTAAGACACAATTCCAGGATAGAAAGGGACGACAACACCACAAACATACACCACCAATATGAGAGAATCACCAAACAAATGCCTGGAACCAACCACGAGATGATAAAGATCGAAGAATACTTGTTTAGACCATGAATACAAACAGTTGGAAGTGGATTAAAGTGAGTTTAGGGACTGATTTGTATAGAGAAATGGGTTATGGTTAGTATTTGAGGCTAGGTTTAATGGTTGTATGGCACGCTTAGCGTAGAAAGGGTGGGATGTAAGTGGTAAAAATCCACAAAAAAGTGTTTTGGGGGTCCATGGCACTGTTTGGGTGGAAAAGATGGGGTGCGAGTGGATTGGGGTGGTAAAAATCCACAAAAAGATGATTTAGGGTGGTACGACAAAGAGGAAAGGGACAAAAAGAGGGGTGCGATTAGGGTTAGGGTTGATTAGGATTAGGTTTAGGGAAGGGTGCACGATGCTGTTTTGGTTATGGGTTTAGAGTTAGGGTTAGGGATCTCCAATCTCGATCTTCAATATTTCACTCTCTTCTCCACTCTCTATTCTTCAAGAGAAGAGAGAAGAGATGGGAAAGAGAACTCGTGAATGAGAGAGTCAGTACATCTCTCACGCACAATAATATATATATATATATATATATATATATATATATATATATATATATATATATATATATATATATAGAGAGAGAGAGAGAGAGAGAGAGAGAGAGAGAGAGAGGAGGAGGAGGAGGAGTTCCTACTCCCCAGAGTAGATAACTTATCTACTCCGTGGGCTTAAAATACAGTGGGGGCTACATTGTTTGGGTGATCCAAAGCATTCATTTGATGGGTCCTCAAAGAGATAGTGTACCAAAAAAATCAGCTCCATAGGATCATCCCAACCCTTCGATTTGTGGAGGCAAAAATGAACGGGCGTAAACCTTCACAAATCTGTCCTTTTTTTGTCGCCACAAATCGAAGGGTTGGGATGATCCTATGGAGGTGATTATTTGGGAACACGCTATCTCTGTGAGGGCCCATCAAATGAATGCTTGGATCACCCAAACAATGTGGCCCCCACTATCTTTTAAGCCCACGGAGTAGATAAGTTATCTACTCTGGGGAGTAGGAACTCTTTCCACACACACACACAATATATGCATGATACATAAAAAGACATAAATACCCCTCCACATGGGAGGTGTATAATACGACCATTCTTAACAATCAGCAAAACGATAATTCCCTCATCTAGGGTGAAACCTTACTAGAAATAGCTTTCTTGAATATTCATTGGATTTCTCCATTTATACATTTTCCATATTTTATTCCCTTCCCTAACCAGTCCCCACAATTCCTCTTACGTCCTACAACTCTACCTTATCAAAACCAACTCTTAATTTGAAATTCAAACAACCAAAAGAACTAAAACACCAAACAACTAAGAGACCAAACAAACAAGGACTCTAGGCAACAATCGCATGATGGTTGAGGCATAGCAACTCCTAACTTGAATTGTTTGCATGTTTTTAGTCCCTATTGGTCCTACTGCTATTTAGTCTTTATTTATCAAAACTCATGTGTACAAGTCCCATTTCAATTATTTGTTTCTTTATATCCTTTCATTATTGAGAGTCAATAATTCTAGATTCTAGATTTTATTTTCCTTTTTATTTCATTATATATTTGTTCATTTTATAATTTGTTCTTCTTTGGTTAATTTGCTGAATGCCTTTCTTTCAGAACCCCCTATGTTCAAGAACAGGTAAACATAGGATCAGGGCCACCTGGGTCAAAAGTCAGATGGTTTAGGTCCTCCAGTGACAAGCCTAGGTTTATCAATACAGTTACCTTCAATAGTCAGGAGAACTCTCCTACTCTTGTTATGGTTCATGGATATGGTGCTTCTCAAGGATTTTTCTTTCGAAACTATGATGCTCTTGCCAGTAAATTCCAGGTCATTGCTATTGACCAACTTGGGTGAGTTCATCATCATGCCCAACCTCTATCTTGTATTCAAATACATCTCAGTTGTGGTTCTATTTATTGATTTATTTTGATTTTTATTGTTCTGTGCTTCGGTTGCATTTCTCTTTAACTAAATAATTAGGAGTGTAGCTCCCAACAAAGATCATGCTTAGGATTAGGTGAACGTCTAGTGTCTGAACTCTAAACTCTGAACCCAATTTATATATTGCGAGTAATTAATTGATTAAGAAACTTCCTATCATTATCCTCTTTATTCATTTATTGAGAATTTACAAATGTCTGGATTTCGCACTGTTTTTTTATTTTCTTGCAGAGATGGAAATTTAATGACATCCACTTATCCCCTCTTTGAATCCTCTAGTGTGATGATCTCCTGATGTTAGATGGATTATAACTCTAGTACAATAATTGTTTTTTGTTTGATACAGTATTTGAAACTGTTTAGCAACTTTACCTATAAGTTAACATGACATCAAAACCAAACTGTGAGTTTCCGTATGAGTTTCCTTAAAATGTCTTTACAAACGTTCTGGAGTCCTCTCCCTGCTACACATTTTGTTGTCTAATATGTTTGCTGAGGAAGAGAATGAGAGAAACTGTTAGTGAGTGGGAAGTCACCCCCTCACTTATGTATTTATATATAAAGAGAGAAATATACAATGACCTATCTGCCCATAGGCATATACATACATCAACACTCCCCCTCTAAGTTGGAATGTATATGTCAAACATTCCTAGCTTGCTACAATTATCACTCAATTTGGCTTTGTTCAACGGCTTGGTAAACATATCCGCTAATTGGTCCACCGATCTAGTGAACACTGTGCATATTTCTCCTCTTTGAATTTGATGTCGGATGAAGTGGCAATCAACCTCGATATGTTTAGTTTTCTCATGAAAGACTGAATTTGTGGCTATGTGAATTGCTGCCTTGTTCTCACAGTATAACTGAGAAGGAGATGATGGGGAGAAACCAATCTCTGACAAGAGAGAGCGTGACCAAATGAGCTCTCCACTTGTGTGCGCCATCGCTCTTATATTCCGCCTCTGCACTAGATTTGGAGATAACATTCTGTTTTACTTCGCCATGACACAGGTTACCTCCCACAAATGTGCAGTATCTTGTGGTAGATCTCCTGTCAGCTGGAGATCCTGCCCAATTCGCATCTGTGTACCCTTCTATCTTTTGATGTCCATGTTTCTTGAATAACAACCCTCTACCTGGGGCACCTTTCAAATACCGAAGAATTTGAAGAACCACTGCCCAGTGTGAAGTACGAGGTGAATTCATATATTGACTGACAACACCAACAGCAAAGTAGATATCTGGGCGTGTGACTGTAAGATGGATAAGTTTACCAACCAGCCTCCTTATCTGCTTGGGTCATCTAACAAGTCTCCCTCTTCAAGTAGCAACTTCACATTTAAGTCCATAGGAACCGAGACAGGTTTCACTCCAAGATGACCTGTCTCCTCAAGTAAGTCTAAGACATATTTCCTCTGTGAGAGGGAAATCCCCTTTGTAGAATATGCAACTTCAATACCCAAGAAGTATCTAAGACGACCTAAATCTTTGGTAGAGAAGTCATTTTGCAAGAAGGTCTTCAATTTCTGGATCCCAGCTGTATCACTGCCAGTGATGATGATGTCATCGACATAGACTATCAAGAGTACACGCCCAACTGTAGATTGACAGCTGAAGACAGAATGATCAACTGCACACTGCTTCATGCCAAAGCGCATAATGGCACCACTGAACCTTCCAAACCATGCTCTAGGAGACTGCTTGAGACCATGGTTTTAAATTTCGGCCGAAGTCCGAAATTTTGGACCGGATTTCGGTGGGGACCGAAACCGAAATTTGGATAAATTTCGAATTTCGAGAATTTCGGTCTGAAATTTCGAGAAAATGTAATTTAAAAAAAAAGGAAATGTTACAAAATTTCCGTCCGAAATTTCTAAATTTCAGGGGTCTGAAACCGAAATTTTAAACCATGCTTGAGACTGTAAATGGATTTCTTAAATCGACACACAGAGGACGACATCTCCCCCTGAGCAACATATACCCAGGAGGTTGCTCCATGTAAACCTCCTCTGTGAGCTCACCATGAAGAAATGCATTTTTGACATCCAACTGATGTAGAGGCCAGACCTGATTGACAGTAAGAGAAAGTAGAACACGGACTGAGGGAATTTTTGCCACAGGAGAAAAGGTCTCACAATAGTCCACTCCAAATGTCTGAGTGTACCCTTTTGCAACCAAGCGCGCCTTAAGGTGCTCAACAGAGCCATCAAGTAAATATTTACCTGTTTAGACCCAACGACACCCAACAGGGCGTGCACCAGGAGGTAGAGGAACTAAATCCCAAATCTGATTGGGCTGAAGGGCATCCATCTCAAGGTCCATAGCAACGCGCCACCCCAGGTGATCAAGTGATGTAGCGAAGGGCTTTGGCAAAGAAACAGAAGATAGAGAGGACCCAAAACTGAGAAAAACAGGCGTGAGAGCATCATATGAAAGAACATACGACATAGGATGAGAAGTACTATGAGAACGAGTGCGGGAGGCAATATGAGAGTCGACAGATACCTCGGACGTGGAAGGAGGGAGCTCCTGATGGGCTGACGATGGTGCTGCCGGAGATGGATGAGCTGTAGAGGTATGGCGGCGCTGATAGGTCTTCTGAGTGACTGGAGTTGGAGGCCGAGTAGGTACCTGTAAGGGAAGAGAGGTCTCTGGAACACGAACCACAACAGGGGAAGGTAAGAGAGACGATGGAGATGGACTGACTATCGGGTCAGGAAGAACGGGAATCAGTAGAGGAAGATCTGAAGAATGAGAGAGAGGGGTCGCATCCGGAGAGCTCAGAAAGAAGTGATAAGTCTCGAAGAAGGTAACATCTGCCGAGACATAGGATCGACGTAACCGAGGGCTATAATAGCGATAATCTTTCTGGGTTCATGAGTAGCCGAGAAAAATACATCGTTCAGATTTAGGATCTAATTTATCCAATCCAGGCCCAAGGTTGTGGACAAAGCAAACACACCCGAAGACCAGAGGAGTAGTAGGAAACAGCTCATGATGAGGAAGTAAAATTGAAAAAGGGGATGAACCGCCTAGAACCGAGGAAGGAAGTCGATTAGCCAGATAGTTAGCAGTGAGAACTGCATCACCCCAATAAGACTTGGGAACTCGCATCTGAAAGAGAAGAGTGCGAGCTCCATCCAATAAGGATCACATTTTCCGCTCGGCAACACCATTCTGTTGAGCACATGAAGATTGATGAAGGATACCACGAGTGGAAAGGAACTCCTCAAAACCATTGGATTTGGAGAAATATCCCCTGGCATTATCAGTGCGAAGGCATTTAAGAGTGCAATTAAATTGGTTAGTAACTTCTGAATGAAAAGTACGAAAAATAGAGAACACTTTTGAGCGGTCTTTAAGTAAGTAAAGCCAACACATACGTGAATAATCATCAATAAATATGACAAAATAGTGATGTCAAAAAACAAAGGTAGTCCGCGAGGGACCCCATACATTGGAATGCACTAAATCAAAAGGGTGTGAGGCTCGATTAACAGGCCTAGACGGGAAGGACACCCTATGGTGTTTCCCAAGTTCACAGGCCTCGCACGAAAAAGGGCTAACAGAAGAAGAAACGATAGATGTCCGCTGCAAACGATCAAGGCTGGGATGTCCAAGACAGCAGTGCCACTGATATGCATCGCTGGAGCTGTGTAAAATGGCACGTGGAGGGCTACAATCCAGATGATAAAGCCATCAATCTCATGGCCCGAGCCAATCATCCTCCCATTCAAGAGATCATGAAACAAGCAATAAGAGGGATAAAATGAGACAGAACAGTTGAGATTTTAGTAATCTGACTAACGGGTGACTTTGGCACACATAGGACTGAGGACAATGTTAAACCAACACGAGGAGAAATATCACCAACACTAGAGGTAGGAGTGGAGCTCTCATTAGCAAGTGTGATGGACTGATCAGAAAGGGGACGAAATGAACTGAGGAAGAAGTACCTGTCATATGATTGGAGGCTCCAGAATCAATGATCCGGGAGTTGGAGCTAGTAAGAAGAGATGCAGGAGAGCTACCTGGCTGAGCAAAAGTCGCAGTCGGGGGATGGCTGGTAGACCTGAGACGCTGTAACTCATTATAGTAGGCACGAGACATAAAGACCCCATCAGCCTGAGGCCGAGTGCTGGGTGGAACTGAAGGAGAGGAATCTGAAGATTCTGGTGCTGCGAGATGTGCTGAGCGGCCAAAACGAGGCTCAGAGGAAGGATGAAGTTCAGGGTGCAGTACATAGCAAGTTTCTATATAGTGTCCCTCACGACGACAATGCGAGCAATATGGACGTGGTCGGCCACCACGCCCTGCAGGAAGATCACGTCCACCGCCCCGACCGCCACGACCAGAGTCACGGCCACGGCCAAAGTTGCCCCCACCACGTGTAGCACGATCACCTACGCCATAGGTAGCAGTGGTAGTAATATCGACCGAAGGCCGACACAGAGTCACCAAGAGCACACTATTAGGCACGCAAGTAAACCTCCTGAAGAGAGGGCATCGTGCCAGACCCAAATATCTGCTAACGAAGGTGCATGAACTCAGGACCCAAAGTCTCGAGAAACTGAACGACACGTATCTGATCACGCTGCTGAGCGGCCGTAATCAAATCAGTGTAAGAGGCATAAGAATATCTAACTGCTGGCAATGGGAAACAAACTGACTGTAGTAGGTCGAGAGAGGAGTGTCACCATGGCGAAGGTTCATCTATTGAGAATAGGTGGCATAGATTCGGGATAGGTTGCCTTTCCCGGAGAAGGTAATAGCATTATGATCCCAAACCTGGCGAGAAGTGGGAAGGTGTATCATGGTCCCGGCAATCTCAGGGGACATACTCTGCCAGGGGAGAGTACGAATAAGGGAATCATCCTGCTCCCACTTCTCGTAAGTGGGATCACTGGAAGGAGGGGGTCACGACAAATAATAGAGATCTGTCCCCTAGCAATCAGATAGATCTCCACATCCACTTTCCAATTCAGATAATTGGAACCATCAAGTCTGATTGTGGTCATGGGAGGAAACGAACCATCTATTGAAGAAGATGGGGGGTTATAATAGGATGAGCATGGGCAAGTCGTAGGAACAATAGCCACTGGGGGCTGCCCGAGAGAGGGATTCTCAATAACGGGGGAATCCATAAATGAGTAATCGAAAAAACAAAGGAGGGTCCACTGACGAGAAGAAACGATACCGAGACTGGGATCAGAGAGATCAATAATGGAGATCGCGGCTCCGAAAAAGGACCAATGAGAAATAGGGCATGAGAGAGAACCTTGATGACATGAAGAAGACAAGCGATTATATATAGATATAGATAAAAATCGGAGCTGTGAAGAGACGAGGGAAGGAGATAAAAAGGGATTTAGGCCATTAGAAGGGGAAAGAAGAGAAACTGGGGGTGGAATGATTTGGATGTCTCTTTTTTTTTGTTTGGGTTGAGGGTTACAAAAATAGGTCAGAAGGAGGGGAAAAAGAACGGGCAAGGAGCTGTTGGGTGCGTAGGTGGGCCACGGCTGGGGAGGGATGGGAGTAGGGGGGGTACGGGAGGTGGAGAATGGGGGGACGGGGGCTGGAGAGGGGGGACGGGGGCCTGGATAGGAGGGGACGTGGGTCGGGGGTGGGACTGAAGGGGACGGAGGGTGTTGGGGGTGGAGGAAGAGAGGACGGGGGTCGTGGGGGGTGGAGGGAGAGGGGACGGGGGTCGTGGGGGTTGAGTGAAACGGGACGGGGTCGGGGGGGGTGCTAGAGAGGGGAGGGGCGGCGGCTGGAGTAGAGGGAAGGGGGTCGGGGGGTTCTGGAAAGGGGGGGGGGGTTGGAGTAGGGGTGTGGGGGTTGAGAGTAGAGGGAGAGGGAGAGGGTGATTAGGGCTAGGGTTTGGGAAAGGTGGGGAGGTGTCTTGGGGGGAAAGGGTTAGGGTTAGAGAGGAAGAAGAAGGGAAGGGGAGAGGGGTTGCTATGGGTGGTCCCTAGGGATTCAAAACCCTAGGGCTCTGATACCTTGCTGACGAAGAGAATGAGAGAAAGAGTTAGTGAGTGGGAAGTCTCCCCCTCACTTATGTATTTATATATAAAGAGAGAAATATACAATGACCTATATGCCCATAGGCATATACATACATCAACAATGTTCATCGATTTGCTAGAGAGAATTCATAGTTTTCATTTACATATTTTCAATTGGTGTTACATTTTTTTTTAACAATACTACTGCTGTTTCATACACTTCTACGGAATGTCTTCTTGCTTGCCTAAAGAGAGTTGCTACGTCAATGATAAATGTTTTTTTTTTCTATTTGCACATCTAAGTTTTACAGTCTATAAGCATGTGTGTGTTTCTCTCTCTCTCTCTATATATATATGTATGTAGAGAGAGAGAGAGAGAGAGAGAGAGAGAGAGAGAGAGAGAGGAAATGGTTTGTGAGCAGCTGCTCAGATAAGCTTATCTGAGCAGGAGCTCACAAACCTATGTGGCCCCACATTTTTGGGGGGGTCCAAAGCATTCATTTGGAAGGCCCTTCCATGGATAGGGTGTGTACCAAAAATCAGCCCTATAGGATCATCCTAACCCTGCCATTTGTGGAGGGGAAAAATGGGTAGAAACATGGACACACAGTGTCTGCCCATTTTCCCCTCCACTTTTGATTGGGTTAGGATGATCCTATAGGGCTGATTTTTGGTACACACCTCATCCAAAGAAAGGCCTTCCAAATGAATGATTTAGATCCCCCCAAAAATGTGCAAACCCCCCCCCCCCGCCCCCCGCCACACACACACACACACACACACATATATATATATATATATATATATATATATATAGAGAGAGAGAGAGAGAGAGAGAAAAGTGTAGCTACACATACGTGTAGCTAACTTAGCTACACCGACGGCTTAAAATACAGTGGGCCCCACATTGTTTGGGTGATGCAAACCATTCATTTGATGGGCCCTCACATAGATAGGGTGTGCCCAAAAAATCAGCTCCATAGGATCATCCCAACCCTACGATTTGTGGAGGCAAAAATGGACGTGTAAAAACCTTCACAAATCTGTCTATTTTTGCCTCCACAGTTTGAAGGGTTGAGATCATCCAATGAAGCTGATTTTTTGGGCACACCCTATCAATGTGAGGTCCTATCAAATGAATGGTTTGGATCACCCAAATAATGTGGGCCCACTGTATTTTAAGCTGTCGGTGTAGCTAAGTTAGCTACACGTATGTGTAGCTTCACTTAACTCATATATATATATATATATATATATATATATATATATATATATATATATATATATATATATATATATAGAGAGAGAGAGAGAGAGAGAGAGAGAGAAAACGGTTCCTACACATATGTGTAGAGAGTTCTCTACACACTAGCTTAAAATACAGTGGGGGCCCACATTGTTTGGGTGTCCAAGCCATCCATTTTAAAGGCCCTCACATAGATAGGGTGTCTACAAAAAATCAGATCCATAGGATCATCCCAACCCTACGATTTGTGGAGGTAAAATGGATGTCTTTAAACCTTCACAAATTAGTCCATTTTTTGCCTCCACAATTCGAATGGTTAGGATGATCTTATGGATCTGATTTTTTATGGACACCCTATCTATGTGAGGGCCTTAAAAATGAATGGTTTGGATCACCCAAATAATGTGGCCCCCACTGTATTTTAAGCTAGTGTGTAGAGAACTTATCTACACATATGTGTAGGAACCGTTTTTTCTCTCTCTCTCTCTCTCTCTATATATATATATATATAGGGAAAGGTGTGCATACTCGGTCGAGTAGATAAGCTTATCTACTCGGTCGGGTTAAAAACAGTAGGGGCCCACATTTTTCGGGTTATCCAAACCATTCATTTGAAAGGCCCTTACCTAGATAGGGTGTCCACAAAAAATCAGCCCCATAGGATCATCCTAACCCATCCAACAGTGGAGGGAAAAATGGGCAGATTTGTGGACAAGTTGTGTTTGTCCATTTTTCCCTCCACTGTTGCATGGGTTAAGATGATCCTATGGGGCTGATTTTTTTTGTGGACACCCTATCTAGGTAAGGGCCTTTCAAATGAATGGTTTGGATCACCCCAAAAATGTGGGCCCCCACTGTTTTTAACCCGACCGAGTAGATAAGCTTATCTACTCGACCGAGTACGCACACCTTTCCCATATATATATATATATATATATATAGAGAGAGAGAGAGAGAGAGAGAGAGAGAGAGAGAGAAGTGTTCCTGCACAGCTGCGCAGGGAGCTCCCTGCGCTTAAGTGGCTTAAAAAGCCACCAATTGGTCACTTTTTGTGGACCCCGCAAAGGTGGACCCGATAAACGAACCAATCAGTGGCTTTTTAAGCCACTTAAGCGCAGGGAAGCTCCCTGCGCAGGAACACTTTCCTCATATATATATATTGAATTGATATATTCGTCCCCGAAAGTTCCCTCGTCCACCACAACCATGATGTGGGCGGGGGAGCTTTTACAAACCATTTAAACTAGAAAACGAAACATGACAAAGGCGAGAGTGCCACAACATCACCCAATCACATTGCAGTGTAGATCTTTGGTAAGAGTAAGACTGCTAATAGATAACTATTTTGAAGAGAAGAAGGAACGTGAAGGACTAAGAAGACAAGGAAGTATGATGGGCAGAAGCATGAGTAACTAGTTGCTTTACGGTGGCACTAAAATCTGGAGATGTGTCTAGCAATGCAAGGCCCTTACAATGATTGTCGATGACTTGGTCTCTAGAGGCGTTACTTGTGGATATGGAAGGGCTTCATGAGCACCCTTGTCAGCATGAATGGAGAAAAGGAGATCTCTCCCTCTGTCGAAGTTGTTTGAGCACTAAGACTCCTGAACCTTAGTCGTAAATAGGGATGGAGATCCCCTCACATCTTCTTTGATTTGTCTCTTTTCCCAGAGTGAGTGCATTTCGATTTCTCTCTCAAACATTGTCATTCCACCTCTATTTGCTTATCTACTAGAGCCACCACCTTGTCTCGAATCTGACACCTAGGGAAAATCATGGTTTTAAGTTTCTACCGAAACCAAGACGAAACAACCGTAATATTTTCATTTCCTAATCTACCGAAACCAATACCGAAACGCATATCTTATATCGTTATGTATTACATAATTATATTTAGGAATTTGCTAGCGTCCATCGCAAAAGGCATTTCGTGGATGGTCCGTTCCATCTTATGGCAGCCACAGAGGCTCACTTTTCCGCAGATTTTGTCTTCATTCACGACGTGGCTACTGTTGTATGTAACAGGCCATCCGCGAAATGCCTTTTGCGATGGACGCTAGCAAATCCCTTATATTTATATGAATTACATGTGAAATTTTGTATGTACTAAATTAACAGACATGTGCAACAATACATGTCCCTAGGTGTTTGATGTTTTTAAACCGTTATGGATGGTTGTCTTGTTAATTGGATGGTTTCTAAGTGTGTATTTGTGCTTATTCTAGCATTTCATGAAGTTTTATCTTTAAATTTTATCATTTGCATACGTTTTTACGTAAATCCTTGATTTTACAGGATGTCCATCGAAATTTCCAATGGAAACTAAAACGTTTCCATTTCCACGACAACTGAAATTGATATCGAAACTGAAATTTAAATCCTTGGGTCATACAGACTACAATGTTACTGCTAAGGGAGGCATTATAATATTGGCTCTCTTGTTTGCCTCCCTTCTAATGTAGCTAACTAGTTATAGACTTATCGACAGTCTTAAATGGTAAAAGAGAAACTTTCCCTAGGACTTAGGAATTGAATCCTTTGAAGCTCAAGATCAGGTGCAACAACCCAATCTGACGGGTCTCTACGAACAACTCAACCTGTAAAATCACCATTTATATATTTTTTAAAACATGCTAATTAAAAAGAAATCATAGATATTCTGAAACCCAACATAAATTCAAAGTCTCCAAGACAAACATATGACACTCCACTAGCAAAACAAGTAAAAGCCAGGGAAGTTGACGGATATCGCTGTCTCCCTCTTCTTCACTATTTATTTTTTTCGACCCACTCCTTTGACTCAAGTTTCCCCATTTACGAATGCTCTCTCTTCCATATTCTCCATACCTGGTGGGGAAAAATTGGGTTACACAGCAGTTTGTGATAGAGACGATACTAGTATTGGTTACCAATTAAGACAACAGATTTAAACAAATGTGTATATGCTAGAATCAACAAACCAAGATAATTAATTGAAATAAATGTTGAGTAGACATGCTGGAAACAGTAAATCCATGAGGCACAAGAATCAATTAAGGATAATTAAAACTATAAGAACGGAATAGAAATCGAACTATAACAACATAACATAAAGAAATCTGAAATTTATATACTACATTTCTGGTTTATCATTATTAACATATCTTTTAACCCAAGACACTCCAGGTCCCATGAGCTTGTTGTCTTTGCCCACACTGTCCATTCCGCTGAGACGTTTTCCGATAGATCATACCGCCTAGAGACTTATAGTCTTCATAGGATTCCAACATCCTTATTTATTTATCTTTTCTTAATTATCCGGGGATAGCTCTATGGCCTCCCATCACCCTTCCCCATTTTCGTCTTCATTTCTTCTTTCATGTATTTCTTTCTGTCTTCTTAATCTTTTCATATGCTTAAATAGGGGTGGTTATTGGGTTCACATCTTAATAAGCAATTAAAATTCTAGATGACATATGGTTGAACAATTTAAAATAAGTTAACGAAAAGTAAATACCATCTAGCACCATACACAAGTCTTTATCACTATTGAATTAATTGAATATCCATACTGATGAGGTCTAGCTATCACATTCCTTTTCAAACCTGAGTGGTGAGGAACCGAAGGGTCTCTACGCAAGGGTGGGAGAAAGACCAACCTAAAAATGAGGCCACAACACTAAGTTTCTCGTAAGCTTAAAATTTTGTTAAAGGTGGATTAGACCCGATCATTAATTTAAAACCTTAAGTATATATACTAATAGGTAGATTGTGCTATTTAAGGATATTTTCACATAAAATCTATTGGGTCTTTAGTACTGAGGAGATGGAATATACGTGAGAATCTCTTTGGAAATTCACACTGACGGTATAAAATAATATGTGCGAAAACATTTATGTGGAATTTGTAAGGAAGTCATTCAATCTATCTTAATGAACACAACTACTGGTAAAATCATTGGGGCATACACAAAATCAGTTGATACACTCAATATAGAATTTATTTGGAAACTATTTGATTCACCAGTACATAGAACTTGATATGAATAGGGACAGACAAGGACTCCATTTTTAATTTCTTATATGCAAGGGCTGATAAGGAGTTAGACAGGAAATTCATTTCACATGCTTTTGTGAGTGGAACCAATAGGATGGAAAATAGGCACAAATTTTATTTTAAACACTTTGGTACATAGAACTGATAGGGAAATAGACCAGAAATTTATTTCAAAGTTTAGGTACAAGAACCCATCTTAAATACTTCAATACACAGACTGTGAAGTTAAGAAAATAAATGAGCCTATTTTGAATGCTAACGTACTGGGAGTTAGTAAGATAATGAGATATACTAGAAGTCCAGTTTAATTACTTAAGAATTATTATCTACTCTAAGTGCAGACAACATTTAGATTGGAAATACACACAAGTCCTTTCAAGGAGGCTTCATGCATCACTAATGAGAATTGAATTTATGTAGTTGGGTATTTGATAAAAACAATGTTTACAGAAAAGAAAATTAAGCTTTATATAGTTTGACATAAGATGGCTAATAAAATCAACCAAGTTCATGATTTTTTTATTTTTTTTTTAATTTAAGAAAGGATTTCATACAGAAGCCATTTTTCTCCTTTATTACGGGTACTGACGTACCTTATGATTATAAGTGGAAAGCCTAATACTTTATACGCACTGATAAAGAAGAAAAACTTACGAGAAAATTATTTCTCTCTTTTTACTACAAGGTACATAGTATTGTATTCTTACAAGTTAAATCACTTTGTTTCCATGCACTGATGGTATGAGATATACATACAAAAATCAGTTTCTTCTCTTTCTCATCATATAATCTGATGTACCTTATTTTATAAATGAAAATTATATATATATATATATATATATATATATATATATATATATATATATATATTATACGTACTGATGATATAGGGTTTGTATAAAAGAAAAAGAAACAATAATTTTCCCTCTCTTTCATATTATATGGTACTGATGTACCATATTTTACAATAAAAATCATTTCTTCATACCACTGATGATGTAGGGTTATTATTATTATTATTTTTGCTATTAGTTTTTTTTACCTATTGAGATCTAACTAAAAAAAATTGATGCCCTTGTATTTTTTTTTTGACGGAGGTTGAAGAAGACTAAGTTGACTCCGTTTCACCTTACACACTTTCTAACTCTCTTAATCTGTCTCTCTTTATACCTCTTTCTCTCCCTCTCTAAATCTTTTACTTATTTATTTTTTTATCCCACTCTCTCTTTCTATCATTCACGTTTTGGGCATGAATGACACTACACACGGCCCTTTTTTTTTAATTTGATGGAATTACGTAAAGTAATCTCCACATAGAAGGCAAATTTTCAACAATAAAATCCTTTTGAGATATTCTCTAATAAGTAAGGTATTTGTCTTTCTTTAAATTAGTTAGAAATAGGTAGAAAGTGGGCCCCAGACGGATTTGAGGAGTGTGCTTTTTGGGAAAACGTGGATCTCCCCCCAAAATGTGTAATTATAGATCCTATAAAATCTCCCCCATTGCTTTATCCCTTTGACTTAATTATATTAGATTATTTCTATTAGTTTTTTTTTTTTTACTTTCCTAAAATACCTCATGTTTATCAACTAAGCAATTTTTTTTGATAACGACACCCCTCCCCAACCAAAACGGGGAGAGAGAGAAAGGGTCAGCGCACTCCCTTTTTGGTAGTTGTGCATGACCAAAATTGAAGGGATTTCAATCCTTTTTTTTATTCTCCATTCATTGTGCTTCCTAAATCGCCCTTTATTGTTTGATTTAATTCCTTTCATACCCTTTAGTGCTTGAAGTGTAAAATAGTATGTTTATTTAGTTTTCTAATTATCTAGATTCTAAGTGGGCCCTACCATACATTATTATGAAGACCCACTAGATTTGTTAAAAAAATTTTTATTAACATGAATGGTCGTTACATCAGGGTTTAGCCCAGATATGCACTTAAATATTTTCCTCCTCTCTGTCTGTTCTGTGCTTATTTTCAATGCTTGGAAAAATAGGTCAGTAATGATCCAACTTTAATATTGAGCACCCCATAATACTCCTCAGCAGACATCTCTCCCTTGAGCATGATTTGTTATTTCTTGGTGTAACTGATACACTAGCTATATCATGCTTATGAAATTATGTAGTTGCTACTTGTAACGACCCGATTCCGTCAAGTCGCTACGAGTAAAAGAACAACGCAAAAATCATGAAATTTTTTTTTTAATTTTTATTTTATTTTTATAAGAAAATCAACAATCACGACAAAAATCTTATTCCAAATTAAATAAGTTTACCATAACAAGAGGTCCTTTCAATACTCATACTCCAAATGAAAAGTAAAGTTTTAATCACTAAAGTTCAAACTAAAGAAAGTTACGGCAAAATAAAAACAGAAAATGACGCAAGACGTCATAGCGCAATAATCCATGAATCGAACTCTCCGATCACACGATCCCTTATCCCATGGTTTCTTCGTTTGCAAACGCTCCGCCATCTAACGCCTCAACCCCTGTGGTGGAGAAAATAACGTTAGAGCAGGGTCCTCCAGAGACCGAGCGGAGTAAAAGGAACAATATAAAAGGGCATGCAATAATAATTCAGATCCTTAGCAATCATCTAGAAGCAATAATAAATAATTGAAGAATAAAACTACGCCATCTATATCAGTATAAACAGGAATGACTGACAATAATGAATGATATGTTATGTGTGCATCGAATATGTAAAATGAGACAGCACTTTCCCCAGGTAGATCCGGCTTTTCCCCATTTTACTTTTCTGTCAGTTCTTTTCTGACTTTCTCCTTTTTGCCGGTGTCCTTGCCGCACAACTACCCACTACCCTTGTCCAAAGGTAGTGGCATTATGGACTTGGATTTCGGTCTCGCATTTAATGCCGAGCCGTTTCGGGGATACTATCCCTTTGGATGGTTTTGCCAACGAAAGGCTGTACACGCTTCTCGCGTTGGCCTTTGGACCTTAGGTTCCAGGATGATACCACCACACCCTTAATTCCCCCTCAGTCTCTCCCATGTATGATATGCAATTGAGAGTTTTGAGGTACATTACCTTTGCCTTTTTCTTCTCCTGCATTCTTTTGCATGAGGGTTAGAACAGTTTATTACGCAATGCATTTCAAATAAACAAGTATAATAATCTAAGCAGTTATTATTGAGACATAGTTACATACGTAGAATTACATTACATATGACAAGTTATATTGAATACAATTACAAACCAAGGTCTAGCTGTCACCTGCCTTCAAGTTAGATTTGTGGATAAGAAATTGACGAGCCCCCTGGAGGAGGTGGGAAGATTGATAACCTGGCAATGATGAGATACATATACTAAGATCTCGCTGGCATAATCAAAGTTTCACTCAAAAGGTCCGACAAAGATGACCACTTCTTGTCTTAGCTTTCATACAGAAATACTTACATCTATATAAATATGATCAGTAGTTGTAAGTTATCTAATATGCGAATTTACTTATTAGTCCACAGATGAAGTTTTTGATCTTTATTAAAGATACACCCTACTGTTGATCGGAGTATATAATCAATAAAAAAATGAAACCTTTGATTATTATTAATTAGGGTCAACTGTTATTCAAGTATTTAATTGATGCAATGAAGTTTGTAAAGATTTGAGGAGGATAATAACTAGAATACATATCTAGTAGATCGAGAAATCCACACGCCCATATAATTAAGTAACATGTCAGCCCAGATTTAGACTCAAGGGTACATTCATAAATATGCCATTAGCGGATAAAATTTGAGCATTTACTAATACAAGTGAGCCCTATGGTTTATTTAATACTATCAATTGTAAAAGAAAATTTGTGAGACATATGGTCTTAAAAACAGACAACTGAAAGGCTCGTATAATTATATCACCATGAAGCCTATGATTTCACTACTAAAAAAATTGTAAACCCTTGAGTGATAATGGTATAAGCAAAACTTTATGATTTTTATTAAGTAAAGAAATCAACCATTAATTCAACTGTTAACTTATACGAGTGAAACTCATGATTTTCAACTATAACTCGTGTATTTACTGAATACAATTAAAACCCATAGTTTTATAAATAAAAAAATCATAAATTTGCGTTTTACTAATCTAAATCAACTGTGCATCCAACTATTTATTACATACTCGAAAATCAATAATTCTTATTAATCAAAATTAATTGTGATTCCAAGCCTTAATTAACTATAACGGAAACCTTATGGCTTTATTAAATAAAATCATTGATGGCATTAGCAAGATATTAACACAAGTGGAATCCCATGATTTTTTTTAAATAACAGTAACACCTTTTTCCTTGTAAGGACCATTATAAAGACCATAGCATAGGATCAATTCTTAGACAAGGTATAGATGTACTTACTTGGGCAAAGATTTAGGGTTAAGAAAACCAAGTGTAAGCCTTTTCCTTCCTTCCTTTTTTTTTCTTCTTCTTCTTCTCTTCTTTTCCTTTTTCTTTTCTTTTATTCTTTTCCCTCCCTTCTCAGAACTGGGTGAGCGTCAAGAGGTTTTGGGTTAGGTGCATGCTTTCCAAACATGTACTCCTTTATTTGTTGCATTATTTTGGTTGTTTCTCATTCTTATCTCTTCCCATAAGGAAGGTTAGCATTTCTACACGTTTCAATGAATCTTAAATTGAGATTTTCCCTCTAACTAGCTTTCAATAAAAGAAAATGGGACCCACCTAAATTTTGGGGAGTATGCATGACTCAATTTTTTTGAGTTGTGCACGCTGATCTCAATTGGGGGGGATCGTGATCCCTCTTAGATCACTTCCAAAGCCAAAATTTACCTCTTTCTAAATTTTGTCTGGCTGTCTTTGATTAGATTCCCATTTATTTTGGCTATTTAACATTCCTAATTTAACTCCCTACTAGTCTTCTAGGGCTGGAATAATTACATATGTAATAAGAAGGCTACTAGTGGGCCCACAAGATTTTGTTTTCCGTAAGGCACTATTTCATTACAGATTTTCCGTTCTTTTCTTCTTTTTTTTTAAAAGTTTTCAAGGAAAATAGTTAATCATATAAAGCATTAACTACAATAAGTACTAACCGTTGGTTATTAGATCATTCGATCAAAACAAATTTTGAGGGAGAATAAAAGATTAAATTCAAGATCAAGGATAGATCTACGGTGGATCGATGATCTAGACCCTCAAGTTATGATCTAATGGCCTTAAAAGCCTAACATAATCATTAATGAGGGAAACAAAAGGGTGGTCGTTACACTACTATATCCCATCTTGTGTTGTGCTTACAAAGGTTTTAAATTTCGGTTCCGGTTTTGGTTTCAGTCGTCACCAAAATAGAAGCTTTCGGTTTCGGTTGAAACTTCATTGGAAATCCTGTAAAATCACGGAAACATGTGGAAGAATATGCAATTGATAGAATTTTAAGATGAAACATCAGAAAATGTTAGAATAAGCACAAATACACACTTAGAAACCATCACATAAGCATGCCACCAGTCCATAATGGTTTAATAACATTGAACGCCTAGTGAAATGCTTTATCGCACATTTCTGATAATTCAGTATATGCTTTATTTTACACGCAATTCATATAAATATTCATATTTAATACATACACCACATTTCACATGCAATTCCTAGTAAAATAATTATGTAATACATACTGATATAGTGTACCACTAATACAGTTACGATTTTTTTATCGGTGCTTTCAATATCGTTTCATTGGGGATGAAAATGGAAATATTCCAGTCGTTTGTGCTGATTTCGGTTGATACTAAGCTGCATGGAATGTAGCAGCCACAACAGGACCGTGGGATATTCAGATTCATACTGATTCTACTTCTGATATTTGGGATCATTCTCTTTAGATTCCTTTACTCTTCCATTTATGCATCCCAATTTTTCTTTGGTGTCATTAAATATTTTGGTTGAGTGTGACCAGTCCAAATGGTTTGATCCCCTGTCGATTCCAACTATCATGATCTCAACTCCAGGATGGTTCATCAAACTTTTTCTTTGGATTTGCTGTAGACTTGAGATGGTCAAATAACTGCTTGATGATTTTCTTTCATACATTATCCATTTGTAGTTCACCCAAGAAGCATGTAGGATTTTTTTATTTATTTGATTCAACGTTCATGTTTCCAAAAAAATCGAAAAGACATCCATAGAACAAAAAATACACCCAGAAAATATTTGCAGCGCACATTCGTACAATAAAAAAATACCTCCAATTTTTTTTTCGGCAGCTTCAAAACTTATCTGACTTGAATCAAATCACTCCCATTATCTTGATTGCCAAAAACTGTTGGGATGGGATCTGATTTTCCTTCTAAAATAATGCTCAGACTTTAGATTGAAAAAAAACTTCCAGATTTGTCTTCTATTTTTTGAGAAATTTTGAAAACTCCTCATGCACTACTAGAAAAAATCCAAAAATGGGGTAAAAATATTCAGAAATACCTTGGGGACCTACATCAACTCATCTGATCTCTGTCCAGATTTGAACGATGGAGAATCATACAGATGATGGAGTCATTCGTACGGCCTAAAAGTACTTGTATCTCCTTTTTGTTAGATCTAAGAAACACCTTTTATGCTTCAAATTAAAAAACACATACATGACCTCGTTGCTTGATCTACAACGCTCTGTTACCATGTAGAAGATCATGCAAGGGAAAAATAATAATAGAAGAAATAAAGAGAGGGAATAAGAGAAAGTAGAGATGGAGAGGAAGAAATTCATGGAAGTGGGTCTATTCCATTCATGGGATAGCTCCCTTTATTCACTCAACTTGTAAGATGTAAATTACAGAAATGCCCTTTCACCTAAGCCGACTACATAAATCATAGAGAAAGCATGAAATGCCAACACAGATAAATCATCATACAGCTACTCCACAATAACTAATACATTTAGTGGCATTGTATCATGTTGTACTGGGTATCTTGTGTCTATAACCATGGTTTAAAATTTCGACCGAAATTTCGGATACCAGTGGGGACCGAAGCCGAAAATTTCCGAAATTCAATTTTTCGCCATATACCAAATTTCGGACCGAAATTTCGGTTTAAAGATTTTATTTATTTATTTTAAAAAAGTTACAAAATTTCGGCCGAAATTTCGGTTTTTGGTGGGGTCCGAAACAGTTACCGAAACCGAAATTTTAAACCTTGTCTATAACCTTGTATCATAGCCTATTTGCAATTTTGTTTACAATTGACCTCATGCTAAGAGGAGCATCATTGAAATGCCTCATGATTGACTAGACATACACATGCAAAATTGAACTACATTGCTCACATTGCTAGTGGAAGCATTGTTTTAAATTTTGACCAAAATCCGAAATTTCGGTCAAGACCGAAACCAAAATTTCCATTAAAATGCTTTTTTTAAAAAAAAAAAATTTCCAAGATTGTAACAAAATTTCGGTAATTCGGCCGGAATTTCAGTTTTGGCTGAGTCTGAAACCAAGATTTAAAACCATGACTGGAAGTACATGTACACTAAAATGGAGTAACTTGGAGATTTACAACTTAATAGTTGAAATCTCTAAGAAACCATTGGTGATATCACAGAAAGAGTTTTTGGTATCAGCTTGTGGAATTCATTCAAGACCTAGAATTCCAAACAAGATCTGCTAAATTGCCCAGTTCGTAATTCTTTCTGCTTGATACTGATCTACATGTGCACTTTAACTATTGGTTCACTCCAGTTTGAATCAGTCAGTCAATTTGCAGGACGGCTGAGCTGATTTTATTTAACAAAGTTGTCTTCGTGTTTTAGATTTTGTAGGGTTACAAATCTATCCGTCAACTCATCCTCTTATTACCTTTTTCTTTTTGGTTAATCAATCCAAGGCATTTAAGCTCTTTTGTATTTTTCCAGATTTCCAATTTTTTAAAGAGTGAACATCGTGATGATAAACATCCTTAACAAAACTTCTTTAGATCAATACTTAATGAGAATCATCCTTCTTACGGTTTATTTATTTATTTTTTTGCAGCTGGGGCGGGTCAAGCAGGCCTGATTTTACTTGTAAAAGCACTGAAGGTTAGTTGTCCTGAAGCACTCGGTTAGACTGCTACTCTTTGCTGTTTCCTGTTTAGTTGCCAATGGAATTTTTTTGTTGAAAGAAAATTGTGGAACTGATGAAAGGATCAATTTATAATATGCACAATTGGATTTTAAATACATCTCTCCCTTTTGTTTTGTTCATATTTTTTATTTCACCCTAGCTTGTGAATAATCTTATTACATATAGTTAGAGTCCAAAAACTGCCGATGCAAATTAATATTTCTAGTTTACTTGTGGATTCGACTAATATTTGTTGAATTTTTAAATTAATATATTTTATAATGCACTTCAGTTTTATTCTAGTCTAAAGTGAAGTAGTTACAAAAATAATTAAGAACCAAATTCCTATGCAAAAGCTGATTAAAGTTGATCAAGCCTTGGAAAAGCTCAAAAATTCTATATTGTCACTAAAAGAAAATGTATAAATGGAACAACATAACACAAAAAGAAGTATATGTATACATACACTAACTCGTGGGACCAACCGCGCGATGCACGGTTTGGAAGTTCAATTATGGTCGAAAACTAATAACAATGAGTATTATTTGTTGCTGTTGATTGTTGCAGTTAAGTGTGATTCATGGCAGTTTGGTGGCTGAATGTTGTGAACCTAAAAGTTCAATTGAATTTTGGTTGCATTAGGAGTTTATTTTGAAGAAGTGGAGCAGTCATATCATAGAGTAAATGAAGACTCTGAAAGCTACATATATCTTATCAAGGCTATACCTAAATATTTTTGTTTTGTACTTGGTTCTGCGATGAACTTAATCTTTATTGTACTTGGTTCTGCGATGAACTTAATCTTTATTGTACTTGGTTCTGTGATGAACTTAATTTTTAAAAACAAATGTGATGAACTTAATTTTTATTGTACTTGGTTCTGTGATCAACTTAATTTTTAAAAACAAAGGAAAAAAATACAGTTCCTGGCTGGAAACGATGGTAAGAAAATGTGCTCACGCTGTGACCCAAAATGGAAGAAAAGCCCTAAAACTGAGAAGACTCCCATCGATTCAACCTCTTCAAGAGCAGAAATCCAGAAACCCCTAAGCCCCTGTTTTTGAGTCCATCAGAAAATTCACATGTAAAGAAATTACAGAGAACCCAAGAAACCACACACAATACTCATTCAATCCAAGAGAACAAACCAACCCTACCTACTGTTTATTTTTACTTAGATATTAGAAACCATAAATATTAGGGATGAAAAAAGATTATATAAATTAATCTAAGTGACCAATGAAGTCCTTCTGAGATAGTGGATGGATCTCAAGTAGTCTTAACCAATACAAAATTACAAATACATAAACATAAAAAAGCATTGCTTTTAATTTCCTGCTGACCTTCATAGATGATAAACCACCCTAAGTTATTTGTGTATGAAACCACAAATGGATATATGTGAAGATCAAAATAGAAAGTAAAATATAATTATAAAGCTAAGTAAGAGAAGTATCATCCGTATGCAGTTGAGTTTATCAAATTTGATCAGCCAAAACCTAAAGATTCCTCGGAAGAGATAAACAAACGATACCTTGTGGGCACATCAATGCTCGCTCACCTTCCCCAAATGGACACCAGGAAGAAACTGTCAACAGATTTTTATTTTTATTTTTATTTTTTTGCAAGAAAATTGAAAAGTATTGGCTGATAGAATATATAGCAGAGAGAACAGAAGCAATATATTCGAAATTATCGTAGGTCATTGTTAGGTATTAGAGAATAGGAAGATATTCTTAAACAAAAATGCAAAATAAAGATTGTTCTGCTACAAAAAGAGTATTGAGACTGGAGATGTTATCATTTTTCTGTTGGACACAGGAAGTAGAACTCTCTCTTTTTTGGCACTTTTGGTGCTGCTGCAAGAGAGTGGAAGTTAGAGTTGTAAGTAGGAAGAAGTTTTGCAAAGGCATTTTTTTGTCTAACCAAAAAAGAAAAGAAAAAAAAAACCACAAATGATATATAAGATGCAAAGTAATAGTGGGGTGATTTGGTAGAGCTGATGAAACAAAAAGCTAACTAAAAAAGCAAACTGATGCGGAAAACAGAATCGCAAGGCACTTGTATCTCCTTTCTCCCGGACATAATTAAACATTAGTTGTTTGTTCTGCTTAAGCTACAGAAAAGTTGAAAAAAGTTGTGGTTAAATGGAAAATAAAAAAATTGAGAAGCTCAAATGTAGGAGTGATCCAAACAAAGAATTGCTTCGTGAAAAATTACATTAATCAAGACTGTTATATCCATAAAACCAAAGTATCAATTCGTTCTAACCACTGTTCTTTGTTGATCCATTTCACTTATTGTTTATTCTCCCTGAGCTTGTGGAATGACCTAGATACAAGCAAAGATAAGAGCAAGTATACAGCTCATATTTTCTCTAAATCCAGGATACATACTGGTACAAATATCTCATACAATGGGATGAGATAGGCTCTTGTATTTTCAGAATGGAAAACAAATATAGCTTCTGTTGAATAATGTATTAGGTAGTTTAGACATTACTTGTAGCAGTTAGGGGTATTGTAGTCATTGTACATTGTTGCCTCATTTGGGGTCTGTATATACATCATTTACATGAGGAGCTCCCTAGTGGAGAATCTCCTTCTCTTCCTCCCTTCTAACCGTAATCTCATTTCTAACATGGTATCAGGGCAAAGATCCTTTGGGAAGGAAGAAGAAGAAGAATCATCTCACCTCACTCCATTCTCTTTCTTTGTATGTGCGCACGCCTCTCCCAGATTTCCCTTCTCTTTTTTTGGGTTGCTGTATCCCCTCGTGCTCAACTCTCTTTCTGTAAATCCTTGTTTCTAAAACCCTACAT
Organism: Tasmannia lanceolata; assembly: GCF_043159265.1. Taxonomy (NCBI): domain Eukaryota; kingdom Viridiplantae; phylum Streptophyta; class Magnoliopsida; order Canellales; family Winteraceae; genus Tasmannia; species Tasmannia lanceolata. Next base: position 7,775,892 of record NW_027518688.1, on the reverse strand, counting down.
ATATCATTTACATGAGGAGCTCCTAGTGGAGAATCTCCATCTCTTCACTCTTCTTCTTCCTCCCTCCTAACCCTAATCTCATTTCTAACATGGTATCAGAGCAAAGATCATTTGGGAAGGAAGAAGAAGAAGAATCATCTCACCTGACTCAATTTTTTGTGTTTGCATGTGCGCACGCCTCTCCCAGATTTCCCTTCTCTTTTTTCGGGTTGCTGTATCCCCTCGTTCCAACTCTCTTTCCGTAAATCCTTATTTCCAAAACACTACAATTTCCCTCCTCCCAGATTCTCTCAGATTTTCACTTTTTCATCCCTCGCAATCTTTTCTTCTGATTTGTTTCATATTTTAGTGGAAACCCCAAAATATCTCCACATTTTCATCTCTCGGCATTTCTAACCCTAACCTCATCTTGATCCTGAAAAGGAAGGGAAAGAAGAAGAGTCTCCCTCTCACGCTTCCCATCTCTCTTCGATGCATATCTCTCTTTTATTTTTTTGTTGTGCGCTGTTTATGTTTGGTTTCCTTTTCTTTTGTTGTTCGAAAATCTCTTCCCTCTATATTATCTCTCTCTGTCTCATCACGTCTCTCTTAGTGCACTAGTGCTATCCCTCTGTCTCAGCGCATTCTCCCATCGAAAATCTCTGAGAAGATCTCTTTCTATTTGTTTCTCTTGCGCATCCCTCTCTCTCGCCAAACCATTTTCCAGCACATCAGTGCATTGCCCTCTCCATTTTCTAGCGCATTAGCGCGTTGTAACCCTAACTACATTTCTAACATGGCTTGCCGTTATCCCAAGAAGAAGAGTATCTCCTTCACACCACCATTTCTCTCTCTCTCTCTCTATGTTTTCTCTTTATCGGCAACTTCCCTCGTCGTAAATCCAAGAAAAAAAAAGAAGAAAAAAGTGGCTTTCGGTGAATCCCATATTTTACTTCCAAACCCATTTTTGAGTTCTCCTCCACTCACAAATCTCATTCAAAGCCTAAATCTTTCCTTTCTGTCTCTCTTGAATTCATTTGGGAAGAAATCTTCGTTCTAAATCCCTTTTGGCCCTCCACTCAAAACCCCAAATCTCAACCTAAATCCCTTATTTCTCCCTTTCTTTCTCTTTTGAATCCCTAAATCTCCACTCAAAACCTTTCTTTTCTCTTTTCTATATTTTTTGCTTGTATAACATTTTTTGTCTTCATCTTCAAGGTGCTCCCTAAGTGTTTGATGAAATGTCTCAATGAGGTTTTGTGCGTTGAAAGTCTTCTTTTCATTTCAACTTAAGGGGGAGTGTTGTCTTGTATTGTTTTCTTTTGGTTCTCTTGTTCTTGTCTTATTGTCATCTCTTTGTTTTCTCTTTCTCTTCCTTGGCTTTCATGGCCTCTGGGTTGTTCTTCAAGGGGTACACCAAGTGTTCGATGAAATGTCCGAGAGTTGTTTGTCTTTGTTCCCTTGTCTTCTTCTTCAAGCGCACCAAATGTTTGATAAAATGTCTAAGAGAGGTGTGGTTCATTGATTGTCTTCATTTCATTGCAAGTTGAAGGTATTCGACCTTCAACTTGAGGGGGAGTGTTCTCATATAGTTCTTTGTTGTACTCATGTAGTTCCTTATGTCTTTTCTTTCGGAGGAGTGTTGTTATTTCTCTTGATGTTGTCCTCTTTGTTGTCTTCTCTTGAGGGGGAGTGTTAGTGTTGTCTTAGTTTTGTCTTTTCGAGGGAGTGTTGTCTTGTTTTCTTATCTCTACTGGAACCCATTGGCAGTCAAAACCTTCGAGTGTTTCCTTTTCTAGAAACGTCCTTCATCATTTGATGGGGCTGAAAATCTGCATCAGCATTCTGCTGTGTATTGCTAAGTTTTTTTTTTTGCTAGCTAAGTTTTCCGATGAGCTGACATTATTTATTTGTCTTTCTTAGGCCAGTGTTTCAGACCTCACCTTTGTGTGCCTACTACCCAGAGTAAAACATGCATAATTTATAGGAATGAATTCCATTGTGAAGTAAATTTATAATATTTAAGGATATTCTGCTTTTCTTGATTTTTTTCCTCGTTTAGTAGAAATAACTCAAGGATTCTATGTATTCATCTATTTCTTAATTGTGTTGGGTTGCAGAAACTGAAGCATGGTTCATTGACTCTTTTGAAGCATGGCGTAAAGCCAAAAATCTCAGTAATTTTATTTTACTTGGACATTCTTTTGGGGGATATGTTGCAGCAAAGTATGCCCTCAAGGTGATTTTTAATCCAACTATTTGATAAATTTTTATTAGCATTGATCTTACTATTGATGTGGATATCCTGTGCTGTCTCCAGCATCCGGAACATGTTCAACACTTGATTTTGGTGGGTCCTGCTGGATTTACATCAGAATCTGATGCTAATAGTGAGTGGGTAGCAAAATTTAGAGCAACATGGAAAGGAGCTATCATAGGCCATCTTTGGGAGTCGAACTTTACTCCACAAAAGATTATCCGGTAATTCACTATCTTCTGCTTCCTACTACTACTTATATAATGCTTGACTATGGTATAGTGTAGGCTACGTAGTTGGCTTGTAATTCTATTATTAGTTGATGATTGTGTAGTTGGGATGCAATTCTATTGTTAATCGATGTGATCTTAGTCTTATTAGATTATTTAATTATGTCCTTTCAGTTTTTTGCCTCTTAGTTTCATGGCAACATACAATAATGTTTATATCCTTCATTATATTGTCGAACCCATGGTTTGATTGTGATTCAAATTGTATTTCCTTCATTATATTGTTGAAAACTTGAAATGCCTACCATGACCATGATTGAATCACTAACACTGAGCTAGATCTTTGGATTTGTAATGAACACAGAGCAAGGGCATAAGTTTGAAATTTATTGCGGTTCTAAATCTGTCCCACACATTAGGTTGTAAGATGAGGTCATCACTGATGTTAACAGAGAGATTTGAGAATGAAATGTTGTGTGCTAGCCGTCTTGCCCTAACACACACATATATTTATTATGAGAAGAATATGAAAAGACTATAATGCTCTTAGGCTACATAAGCTTATTCTAACACTCCCCCTCAAGCTGGAGTATGAATGTCATACATGTCCAGCTTGTTACATAAATCACTCAATCGAACTCCATTCAACGACTTGGTAAACATATCTGCAATCTGATCATTCGCTCGAGTGAACTCGGTTTGAATTTGGCCTGTCTGAATCCTGTGACGAATAAAGTGACAATCCACTTCTATATGCTTAGTTCGTTCGTGAAATACCGGATTCATAGCTATGTGAATGGCTGACTTGTTGTCACAGTAGAGGGATGCAGGTGAGGAGTATGAGAATCCAATCTCTGACATAAACGATCGTAGCCAAATTAATTCACAGCTGGTGTAAGCCATGGCCTTGTATTCTGCTTCTGCACTGGATCGAGACACAACGTCCTGTTTCTTACTCTTCCAAGATACTAGATTTCCACCTATGAAGGTACAATAGCCATTAGTAGATTGCTGGTCAGCAGGAGATCCGGCCCAGTCTGCATCAGAGTATCCCTCAATTCTCAAATAGTTATGCTTCCGGAAGAGAAGACCTTTCCCGGGAGCTTTCTTCAGATACTTCACTATCTGAATCACAGCTGACCAATGTGATGTCCGAGGCGCACTCATATACTGGCTAACCACACCAACAGCATGTGCAATGTCTGGACGAGTGACTGTGAGATAGATCAGCCGTCCTACTAACCGTGTATCGACCAGGATCGTCCAGTGGCTCCCCCTGATCAGGTGAAAGCTTGACATTCGGATTCATAGGAGTCTGTGCAGGTTTTGCCCCTAGAAGACTTGTTTCTTCCAAAATATCAAGAGCATACTTCCTTTGGCTCCCTTTGTGAATGTGCTACTTCAATGCCAAAAAAGTATCTCAGAACACCAAGGTCTTTTGTGCTGAATTTATTCAGAAGGAAATCTTTGAGGGGTTGTGTTCCTACTTTGTCATTCCCTATAATAACAATGTCATCAACACATACAACCAGGAGAATTTGACAATCCTTCTTCGAGAGCTGAACACAGAATGGTCTACAGCACATTGTTTGATACCAAATTGTAGGATGGCTTCACTGAATCTCCCAAACCAAGCACGAGGAGACTGTTTAAGACCATAAATTGCCTTTCTAAGCTTATAGACGGTATGCTGCAACTCCCCCTGAGCAACAAACCCTGGTGGTTGCTCCATATATACCTCCTCCTGCAAATCACCATGGAGAAACGCATTCTTGATATCCAACTGATATAGTGGCCAAAACTGATTCACGGCCAAAGAAATCAATACACGAATGGACGGAATCTTTGCCACTGGAGATAATGTCTCAACATAATCAATCCCATAAGTCTGAGTAAAGCCCTTTGTAACAAGACGGGCTTTTAACCTCTCAATAGAGCCATCAGGTAGGTATTTGACGGTGAACACCCACTTACATCCGACTACCTGAGCACCAGGAGGAAGGGAAGCTAACTGCCATGTCTGATTTTTGGCCAAAGCATCCATCTCAGCCTCCATAGCTGCCCGTCAGCCCGAATCAAGCATAGCCTCTCGAGCCGAGCAAGGAATAAAAATCGGTGACAAAGATGATATAAATGCGGTATACGAAGGAGATAACCGAGCATAACTTACCGCATCAGAAATAGGGTGATGAGTGGTACGAGAACGAGTACGGCTTGCAATGGGGGCATCAAGAGAATCATCAACCGGAGCATCATCATCAGAGGATGAGGGTAAAGAAGGACCTGCTTGCTGAGAAGAGATGGCAGGGCATGAAGGCTCAACTGAAGTAGTAGAACGCATGCGAGTATATACCTGGAAGGGACGCTGAACCGGATCCGGTGGCAGACTTGGAACAGGAACCGGCAACGGAGGAGGAGATACCGGTAAAGAAGAGGAAGCAAGAAAGTAGGGAGTATCCTAAAAAAATGAGACATCAGCACTGATAAATTTGCGGCGAAGCTGAGGACTGTAGCATCGGTAACCCTTTTGGGTTCGTGAATAACCCAGGAAAGCACACTTGATTGCCCTTGGGGCCAATTTATCAAGTCTTGGAGTGAGATCCTGAACAAAGCAAACACACCCAAACACCTTGGGAGGAAACGGAAACGGATCCCCAGAAGGGTGTAACACCGAAAAAGTGGACCGATTGCTAAGAACTGAAGAGGGTAGACGATTAACCAGAAAGCAGGCTGTAAGCATAGCGTCAGCCCAAAAAGATTTGAGAACATGCATCTGATACATAATGGTGCGAGCTATATTTACAAGATACCATATTTTCCGCTCGGCAACCCCATTTTGTTGTGAAGTGTGGGCACAAGACGACTAATGAATAATTCCACAACTAGAAAGAAACTCCTGAAAACCGTGCCGATCAGAAAAATACTCACGGGCATTATCAGTACGTAAACATTTAAGGGAACATGAGTATTGATTTGTAATGTCAGCATAAAATAAACAAAATGTAGAAAACACCTCAGAACGATCATTTATTATATAAAACCAGGTCATCCTGGAAAAATCATCAACAAAAATAACAAAGTACTTCCCACCAAACATAGGAGTACGACATGGACCCCAAACATCAGAATGCACTAACTCAAAAGGACTACTGACACGACTAACAGAACGAGACGGGTAGGAAACACGATGGTGTTTTCCATACTGACAGGACTCACAATGAAAATGACTAATAACACCAGAAACAACTGAAGAATGCTGCAGACGCTCAGGAGAAGGATGACCGACCCGACAGTGCCACATAAAGGAATCGACTGAGGTACTAAACGCCGTGGGAGTGATAGCATCATCCAGGTAGTATAGGCCATCTGTCTCATGCCCTGAGCCAATCTTCTTCCCAGTCGCAAGGTCCTGAAAAACACAATAAGACGGAAAGAATGTTACTGAACAATTAAGGCGATTAGTAAGCTGACTAACAGAAAGAAGATTGTAGGGAAAAGTAGGAACACAGAGTACAGATGATAAGGATAAGTGGGAGATGGCTGTAACAGTCTCAGTGCCTGAAATAGGACATCGAGTCCTATTGGCCAAGGTGACCATCTTAGTAGGAGCACAAGAAGTAAAGGAACTAAGAAGTGTACTGTTACCGGTCATATGATGAGAGGCACCAGAATCAATGAGCCAGGAAGCGGAGCGGCTAAGAAAGCAAGATGGGTTGCTACCTTCTGTAGCAAGTTGAGCAGCCGGTTGTTTCCCTTTCTCCTGTAGGCGCAAAAGTGACTCATACTCAGTCCGAGAGACGTGGTGTCTGAGGTAGCAGGAATAGGTGCAGCAGGTGTCTCAGAAGCGAAGTGGGCGGCTCGAGCGGGACGCAGCTCGGGATGGAGATCGTAACAGAAATCAATAGTGTGACCCTCCATGTCACAATGACTGCAATAACGTGAGCCACGACCCCCATAAGTACGGCCACCCCCTGAATCTCGGCCAAAGCCACGGCCCTGTCCGCGATGACCGCGACCACGACCACGACCACGACCCCTACCAGGAGTGCTCCGAAAGGAACCAGACTGGGCAGCAAAGGTGGACTGGTCACTAGCAACAGAGATAGTCGGATCGATACGTAGAGCGCGCTGAACGCGAGAAAAGATCTCATCCAAAGATGGGAGCGTGCCTAACCCAAGGATCTGCTGCCGAAGAGGGACAAACACAGGCCCTAACCATCCAAAAACCGAGTAGTACGGAGCTCATTCTTCTGTTGAGCCAAGACCTTAAGGTCGGTGGACGGTGGATGATAAATATCAATCTGCTCACAAAGACCAACAAAATCCGAATAGTACTCAGCGACGGTCTTATCTCCACGCGAGATACGAAATAAGTCACTGTAAACATCAGTAATCCGCGTGAGATTGTTGCTGCCGGAATAGAGTGCCTCAGCACGCAACCAGACTGCCCGTGATGTATCCAGAAATAACATGGGGCTCGCAATCTTTGGTTCCATACTCTGACAGAGAAGAGACTGGAGCTGGGCATCCTCCTGACTCCACTTATCATACCCAGCATCTTTCGGATTCAGAGGATCCGTCATGAGGAAACGTAACTTGCCCTGACCTCGCAGATAGAGGTGAACAGAACGACTCTAGGCAGGGTAATTAGCACCATCCAATTTAATGGATGTCATAGAGGTCACCGACACCGGAAATGAACCGAAAGAAGAAGCTGATGGCAAGGCCATAATAAACACCAAAACTCAAATGGGATGTCAGTGAAGCAGACCAGACAAGACACAGCACAACAATCACAGACACCCACAGAAAAGGGCAGCCAAATATAGGCAAGCAAATCACCACGGAGATAAACAATCAGAAGGAAAAACCACAAACATCCGCCTGAAGGACCCCGAAAGAACAAGCACGGAGCCTCATACTTGTGGAACTACAACAAAACATAGAGACAAAGGTTAAGTCATCAAGTAGGAATCAAAGAAAAATGTAACAAAGCGGGGCCGCGACAAAAAAGGTGAGAAATGTAACGGGAAGATGTAGGGCAGGAACACCCGACGGCTAGAAGAGAACGTTATCCTTATAGGTCAAAGAAGATGGGGAAAGATGTTAAAAAAAAGAAGGGAGGGCGCACAGGGGGGCAACCTGGGTTTTCAGGAGGGGCGCGTAGGGGCAAACAGGGAAGAGGTTGGGTTTTGTGCAGAGAAAAAGGGGAGGAGAAAGAAAGAAAAAAAAGAAGAGGAAGAAGGAGTTAGGGCATGGGAATGGACTTCAATGGAGGAAGACAAAAAGAGGTCTTCAATAGAGGTCCCTCGGGCATCGAGGAACCGTAGGGCTCTGATACCATGTTAACAGAGAGATTTGAGAATGAAATGTTGTGTATTAGCCGTCTTGCCCTAACACACACATATATATTTATTATGAGAAGAATATGAAAAGACTATAATACCCTTAGGCTACATAAGCTTATTCTAACAACTGATATTATGATGCTGATGGAAAGAGGCCAAGATCTGTATTGTATGGTTGATCTCATTTTTTTTATGTCTTTCGTGATGTTTGTGGGCTTTTTTGTTGAAATCTGAGTATTTTCAATATTGGAGAAAAGTGGGAAGGGGGAGGAGAAGAGAAAGAGAGAGGGAAGAAGGAAGAGGAGAAAGAAATATGACTGTTGCAATCGTGGACTGCAACCTGTCTTTCGGCTGGGAGGAGAGAAGGAGAGTTGAAGGTGTGGAGAGAGAAAAAAAGAGAAGATAATTAAGAAGGGGAAGAGAAGAAGAGAGAAGGGGAAAACAAGAGAAGATAAAGAAAGATGGGAGGAAGAAGAAGTAAAGTGAGTGAGGAAAGATGCACCTTTCAGCCAAGGGGAGAAACAACAAAGGGGGGAGAAACTTCTCTTGCGGCTGCATGTGTGTGCGTATGGTGGTGGTGGTGGGTGGGGGGGCAAAAGTTCCACTGTTCTTAGGGCTGCAATGTTGATGCAGGCGCATGATATGGAAAAGGGCATATCATATGGAAACGTGGAAAGAGTCATGCCAAATTCAAAGTTTCCAAAAGATATCGGAAACCAAAAATATATTTGAGATATGTTTCCTAATTATTCTCCTTTTCTCTAGTTAGCAAGAGATTGGTATTATAGGATTTTAGGATATCTTTAGTTAGTAAGTGTTTCATAGATTAGTAACTCTTTTATTCTTTGGAATCTAAAGAGATCTTTTCCTATTTTTAGTAGGTAGTTTTAGAATGATTTTAGGACTTTTGTTTGGTATTAAATAACGTATGTGATTTGGGGGAAAGGGACTTTTTTTTATTTTAAGAAATTGATATTTCACGTTTTGTGAAACAGGGGCCGTGAGCATCTTTTTCTCTTCATTTGTTATGGTTTTGTGAAAACCATAGATCAAAGGTGAGAAATTAAATTTGAGTTTTGGTGTTGCAATTTCTTCTTTCTTCCGCTCGCATAAATTTGGTATCAAAACTCTCATTGATCCTTGCCGTTGGTCGTGTAGAGGCAACTACCATGGCTCGTGGGCTTGATCGAGGTCTTCATATGGAGGGTCATCATTGAGATCATCAAATCGATGAAGTTAAAGAATTAAGGATGCAAATCCATCAACTTACGAAACGCGTAGCACGTCTCGAAACTCGGAGAGGCTATAAAACAGTCTCGTTTCGGAAGATATTAACCCTCTTTATCATCGTGCTCCGCAGGGTGAGCCGGGTGAAAGGAAAATTCAGAATCGGACAAGTCCAAACCAAAGGTACGTAAATTTGGTCGAAGAATTTGATGGGTCGGTTGAATCGAAAGTTTTAGTTGAACAACCATATTTAAATTTGGTTGAAGAATTTGAAGAGTTTGTCAAATCGAAGGTTGAACAACCGTGTTTTGACGACTATAATGATTATGAGGGTGACGTGATCAATTGGAATGATCGTGGCGAGGCGTTGGTTACTCGGCGTACTACAAGTGATCTCATCATTAGTAGTTGCGAGGATGTGGTGACAAAAGAGATGGTTGTGGAGTGCTACAAAACCATGTATGACGGAGCAAAGGAAATTGGATCTGACAATAAATTAGATGAATTAATAGAGACTGAAAAGATAGGTGAGTGGAAAACCTCCTCACTACCAACGTAGACCAAACCCAGTTCTTTGCTGACACACAGTATGGTTCACACAAAAATCCACCACTGCTTCCCGAGATCCCTCCCAGACCTCCTCAGTACCCATAGATACAGAAGACTGAGACTTTGAATTTTGTTCCTCAGTACACAATTCATGAGATATCCCTAATTTGGAGCCGCCTAGAAATTGAAATTCAGATCCCGACACCTTTTTTAACTCCTTGGCACTTCGACGAACATAAGACGAACATAACACTCCGGCAAGGACTGAATATCTCCACCGACTCCATTGGATCGATAAGACCTTTGATTCTTTTTTCCCCCAAACAATCCACAAAAAATTCTTAAAGAGAGCCATATTTTCCAAAGAAATAGTAACCAGATTATCAAATGAATTAAAACAAATAGGGCCCCCTCCAAGCACCTCCACCCGAATATTTTCAAAGAAACTCACCGAAATCCCATCCTCTCCCCTATGATTGAGAAAACGAATGAAGAAGGGGTGGTCATACGACCTGCCTCCTACACAAGGACCAACAACTGCTGACCTAAAGATAGATAATCGGGTCTCTGGCAGACCCCAACCAGCGAGACATCTTCCTTTAGCCATTATCTAACTCGCCCTCGGAATCAAAATCCAGACAAGAAGCGATCCCCCTTAGAAACATGTTTCTGCTCAGCATTAGAAACATGTTTCTGCTCAGCATAACCGAAAAGCGATCACCAGCCTCATCTTCCTCCACCACATATAGCTCTTCCTGGAAAGAAATAGAGTAACTGCTATTGTTTTCAATTGTAGACCCTTCGCCTTCTCACGAACCACCAAAACATAAGAAGCTGACAAACTTCGGCAACTAGAATTGGGCCCACCATTCAGGTTCAATAAAGACCACCAAGGATTGACTTTCAATTGCTAAAGGGCTTTCTCCAGGCCCAATATTGATTTCAGCATCTTTAGAGCCCAAAGTCTAGGGCCCACTTGTGTCCTCAACGCTATCTTGGCCCGCAAACCGATAAAAGTTAGCCAAAAAAGAAACCTCCTTATAATTGGAACTTGGAGAAATCACATCGATGATATCGAGGAAACTATTAATTGAAAAAGAGGGGTTCACCACTGCCGAATTTGCAAGATTTCAACCACTGAGACTTCTCCACCTGTACCCTACTGGCGATGTATCATTTTGAAATTCAAACTCACCGCCAAGTGTCCTGTTGCTAACCTGCGCCCCATGCAGTGCAGGATAGCACTCAAGGCTATCGTGAGCCTCCTCTTCCACAATGTTCGCCTCTGAACCAGGAAAGATCTCGCCATCCGCCATCATCTCCAACGATCCGAGATCTTTAGATAAAGATTCCTCTACCGAAAAATTACTCACCGCCTCATCTTCACTTCCCGAATCATCAAGATCCGAAGATATCCTTTCAGAAATATATTTCCCCTTCTCCTCCTCTTGCACCCTCACCCATCTGACGGCCCCATCTAAAGACGCCTGAATGGAGACCTCCTTTCCTAACACCCCTACAGAGGAAATTAATAGTCTGGCAAATGAGTACCCATTCCTAGCCTGACATGAAGGATCCACCTAGGGGTGTTCGTTCGGTTATAACCGAACCGAATAAACCTAAATTTGATAACTGAAATAATTTCGGTTATCAAATTTCGATAACCAAAACCTAACCGAAATTTCCAAAAACCGAACCGATTAAAAATTCGTTTATTCGGTTATAACCGAATAGTGGGACAAAAGGAGGAAAAAAGTAAAATCTCGGTTTAGATCGGAGGGCTAGGATCATCCTATCGAAATGATTTTTTGAGCACAACCTAATTAAGTTATGATCAATCAAATGGACGGTTTTGATCATCCTACGGAGTGCCCATATAGCACTTTTTTTGGAAAAATAACGGTTTTTATCCATAATTTCGGTTATTTGGTTAACCGATTTTTTTTTTTGAGATAACCGAACCCGAACTCGAAAAACCAATTTCCAAAAAAAATAATCGAAACCGAACCGAAAAGGAATAAAACCGAACCGAACCGACCAAACCAATTCGGTTCGGTTCAGTTCAGTTATTCGGTTATAACCGAATAATGAACACCCCTAGATCCACCTCCACCACTTTTCCAATTTTTTCACCTATTCTTCTGAAGTTTTCTTCACACCATGCCTCAGGAGGCACGCCTTCAATGCACCACCAGTGAATACTTCCACACTAAATTTCTTATCCCAGAGTAAAAGCTCAACAAAAGGAGAATTTACTGCAGACTTCCAGTCAGACATGAGCTGATATCTATCAATCCCCATCAAAGGACTAATCTATATCTCCAGCTCAGAGATCCTATAAACTATTACCTCACTTTGAAATCCACTCCTACGAGAAAGCTAGGATTCCATAGCCTTTAAATCTCCAGACCAACCCGGTTTAATGCTTCCCCAAATGCCCAAATCAGCATTACTAATGAATATCAGGGGGACCACTTCCAGATTGAAGGCCACTCCTTCCGAAGTCTGCAGAGAAATCTTTCCTGAACTTTTCCTTGGCTGAATTTCTTCTTGGATGCCAATGACCAAATTTTTCCTTTTTTGTTGAGGACGAAAATTAAAATCAAGGCTTGACCATATCTTGTTCCACTCCCAACATACCAACCTTTTTTGAAAGTTCTTAAACCCACATCTACAGCACCTCCAATATCCAAGCCCACCTTCCTTGCTTCTCTTCGACACCCTTTCTACCCTTTTGGATCTCTTGCCCTTTAACAAAACCCATATGTTCTCAAATGAAGACCTCTAAGAGCCGTTGCCTCCAACTATACCTCTTCGAGTCACAAAGCCGGATCCACCTAGAGGAACTAGATTAGCTCCGCTTGCCACCCAAGGCGGAGCCTGGTCACCTCCTCCAAACCCAGCTGACACTCGATCAGTTTCCCTTCGCTCTTCCCTTTGCTCTCTCGTCATTTCATTATGGACTTCTTAATGGGTAAATAATGATATGTGTATATAATATCTAGTAGGCCATATGTATTTTCATATAAAAGAAGTTGACTTTTTATATAGTTGTTAGAAGGGTATTTTAGTCTTTATATATAACCCTAGTGTTCACATATGTATCACATTATTTGAGTTGTTTGATTTTTTACAGACTCTCACTTTCTCCCTCCCTTCTCTCTCACTTCTCTCTTCTCCTTCTTCACTATACCAAGTTCTGGTGTGCCTGCTCCACCGTCACTGTTGCAGGTTTATTCTCGTGGTCTTCGCTAGATTGTGCTTGCTGATTTGCCTTCTTCTTCCTCAGAGTCATCTCACACCGACCCACGTCCTTAGTCCTACAGATTCCCCTCAGGTGATGAACTCGACTCTGTTTTTATAGGGTCCCTTGTTGCTTCTCGGACTCGCTGTCGTTCTATTGCTCACCCTCTCTCATTTTGTGCCTTATGATCTCGTTTCTCCATCTTATTTGAGTTTTCTTTCTTCCCTATCCTCTACTGCTCTCCCTAAGTCCGTTGCAGAGGCATTAGCTCACCCAGGTTGGCGTTCTGCCATGGAGGCTGAGATGGAAGCTCTTTACTCTAACCGCACATGGGAGTTAGTTCCACTGCCTAAGGGTGCCCAAGTTGTTGGTTGTCGTTGGGTGTTTTTTGTGAAGTATCTGCCAGACGGTACAGTGGATTGTTTGAAAGCCCATTTGGTTACTAAGGGCTATACCCAGACTTTTGGTGTGGACTATACGGAGAGCTTTTCTCTAGTAGCCAAGATACCTTCGGTTCGAGTATTTATCTCCTTGGTAGTTAACTGCGGTTGGCCCCTCTATAAGTTGGATGTGAAAAGTGCTTTCTTGTATGGTGACCTCTCTGAAGAGGTGTATATGGAGCAACCTCCTGGGTTTGTTGCTCATGGGGAGACTGGTTTTGTCTGTCGTCTCCATAAGGCGTTATATGGGTTGAAGCAGTCTCCACGAACCTTGTTTGGTAGATTCAGCAAGGCCATTATGCGTTTTGATATGAGGCAGTGTGTAGTCGACCACTCAATATTCAGCACCCATTTTGTTGCGGGCTATACTCTGCTGACTATGTATGTGGATGACATTGTGATTACTGGAGATGATGAGACAGGTATTTAACATCTTTAAAAGTTCCTTTTGACGGAGTTTTGAAACAAAGACCTAGGACGTCTTTGGTATTTTCTAGGTATAAAGGTGGCATATTCTCAAAGTGGTCTTTCCTTGTCACATAGGAAGTATATTTTGGACATATTATTGGAGATGGGCTTCCTAGGAACAAATCCGGCTAAGGTTCCTATGAATCCCAACGTGAAGCTTTATCCAGATCAGGGGGTTGTTGGAGGACCCTAGATGATATAGGAGACTTGTTGGTAAATTAATTTATTTGACTGTGACTTGTCCTGACATATCTATGCAGTGGGGTAGCGAGTCAGTTCATGAGTTCACCTCATACTTCGCATTGGGGAACAGATCTCTAGATATTTAAATACTTGAAAAATGCTTGTGGAAAAGGCTTGTTTTTCAGGAAGTATAATCATCTGAGATTGGAAGAATTCACAAATGCAGATTGGACAGGATCTCCAGCAGATAGGAGATTGACTATTGGTTACTGCACCTTTGTCGGAGGAAATCTCTGGTCTCTTGGTGGAGTAAGAAGCAAGATGTAGTAGCTAGGTCGAGTGCAGTAGCAGAGCATCGAGCCATGGCTCATACAAGTGGAGAGTTGACCTGGTTGAGGTCTCTACTATCGCAGATCGATTTTCCTCCTTCACCCTCCTCATCGCTCTATCGTGACAACACGGCAGCACTTCATATCGCTTCCAATCCAGTATTTCATGAGAAAACAAAGCATACTGAAGTAGATGGATATTTTGTTCGTCTGGAGAGGAGAGATTCTTCACTCGGTCTGGAGATCAGTTGGCAAATGTATTTACTAAATCATTAGGGAAGTCCAAAATGGAGATATTTGTAACAAGCTGGGGTTGTATGACATATACACTTCAGCTTGAGGGGGAGTATTAGAAGGGAATTTTGGCCTTTATGTATAACCCTAGTGTTCACACACACACATATATCACGTGCAAAATATTTCAATTTTTCTGAAACATTTTGTTTTGGCCTAATTATTTCGATTTCGGCTACTACCAAAACGAAATCCACTTGCTTTCAGAAAAATACTAGATTTCACCTGAAATTTTGGAATTTTGCCTCAAATTTTGAAATTTCACCTAAAATTTGGAAATTTGCCCAAAATTTTGGGATTTCGTTGATGATTCGGTCAGAATATGCGAAACGTGCAACTTTTTCGACAAAAAAAAGTTAAGTTTCTATCAAAATGTCAACATTTCGACAGAAACCCTAACAAAAATCAACTCCACTCGTAGAAAAGAGAAGAACAATGAGATTCCTTTTAAGATATTTCTAAAAAATGACAAAAGAAAAAAGAAAAACCACTAGTGAAGACTCTTACCTAGATTTTGGCCGTTATTTTTTACCGAAATGTTTTCGTGATTTTACGAGATTTAGGCCGAAATTTCGTACCAAAGCCGAAATGTTTTCATCTCGATGATGAACGAAACCAAAACTGAAATTTTAAACCTTGGGATGAACCAGTTGAGGTTGGAGTTGGATAAGGAGAAACCCTTTGAGAAGGTAAAACAGGTGGGAAATCCTATTTCAAGGGAGGATTGGTGGGAATCAGTGGTTATTCCCTTGACAATTTTCCTCTAGTTTATTGTGTCAAATAATTTTTTTTTTTTTTTGAAAATGATAATTTTATTAATAATCAAGGTGGGGACAAGTTGTCCCAATCCAAGTACATAAGTGGAGAGTAAAGCAATTACAGAATCTACCACATTAGTTAGATTTCAGAAGAAACGACCAACATGCTCTCCCTAAATACTCCTTTTGCTAAGTTGTCGATTTCCTCATTAGCCGACCTTCTTCTATGCTCAATCCTGGGCTCCAAGATTCATATTAGGTCCAAGATCTCAGCAATTAACCCTTGGATTCTCCAAGAACCCCTTAAAGCATTCGAAGCCCAACTAATTGCATTGGCTGAGGCCCCTTCCACTATTACGTGCCTCAGATCATGTTCAAAGGCCCATCGAAGGCCAAAAAGAAGGGCTCTTACTTTTGCCTCGTTTGCATCACATTCCCCTACCGATCCTGAGTAGGACATAATGGTTACTTCCCTTTCATTCCTTATCAGACCCCCAATCCCAGCCTTTCCTGGATTTTCTATGGAGCTCCCATCGAAGTTCAATTTTACCCAACCCGAGGGAGGTGGCTTCCATTTTAGCATCGGTTTAATCCGAACAGTTCTGCCCCATTTGATCGCCCACCAGTTTCGCTGAATGTCAGATAATCCATATGGGATTCTCTTCTTTACTTTTGCCCAGGAGATGATTTCCACTCTGATGTTCGTAATAACACGGTTTGCACTCCTTTGTGATTCCTCAAAGATCCGTCTATTGCGTTCGTTCCAAATATTCCATAGTAATCGCCCTAATTCTCCAAAAGGGCCATTGTTCCAGTTTAGCAATACTCTCCTGATAGATTTAGGATAAACCCATGACATTCTGAAAATTCTAAACGCCCTAGTCTAAAGTTTAAATGAAAAAGGGCAATGCAGCATTAGATGATCAAGGGTTTCCTCCGCCTCCAAACACAAGATGCATCTACTCGCTAGATGGAGACTCCTTTTAAGCCGGTCACAAGTGTTAATTCGCTTGTGAACCAGTGTCCATGCAAAAGCCATTGCTCTTGGTTGAGCCATGGACTTCCATACTCTGCAGCTATGAGAGGCCTGACCACTGTTAATAGAGTCAGAAAAAGACTTGGTAGAGAATTCCCCGTTCCGTGTGGTGTCCATATTCTATCGTCATCTTTGAAGTTCGAGCAGTACATGGAGTTTAACTGAGTTAGAAGCAACTACAGATCCGAGAATTCCTCATCTTTAAGGTCCCTTCTCGGTCTCACATCCTAGAAACCCATGCCCATGTCGTTCTCTCTTACTAGGTAATCCGCCACGGATGCCTCAGGATTCACAGCAACCTTGAAAAGCCTCGGATAGGACTCGCAGAATACTTTGTCGCCACACCATAAGTCGCGCCAAAATCTAACCTCAAGTCCTTTCCCAGCTTTATAGCGAATGAGAGCGTCAAACTCTGCCTTCAAAGAACAGATGAACCTCCAGGTCTCGGACCCCTTGCTAGGGCCCGGGGTTTTAGCGTTCCATTAACCCCACTCCGTTCTGTATTTCCTTCCTACCGTGTCAAATATATGAGGTGACTATGAATAGTTTTAGGAACAAAATAATGAATTGTGCACCTTAAATATTGGTCAGTGGGACTCATTAGAGCGTATTGGTCTTTCAAGCACCTGGGGCTTCCTTCTTTGCCAATTCCAGTTCCGAGTCAGGTCGCACCAAGGCTTGTTGTTTTCCTAAATGCCTAAGGTTTGGATTTGCAATTAGATAATAAGAAACAAAAGATTTTGAAGAAAGGCTAGATGAAAAAATCAGACGAAAAGTTATCGAAGGGAAAAGAAACTAGATGAAAAATCAGACGAAAAATTATCAAAGGGAAAAGAAGCTAGATGAAAAAATTAGACGAAAAATTATCAAAGGGAAAAGAAGCTTAGATGATTCTATCATCAAAGAAATCATAAGCTGAACTAAGTCTGAAATAATGAGATTGACTTACCGGAAAGAAAGGAATCTAGAAATTTTGATATCCAATAAAATAGATGAAATCGAATGAAAACCCGTATTATCGTCGTTTCCTTTAAGTCATCATGAACAGAAACAAATTGGATTGAGAATAGTTGACTTGGCTAGAATATGAATGGGAATCAGGTCTCACACCTCCTTACTCTTACCAGTTCGCAAGTGGAACAATTATTCTCAGACCATTTAGTAGCTCTTCGTACTAATAATACATATTTTCTTCGTGGAGAATGCAATTCATCTGCTTGTATTTTCTAAGAAATAACATCAAATCACAATTTCGACTATAATTTTTATACAAGCTTTGATATCTGTCATGCAGGGGTTTAGGACCTTGGGGTCCAGATTTGGTTCAAAGGTATACAAGTACTAGATTCAGCATGCATAATGGTGATGGATTGAACGAAGAGGAGGCCAAGCTGGTAACAGGTATTTTTGTTATCTCATATCCGTAGGTAAAACACCCTGATTTATTAGTGTTCTAACTCATTTTGTTTCAATGGAAGACTATGTATATCATACATTGGCTGCCAAAGCTAGCGGAGAATTATGCTTGAAATACATATTTTCTTTTGGAGCATTTGCGAAGTTGCCCCTTCTGCAAAGGTTGGTATTTGATAATTGCTCTCAAATTATTCCCATAATCAATAGAAGTACTTCATTATTGATGTAAATAAATATGTACTTTCTTTAGTAATGATATTTTTTCCCATGTCTATGGTTACTTGTTTAGTGGCATGAGATAGTGTACTTGATTTTAAAAAACGCAGTCATTTTTCTGTGGGATGGATAGGTTTTTGAAAAGAAAGTGAAAAATAAAAACTAGGGTTTCAAATTGGAAAGGGAGACAGAATAGAGGAAGCTATTGTTTCAAGATGTAGGAGAAATGCCTCTGCTAGATTGAATGGAGATATTCTTTATATCCTGGTTGCCTAGGCTCTGATGCCATGTAAAATTTGCATGAATCTGTAATGGATTTGGGAGAAGAGAGAAAGAAGAAGAAGCTAGAGGAGAAGCCACCTACTTGTGGGGTTTGAATGTATTGAGATAATAAGTGAAACCCATGCTTAATACATGTAGTTATATATGACTAACACTAATTATTGGATTGCCATTAATGACATATACATGGTAGAACAATGTATATCTAGAGTTATTTATAAGAGGCCCTTCCAACTGTCACCCCTACCATGGTTTAAATGAAGGCCTGTAGAAATGTTACCTAAAATCTTTGGTACTTATACTGGAAAAACTTGTGGCAGGTGAAATCCGTCTACGCTGAGCATAAGATAAGGACCTACTTCTTGTTATTTTATTAAGCAATTCGGATTTTGTGTTTCTCTTTTCTCACTTAGTTTAGCGTCTCATTGAAGTGGTTATTTGAGCAAAGATCTTCATAAAAACCTACTTGTTATTTTATTAAGGAATTAGGATTTTGTGTTTTTCTTTTCGCACTTAGGTTAGGGTCTCATTGAAGTGGTTATTTGAGTAGAGATCTTCTCATGAAAAAGCATACCTATATATAGTAATCTTTAGAAGAACTCTGTCTTCACGAGCTGTTCACTAGACCCATCCATCACCCCAGTTCTTGATGCAAGAGCAACCTTAATTCAAACGAAAGAAGGGTCATAGGGCTTTCAGAGTGACCCATATTATTTGATGTACTTGTTTCAAATTGTGTTTTGTTTAGTTTTCTATAATTTTGTTTAAATTAAGGTTTTTTTAACAAGTATGAAACCTCTTTCAGGTCTGAAAAATAAGATGGAGAAGTTTTAAAGGGACTAAAACCCAAAACACAAAGGTTTGAAACCCGTACAAGCATGAAAAGTGGGGTTTCTTTGGTTTCCCATGTAGGATTTTGATGAACTCTTTTCTATTGTGAGCTCTAACTTTAGAATTGGGAGATCATGGGCTATGATTGGTTTTTGTGTTACGCTAGGGTTTAAATTGAAAATTGGCTTTCCTTTGTGTACTTTCCCCTTAGGCCCTGTTTGGATTGCATGAATTTTCTGGAATATTTTGGAAAGGAAAAATATTTCTAAACTCTCTCTCTCTCTCTCTCTCTCTCTCTCTCTCTCTCTCTGAACACGTACACAAAGAAAAAAAGATAACTTGCACCAACCATTTTCAATTTTTTCTTAGAGGAACCTTCAAGTTTATTATGATTTTTTTAATGATTCAAGATTATTATGATATCCCTCTAAATTAACCGTAATCATATCAAATCACACACACACACACACACAGAATGCACCAACCGTATTCAATTTTTACTTAGAGGAACCTTCACATTTATGATGATATCCCTCTAAATTAACCATAATCATATCATTTCCCTCTAAATTGTGGAAAGAAAAAAAATCAAGAGAAAACTTTCCATCAGAAAGATGAGACTGGCACCTTATTGTCAATATGAAACCAATCTCTAAAGGATGTTGACTCATCTGTAAATTTAACAGTGTCGAAAATCTATCTAGAAATATCGAATATGATTTCATGTTTTCTTTCTTTTTTTCCTTTTAACTCCAGTGGTTTTAAGTTTTATGCTTATATAGCATCCGTATTTCATGCTTGTAGGGCTTCGGAATGGAAAGTTCCTACCACCTTTATATATGGCTATGAAGATTGGATGAACTTCCAAGGCGCACAAGAGGCCCGAAGGGATATGAAGGTCCCATGTGAAATTATAAGAGTGCCTCAGGTCAGTTACAAAATTCTCGAAATAATTGAAAATTTCTTTAAAATAGTCCCAAATATTTATGCCCACTTTTAAACTTTTAAACTTTTTATGCCCAGTTTTAAAATTCTGAATTCTACCTATGCTCTGTCACCATTGATTAAGTTTTTTTTTTTTTTTTTTTGTCTCTGTAGGCTGGGCACTTTGTATTCATAGATAATCCATCAGCATTCCACTCAGCCATCTTCTATGCCTGCCGCCGATTCCTCCCGCCAGATCACGGGAACCAATATCTCCCTGCCGGGGTAACCACTGCTTAAAGTGTGCTCGATATCGTTATTTGTTTAATCTATTATTATGTTTGTTATCACTCTTTTGTTACTATCCGAAACGATTTGTTGGTATTTTGGTGTATAATAATATTGTATACTATAAGACACTAGAATGTGTAAATTATTGTTGTATGAGATTGGATTTAGTTTATGTGGCAATGATAATTAAACTTGGTACTTATATTGGGATCGGGCAGATTATTGATGACTGAATAAATGTGCCACTGTACTCCAAGGTTATTGTGTACTGCAAGCTTAGTACTGAGATTTCAATGTTTCCTTCCCTATGCCTCTTGTGTGGCTACACCCCACTTATGCTTCGTGTGTTTGATCAGAACCGTTGATCCAAACATCAACAATAGGTCATTAGTCTAACACATTATAGATTATCACAGGTCATTAGTCTATCAAGCTTCATTTACAGTTCCATAAAGAAAAGCACCATTGATTTTTGTAGTAATTTATCCTACGTGTGTTGTGATCAAGATCACTTGTGTTCAAAATAAGGTTGGCTTTCATTGTTGATTAAGCCAAGTCCAAAGAATGAATAGTTGGTTGTAACAAACAAAAGAGCTTTTATGGATGACTAAAGATGGGGTTGCAACTAGGGTCAGGTGGGTCAGGTTTTCCCGAAACACGCTAAAAATAGGGCAGTGATATTCCCCCCTCCCTTCTTCTGATGGCTATTTCCCCCCCCCCCCCCCCACCCCCCCCCCCCCCCCCCCCACCTACTTTAACAGTTTTCGTTAACTTTTATGAATGGGTGGAGACGCAGCCGTCAACTCCAAAAGTATAAAAGTTTAACGAAAACTGTTAAGGAGGAGGGGGGATATCACTCCCCTAAAAACAATCTTCAGTTTTGTTGAGTTTTTTGTTGGGAAAACTCCTGGGATTCGTAAGCACGACCCCACCAGCAAGACTAATTTCAAAGATTGCTTAGGATGGCGACTAATTTCATAAGAAAGTTAGTTTGCTCAAGATGGCGACTAATTTCAAAGATTGTAGAAAGCAGCAAATCATAAATTTCTTGAGCGCCTTATTGAAGACAATTAATATCAATACACTAAAAAATAATTTCTCATGATATTAAAGAGATATTTCAGCACAACCATGATATAATAATTTCACAAACCCAGCTTGTCTTTTCGTTTTTCAAAAAGATCTATTACTATTTATTTTTCCTATTGCATTCCATTTCTTTCGTTCCTGTTCTTCTTTCGCAGAAGAGGGGATTCTCAAAAAAAAAATAAAGGATTACTTCGTTCCCGATAGTCATTTCTTTAATCAGTGGATAGGAGCATACTCCGGATCGGAATCATGGGGAAGTACTGCTTGATCATTTCTACCAACTTAAAGCCCTCATTATGATTCCTTTTATGCAAAAATATCCCTATGATTTTTGATACCTTACATTATTTCCATGACGAATCCTTTGTGTACCTTGGTGTTCCTAACCGTCCACTCATTTTTGATTGATTCCCGATATGGTAATGCATACAATAACAATTGTAGAAACTCCATACAGTTGATCTTTTGCACCCGGTTCAAGTCATGATGACTAATCAACCAATCTTGGGGTAAACAGTTTCCACCGCTTATCTTTACTTACACTTTCCTCTCGTACATAGGGAATGAGAATCAATCTTCTTACTGCGAATTCATAAGCTGCCAAACCTTCCCGTCGATGTGAACTCTTGGGGAAGATCAGCCTGTTATCCCTAGAGTAACTTTTATCCGTTGAGTTTTTTGTTGGGAAAACTCCTGGGATTCGTAAGCACGACCCCACCAGCAAGACTAATTTCAAAAATTGCTTAGGATGGCGACTAATTTCATTAGAAAGTTAGTTTGCTCAAGATGGCGACTAATTTCAAAGATTGTAGAAAGCAGCAAATCATAAATTTCTTGAGCGCCTTATTGAAGACAATTAATATCAATACACTAAAAAATAATTTCTCATGATATTAAAGAGATATTTCAGCACAACCATGATATAATAATTTCACAAACCCAGCTTGTCTTTTCGTTTTTCAAAAAGATCTATTACTATTTATTTTTCCTATTGCATTCCATTTCTTTCGTTCCTGTTCTTCTTTCGCAGAAGAGGGGATTCTCAAAAAAAAAATAAAGGATTACTTCGTTCCCGATAGTCATTTCTTTAATCAGTGGATAGGAGCATACTCCGGATCGGAATCATGGGGAAGTACTGCTTGATCATTTCTACCAACTTAAAGCCCTCATTATGATTCCTTTTATGCAAAAATATCCCTATGATTTTTGATACCTTACATTATTTCCATGACGAATCCTTTGTGTACCTTGGTGTTCCTAACCGTCCACTCATTTTTGATTGATTCCCGATATGGTAATGCATACAATAACAATTGTAGAAACTCCATACAGTTGATCTTTTGCACCCGGTTCAAGTCATGATGACTAATCAACCAATCTTGGGGTAAACAGTTTCCACCGCTTATCTTTACTTACACTTTCCTCTCGTACATAGGGAATGAGAATCAATCTTCTTACTGCGAATTCATAAGCTGCCAAACCTTCCCGTCGATGTGAACTCTTGGGGAAGATCAGCCTGTTATCCCTAGAGTAACTTTTATCCGTTGAGTTTTTTGTTGGGAAAACTCCTGGGATTCGTAAGCACGACCCCACCAGCAAGACTAATTTCAAAGATTGCTTAGGATGGCGACTAATTTCATTAGAAAGTTAGTTTGCTCAAGATGGCGACTAATTTCAAAGATTGTAGAAAGCAGCAAATCATAAATTTCTTGAGCGCCTTATTGAAGACAATTAATATCAATACACTAAAAACTAATTTCTCATGATATTAAAGAGATATTTCAGCACAACCATGATATAATAATTTCACAAACCCAGCTTGTCTTTTCGTTTTTCAAAAAGATCTATTACTATTTATTTTTCCTATTGCATTCCATTTCTTTCGTTCCTGTTCTTCTTTCGCAGAAGAGGGGATTCTCAAAAAAAAAATAAAGGATTACTTCGTTCCCGATAGTCATTTCTTTAATCAGTGGATAGGAGCATAATCCGGATCGGAATCATGGGGAAGTACTGCTTGATCATTTCTACCAACTTAAAGCCCTCATTATGATTCCTTTTATGCAAAAATATCCCTTTGATTTTTTATACCTTACATTATTTCCATGACGAATCCTTTGTGTACCTTGGTGTTCCTAACCGTCCACTCATTTTTGATTGATTCCCGATATGGTAATGCATACAATAACAATTGTAGAAACTCCATACAGTTGATCTTTTGCACCCGGTTCAAGTCATGATGACTAATCAACCAATCTTGGGGTAAACAGTTTCCACCGCTTATCTTTACTTACACTTTCCTCTCGTACATAGGGAATGAGAATCAATCTTCTTACTGCGAATTCATAAGCTGCCAAACCTTCCCGTCGATGTGAACTCTTGGGGAAGATCAGCCTGTTATCCCTAGAGTAACTTTTATCCGTTGAGTTTTTTGTTGGGAAAACTCCTGGGATTCGTAAGCACGACCCCACCAGCAAGACTAATTTCAAAGATTGCTTAGGATGGCGACTAATTTCATTAGAAAGTTAGTTTGCTCAAGATGGCGACTAATTTCAAAGATTGTAGAAAGCAGCAAATCATAAATTTCTTGAGCGCCTTATTGAAGACAATTAATATCAATACACTAAAAATAATTTCTCATGATATTAAAGAGATATTTCAGCACAACCATGATATAATAATTTCAAAAACCCAGCTTGTCTTTTCGTTTTTCATTTGCTTGTGAGAACTTTTGGTGACAGTAATAACCTAAATTGTAACAAAGAAGAGTTGGTTCAAATATCAAAACATGTTTGTGCTGATATAATTTCCCTCAATGAAATAATAACACAACTATAAGAGTTCTCCGGTTTCCGCTTTTTTATTCCCCAACCCAATCAAAGATTGGGTCGTTGAAACGACCGAGCCCTAGACCCATTGATTTCTAAATCCTGCACAGGTCGGGTCAATGCGGATTTTAAGCTGCAACTTTACATAAAATAAGGCATTGGGATCATCTGATTTATTTTTCTTAGGCCCCACACATAACAGGTATAGATGATCGGCTTCATTGATCTGACTCGACCCCCATTTTAGAAGTGTTTTCCTAAGAAATATTATATTTTAAAAATGCCAACGGTCACCTGTTTTGGGATTTGACAATACACTGGCACTACAAGTCCCAACACAACCCAACAAGAAAAGGAAGAAAAAGACAAATATTAAAAATTTGTAAACAGAACAAATCCAATCAAATTGGTGGGGCCCAATTACACGACTCTTTCACTCTCTCTCTCTCTCTCTCTCCTCTCTTCCCTTCAATTCTATTTAATATTTAACAGATTTGGTACTGAGAGAATCATATTCCACGTGGCAATAAATCCACAAATAGGGTCCTACGTGGCTTAGTTGAGATGCATTTGAAGAGGCTTCCGACACAGTCACGGATCCGAGTGCCCATTGCATTTAAACGGCTACTTTCCCACCCCGAGAAACGTGGCATTTTTTTTTAATAAGGGCGGAAAATAAACCATGTGGGGCCCACAACATCTTGTCGTCTATCGCCACCCTCGAATCGTTTGACTCGACCTACGACTTTCCTCCCTACCGCCTCCCAGCAACAAAATTCCAACAAAAGTTTAAAAAAAAGGGGAAAAGTTGAAAAGTAAAAAGAGAAAAAGGCTTGCGGGGGTAAAATAAAGTTAAAAATCGGACCGAAACGCGACAGTATCGTATCGTATCGGATTAAACTAATTCATGCCGGAGAAGGCTGGGAAGTGGGATCGGCGGAGGAGGGAATGTCCGGTCCGACCCGGCAACCTTCGAGCATGAACACAATGTCTGCCATTGACGGACGGTCCATTGGATCCGGAGCAGTGCAAAGCAAACCCACCTTCACACCAAGCAAGAACTCTTCCCATTCGGACGATTCCGGATCCAGCTCTAACAAACCGGGTTCAAGTAGCTCCGAAATCTGACCTCTCTGTAACTGCCTCTTCACCCATTTCACAATATCCTCATCCTGAGTAAACATTACCGGCCTCCTCCCGGTTAACAATTCTAATAACACAATCCCAAAACTATACACATCAGACTCTTTCGTAACCTGCCCCGTCAGCACGGCCTCCGGTGACACGTACCCTAAAGACCCCACCGGAGTTGCTGATGTGGATGCCTCTACTGGAGTCGCGACCACGAGGCGGTCGAGACCGTAGTCGGATAAGTGGGCTTCAAAATCGGCGTCGAATAGTACATTTTGTGGCTTTACATCACCATGAACCACGGAGATAGAGTGCAGGAAGGATAGCCCGCGGGCTACGCCAAGGGCGATTAGATGTCGCATTGGCCAATTGAGTACATGGCCATCCTGGTGGGAGGCTTCTTGGAGGAGAGTGGCGAGATTGCCGTTTGGCATGTAGTCGTAGACCAGAAGCCGGACGTCCGGTGGGGGGCCCGCGTAGTATCCCCGGAGGACGGTGAGATTCCGGTGTTTCACCTTTCCGAGCGACTCTGCTTCCTTACGGAATGCGCCTTCTTCGACTGTACCGTCGGGAAGGCGCCGGATTGAGAGGACCGTGCCGTCCTGGAAACAAGCTTTGAATACTAGTCCAAATCTTCCTCTGTTTAATACATTCTCTTCGTCGAATTGCCTTGTCGCTTCGATTGTCTCTGCGTAGGTTATCTTGTGATTGAACATGATAAGTTTTGGTCCACCGTTCTCTCCCGCGGTTGTCTCCGTCCCGGAGCTCCCTCTTGCCGGACTCCGTTTCTTCTCCCCGGCAGCTCCTCCGAGTCTCTGTCTCCACCTCAAAAGGCTGAAAATACAACAGCAACAGCATAATGCTACAATGCAGCTTGCTCCCACTAGAATGCTTATCAGAAGAATTAATCTTTCTCTCTTCTTTTTGTTTCTCGCCTTCTGGGCTGTGACACATTTTCTTTCCAATGGCTTGCCACATAGATTTCTATTCATGGAAAAGAAGGATGGATTGTTGAATTTAGAACCTAGCATTGCCGGAATCTCGCCTTCAAGGTTGTTGTGAGAGACATTCAAGTATCTCAACCCGGAGATTCGTGAGAGATTTGCGGGAATGACGCCGGTAAGGTTATTCCCAGAGAGATCTAGTACTGTAAGGTTTGATAGTTCTGAGAGTGAGTCTGGTATGGATCCGGAAAGCCGGTGATTGTAGTCTAATTTTAGAGAAGTTAGAGATGAACAATTGGAAATCTCTGGAGGGATTGTGCCACTGAGAGCATTTTGCCCTAGATCGAGCTCACGCAAATGAGAGAGCTGAGAGAGAGATCTAGGAATGTTGCCAGTTAGATGATTGGAACGCAGCTGAAGGACTGTAAGATCATAACAGTTACCGAGTTCCGCTGGAGTCATGCCGGATATATTGTTGTTGGAGAGGGAGAGAACAGTTAATGACCGGAGAAAACCATAAGTTGCCGGAATCTCGCCGGAAAAAGCGTTGGATGTCAAATTAAGATACTGTAAACTTACTAAGCTGCTGAATCCTTCAGGTACAATGCCGGAAAATGAGTTCTCTGCCAGCGATAAGACCTGCAAATTCGGCAAGCCGGAAAGCTCGATCGGAAGCTCCCCTGAGAGATTCTGCCTGCTCAAATCTAACGACCTTAGATTTAGCAGATTTCCAATATTTGCAGGGATCTCACCGGAAAAACCATTCCCACTCAAGTTCAAACTCCTCAATCCCCGTAAATCTCCAACATTTGCCGGAATTGCGCTGGAGAAATTGTTGCCGCTAAGATTCAAAACAGATACATTGCTCAGCTGAGTCAGCTCATCAGGCAAATTTCCAGTCAGATCATTTTCTCTCAGTGAAAGTATTTCCAAATGAGAAAGATTTCCCAAACTTGGTGGAATCAGACCAGTGAAACCATTTCCACCAAGAGAAAGAGTCGTCAACTCTCTGAGCTCTCCGAGAAAGGCAGGAATCACTCCAGAAAAACGATTATCTTCAAGATCCAAAACCTGCAACAAACTGCATTTGAGAATCGCTGCCGGAATCTCACCGTTCATCGAATTCCTAGCGATCTTCAGATTCTGCAAGCCGGAGAGATTCCCGATCTCGATCGGTAACTGACCGGAGAATAAATTTCCAGAAAAATCTAAGCTCGTTAATGTGGACACATTCCCCAGCCAAGAAGGAAACTCACCAAGGATTTGATTTTCCTGTAATTCAAGAACCTGCAAAGCACTTAAAAACGGAGATTTTGACGGGGGAATCAGATCCGTGAACGCATTAAACCCTAACTGAACAATCCTCAGCGAAGGAGAAGCTGAAGTGACATTGTAAAAAAGAGAAGAAACAGGACCAGAGAGATTATTGTGAGAGAGAGAAAGAACTTGAAGATTCGAAAGCTGACCGAGGGCGGCCGGAATAAGGCCTCTGATTCCATTCCCTTGAAGACTCAAATGCAAAAGCGAAGAACAGTTAGCTAAAAACGAAGGCAAAGTCCCTTCCAAAAGATTCCAATCCAACCAGAGATACTGCAGCTCTTGAAGCTGTCCTACACTCGCCGGAATCTGACCACGAAGGCGATTGAATGAGAGATTGATGAACTCGAGTTTAGAAGATAATGAGAAGTTGTGAGGGATCTCGCCAGAGAAAGAATTTGAGGAGAGATCGAGGTATCTGAGGTTGAGAGGAAGATCGCCGTGAATGTCGCCGGAGAGGAGATTTTGAGAGAGGTTAAGGACTTCGAGTGAGGTCAGGTTTCCGATATCGGGCGGGATTTGGCCGGAGAAGGAGTTGGATTGTAAGAAAAGAGCGCGGAGTTGAGAAAGATGGGAAAGTGAAGAAGGTAGAGTTCCATTGAAGAAGTTTGAACGGAGGCTTAGTTTACGGAGTTGCCGGAGGTTTGAAATCTGATCGGTGAGATGGCCGGCGAGACGGAGGCGAGGGAGTCGGAGCTCGAGGACTTGGGCGGAGTCAGAACAAACGATCCCTCGCCAATCGCAAGGAGCTGATGAGGTGGAAGGATCCCAGCCGTTCAATGCGTTGAGAGGATCGTCTAAACTGAGTTTGAAGACTGTTAGGGTTTGGATCTCGGTTAGGGTATCTGGATTTAGCTGATAGGTGAAGGAGAAGGAGAGAAAGAGATAGAGGAATAAGAAAAGAATCGGCATTTTGTGAGATTAGCTGGTTAGAGGGAGAAGGGTTTTTTTTCTTTGTTGTGGTTTGCTTTTTGTGGATAGTGTGGATGAGAGAGGAGCCATATGATCTCTCTTCAAATGCCTTGCTCTCTTTCTCTGTTTTTCTCTGGCTTTTCCCTCTTTCCGAAAACTCTTTGAAAAAACGTTTTTCGGTATTTGGGATTGTCAGTTTTTACTCTCGCTTTCTCTGCTACGACTTTAAACTGCATGAGAGGGTTACAGTGAAGCCTTGGGTTACGGAATCCAAAGTGGGCAGAGGAAAAAGTGGGGCTGATTTTGTGATGATCCAAACCGTTCATCTATTCGTCCCCCACCTTTGTGTAGGTCAAAACTAGCTTTTTAATTTGTGGGTTCCACGGGGGGTTGCTTGTGTTATCGAGACCGTTGATCTTGGAGATCATCATGAGGTAACTCACATTGTCACTGTCCCAGTGTCCGGTTAGCATTTTATTTTGATGTAAATGAGCCTGACATTTTTTCCATGCTATAGACAAAATGGATAGTTGAGAACAGGGGTTCACTAGGGACCATCGCATGAAGGCATTTCGAGGCTGGCTGTAGCTTTCGAGAGGAGCTACACAAGTTCACTGTTAAGCAGATTTTGTCTTATTTATTTAATTTATCTTAGCTGGCTGTTCTCACATGCAATAGCCAGCCGCGAAATGCCTTTCTGCGATGGTCCCTAGCAAATCCCTTGAAAATAAATGAAAAAAGTTTGATGGGAAAGATGACTGAACGAACTATTCCAAGGAGACGGGAAATGATATATTGTTGTCCTTTCTTTCCCATGGAGCCCCCTTGTAGTATAAAAGGGTAGTCATACTCATGGTTTAAAATTTCGGTTTCGGTAACCGTTTCAGGACCCACTGAAAACCGAAATTTCTTAATTTGGTTCGAAATTTCGGACTGAATTTTCGACCTAAATTTTGTACCACTTTTTTAAAAAATGAATAATGGCATTTAAACAAAATTTCGGACCAAAATTACATAAATTTCTGACCAAAATTATCAAAATCCGAAATAAATGGCGAAAAATGAAATTTCTGAAAATTTCGGTTTTGGTCCCCACCGAAATTTCGGATTTCGGTCAAAATTTAAAACCATGGTCATACTCATAACTACGGTTTTGGTCCCCACCGAAATTTCGGATTTCGGTCAAAATTTAAAACCATGGTCATACTCATAACTACAATAGAGGGGGTTGCCCATGGAAGAAAAGATGGAGAATGTATCACTTCCCCGAAGAGTCCTATTACTGTTTTTGAGAGCTGCTAGCAAAAGGGGCAAGGAGTACTTATTTGGAGGCACATAAGGTGACAAAGAGAGGAAAAGGCTCTCTTTGTATTGCAAGAAAAACATGGCCGAAATTTTCTCTCTACAATTTAAAGGGAAATAATGGGATTATTGTTAATTTAAGGGAATGACGAAAGTGTTCGTGATCTATAGCTCAGATAAGCTTATCTGAGCTATAGCTCAAAAACACATGTGGCCCCATATTTTTTGGGGATTCAAAGCATTCATTTGGAAGGCCCTTCCACGAATAGGGTGTGTACCAAAAATCAGCCATGTATGATCATCATAACCAAATCTAAGGTGAAGGGGGAAATGGATAGACAATGTGTGTCCATGTGTCTGCCCATTTTTTCCCTCCACAAATGGCAGGGTTAGGATGATTATTTTTTGAGGATCCAAAGCATTCATTTGGAAGGCCCTTCCATGGGTAGGATGTTTTTGAGCTATAGCTGGAACACTTTCCTCTAAATTGACGGTGCCTCTAAATAAATAATTGAATAGGGTTGCTTGCAATAGTCTTTTCATGTGTAAAAAAAGAAGGAATTTTAGAAATGTACACCTTCCCAATCTTTTCCATAAAATTTTTGAAATCCAAACATGACCTAAAGGTTGGCGAAATTTTCTTTTTTTTTTTAAATGATAAAAACACCTTTATTTTATTGTAAATTTTATGGGACGGATTATCCATCAACACTGTATTGGTCAGGTGGAGAGACCTCGATCATTGTTTTGTTCGTGCCGCAGCCAGTGACATGTTTAGTTGATGGCATTTAAAATTTAATCTGCAACTAAGAGTATTTTGGTCATTTAGCAATGTAGTTTTTATTTTCAAACGAGAGCCTTGTTTTAGAAGTGTTTTCCATTTTTTCTAGATAAAAGAGGGCACATTGTTATTAAGCCCTTGTCTTGCAAATAGCACTTCCCTATTTTATCTTAGGGTCTGTCCCAATGGATGTAAATAGGGGGTAAAACATTCATTTACCTCTTACAAAAACTTTCGGTTGTTCCAAAGGCCATGAGTACGTACCCTCATAAAATTGTACACGACTTAACTCCTCACTTCATTTACCCCAAAGTGAGGTAAGTTGTTGTAGACACCCCCATTTTTCTAGTTTCGGACTACCGATAGGTCGCCATGAAGAAGACTCCAATGAGGATTCCGGTAATTTTCGGCACCCAAATGTTAGACCAAAAATCCTTTGTAGAAGTGAAACTAGAGAGTGTAGACACCCAATTTTTTCAAGGTGGTACTAACAATAGGTTGTCGCGAAGATGGCTCTTATGACGAACCTAAGGCACCCCTGATCTCTCTCTCTCTAGTTTGCGAAACAGAAAATATTTTTCAAAAATGAATTTGTTCTAAAGTTAAAACCAAAAAGCCCGTTTTTACACGGCACCTGCCTTCTACGGCACAACCAAAAAGCCCGTTTTTACATGACATTTAACCAAAAGTTAACTTTGAGTAAAAAAAACATACAAAAATTGCCTACACTGATTCAAAGCATGACACTAGGTTCGTTGGATTTTCGTTGCCGCAAGGAGTCCAACGGATCTGACCATGCGCGATTTGGAGTCCAAACGAAAGAGTTATGATCTGTCAAAGTTCTGAAAACTCCCGAAAAAAAAAAACCGAAAAACTAAGTTGCCGACCTTACACCTGTCCCAGGGCTAAAATTGCAACTTGAGGTTTCAAAGGGCAAAATCATAATTTGTGATTCAAATCTCAAAATGCGATTTTAAAATCGCAAATTGTAATTTTCCCCCGAAAACCCTATAAATAGGGGGGTAGAAGTAAAAAATCCGATCAGTTCCAAATCAGATTAGAATCAGAAGATCAGAAGTAAGAAAACCAGACCAAAATACTCTGGATTTTCCTAGTTTTTTATTTTCTCAGAAAATATCTTCCGATATACTTCAGTTTCTTTTGTTATCAAAGAAAGAGAGTAGAGAGAGAAATACTCAAAGGGACTTGCCATCTCTGGGCGTCGGCATTCTTACATAGCCTAAATCTCAAGGCCTCCCCCATGACTTAATTTTGTTAGAATTAATCTTAGGAACAAGTGGTAGTGAATTTGAATAGAATCCATCTTCAGCTCATCTTCCCATCCTTCAATTCTCTTTTTCTTTCTGTAATTGTTTATGCAATTACAACTAAAATCATGAGGATTGGGAGTAGCTTACCTCCAATTCCCACGATTTCTTAAAATAAATAGAGAATGGAGGTTATTTTAATGTTTCCTGAGAATTGATTCGATTTTCAAGAAGAAGATGCATTGAAAATTAGAGGGAAAAGACAGATTTTATGATTGCAAAACTCATATGTTGCAAAAACACATGGAGTTTTGCAATTGCAAGACCTAAACATCCTAGGAAAATCAAATTTGAAACTGGTAGGAGATCACTAGACCTTGCGATCGCAAGCTCTGAGGTTGATCGCAAACTTTATAGTCTACAATCACTCTTAGTACTTGCAATCACAAATTTTCACACACCCGAGTCAAAAATCTATTTTCCAGAGATTCATTTCCATTTCCGAGTACATTTGTCTTTATAAAACTACAAAATTAAGATTTGGAGACTAGAATTTCCAAGCAGAAATGCTGCCTAAAACCTTCTGTTTTCGTAACTAAGCCGCTTAACCGTCTCATTGGTGATGTGACTACCTCTACAAAGTCATTTATGGGTCCTAGGCCTTATCCTAAGTTGTGACTCTAGTCAATCCCCATCAGATTCGGATCCGTGTGGCGGAAAGGGTGAAATTCACTTTTTGATTCTCACATTGGAAGGTGAATTGAAATAACATAGATACATGAAATATGCCAAAAAAACAATTGAAAAGCTATGCCCGAGCGATGAGGCCGGTCCCACGTTCGCCTAGTGACTTAGAGATACTAACTGGAAACAAAGTTAGTTGCATATTCGTTCTCGCTCTTTCAACGTCCATCTCTCGACATAGGCTCAATGAATTAAATGAATAAGATTTACTCTCATGCCACAGCTGGCCCGCAAAATGCCTTTTGTGATGGTCCCTAGCAAATACCATATATAATATTTTATTTTTGTGGTTTACAAGGTGTAAGTGCATTGCACCGCCTAATAGGGGTTCTGCATTGGTGTCACCCTTTATATTTGATCCAATGACAAGCACTTATAAAATCAATTGCCTTTGGGTCAAATATCAATGGTGCACGACACCCTGATTAAGCGCAAGAGTGTAGGTACACGAATAAAAACTTTATTTTCTGTTCAAAAGAAGGAAGAAAACAGCTTGAAATCTATTATTTATCAAAATGTACACTTTGCCCACTTCGTTGGATGATCCAAATTGTTCATTTTTTGCCCACAATGTAAATAGGTTGTACCTAGATCATCCCTCGGTCCCCTCAATTGAATTTAACCTAAAAACGGAGAGGAGATAATGTTACGTCAAGCAAGGATTGCTTGAAGCATTACACCCTAGGTATCTAGTTTGAAAATACTTAGTTTGTTGCCTCCAGCCCCTATATATAGGGATACACTAGGGTTATTGACTGGTTAATGGACTCTAGCCCATGTATGCCAACTACACCGGTCGATTAGGCCCACTACGCCAGTCGATTATCTTATTAGGCTTATATTAGAACATAATTAGGGTTATACTATATACCCAACAAATAAAGGGTTAATATAATCCAATCAAGTTGGGACACTATGATCAACATCAAATCACCGTTTTAAGTACTATGTGAATTATAAATTATATGATAAGGGCCCTATAAACATGTAAAGATTGTACAAATAAAAGTACCACCTTTGATATGATCCAACAGCAGCTCCTCAAAAAGTGAACTGCTGTTGGATCAAATATCGAGGATGGGACGATGAGTCGTGTTTAGGCGGCCCTTAATCATATAATTTACGTGTTTATGCTATATGAATATCTAGGGCGCTAGGAGCGTCTTTCTTGACAAAGACATATGTGGGAAGTGGCCCTAGCAAAACTCCTGAACAGCTTTGAGTTTTGAGTTGAGACTGGAAAGTTGGAGTAATGGAATTAGGAAGAGAACAAAAGGAAAAGTCACGTAAATACGGCAGATTTGACAAGAGTATATAATTTTCCGGATCGTATCTGACGGTTGTGTCTCCTTCTCTCATTACTTTTGTTTGCTTGTGTTCCGGCCCCACTTATACCTGCCATAGATGAATTTTTTAAAGTTCCTATAGATACAACGGTCAATTGCGGAAAAAATGACACCGTTGTGGGTCCCAAGCCTAGCTAAGAATCAATGGCCAGGGTCATCCTGCCCTACGGTATTATTTTTATAACAATTTTATAGTCATGCAGGGGTGTAAATGGAGTTCGAAAATTCGATTATCGTCCACATCTGAATCCATTTAGAGTGAATATTATCCAAATCTGTTTCAAGTGGATATTATCCGAATCCATTTATGAGATATCCGGCTCTTAGCGGATGCAGATCTGGTAAATGGTATATCCGATCCGTTTAACATCCGAATCCGAGAAGTAAATCCATTTTATTTATTATTAATAATATCATTAATATTTCTTTTAAGAAAAAAAAAACAAAGCAAAAAGTGTTTTGGATGGGAAATGGAGTAATATCTCATTTTAAGGGCATTCTAGGAGTTTGGCATGGCTTCTTTATGAAGCAACAAATATGGGCTGTATCACCCGCTAGTCACCTCCATCTCTAACACAATCCTCATCTCTATCCTCATTTCTCTTTATCTTCCACCATCAGCACTCCTACTTCTCATGTTCAAAATAATCCAAACCCATTCCATTATATACGTAAAAAAAAAAAAAAAAAAAAAAAAAAAAAAAAAAAAAAAAAAACCAAAGACCACTGCCAACACCATCATCCATCCCCACCACCTCTCTCTCTTTGCCTATGCTTTAAAAGGAAGAAGATGACCTCATATAGTTTAGGGTTTGAGAGTTAATTTTGAGAAGAGAAGATAGAGATATGGTTTTAGGGCTTGGAAAATTAATTCGAGGAGTAAGTAGGAGTAGAAAGATAAAGTACTGCAGTAAAATATTCGAATTTACCAATATCCGCTGGAATTGAATTCAATAATAGATATTAAATATCCGTCGAATCCGAATTCGGATAGTGTATACTGTAATCGAATTTGGATATAGCCATATCTGCTTCGAATTCGATCCGTTTACTCTCCTAATGTACTCTAGCAATACATCATTTTTTGTAATAAACCATTATTTAAGCTCCCACTATTCCACTATTCTCCGAGCGGTAATTCTAGACAAATCAAATGCTTGTCTCCCCCTTTGACTTCTTATTTTACTACTCTCCGAGCCACCCGTGCAACCAAACATAGAGTAAGGCCGGCATGTGTTTATGTGGAAATATCTGTTTGTCAAAAAGTGAGATGAGACCCTCATATTTGGATACGTTTTTCATTGGTTGGCCCCCGCAGTCTATTATGGGCCTACGCTACAAATCATCTCTATAGGGTTTGTGGAGATTTTAATACTATAATTTTTTTGAACTATTCACCCAAGATATCAAAGGGTTGGATTGAGAATCACATATCTACGATTGTGACCAACAAATGAATGGTTTTGATCATCCAAATATGTATGGCCCTACAGTACTTTTGCTGACTATATGGTTCAGTGAATATATATGCTTACATATCAAATAAAATTTCGTAGCCTTAGTAGCTAATTAGAAAAATACTAGCATTCTTGGCCCATGTTATGCATCGTGTAAAATAATGGTCACCGCTCCATGAAAACATGAGCTGTAAAATAGTGGGCCCCACCCTAATGTATGGGCTTGGGTGGAGATCGTGGGACCTATCCTATCAAAACATGGGGGAAATGTTGGGCCTCATCCAATGCATAGGTTTGAGTAGAGTTGGTAGGACCCACCCTATCAAAATTTGGTGTAAAATGATAGGCCCCACCCTATGCATGGGCTTGGTGGGGACGGTGATCCCACTGATGGGATGTAAAATGGTGGGCCCCACCACATGCATGGGTTTGAGGAGAGATAATGGGTCCTACCATATGAAAAGTCTAGGTGTAAAAGCGTGGGCCCCGTCCATGCTATGTAAGGGCTTGAGATGATGGTCCTCACCGTATCAAAACATGTGTTGTAAACTAATGGCCCCACCATGCTATGCATGAGGTGTAAATGTGTTGCGAAATAAGTGGGAAAACTGACTTTCTAGGGCAAAACATCTTCCTAAAAAACATTTACTAGGTAAAAAACGAATGAGGATGGAAATAAACAGGGTATATATTTGACATTGAGTCAAGTCCCCAAGCTTGAAATGTTTTAAAAACCGATCCAACAAGACCAGAACTGTAATTTTTTCGGTCTGATTTGTTTTAGCCACAACCAAATTTTTAAAATGGTTCAAATCGACCAGTTTTTAACTAAATTGTGAAAATATAGTGAACGGGGTAGTTCGGTGCAAATCGGTCTGTTCAATCAGATAATAAAATTACTCTAGAATGCTTGATAAATGTTATTATTAAATGTCAAAAATTGAACTTTTTAAAATGTTTCCTTGATTTTTTTGTCTATCTTATAATGTTAAAAGTCAATTAGTATATGATAAAAGTAGTTTTACACTTGGGATTTGCCAGGGGCAATTACAGAAGGAATTTCATGGAATGGCTGTTGCATTAGAGAGCTGCTCTTTAATTAAGGATACCCAAAGAGGGGCTGGGCCCGTAGCTCAATGGTTGAGGCGATGTCCACCCCCCTCCCCCAGCCCCAAAATAAAAATAAAAATAAAAATAAATAAATAAGTGAAAATTCTCAAAAAATTTTGATTTTTATCTGAAAATCTCAAAAAATGGTAGAGTTGGCTAATTTCTCAAAAAGGGGTGAAACACATTCCAATGAGTGTTTAAGGACAAAAATGCCCTTATGTTGTCTTTCCCTCCAAGAAAGTAAGCAACAAATCCCAATGCATTTCACCTACCATTTTGACTTTTTTACCTTCTTCTTCCCACGCCAAAATCAAACTCCATTGGCTGTTGTAAAAATGCCAAACAAAATTCCATTGCAGAGAGGTAAAACTCCCCTCTCCTAAAATGTAGATTTTATTGGATCTTTTATTTTTCTTTGGCTATCAAATCTAAGCTTCTCAAGTAGGTCTATTGTGATACATTTGCATACATTTAACATGTTCCTTACACTGCTATGGTGCATTGCCATCATCTTGTTTACTTGTTAGGGATTTGTTATAGTTGTGTTAGGCATTTGTTATTGTCATCATCCTCTTTCCAATGCAATGGTGTATTGTCATAATCTCTCTATCTCTCTATTGCCCTCTATGTTTCTATTTAGAATAAACCAGGATGAAACTCATGTCTATACAATTACAACAGGAACCACTAATTTTACCTAGGAACCACTATTTACCAGTATAAATAGTGGTTCCAAAGTAGAAATATTGCGTCACACAATCTAATAGTACGTCATTAGGTGTCAATGTTGCAATGAATTTATGAACAATTGGTTAAATTATTTTCTAAACACTCGGATGTTATGGTGGTTCATAGTTTAGATGGCTTAATACTAGTGAGAATGACTGTATTTATAGGGTTTTAAACACTCAGAAGCACTCACTATACCTAGGAATCACTAATTATACATAGAAACCGCTAATTATACGTAGGAACCACTATTTACCATTATGTAGTGGCTCCAAGCTATAAATTGTGGTTCCAGAGTAGAAATTGGGGGGGGGGGAGGTGGTCGACCCGTTTTCACTTGTTTTACACCTGTCTGACGGAATGGTGGAAAGGTCGACCTGTAATTAGTCTTCCTACTTGTTTGGTCAAATGGTGAAAAAGTCGACCTATCAAGGCAAATTCTCACATGTTTGTAAATATCCTACAAAGGTCGACCTGCAGGTCGATCCATTAAGCCAATTTGGCACCTGTTTGCGAAGAATGGAAAATGAACGACCTTCGGCAGAAAATCTCGTCTTCTCCGACCAAGAGCTCGTTGTTTCAAGAGGAGGGAGATTTCAGTTTCAAAAAAGAGTAAAAAACAAGAGAATTAAGGGAGAAGGTAAGAAGATGGTAGGTGAAAAGTGCCCAAAGGGCATTTTCGTCCAAAAACACTCCTGGGATGTGTTTCTCCCTTTTTTGAGAAATTAGCTAACTTAACCCTTTTTTGAGAATTTCGGATAAAAATCATATTTTTTTGAGAATTTTCCCAATAAGTAAATAAGTGGTTGTTAATCTTCTTCCTCCAAAATTAATGACCAAAAATATCCAAATACTATATTCTTACAGATATTTCTAGTGCAATGATCAGTTTTGGACCTTCTATAGGGCGATGATATTTTCACGTACGCATTCAACCCCCTTTTAAGGTGATTTGACGTCAAAAAAAACATTAAAGTTGCCCACTTTTCACGTTATAAGGGGGCGAATGCGTACTCTTGAGGGGTTGAAAATATCATCTCCCGTTCTAAAATCCAAAACAGCAGGACCTTAAGAATTAATGGGAAAATTAAAGTGGCCTGCGGTAACCTCCTTCCTAATAAAACCATAATAAAGATTATCTAAATTGAGGGTGGACAGGTGGGCCACCAACCTTCTGAGCTCTGACTCCATTATAAAACCATCTCTCTACAGTTTTGTGGGCACGTGAAGTCCAATATTTTTCAAGAAGTACATGGGACCCACTTCATAGGATGATCCAAAACTGTTCATTTGCTGGGCCACCATAGGATGATGATGTTAAACCTCCGATCTATAGAGGATATTATAATGTGCAGTCCCTCTACAGATGAACCTATGGAGATGATTAGTGGGGTACGACCTAATAATACGTTGTGGCCCAACAAATGAAAGCTTTAGATTATCCTATAAAGTGAGCCCTATGTAATCAATCTCTAACTAACTTACCTATGAAACAACTGTACATTGTATCGGGTTTAAATAAATGTAAATGTACATGACAACAAAATCTCCTATAAAGAAGAAACATTAGCAATAGAGAAAAAATTGAAAAGCTATCTTGCAATCTAAATCTAAGGATCTTATAAAAAAGTTCAAAGCACTCATATCATACGCAAATAACCCGATCTATTGAATTCATGGGCAAATATTGATTTTTTTTTTTCATTGATCTTTTAAATGGGGGCGTTGGTGTGGCGTCAGTCCATACATGTGATCACTATGTAAGACTCGAGGTAATTATTAGAATCATATCTTAACAATGATAGTTTGGGTAATGAACTATTAAGCTTTCTATTATTATCTATATCTATTTTTACCACGTAAAAAGTAAGTCATGAAAGGACATACTTTCCACACAAATCATGCTCGTATTATTTTCTATTTTAAAAAAAGTACACTTAACATTTTTCTATGGCCAACCTTGAGACCCTGGTTGGACTGGATAGCAGGAATTTCCATTGGAAAAGTTTGGGGAGGAAAAATATTTCTTATTACTTTTACACATGAGAGAGAAAAATTAACCATAATCAAATTGTTTAGCTCTAAATCATGGAAAGAGAGAAAAATTTCTATCTGAAATGTTTTTCTTGCAATCCAAACAAGTCCTAAATTTAGTCAATTCCTAGTTATGGAAATAGGAGGTGGTCCTTGTCCTTGGCACCCTTAAAGCAGTCCTCTTTGTAATACGAACAAAAAATAGAACACATGTGGCAACTGGCAAGGACCCTAGATGGAAATACCACCATACCCTACAAGGAAATACCAACATGAGAGGGGAAATTGGAAAATAATTTGAGGTCGCCCATAGAGGAGGCCCCTATGTACCCAGCCAAACCACATTTGGTGTATAGCCCACATGTAGGGAACTTAGGGAGTGGCAATTCAGGCTGACAACCTACATGACCTTCTCTCCGGGTGCACTGCTCATAGTTTCAAAACTCCCCTGAGTCACCGTAAACTCTAGCACCAGAGAGAAATTTCATGCTGACTCTCACGGGGCCCTACTTGTGCCATGTCCATGTGATTGGATCTTTTGGTTGGATTGGCCAAGGACGTCTTGATTGGATTATCTGAAGCGTTGGAACTATCAAGCCACTTTTACGGTTTCGTCAACTAAAGCTATGGTAATTCATAGGGGTGTCAATGGATCCTGACGGTCCGATGGATCATTCGAATCCAAACGTTAATGAACGGGATCTAAACATATGAATAGGATCCATGGGCATATTTCAGATCATCAAATTTAGGATCCGAAAAATTTTGGATTGGGTATGGGCACGCCACAAATGCCCATTGGATAGTCACGATCCGAAATGTTTTGCAAAAATACCCTCGAAATTTTGTTAATGTTAACCGTTCTATGAAGGGTAATTTGGTCAAAACCTCTATTATCACTTAATGAATCGGACGGGAATGCGATTTCACTCATTTCAGTTGTTTCATTTCATACTTTCACGAAGGAAAAGAAAGAGGAGTTTTAGGGTTTTGTTCTTTTGGCTACCCGGCTGCCATTAACAATAACGCCAATCCTGTTAAATTGCTCGCCCTAAAAAAATTAATTGTTTAATTAGCTTAGTGGGACATAATAGGACACTCCGATGGACGGTCCGAATTAAAATGGATCGTGATCATGACGTGGAAAGTAGAATCCGAAGAACAATCCGACTCCAACCTGACCGATAAGGAATTTGACTGGATCGTGACTGTGACCTAGGTGGATCCTACCCGAAGTGGATCCATTGACACCCCTAGTAACTCATTGTCTTACCTATGGGATGCCAGATCAACGGTATTGATAACACTTGTCCCCGTGTGGTCCTTAGAATTGATTGTACTGTGCTGCTCTCTTTTGATAGGTAAGAAAGCAAAGCAGCAATTGAGCATAATAAAAGACCACTTTAAACCCCGTGATTCGCTGAGACGAAATGGTTGACTAAAGCTTTCATTCATTCCTTTGACTACTGAGCTTAATCACTTTGATTAAGACACACCCCTAGACACCAAAAGTACTTTGACACTGCAAAAAAAGCATGTGAGGGTCATTTTCTTGACAAGGGTAACTTCAAATGATTTTTAAGATATGACAGATTGACAGGGCGGGAGTTTTGAAAACAAAAAAAGATAAAGTAAAACACAGGGAAATGGTATTTGCCACCTTTTAATTAGAAACTGCACCATTTTAGTTCTATCAATAGAAAGTAAAGGCAAATATGTACTTATATGATGGATTCGAAGTGAAATAAAGGGCGAATATATCATTTCCCTTCCAAAATTACAAGTGGGGTGGTTGGGGTTAGAGAATTTATATGATGGGTGGCCGTGAAAATACGTGAAGTTTGAAAAAAGTAGGTACGGCCCACTTTTTCGATGATCCAAACTGTTCATCTGTTTGGGCACAACGTAAATATGGCGTGTCCCAAAAATCATTTCCATAGGATGATCCTAACCCTCCGATCTAAACTGATCTGAAAATGGAGATTTCCAAAAATCATTTATGGAATCTTCTACAGATCGGAGGGTTAGGATCATCCTATGGAAATGATTTTTGGGGCACAACCTATTTGAGTTGTGCCCAAACAGATGAACGGCTTGGATCATCGAGAAAAGTGGGCCGTACCTACTTTTTTCAGACTTCACGTGTTTTCACTGCCACCCATCATATAAATTCTTGTTGGGGTTATTGTTTAATGATCCAAACCTATTAGATCTTGTTGTTAATGGGCAGTGAAACAGAATCCACTTTGATAGGACAATTCCAACACTTCAATTTGTAGCCATTAAATAAATAGACAATGCGAAAACAAAGAAGCAACGAGCTCGAGGGCTAGAGTTGTCCAAAGAGAATGATAGTGGATTTTGATGTATGGCTAGGCCATTCATAATAACATCCTGGGAAAATTGCAGTTGCGTGCCGAAGTGTTGAAAATATAACGTGAGAATGCTGGTTGCTGAGAAAACTCAAATAAATGCAATTTATAAAAAAATGAAATTCAAGGACTAAAATGGCGAATTTATAAAAAATGAAATTCAAGGATTAAAATGCCCTTAGGTTACTTTTGGGTTTGACAAAGCAGATTGTGGGTTTGACTAACAGATTTTAGGTTCGATAAAGCATATTTTGGGTCCACCTCATAGATTTTGGGTTCGACAAACTGATTTTGGGTTCGACTAATAGATTTTGGGTTCTAGTAAATAAATTTGGATTCGAGTAACCAAATTTGGGTTCGAATAACCAAATTGGGATTTTAGAACACAAGAATCTGCAAACGATTGTATTGCCAGTGAAGAAGTTGTTTTACGCTAGAGAAAGAAGTGTTTTGCGAGATGGAGAGATGCAAAAGGGAATTTAAGGACCACAAAACTCTATATCCACAGATCCCAAAAAAAATGATGGAAAACAAAATCCTAAACACTATCTAGAAGGTGAAAATAGAATGTGTGTTTCAAACCCTAGGAATCCGACGCTCTTAAGCCCCAAATCGCTATTTCTACATGCACCCTTTCGACACTTCAGCATTGGTGCTTAAGGGCATTCAATAACGCGAACCCAATACTTATACCCCTGTAACGCGAAAAATCTGTTAGTGGAATCCAAAATTTGTTAGTCGAACCCAAAATCTGCTTGTCGAACCCAAAATTTGTTAGTCGAACCCAAAAGTAATCTAAGGGCATCATGGTCCTTAAATTTTATCTTTTTTATAAATTAGCATTTATACGAGTTTTCTCAACAACCGGCATTTTCATATTTTAATTTCGACACTTCGGCACGCAATAGTAATTTGAAATTGCCCAATTTACCCCCATTTAGCAAATTTGTCCCTCTCTTATTTAGAAAGGGGCATTTTGGTCCTTTGGGATAATTAGTAGCTAGGGCTTTCTTAGAATGCCTATAAATATATGTTTTAAAGGATTTATGCATTTTAGACTTCTCTGAATTCTTTTAACAATTTGATTAACTCCGCACACTCTTCAAGGGATAAAGTTTTGTCAATCTTTATCTCCTGAAGCAGGGATTCAGTGCCTATGTTAATAGTTTTAAACTCATCTTCTAAAGGTTTTGCTCGACGTTGCTCCCCTCATTTGATTAAATTTTTAATCTCAAGGGAAGTTTCATCTGAGTCCTCATCCAAGGAGGGTTGTTTGATGTTATGTAAAACATTAGTTTCAAAATAATTGAGAGATAGAGGC
Organism: Tasmannia lanceolata; assembly: GCF_043159265.1. Taxonomy (NCBI): domain Eukaryota; kingdom Viridiplantae; phylum Streptophyta; class Magnoliopsida; order Canellales; family Winteraceae; genus Tasmannia; species Tasmannia lanceolata. The sequence continues at coordinate 7,732,908 of NW_027518688.1, read as the reverse complement.
GAGTACAGAGAAAGTCCTTTGAGTGATTCGAAAGATACCTCAGAGGAAGAACTGACTGTCTTCTTCAGGCTAGGTTACATTTGACACTTTTTCAACAGATGAGTCATAATCGGAAAAGGATTCTGATTCAGAGGACGAGAAGTCCGTATCCGATGGGATAATTGTAGTAAAGACTGGGACAAAGGTATCTGACCAGTTGGAGAGTTCTGAATTGCCAGCATTGGTAATCATACTCTGAGGGGAGAACATTGGAACGGAATCCCTAATCATACAAACAGCCAAAGAAGCTTCTTGGAACATTGATCGCATCAGCACCGGATCTAGTTAGTCTGCCCAATCAAATTTTAAAGTCTCTGCACGTCTGTACTGCTTTCTCCACCAAATGTCATCTTCTTCACCTGGCCAACCCATAGCAAAGAAGATTTGGGACCCAAGAACCCTTTCTCCAGTCATAGGATGTGTGGACCATTCTGAGAAACGATAGTAGGGGAAGTCTTCTCCCTCCCTGCAGAAGTGACCGTTGAGGGTCATCTTTTGTTCTTCTTGGTACGTGTTGCGGTAGCCCAAACCAGTTGTACCAACATTGGAAGGAAAATGTAGATCATCGAACTGAACTACTCCTTGCTGATATCGACCTAATCCCATTCCTGGGATGTAACCGTTGATCTTGAGGATTTTAGATACAACATGGTTAATATCGTACGGGAGTGGAACTAATTCTTTCTTGGCTTGTTCCCAGCTGATTGTGGTAACATCAAGATGAAAGCCATTGAGATAGACATTGTCTCCTACTGACCTCCCATTAGGATTTGACAAGATGACGCCTACTTCTAAGTCTTCGTCTCCTCAGATAGTGGGTACAAGAAGAGGGTACAACTCCAACTTTGTGAAGCCAAGGTCGTCCTAACAACAGGTTGAAGGATGACTTGATGTCAAGCACTTGGAACTCAACATAAAAACTTTTGCCGCCCATATAGATGGCAGTAGAAAGAGATCTGACTAGATCTTTTTGGGAGTTGTCGTAGGCCATGATGCCTTTATCAGATGGGGAGAAATCACTGAGGCCAAATTCGATGGCTGTGGCCATGCTCAGCCGACATATGTTCAAGGCAGAACCATTGTCCATGAGTACGGCATGTACCTTCTTCTGATTACATAACACAGTAACGAGGAGGGGCTTGGAGTGATTCTTTCCTTTAGGGGTTAGATCTTGATCTGAAAATGAGAGGGTTGTAGAGGCTCTGACTGCTGCAACTAGATTCATAAGCTACTCGGGTGTAGTATCTTTCGACACTTGGGAATTTTGCAAACTTTTGAGAAGTACTTCTGGACAACTCATTCATAATACGTTCCCAACCCATAGTTGGGAACTCAGACAAACTCAGAAGCCATTTCTGTGCCGCGCCTGTCAATGACATTTAAAATACGAGGGCCAACTGATCTAGGGACAAACCCTGTGATCTCAGCATGGTTTCAAATACTGTGAGGTGATTATGAGGACAACTAGTCCCGTCGTATTTGCTGATGTCAGGCCATTTGAAGCTGGCCGGGAACTGTACATCCAGAAACAAAGAGATGTCTCGGAAAGAGAGTCCTGATGACCCCTGAACCTTGGTAACTTTGAGGTCTTGACTAACCTTGGCAAACTTATCTTCCCACTATTTCAGAATTTGGGCAAAGGGATGGTTGTCATCTGCATACTGCTCTCCTAAGAACGGATCTAGTGGCTGAGCTATAGACTGATTGGTTGGTGGAGCTGGTATGGTTTCCTAAATAGGAGGAAGAGGTTGCTGAGATGTACTAGGTACTACAGTAACCTAAGGAGGTGATCTCAGTGCAGCATTCTCTTCTGAGAGTTGGCAGAGACTTTGAGTGAGGTCAGCTACTGCTTGTTGCAGCTCTTGGATAACCTAGGACTGGTCCGTTGGTTCTGCCATGATGGCAAGAGGAGTTGTTCTGAAATTTCTACTGAGTGAGTAGTAACTAAAGAACTAGGTAGTTCTAAGGTTCCCACTAAGCGAGAATCGGTTCGGTACCAGCTTTTCTCTTTCCTAAGTGCAATGGTTTCAAGTGTACGAACTTTCTACCTGTAGATGGGAATATACACTAGTTTTAGAACTTTTTCATGCAAGGAGCAAGAGTTATACAGACAATTTAAGATTTCTAATAAGATTTTTCAGGGAATGATCTTATTTTATTCATATGTCTGATCAACTTTTATAATTTGTACAAAAGGCCTGTGCTAGCCTGAGTTTAGGAGATATTTAGCATATACACAGAATATATTCTTCGTGTTAAAATGTCAGGTCTTCTAAATCTCCCTCTGAGGCATAGGCATCGATGAGCCTATCTATATAAACACCATCTGATGACATAAAGTCATCTGGGTCTTGCTTCAGCATAGAAAGTAGCCAAAGACACATGAATTTGTTGAATCCATACCTAATCACAGGACGGATGATGGGTCTATTTTGTAGGAACTGTAATAAAGTACAACCTTCTTCGAAGGTAAGACACATTTCTTACAGACCAAAGTGAAAAATATGGTATTGGGGATCCCAATACCTTGTTGCTGCTTTGAGAAGGTTCCAATCTATTTGGATGGACTCATACAAAGGGAATGTTTGCTCATATCGGGTGAGATGGTTGAACCATAGAAAGCTTTTCGACTCACTATAACTTCGAATCCATCCAGACATCATTTCTGCAGTCATGGTCTGCTTCATACAGAAGATAACAAGGAAATTTTCAGACAAACAAAAAGACAAGTACAATACCTATGCACATAATTTTTATTTATTCACATTTCCTTTTTCTCTTATACAGAGGCCTATAGTAGGCTAAATACAAAGCAAAAGCGGTAAAAGAAGGAAAACAGTGTTCTCTATCTTCCACGTAGAGTGGATCAGAACCTGATAACAGTGGTCCCCTGAAGGCATCCCTTCCGAGGATGGAGTAATAATTGATTGCTACTTCATTTCCACGTGGAGTAGCCAAATCACGTGTGGGGATAGTTTTCCTCTTATTCCAGTTAGAAGCGATGGTCTTAGCAAGATCGTTAGAGAACTCTTGTGGAGGAAAGAAGGGAACGATTGGTTCGATGACTTCTTGCTTAGCTCCGTATTGACGCATGATGCGTTTTGGGATATAGAAAAAAGTGTCTTTCAACCAAAGGAGTTGGAAGTAAGAAGATCCGGGTGTTGACATGACATTGGGACAATATACATGAAGTCTTCAATAAATATTTTCAGCTTTAAAGCTAGACAATCAAGTAAACCAGTCGGATACCGTCTCCAGATGCTGACAGTGGTGCCAATTACAGCAATTGTAGATTGAAATATCTAATCGGGCACCCGTGGTGGCGATATAAAGTTTGAAACAAAGCCAAATGTATAGAAGGATAGGGAAACCTGTAAACTGATCAGCAAAATTATCTCGAACTTTGTCTAATCCGTTCAAAGTTTCTGCTAGGATGATAGATATCGGATTGGCTTTGTGAGGAACCTGATCTAGTATACTAAGAATGCCAAATGAAGCTTCGTAGGAGCCTTGCCTTGTGAGGTACTTGGCGTATACACAGAATAAGAGAGCCCTGTGTCGGACCGTTTGATAAGAAACATCTTCTATATCTTGAACAGTAGAGAAGCTGTCGATCAACTGGTTGACGAGAACACCGTCTGAGGTCATGAAGTCCAAAGGGTCTTGCCCTCGGATACTGTTAGCCCAAGGGTTCAACAAGTACTCCCATTGAAATGTTTTGATGATTAACAAACTCAATTTGTTATAAAATAAAGGTTTTATACACTAATGATTTCCATTGGCAAAGTTATGGTGTTGATAGCATAGCATCCTCAAGAGTGCATGACAAATGGCAAATCATTCAAGCTCAAAGTGATATCAAAGGCATGAAGAAGGCATCACCATCTCAAAGGTATTCAAAGAAAAGGTTGAACTCAAGCCTAACAAGAATGGTAATCATCTCAAAAGTTCAAGCTTGGCTCAAGCATCAGTGGAGCTGAGTGAAGAGATGTCAAGGCCTCTACAAGGTGCCAACAAGATCGAAGACCAAGTAAATTTAGAATGTAAATGGTCCTTCATGTTTAATCTAGGTCTATGGCAGAAAGGAGATTTAAAATCAAACTAATTAGAACTTAATGGGTTTGTGAATGATCATTGTGGTGTCCCAACATTGTTGGACCCTCATGACATTCCATTTCACTTGATAAATTAAAGTTCCAAAAGCCCAAACAAAAACAGCAAAAATATAAGAAAATATCTGCTGTTGTAGGCTTCTCGGAACTCCGAGAATATTCTCGGAGCTTCGAGAATTGTTCCAGGTTAAAAAAAAAAAAGACTCGGAGCTCCGAGCCCGGAGTCCGAGAAGACCGTTGGGGAGAGAAAAAATTGTGTATTTTTCTCCCCTCTATATATATGAACCTAGGGACTCTTGGAACTCCACCTAAGGAGTTTACAAAGATTTTAAGAGCACTAAAAGGCATTCATTCTCATTCTCTTCAAGATCTTCACTCTCAATCTCTCTCTTGTACCATTTTCCTTAGATTATTCTTAAGAGACTTTAGGACTTTCATTTGTTCATCTTGTTCTTGTGAGAGTGAGTGAGCTTTACTTTAAATTAGCCTATCTAGAGGCAAGCAAGCCTTTTCATTTCATCTTCTTTGTATTTGGCACAAAGGGCGCCGTAGAAGACCCTTGGAGCGTGAAGCTCGATTTGTACAAGGCGGAAGGAACGCCATATTTAAGTTCCTTGGAGAAGATAGTGGAATCCTCAAGGAGAGTAACTTGAGAAGAGTGGAGTAGGTCTTGAGCTAAGACCGAACCACTATAAAAATCATTGTGTCAAAGCTTCTTTGTCTCTCCACCTCTTCTCTTGTGGTAAGCTTTTTACTATTGTTTTAAATACTAAATTTGAGTTTCTATTCAATCTAAAACTAGTGCAATCTAAGTTTTTAAAATCCTTAAAATTTGGAAAGAAACCCAATTCACCCCCTCTTGGGTTGCTAAGTAGAATTTCACTTGGTATCAGAGCATAGGATCTTACATAGGATGTCTCTTTGAAAACCTACAAGGGAAAGATCCAAATGGCAACATTTTCTCATAGCAATGAGGGGCAATCCACTACTAGACCTCCCTTCTTCAATGGCTCAAACTATCCATATTGGAAATCTAGAATGAAAGTGTTTTTGAAATCCTTAGATTTTGATGTTTGGAAAAGTATCCAAAGTGGATATAATGAACCTAGTGTTGATATGGAACTATGGGATGAAAATGAAAATGAAAGAAAAGAGTCCACTATCAATGCAAAAGCAATGATAGCCTTGATTTGTGCCTTATCTCCCGAGGAGTTCAATCGAGTTTCTACTCTTGAAACCGTTAAAGAGATTTGGGATATGCTAAAGATAGCTCATGAAGGGACAAATCAAGTAAAAGAGTCCAAGATGAATCTTCTCTTTAGAGAATATGAACTATTCATAGTGGACCCAAATGAAACCATTGCCGAAATGCATACTAGGTTCACAAACATAACAAATGGGTTAAGATCATTAGGTAAACAATTGTCTAGCAACGACTTAGTTACCAAAATACTTAGGTCATTACCTAAAGATTGGGATCCTAAGGTCACCGCCATTGAAGAAGCAAAAGACGTATAAAAAATGGGCTTAGAAGACTTAATAGGATCCTTAATAACTTTTGAAATAGTTTTAAAAGGAAGAGAAACCTTGAACAAACAGAGGGAAGATACAAAAAGGAAAGGAATAGCTTTTAAAGCAAGAGTTGAGAGTGAAGAGGAAGAGAGTGAAGAAGACACACAAGATGATTTTGCTCTCTTCACCAAGAGATTCAAAAAATTTCTCAAGTTCAAGAAAGGAGGCAACTCTAGCCAAGGAAGAAATAGACCTTCAAGCAAAGAGGAAATGAGATGTTATAAATGCAACAAGGTTGGTCATATAAGGCCAAATTGCCCACTCATCAACAACAATGACAAGGATAAGAAGAATAGAAGAAATGGCAAAAAGGCCTTGTGTGCGGCGGCTTGGGATGAAGGGAGTGCTTCATCCGGAAATGAATCCAATGGAAAGGATGAAGATGACTTTTGCTTCATGGGACTCGCCGATGTGACACAAGATATCTCCGTATCCGAGGTAAATGATGTTGATGATATATCTCATGAATTCTCTAATGATGAACTAATATTTGCTTGTGAAAAACTTCATGAAAATTTGGATTTACAACTTGCCAAAAACAAAACAATGAAAAAGTCCTTACAAGATATAACTAGGGATTTTGGGTTCTTGAAAAATGAATTCGATTTAAAAATCAATACAAGTGAAAAATTGATTTTGGAAAACAAAGCTTTGAATGAAGAAGTAGACAAATTAATCTTTGAAAACAAAAGCTTGAAAGAGAAAAATGAGAAACTTGTTTTGAAATGCAAAGAACTTGATTTAACACTTAAAAAATTCTCATGTGGCAAAAACAAACTAGATGAAATTCTTGAAAATAAGCTTGCCTCTCTAGAAAAAAATGGTCTTGGTTACCAACCCAATTCTAAAGGAAAAGTCTCATTCAAAAATAAGTTTATGATGAATTCTTCTTACATCCATGCTAACACTAGTGCGTTTATTCCTACTTGTCACTATTGTGGTAGAATAGGACACTTAAGGTTTGCATGCAATGTTAAAAAATCAAGAGCATCTAAATTTATGTGGGTTAAAAAAGATGAGCTTTATGATGTTGCTAACCTTGAAGGACCCAAGAAAAAGTGGGTACCTAAAACTTCAACATGAGTTTTGATTCTTGTAGGTGTGCTTGAAAGGAAAACCCTCAAAGGACAAGTGGTTCTTGGATAGCGGCTGCTCAAGGCACATGACAGGAGACGTAACCAAGTTCACATGTGTCACCGTGAGTCATCAAGGAAATGTCACATTTGGGGATGATACAAGAAGCAAAATCATCGGTGAAGGTACCATTAAAATTAAGGACATTTTAGTTGAACATGTTTTGCTCGTTGATGGTCTTTCATTTAATTTGATAAGCATTAGTCAACTATGTGATCTTGGTCACAAAGTTCTTTTTGAAAAAAATAGATGTAAGATTTTGAAGGCTAAAAATAATGAAGTTGAATTTGTTGCATATAGAGATGGTAATATGTATTCATTAGCATTAGAAGACCTTGAAAATCAAAACATCCAATGTCTCTCCGCCATGGATGATAACCCTTGGTTATGGCATAGGAGACTTGGTCATGCTCATATGGATTTGATTTCAAGATTATCTTCAAAAAATCTTGTGAGAGAGTTACCTAAACTCAAATACATTAGAGATAAAGTTTGCAGTGCTTGCATTAAAGGAAAACATGCTAAAGACTCTTTTAAACCCATAAGTGTATTATCTACCTCTTGTCCACTACAACTCCTTCACATGGACCTATTTGGTCCCATGAAGACTCGAAGTAGAGGAGGCAGTAGATATGTATATGTGATTGTTGATGACTACTCTAGGTTCACTTGGGTGTTGTTTTTAACTAGTAAAGATGAAACCTTTAAGAAATTTGTCAACTTGTGCAAGCGAATTCAAAATGAACGAGGGGTTTTCATAAATGAAATTAGAAGTGATCATGGAACTGAGTTTGAGAACATTGAGTTTGATACCTTTTGTAATGAAAATGAAATCAAGCACAATTTCTCGGCTCCAAGAACTCCCCAACAAAATGGGGTAGTTGAAAGGAAAAATAGATCAATTATTGAAATGGCTAGAACCATGTTAAATGAGCATAATGTTCCAAGAAACCTTTGGGCGGAAGCCGTTCACACGGCTTGCTATCTTTTAAATAAAGTGCTCATTAGACCTCACCTTAACAAAACACCTTATGAACTATGGTGTGGAACACCCCCCAAAGTTAGCTATTTCAAAGTGTTCGGTTGTAAATGTTTTATATTAAGCATGAAAGACACCTTGCACAAGTTTGATTCAAAATGAAGGTATCTTCTTAGGCTATTCAACCCATAGTAAAGCCTATAGAGTCTACAACAAAAGAACTCAAATTGTGAAAGAATCCGTGCATGTCAAATTTGACGAGTCATTTGAACCTCCTAAAGTCATTAATGAAGATGATGATGGTGTCAATCTTCTAGAGCCTCATAGTCAAGTAGAATCCATTGTTCAACCCTTAGAAAATCTTGATTTAGAAGGTCAACCTATAGAAGAACTTGAAGTAGAAGGTCTTCCCAAACATAGTAGAATCATGTCTAGTCACCCTTCTACTCAAATCATAGGTGAAACCTCACAAGGAGTTAAGACAAGATCTCACTATAAGAATGTTTGTGCCAACATGGCCTTTATCTCCCAATTAGAACCCAAGTCCATAAAAGAAGCTGAAAAGGATGAATTTTGGATGATTGCTATGAATGAGGAACTAAACCAATTTAAGATAAACCAAGTATGGAGGTTAGTTCCTAAGCCTAGTGATCACCCGGTTATTGGGACTAAATGGGTGTTTAGAAACAAACTCGATGAGCATGGAGATATTCAAAGGAATAAAGCTAGATTAGTAGCCCAAGGTTACAACCAAGAGGAAGGTATCGATTATGATGAGACCTTTGCTCCGGTTGCTAGATTGGAAGCCATAAGGATGCTACTTGCATTTGCATCTCATAAAAACTTTAAGTTGTAGCAAATGGATGTGAAGAGTGCATTCCTAAATGAGTATATTATGGAGGAAGTTTATGTTGAACAACCTCCCGGTTTTGAGGATTTCAAATACCCTAATCACGTATATAGGTTGGACAAAGCCTTGTATGGTCTAAAGCAAGCTCCTAGAGCTTGGTATGAGAGGCTTAGCTCCTTCCTATTAGAGAGTGGCTTTCAAATGGGCACGGTTGACAAAACCTTGTTCATTAAAAGAAAAGGAAAAGATATGCTTATTGTTCAAGTCTATGTAGATGACACAATATTTGGTGCTACCAATGATAAGATGTGTGAAGAATTCGCACAATCCATGCAAAAAGAGTTTGAGATGAGTATGATGGGAGAGCTTACCTATTTCCTAGGACTTCAAATCAAACAATGTAAAAATGGAATTTTCATCAACCAAGAGAAGTATACTAAGGAACTCCTTAAGAAATTTAGCATGGATAGCTCACAAATCAAGCCAACTCCTATGAGCACTTCCACCAAATTAGAAAAGGATGAAAGTGGGAAACCGGTTGATGAGAAAAAGTTTAGACGAATGATAGGTAGTCTATTATATTTGACCGCTAGTCGGCTGGATATAATGTTTAGCGTGTGCATTTGTGCTAGGTTTCAATCGGGTCCTAAAGAGTCTCATTTGAGTGCCGTTAAGAGGATATTCAAATATCTCAAAGGAACTCCTTCTTTAGGTTTATGGTATGAACGATCGAATGAATTCAAACTAGTAGGATTTTCGGATGCTGACTTTGCCGGTTGTAGAATTGATAGAAAAAGCACAAGTGGCACTTGTCAATTTCTAGGAAGGTCTCTAGTGTCTTGGTTTAGCAAAAAACAAAACTCGGTAGCCTTGTCTACAACTGAAGCAGAATACATTGCGGCCGGCGCTTGTTGTGCACAAATCCTATGGATGAAGAACACTCTCATGGACTACAATCTTGCATTTTGTAATGTTCCAATCCATTGTGATAATACAAGTGCCATCAACTTGACAAAAAATCCAATTCAACATTCTAGAACTAAGCACATAGAGGTAAGGCATCATTTCTTAAGAGATCATTCTCAAAAAGGGGATATTGAAATTAAGTACATCCACACCAATGAACAATTGGCGGATATCTTCACAAAACCCCTTAATGAGGATCGATTTTGTGACCTTAGGAGTGGACTCAACATTTGGAGCTTGAATCAAGTCAAAGAGTTTGCACATGAAGCATAAATAGAAGACACAATTCTCCATGTATTTATCTATATATATATATATCTCTTTTTTATAGTGACTACATGGTTTTAGATGATCCAACCCTAAATCTAAAACTCACTCAATTGGTACCCATAGCCCACTTCATGTCAAGGGGGAGTCGGTACCATCACCCTTAATTAAGATACCTAAAACTTTGGCCATGTGCCATCATTTAAACCTTCGATAAGTCATATGTGTAACTTACATGCATTGGATCATGTAATCATGTCATCCATACATTAAAAAAAAAAAAAAAAAATCTCGGAACTCCGAGAAAAGGGACAGAGGGCACCTGGAAAGGTTCTCGGAACTCCGAGATTTCGTCCAGGAGGTCCTCGGAGCTCCGAGAAAATTTCTCAGAACTCCGAGATTAGGTCCAGTAGAAAAAAAAAACGTGTTCTCGGAACTCCGAGAGTTTTCTTGGAGCTCCGAGAGTCGGGCCAGGAGCGTTAAAATCCCTGGACCCGGTTCATTTTTTCTTATTTCTCTCTCTTCTTTCCCCCTTCCTTCCCCTTCTCATCACACCCTAACTCCATCTTTCTTGTTTTGTTGTCATTTTCTCCTTACATCTTCCTCCAAAACCTTCTTCTCCCTTCCAAATCACTCTCTTCTTCCTAAAAACCCTTTTTTTTCCCATTCAAACCCTAGGATTTCCCCCTTTGTCGTTTTTTCCTTCTTCCTTTCTCCATTTCTCCTAATTTCCTCCATTTTAGGGCTATTCTCTTTTTTTTTAACATATTATCCTTCTCTATTTCTCCTAATTTTCCTCCATTTTAGAGCTATTCTCTTTTTTTAACACATTATCCTTCTATACACCCCCATTTCCTCTCACCATGCCTCCTAAAACCAAAAATCTTAACATTGGAGGCTCCTCCCAAGCTGCAGACCCCGAATACGTTCCTGAAGAATTTCCTGAGGAAGAAGGGCCTTCACGGAAGAAGGCCAAGGCCAAGGCTGTGGTGGCCGAGGTTGTGTCCAACTCCTTTTTCACTGGGATAAGGCCAAGAAACTCTGGGCCGACGTCGGTACTCGGGGCATCCTCACTGGCAGGTACATTGACCCCCCTGTCCTTCAAAATTTTGATTTACAGGCCAAATTTGATGCCCTTCATTGGAAACCCATCCTTCACCTCAACGAACCAGTTTACCCTCAATTGGTGCGTCTCTTCTGTGCCAATCTCACCATTTCCCCTTCCTTCTTCAAAATCAAATCCAAAATCAAGAAAACAGTCATCAAACTCAACTATCACACTTTTGCAACACTTCTTGGGATTAGCTCTGAGGGCCTCTCCCACTATTTCTGGCCGGAAGATGGGACCCATTCACTTGATGATATTGATCATGACACTGTCTATGGTCGGATTACACGGCGCTACCACTCTAATATGCCCGTACAATCCGCCGACCTCATTCCGGTTGCGCGCATGCTTCACAACTTCATGTACCACATCTTCATCCCTCGTGCTGGGATGCGTGAAGCCCTACGACCCTTAGAGGCCTATATTATCTACAGCATCCTAGAGGGCCGCCAGCTCTGTCTGCCTTATATCATGTTTCGCTACATGTTTCAGACCCCTGGCCGTTACCGCTCTTCCTTGCCATATGGCATGATTCTCACTCGTGTCTTCCGCCACTTTGGCATCATCTTGGATGGAGAGATGACCATGACTCCAACTGCCCCGTTTGATGTTCAGACCTTTAACCGCATGGCTCTCAATCAAGCAGCGATTGACATTGATTCTGACGATAGAGGCGGCTACGAAGCCGAGGCCCAGACTGCACCAGCACCCCAGCCATCACAGGATACCTCTCAGTTCTGCACTCGCCAGGATTTGGCTCACATGCAGGAGGCTATTGAGCGATCCATGGCCTCACAGTTTGAGCGGCTGTCTACCCATGTCGACTCTGAGATTTCGACTCGCTTCCAGACCTTCACTACCCATGTTGATGACCAGTGGGCTGCCTATTATCGCTACCTCTCCGGTGACCAGTGGGGCCAGGCACCGGGCAGTTCTTCTCATCAGCCACCGCCTCCTCCGCAGCATTAGATGGCTCTCCTTCTCTGATGGTGGATCCCATTTTGCTCTAATTTAGGCTTATCTATCTGTTTCTATTATCTGTTGGTTGTATGGATCTTATTAGCTAGATCCTTCTCCAGTCAGTTGGATCTTTTTGGGATGTATTCCGTTTATCTCCTTCTGTCACTGTTATGATGTGTCGTGGACGCTATGTCCTTTGACTGGTTGTATGCACTTTTATGTATGCCATTTCACATCATCTATCTATATATATCTCTTTGGTTTACTGTGCGGTGTGCTTCTCTGTTTTATTTCTTTGCTTGCATACCTTATCTTATGCCTGCTTTCTCTATTGCATTGCAATTCCCTTGTCGCATTGGCTTACACCTACCCTCTTTCCTTTTGTTCCACCTTTTTGGTGATGACAAAAGGGTGAGAATATTTGAGCTCCCAAGTAATAATAACATGCATATATTAAGGGGGAGCAAAGCTCTATGCTTAAAATTTTGCAATCAAATTTTCATCATTAAAAGTAATGCCTTAAATGTTCATTTAAATCAAACTCTTAGGGGGAGCCCAAATTATTTTATTCATCCCTAAAGGGGGAGCTCCTACCCTAAAACAAATTATGTTTGTCATCATCAAAAAGGGGGAGATTGTTAGCCCAAGGGTTCAACAAGTACTCCCATTGAAATGTTTTGATGATTAACAAACTCAATTTGTTATAAAATAAAGGTTTTATACACTAATGATTTCCATTGGCAAAGTTATGGTGTTGATAGCATAGCATCCTCAAGAGTGCATGATAAATGGCAAATCATTCAAGCTCAAAGTGATATCAAAGGCATGAAGAAGGCATCACCATCTCAAAGGTATTCAAAGACAAGGTTGAACTCAAGCCTAACAAGAATGGTAATCATCTCAAAAGTTCAAGCTTGGCTCAAGCATCAGTGGAGCTGAGTGAAGAGATGTCAAGGCCTCTACAAGGTGCCAACAAGATCGAAGACCAAGTAAATTTAGAATGTAAATGGTCCTTCATGTTTAATCTAGGTCTATGGCACAAAGAAGATTTAAAATCAAACTAATTAGAACTTAATGGGTTTGTGAATGATCATTGTAGTGTCCCAACATTGTTGGACCCTCATGACATTCCATTTCACTTGATAAATTAAAGTTCCAAAAGCCCAAACAAAAACAGCAAAAATTATAAGAAAATATCTGCTGTCTTAGGCTTCTCGGAACTCCGAGAATTGTTCCAGGTTAAAAAAAAATAGACTCGGAGCTCTGAGCCTGGAGTCCGAGAAGACCGTTGGGGAGCGAAAAAATTGTGTATTTTTCTCCCCTCTATATATATGAATCTAGGGACTCTTGGAACTCCACCTAAGGAGTTTACAAAGATTTTAAGAGCACTAAAAGGCATTCATTCTCCTTCTCTTCAAGATCTTCACTCTCAATCTCTCTCTTGTGCCATTTTTCTTAGATTATTCTTGAGAGACTTTAAGACTTTCATTTATTCATCTTGTTCTTGTGAGAGTGAGTGAGCTTTACTTTAAATTAGCCTATCTAGAGGCAAGCAAGCTTTTTCATTTCATCTTCTTTGTATTTGGCACAAAGGGCGCCGTAGAAGACCCTTGGAGCGTGAAGCTCGATTTGTACAAGGCGGAAGGAATGCCGTATTTAAGTTCCTTGGAGAAGATAGTGGAATCCTCAAGGAGAGTAACTTGAGAAGAGTGGAGTAGGTCTTGAGCTAAGACCGAACCACTATAAAAATCATTGTGTCAAAGCTTCTTTGTCTCTTCACCTCTTCTCTTGTGGTAAGCTTTTTACTATTGTTTTAAATACTAAATTTGAGTTTCTATTCAATCTAAAACTAGTGCAATCTAAGTTTTCAAAATGCTTAAAATTTGAAAAGAAACCCAATTCACCCCCTCTTGGGTTGCTAAGTGGAATTTCAGATACAGAAAAGTCGCTTGACTCGTTGTACATAACATGGCCTGATGATGGGCCTGATAGAGGGTCCTTCATCCAGTACCGTGAGTAGGGTACAAAATTCCTCATAGGTGAGACAAGTTTCATCCAATCCAAATCGAAAGACATGATTGTCTTTATCCTAACATTGAGCAACAACTCTAAGGATATTCCAATCGATCTGAATGGACGAAAGTAATGGAAAGAATGAATGGACTGGTGAACCATCGGCTAAAGTCAAAAAATTTCACATAGTAGAAATTATGGATCCAATCATCCAGCTCCCCTAGGTCCATGATCTATCTATACAGAAGACAGAGAACAAAACATGGTAAAATAACTATAAAACGTTCAGTAAAACTTTTGTTTTTGATATTTTGTTTGTTGTTTTTTTTCTTTGTAATTTTTACAAATTTAGGACGGATCTCGGACAGGCAAGGGGTTGAGAACAAGGTTTGCCCCAGTGGTATGTGACTTGGTTAGACACCCCTGGAAAGATTGAATTTGATCAGGGTTTAGATAAAGATCTAACCCTGATCTCGAAATAACAATTGGATAGAGGTCCGACACTTTAATTACGACAAAGGTTGAGCTGGGTATATCCTCTCTTGAGAGGATATATTCATTTGAATGGAGCCTTGACGCTTTGACCATGAAAAGTGGTCAGAATAGCTTTGTCTTCACTGGAGAAGACAAAAAGATTTGAGCATGACTCCTAAGTTGTGACCATGAGGATGGCCAGAAAAAAAGTTTATCCTCCCAAGGGAAGATAGAGACAATTTGGGCAGAGTTCTGCCACTGCTTTGACCATAACACAAGGTTGGGACGAGTCTAACCTTTTGGAAAGACTGACTTGATTTGAGCAAAGCTCAGGTACTGTGACTATAACAATGGTCATGACAAGGCTATCTTCTTACAAGAAGACAAGTTTATTTGGGCGGAGCTCCGCCGCTTTTACCATAACAGTGGTCTAAAAAAGTCTATCTTTATGTGAAAAGATAGATTCGAAGAAGGGTTCAACTCGGACAGTCGGGTCAAGTCTGTAAAACATATAGACTTACGAGAGCAAACCTCTGGCGCCTTAACCATAACGATGGTCAGGATAGGTCTAAAATGAGTAAACAGTAGAGCCTGATGAGGTTGTGACCAAGACGGTCAAGACATCTACCTTAAGTGGAAGGATAGATTTGAGCAGAGCTCCGCCGTTTTGACCATAATGATTGTCAGGACGGGTCTAGACTCGATAAACAGTAGAGCTTGGTGAGGCTGTGACCAGGACGGTACGAAAACAGGTTTATCTTCTAACGGGAAGATAGATTTATTTGGGCACAGCTTCGCTGCATTGACCATAACAGTGGTCAAGATGGAAGATGAATGAGGGGTTAAGATTTCAAAGAGAAATAATAACCTTTATTTATGAAAGATAGGACCAGAATGTGAGTCTTTTGGTTAAGCGTGTTAACCGTAAAACGAACATTCCTCCAACGTACAATGGTTTCTTTTCTAAGGAAGGTGATGATATGGGTTTGCATCTATGACTCTGGACAAAACGAAAGGTTTGGAATAACCTCTAGTTTTGGGTAAAAAATGAGATGTGACCGTTTGCGCATCGAGCTAGGGTAATGACAACCCTAGCAAGAATTGAGGCAACCCGGGGACACCTTTCTAGACTCACTCGACATGCCCTAAGTGGGCCAGATGTTTAGTATATTCCTATTTTGGGAATATGCTCACATCTCTTGAGAGTAACTGGTTTTGGCTTCGCCTAACTCTAAGCTCAGCATGCCCTATGTGGGCATGGTATACATCTATATGCATATGCTGGGCTTATGCATTGTGATGAAGGCTTGAAGCTCCCTCTGCCCGAAGTGATCGAACAACCCTTACCAGGTGGTCCCCAGTGCGGCGGGAAGCTCGATACATCATCGTTTTAAGTCACCACAAGGGCGACATGCAAAGAGGTGGTGCTTTCACATCAAATGAAACCATGACAAACAACAATCTGGGTAATGACATCCCAAATGCCACCCATCCGTCCCAAGTGCTAGTTACACTCGAGGGTAATAGGTATGCAAAATATGGTGTGTGCAGTGTTTGACATAAAATAAATGGGTAAGCCTGGGTGTCTCCTGGGGCATTTTCACGCAATTTGGTTGCATTTTAAAGCATTGGCTAAAGCAATCCCTCCATAACAAGCGTATGGTACTGAAAGTAAATCTAACACTTGTTTTATTTTCGCTTGTTAGGAGTATCCGCAATTTACGAAATGTTCGCAACTTGCGGGTGCCCCTAAAAGCTACATCTGGTTAAGGATAACCCTAATATAGGCAGAAAAAACCAAGTTATTTGATTGAATTTTTGAAAATGCCAAGCCAAGTCAATATAGAGCTATAACCTTTTGATTTTCAACTAAGCAAAGATCATCCCCAGCAGAGTCGCCAGTCTGTGGGAGCCGGTTCTTTCCCGCGCGCGCCGGGGCTGCGAGGGATCACCACATCGGGCTTTCTGGGAGTCTTAGTTGATTTGCGTTTCTTGCATACCTGGGATTGTGGTCCGGACTCCGCAAGAAAGAGAAACTAAGACTCGCCACCTAGGTTAGGGCCTAGGACCCATGCTTGTTCTTCCGATGAAAAGGGGAGAAGTACCCGAGTTTCATTGGAGGAACAATAACTAAAGGGGTTCTTTTGCTCTGGGCCTAGAACATGTTAATTTTACTCTGTTTGTTAAGGCATGGTCCTTACAGGTATCTGGGTAAGGGTTATGGTTACAATCGGGGAAGGTGTTAGGCAGCCCTCTTGTCCGGATGAATCCAATCTCTTAACTTGATTTGGCATTTTTCGAAGAATTTAACCAGGATAACTTATACTGTTATCCTTTATTTGGATTATGCTTAATTCCAGAATGTAAATAAAATGAATTTACAAAAGAAAGAAAATAAGCGGCATTTATTCTGATTGAGATCGTATGTTGTGTGTGAGTCCCGAAAGATCTCGCAGCTGATCACAATCAGGTTAACTAAATCAAACGGAAAAGGACATTACTGAAAGGAAAAGAAACATTAGGTTTATGATTTCCTCCGTTTGTCCAATACCGTGGAGCACCAGGGCTCTCGCCTCTGTCTCGTTTGTCTATGGTAGGACCGGAGACAGAGTGGTGGGATAAGGAGAGGGAACATAGACCTATTTACAGAGATGAGAGGCGTTTACATTACAGGATTTAGAGCAAAAGGAGCCCTAAACCCCGTAAGTACCCTGCACCATGTTTTGTAATATAAATGTAGAAAGTCGTTAAATAAATGTAAATTTACCGGAGGAGTGTGAGAGTTTGTCGAGAAATTGGCGGCGTAATGGCTCTGATTAGACGAGAGAACTTCGGATTTGCCGAGATTTCGGCAGGACAACGGCGCTTCAAGGATGAGGGAGCTTCGGGATTGCTGAGATTTTGGTAGAATAACGATTCTATTTAGATAATAAAGCCTAATGTTCTCCGAAATTCAGTAGCACAACGACGCTATTTGGATGAAGGGAATCCGGGTTTGTTGAGATTTAGGCAGAACAACGACGCTATTTGGATAATAGGGCCTCGCGTTTTCTGAAATTCAACAGCACAATGACGCTATTTTGGCAAAGGGGCTTTGGGTTTGCCAAGCTTTCGGCAGAACAACAGCGCTATCATTGAAAAATAGCTCGTAGTTATATGAAATTTAGCAGAGTAACGACACTATTTGTAAGATGTCACTTTGAATCTTCAAAAATTCAGCAGAATGCCGACACCTAGTATGAGCTACCTATGAATTTCTCTACTTTCTCTCTTCTAAAGCAAAGAAACTAGGGTCTTCTGATATTCAGAAGAGTTTTTGAACTAAAAAGTAAAAACCCAGAGGTGGGTGAAAATAAGAGGTTTAAAACGAAACAGAGAGATAGTTATAACCTAAAAATCTAATTTTTACTCTTACCCCCTATTTATAGGGGGACGGATCCCAAATTCGCAGAGTGCGAAATTTCTGTACTCTTCGAATTGGGGGTTATACAAATTCGCAACCTGTGAATTGGGACATGACATGTCAGTGTCAGGTCGCCAAGGTTTTGAAAAATGTGATTTTTCCTCTCTTTTGACTGGTTTTCGGGAAGTTTCGGCGAACCGTAATTCCTCCATTTGGACCCCAAATTGCACGTAGTCAAATCCGTTGGATTCCTCTTTCCGAGGAGATCCTAATGAAACTAATATCGGTGGTTTTCAGAACACGAAGTGTTTTTGGGTAAAAATGAATGCTTTTGACCTAAAACTAACTTCTCGGTTGAAAAGGCCGTGTGGAACAGACTTTTTGCCCGTGCCGTGGAAGGCAGGATACCGTGTAAAGATGAGCTTTTGTTTCACCTTAGGGGTAAAGTTCATTTTTGAAAAATTATCCTGGTTACCTAGAGAGAGATTGAGAGAAAGATTACAAGTGCTTTAAGACTCGTCATGAGACTCTTCATCGCGAAAACCTATCATTAGTTCCACCTTGACAAAATTGGGTATCTACACCAAACAACTAAAATGCCTCCCAATCGAGTTCTCTGAACTCAAATTGTTTCCACACTGCAAACCGCAAGGCCTGTCCGCCACATTTCATAAACTCTCGTGTAAACCCTGGTTTTCGCTACCAGATTTCCAATCAAAGATTCTTTCGTCTTTGTCAACCATAAAATTACTAGCAAATCCTCTCAACTGGTCGAATCCTGTCACCAAGGATTTCATCCCCTATCAATTAATTGGATCTCGTCACTACGAATCCTTTTGTTAATCTGTTGAACCCGATCCCGCGAGAGGGGGGCGCGACCCGCCACACTCTCTCTTGGTCTCTTGTACCCACGTGGTTGGAGTGTGCATTTATTATTGATTTAATTTGTCTTTTCCGTGAACTTGGGATTACTAAAGCAATCCGAACTCCACGTAATAGAGAATGACAGAGTTGCCACTTAGATGAGGGATCTAGAACCCGTAAATGACCAGAAATCTAGATTCGCTACCGATTACGAGAATGGAAGGTATGGGGAGTTACCACCACAAGCACCATTTTTGCCCAATAATCCGGTCTTTAATTCCAAAAGTTAACTCTCTTGTATTTCTTTTAAATTGCTCATTTAACTCTTTATTAATATGCGAACTATATGACATGCATCCAGAAATCTAATGTCAATGTATTTCTTAATGTGTATCTTGATTTTTCTTGATTTATTTGGATTCAATCTAAGTGAATGTTCTCCTAAAATTCTAATTTGGAAAAAATCCTATATATTTAGTTAATTTAATTAAGAATTTAGAAAAAACTAATATACAAAACCTCACCATTTGTGGTGGGCAGACTCGTGCTCGGTATACCATTCAAAGCATCCAAACCTGCCTACTTATCCAAGCCTCACTGGAATCAGAGTCGATCGTAGTTCGGTGCCTGAACTAAACTACATGCCCAAGACATCTATGACTCCAATCTAGACTTGATTGATTATTTCAACAGTTTTCAAGAGATTATTTAATTCAAATTGAGTAGATTTTATTATCCTAGGACCCCATCTAAGATACTATATGGTCCTATCAAAGTGTAAGACATCTATTAGACTAATGCAGGTTAATCTACATCCTAGGTAACTAGCCTTGTCCTATGGAAAGAAAGAGGTAACTAGTATAACTAGATCTATGACTCAATTGCTAATAATAGCAATCGGTCGTGATGAGGCTGGTCTCCCTAACTCTAGGACACCCTAAAACCTAGGATGTGACGTAAGTATTCCTAATTAGTTCTAAAGGTTCTTACGAAGTGATACCGTTATCCAACGGTTTCAAAAGATGTGGGCTAAATTGATTCAATTTGTTGGAGTTAATGATTTTCAGTTCCTTAAAGATTTTTGAATCCTAAAATCTAAGGAATACCAATGGCTCTAATATTGGCAAGTTTCCGCCTTGAGTTGCATCCATGGAAGGGAATCGTGCTTTCCACCCTTGAATAATTTAGCACGTAAGTTATAGTATGTTATTGCCCGGCATATTTCTCAGGATTTTCGTGGACAATGGACCTCGGAGCCAATAATATACTATAATTTAAATGCACAAATCATCGAGGATTGATCACTATTAGGATACGATTATGAATGCAATCTTGGCGGTTAAACTATCTTACCCAGGCTATTTTACATAGGAAATCTATGACCCCTACAAAGCAACCCATTGCAAACGAATTCTAAACAGGTTGAATTTTATACAGTAACATGATGTAGACGAATACATCTTACTGAGAAAATTTCATAGATTCTTATGATAATTTGCTATTAATTTCTGATTTAATAATATTAAGACCAGATTGTTTGAAATACAAAGAAACCCTTAGCAATCAAACTCCAAATCAATTATAATTTTTACAACAATAAAAAACAAATGAATATAGCCTACTGTAAAAATTTAATGAATTTTGAATATGATTTACTATCAATTTTTTATTTTGTAAAGATTAAAGTCAGATCATGGATTTACACTGTATCTTATACTAGATCTAGTTAAAATAATCTCACATTTTTACAGCAATTTGATCTTGACAAGGGAAGATTACATTAACATTTTCATGAATTTTAGAGGTGATTTACTATCAATATTTGATCTTACAAAATCAGACTATTTCGAAAGAAAAATCACAAACACATGATTGCTAACATCCTAAAATGATGGAAAACTCATATATGATATAAAATGAATTTTAAGATTTTACACCAAAATTTCAGAATCTAAAAATTAAAATTCCTCCATAAAATTGATTTTAAAAGGAAAAAAGATCAATATGCTTTCTTGTAATCAAAATCCGTTTATTATGAATAAATCAAAAATTATATCAAAACATTGTAAAAACCTTTGAAATTGTTTTTCTAATGTTCCAGTAACCTAAGTTACTGGTTTGTAAAGAAAAGTTTTACAAATTATTTAATTTGATATAAAAAGAATTATGGAACGTAAAATGGAGCATTGATTAGAAAACAGTAAAGAAAATATTTTTTTCAAAATTTCCTTTCATGAAAAATTCAATTTATAATTGAACTTAAATTCTGGAAACTTTCATTAATTTTCAAAATCATTTGATATTCATTAAAAATAGGCTAAATTTAAAATAATTTAAATTCGGTTTAAATAAATTCAAAAAAATATTAAAATTTTTTGGTGATCTAAAAATCCTAAAAAATAAGTGGAGATAAAATTTCCTGAAGTTTGGACTTAATTTGATATACTCTTGGTTTTATTTATCGAGAAATAACCCTTTTCGGGGTTATTTTTCGACAAATAGAACGAAAGATGAAACGATCAAACCGTGGCTGAAAATTAAGTTTCCAGTGATTTTTTTATTTTATATTAAATTAGAAAATATCAGTTTTTTAAAAAACCCATGTTTTCAAATACTTGCTTTGAAAACCCGATTCAAATCCACATTGAATAAAGAATGAAAGAAAATCATTATTAAATGGAAACAAATTAATTTTCCCATAAAATTCTGGATTTTGAAAAATTATTATTTATTTATATAATACTGAAATTTTATTGAAAAATTCACTGATTTAAACTATATACGAAAATAAAAACCCTAGCATGCTTTTCTACTTTTGATATTACAAAGATGAAGGAACCTACCGTTGATCACGCTCCTTGTCTCTAAGGTGAGTAGATCCGAGGTATACTCTTTTTCGTAGCCTTTTATACGCTCTAGAAACCCCAAAAAATCATAAACTAGCCTCCAATATGTTGAATGTATTGAATATGTGAAAGCACTTTGTGAAGAACCATGTAGAAGAGAAGAACATCAAAGCAACAAAAGAGATGAATGAATTCCAAGGAGGAAGAGAGAGAGATTGATCAATTTTCTAGAGAAAGGCCAAAGGTTGTGCTTGCTTTGTTTTTATAGAAAAAGTTAGGGTTAGATTGGATTTGGAAGTTTCCAGTGTTAGAACTTCTACCTTTAGTTAGTTTCCAATTCTCACCTATGGCTTATTTTTCCCTTACCTTTTAAATTGGATTAACTTCTAATATTGATTTCTTGCAAGCCAAGCAATGCTAAATTACACAATGGAGATCATTCAAGATCAATCTAGAAGCCTTCTCACATAGGAAACTAGCTTTTATGAATGATTTTCGTCCAAAAAGGGTTGTCTGACATTTGAGCTCATTTTTTTACTTATTTAGATGTTGATTCAGGAAAATTTATAAACCAGAAAGTTGTAGATCTTTTCAAGACGTTCGAAACAAGTATAATTATAAATTTTTTAGACAAAAAGATAAAAAGTTATGACCGTTTTAATAACCTGACCATACAAGCCCTTTCTAATTATAACTCTTCCTTTCTTTATTATTTTTCTAAAACAAATATGATGTCACCAACCACCTCATCCCATGTTGGTCATTTTTGCATGTGGCCTCCTCATGTGGGGTACCCACTTATGTGGCCGACCCACATGGGTGGGTCCACATGGACCCCCACCTTGTGGGCTTTAGCCCAATGGGCCTTATGACATGTATTTTGGATTTTTTTTAATGAAAATTCAATAAAATCCTTTAAATTTAAAAATTTTATTGATGAACCCAACCCATATGAAATTTATGGTAACACTATCGACATATGGTCGAACCATCCCCTTTAGAAAAAATATTTTTTCTGACCAAAATACCCCTATTCAACCATTACACATCCAAATGCGACCGAAATACCCTCAAATTGGTTCACCCCTTAAAGGGGAAAGTTAAAAATGAAAAGTCTTTGTGGTCAAACTTCAAAAATAGAAACTTTTAAAATTGGGTCCTTTTGGTGGGCAATATCAAACAGGATCATTTGGTACCCCTGAAAATACCCAAAATGCCCTTGACACATAAAATTTAGCAAGGGCACACCCTAGAGGTCAAGCGAAACCCCTGAGAAACTCTGCTCATCCGTTACCGCCACCACAGTATTCATAGCACCATTGTCCTCTGGTCCCCTGGTCACTCACTTTGGACAATCTCGCTTGATGTGACCATATTCCTTGCAAAGGTAACATTGCACTCCCTTTCCGCCGACCCTAGACCTTGACCCACCATTTTCTGATCCCCTGTTAGACGACCTTCCTCTTTTATTCCCACTATGAATAACCAACCCATGCTCTTCACTTCCACAAAGAACATGTTTCTTCTGCATCTCATTCGATAAGAGCGACGCCATGACTTTCTCTAAATTTATCGTATCCTTGCCATGCAGTAAAGTTGTCACCAGGTTGTCATACGAATCAGGAAGAGAAGTAAGTGAAATCCAAGCAGTGACTTGGTTTGGCAACCTAGAGGGGGGGTGAATAGGATGTTTATAAAATCTTTACCTTTTAAAAATTTTTCCTAAGATTTCACCCAAGACTTATCCCTTGTTTAATTAAGTTTGAAATAGTTGAACTTAAACAATATTACAAATTAATATAAGTTCAAAATCCTTGTTGATTAGCAAACTTAATTAGGTGATTTTAATAGCCTAGTTAGCAAGGTTAAGATATTTAGGTTGATTATCAATGCTAACTACTCACTCAATTCTAAGCACAAATAATCAAATTAGAGAGTGAGATGGAGTGAGAGAAATACCAATCACACAAGTGACAATAGTGGTTCGGCAAACGGCCTACTCCACTCTTCTCAAGGTCGTACTTAAGGGTTTCCACTATTGAGACCTCCACAACGCCCGGCTCCAAGGCTTTTACAATCCAAGGGAATTAAATAAGGATGCCCTTCCGCCTTTACAATGACTCTCCTTCTCCGCCGAGTTCTAAGCGCTTCACCCAAGGGAATTAAAAACAACGGATGCCCTTGCCACCGATCGAATAAAGTAGAAGATAAAAGTTTTGCCTCTATGTAGACTACAATGCAAGTTGAAGCTCCAATGATGCTCTCAAGAATAAACAAGTTTAAGCCTAAACCAATCTCAAATGATTTTCTCAAATCAAGGCATAAGAGGTTGGTGAGAGAAATTACCCAAAAATAGTTCATAAATTATTTTCTAGGGTTTTTTGAAGTTGGACAATGTTCATCTCAAATTTTAGACCCATTAGATGGGTATATATGGTGTCCCAACTCCATGTGACCGTTTGGGGGGGGGGGGGGGGTAAAACAGTCAAAACTGGGTCAAATAGTTAACTAGCCGTTGGACCACAACGACTATATTTTTTTGAACAAAAACACTTCTTGTAGTTCCGAGCTCATTTCTCAGAGTTCCGAGAAAATTCTCGGAGTTCCGAGCAAATTCTCGGAGTTCCAAGAATTCAAACAGAGCTTTTAATTTTTGGAACTTGGATCATTTCTCGGAGCTCCGAGAATGTTCTCGGAGTTCTGAGACTGGATTTCCAGCAAACAGTGTCCCATTTGAAAAATTCATATCTCATTCGTTTCTCATCGGATTTCGATGTTCTTATACTCTACGGATATGAGAAAAAAGAGAACTATTTGTTAAAAATATTTTTAAAAATATTTGAAATTTTTTTAAATAAGTTTTGATAGGATTTAGTTGTTGGTCCAGGTTGTTGCTTCGGAACTCTGTTTTGTTCATTCTTGTGTTGAATGTCATATGAGTCCCAACATGTTGGTACACCACCATGGCCATTCAGTTATCCATTTAAGTCCTTAAAGGGTGTGTTAGTCTCTTTGAAAAATAGATATTTAGGGGTTTTAAGATGTGCCTTGATAAGAGAAAACACAAGAGAGATAGGTGATACATACTACCATTCTAAGTACTCTCTTGTTCTCTTGAGCCAATCTTCATTTGATCTTCAATGGTGTGCTTGGCTTGCTTTGGGATTTTCAAGGTTGAGTGTTTTTGCTTGACACCTTCCAAGGATGATGCCACCATTTGGTTCAAGCTCCTTTGAAAGTTGTTGATCCACAAGCTTTGGCCTTCATTGATCTTCCTTTGCTTGTTCAATGCTTTAAGATGGTTGTGTGGAACTTCTCCTTGGTTGATCCTCCAAGGTATGGTTTGTCCAAGTATGCTCTAGCTCATTTGTCCTTTATTTGGTTCATCTTCAAGCTTAGGCCATCTGTGTGTGTGCTAGCATGGATTGACCTGTGAATTACTTGTCTATAGCACAACACTCAAGGCAAATAATTAGTCCATAAATGACTAATCAATTTGCGTTTGTTAATCATCAAAACAAGGTGATTGAGTGAACCCATGGGGAACCCTTGGGCTAACAATCTCCCCCTTTTTGATGATGACAAATCAAATTGATTAGAGAGGTGGGAGGATCCTCGTATGAGGAATAGATAAGCAAGATGAGTGCGACTACTCCTCCTCAACATATGCATAAGTTATATTTAACAAATTATTGTACAAGAATGCATATGATTATGGATCTAATCAATTACACAAATTCTTCCCATTTTGGCATTAGCAAAAAGGAAGGATTAAGCATTTAAGCACTATTACATAAAGTATCAAAGATATTCAATGAGAATATGATGCTCCCCCTAACTTCTTATCATGAGTTACCAATTAAAATCAAAGTGTAATCCAAAGTATATATGGCATGATAAGAGACAATCAACATAGGAATTAATAATCACAAAACAAATCAAGCCTATGTTGGCAAAACAAAGAGACATTTCAATTTTAGCACAAATTTTTAGGGTGTATCTTAGTATATATATATATATATATAAATCCAATATAAATCTACCCTATGACCCGTAATATAATAATAGATTAGCAAGTTAAAGCTTATATTTTACTTATCATGAAAGAAAACAAGCAAGTGTATAGTTTAGCATGATGAGCCCCCTTTTATTTTTGAAATTCCTATTAGAATCTTATCATGAGGTGATGTGGAGTTATAGACTCATCATGATAAGCAAGAATAACTTTATTCATTCACATCTAGTGAATTTCATTGAATAACTTTAAATAGGAATTTCATGATGAGTATAGTTTTTGTAATTCAACCTACATTTTCAGCCCGTACAATTGCCGCTTCAGATTCAACCGGTTGGCCAAGCCTTTTAACATATAAAGCTTTTCCAACTTCTCCTATAATTTAGACGCATCTTCTTATTCGATAACGCTAAACATAACGCTATTTGCCAGACATAGTCGAATCGTGCTGACCGCCTTCAACTCAATCTCTTCCCAATCGGCACTGTAGACACCCCCATTTTGCTACGATTTAAAAAGCGAAAGATTCGGTAGTATCATCGAGTCTTGAGTCCGTATTCAGCATTAGATTAGGCATCTATGCATTTTAGGGTAGATTTCACTTCATTATGTGAGTTTTGAAGTTGATTCGCGATCCTGAAGGTCTCTAGGGGGTTCCTTTGGCCTCTGGAAGGTGAAAGTTACCTGCTATTTTTAGAATTTTTAGGGTTTCCCTCATTTTTGCCTATTTTGCACTGCAGGGATATTTTGGTCATTCCCGATGTGTCTCGTTTGACCCCCGAGTTATATTTGAGAAATCTTGAGTGATTTTAGAAATTTTGAAAAAGCTGCTATTTTTAGAAACTCATGAGGCTTCCACATTTTCATCATCTTATGGATATTTCAATCATTTCTCATATGTCCAAAACCATCTCGAGGGTACGGGTGATGAATTAGGAGTAATTTCGTAAGATTTGGGAAACCTGCTAAATTTAGATCTCTCAAGATTTTCTCTTAGTCTTGCACTTCGGGGGTATTTTAGACATTTCCAAACATATCATATTTAGTCCCTAAGTTGTGTCTTAGAAATCTTGAGTCCGTTCATAAATTTTTAAAAATCTGCTATTTTTAGAATTTCTCAAGGTTTTCCTTAGTCCTGCCAAATTCTAGCACCTCGGTGTAATTTGGTCTTTTCTTGTGTAATTCTTTTGATCCCCGAAATATATCTTAGAGATTATGAATAATTTCCTGAATTTTGAAAAAACCTCTTAAATTTAGAATTTCTCAGGAGTTTCGCTTAATTTGAAAATTCTAAGTGTTGAGGGCATTTTGGGTATTTTCAGGGGATACCAAATGATCCTGTTTAATATTGCTCATCGAAAGGACCCAATTTTAAAAGTTTCTATTTTTGAAGTTTGACCACAAAGACTTTCCATTTTTATTTTTTCCCTTTAGGGGTGAACCAATCTGAGGGTATTTTGGTCGCATTTGGATGTCTAACAGTCAAATAGGGGCATTTTGGTCTGAAAAGTTGTTTTCCAAAAAAAATGGTCTGATCATGTGTGAGGGATGCACCATAAATGTCAAATGGGTTGGGTTCATATATAGAATGTTGAATTTAGAAAGATTTTACTGATTTTTTACGGAAAAACCTGAAACCCGTGTGAAATGGCCCATTGGGCTAAAGCCCGCAAAGATTGAGCTCATGTGGGTTCACCCATATGGGTCAACTACCATGGTGGGCGGCCCATATTGTTGACCCACATAGTTGAGCACCCAACCTTGATGATGTCACAATGGTGACATCATATTTATTAAAAGAAAAATAAAAAGAATAAAAAATGAAAAGAAGGAAAGAAGGAAAAGATGAATGATTGCTTAAAAAAGTTTTCTTCCAAAGAAGCAATGTGGAATGAGAATAGCATGTCTTGATTGACAAGAAATTAAGATTGGAATCAAAGCCAATTTGGAAAAAAGAAAGAAAGAAAGCAAGAGGGGAAAATTAGAAACAAGCCAAAAAGGGAGCTCTCACATTGGAAATTACTATTTCTCTCTTCACCCTAGCTTTTTTTTTTTGTATAAAAATTAAAGCAAACAATCCTAAAAAGATGGGAAAAAATCCAAATTCGTCCTTTTTCTCTCTCCTCCTAAGAATTTTTTTTTCTCTTTAAGTGTGACCTCTCTCTCAAGTGTTCTTCACAAAAGAAATTCTTGAATTCCTTCTTCTTCTCCAAGGCATCACACAATCAAGAATTATTGGAGTGTTCTTTCTACCTTTTTTTAGCGTATAAAAGGGTTGGACAAAGCGTATATCTTGGATCACCAACCCTAGAGACAAGGATCGCGATCATCGGTAAGGATTCCTCATCTTTGTGAAGTAGAAAAAGCATGCTAGGGTTTTAATTTTAATGGATCAAATGAACAAATTTTTCTTTGAAATTCCAGTATGTTATAATATAGATTATGAGTTTTCAAAATCTAAAATTTGATCCAAAAATTAATTTTTCTCCATTTAAAAATGGTTTTCTTTTGTTTTTATTCAATATAGATTTAAATTAGATTATCAAAACAAGTATTTGAAAACATGGTTCTTTTTAAAAGATGATATTTTCTGGGTTTTATATAAAATACAAAACTACTGGAAACTTAATTTCCAACTGCGGTTCAGTCGTTTTATTTTTCATTCTATTTTTCAAAGAATAACCCCGAAAAGGGTTATTTCTTGATGAATAGAGCCAAACGTATATCAAATCATGTCCAAATTTAGTAAAAGTTTGTTTCTAGTAGTTTTACAAGGTTTTTAGATCAACCAAAAATTTTCATATTTTTTGGAGTTTATTTAATAGGATTATTAATTATTTTAAATTTCGGCTATTTTTAATAAATACCAAATCATTTATCTTTTCAGAATTAAATCCTAATAATAAATGGAAGTTTCCATTGAAAAATATTTTAAAAAATATGTTTTTTACTGTTTTCTAATCGCTTCCCCGTTTTACGTGCCATAATTCTTTTTCTTATTAAATTAATATATTTTAAAAAATTTTCTTTACAGACCAGTAACTTTGGTTATTGGAATGTTAAATAAATATTTTTAATTAATTTTGCAAAGATTTGATAAGGTTTTACAATTTATTTTAATAAACGGGTTTTAACGCCTAGGAACCAAATTGATCTCTTATATTTAAAAAGCAATTTTATGGAGGATTTTTAAGTTTTAAGTTTTGAAATTTTGGTAATAAATTTATAATCTATTATATATCTGCTGAAAGTTTTTATTTGATTTTAGGATACCATTAGGTTTGCTTTTTAAGTAATTCTTTGGTTTCATCTTATTTTTGTGTAAATTTAAATGGGCATCAAATCATAATAAAAATCTATGAAAGTCATACAGTAGTCTAATCTCATAATTATCTTTAGACTGTA
The DNA here is from genome assembly GCF_043159265.1 of Tasmannia lanceolata. Taxonomy (NCBI): domain Eukaryota; kingdom Viridiplantae; phylum Streptophyta; class Magnoliopsida; order Canellales; family Winteraceae; genus Tasmannia; species Tasmannia lanceolata. The sequence goes on along the minus strand of NW_027518688.1, from coordinate 7,703,901 downwards.
AGAGTTTAAGTTGATTTAAAATTGATATGCTATAGGTTGCTGTGTTAATCTATAATCTGATTTGAATTTTGAAAAATCAGAAATTGATATCTAATCTTAATGCTAATTCATGCAAATTTTTCAGTAATATTTAATCATCTATATCTTTATTCTGTAAAAGTTTGGAGTAATTTAAAATTGATATGATATAGGTTACTGTGTTAATCTATAATCTGATTTGAATTTTGAAAAATCGGAAATTGATATCAAATCTTAATGATAATTCATGAAATTTTTCCAACAAGCCACAATCATCCATATCTTGTTACAGAAAAAGTTTCAACTGATTTGGAGTTTGATTGCTTAGGGTTACTGTGTATTCTTAGCAATCTGGTCGTAATGATATTAAATCACAATTTAATAGCAAATCAATACAAAAGTCAGTAAAAATCTCCAAAAAACATTAAATTTTTATGATAAATTTAATCCCTAACTTGTTTGAAAGAGAAACCTTAGGGTTCATAGATTGCCTTTGTAAATTGGCTATGCTGTGCCAATTTAACTGCCGAGATCGCAACCGTAATCGTATACTAATTGCGAATAATCCTGCATAATTGGAGTGCGTAAATTATAGTATGATATTGGCTCCGAGGTACACTGTCCACGGAAATCCTGAGAAATATGCCATGGAATAAGATACTATAATTTACGTGCTAAAATTATACAAGGGTTGAGAGCATGATTCCATTCCATGGTTGCGATTCGAGGTCGAAACTTGCGAACCATAGAGCCTTTGATATTCCTTAGATGTTTAGGAATCAAAAATCCTTGAAATAAAAAATCATCAACTTCAACAAATTGAACTAACTCACTCCATGTCTTTGGAACCGTTGGATTACAGCTTCCCATCGTAGGAACCTTTAGGGCCCCCTTAGGAACACTTATGTCATGTCATGTCCTAGGTTTTAGGGTGTCCTAGAGTTAGGGAGTTCAGCCTCATCACGGGCGTTTGCTACGGATAGCAATCGTGCCATAGATCTAGTTACACTAGTCACCTCACTTTTCACCTAGGACAAACCTGGTTACCTAGGATGTAGGTTAACCTGCATTAGTCTAAGGGATAACTTGCACTTAGATAGGATCATATAGCATCTTAGATGAAGTCCTAGGATAATAAAATCTTCAACTTGAATTAAATAACTTCTCTTAAAATTGTTGAAATATTCAATCCAGTCTAGATCGGTGTCTTAGATGAGTTAGGCATAAGTAGCTTAGCTTAGGTGCACCGAACTACGTCGACTCTGATCCCAGTGAGGCTTGGGTACGTAGGCAACTTGGATGCTTGATGGCATACCAATCACAAGTCGGCCCCTCACATAAGTGGTGGGGTTTTGTATATTAGTTTTCTTATAAATTATTTATTAAAATATGTAGGATTTCCCTCAAATTAGAATTTTAGGAGAACTTTCACTTAGATTGAATTCAAACAAATTAAGAAAATCAAGATACACATTTAGGAATTACATTGAAATTAGATCTTAGGATGCATGTCACATAGTTCGCACATTAATATAGAGTTAAATGAGCCATTTAAAAGAAATTCAAAAGAGTTAACTTTTGGAATTGAAGACCGAGTATCGGGCAGGAATGGTGCATGTGGTGGTAACTCCCCATACCTTCCATTCTCGTAACCAGATAACGAGTTTAGATTTCTGGTCAATTATGGGTCCTAGATCCCTCATCTAGGTGGCGACTCTGTCACTCTCTTTTGCGTGGAATTCGGATTGCCTTAGTGATCCCAAGTTCATGGAAAAGATGAATTAAATCACACCTTGCTAGGCTCGGCGACTTACCCCTGCCCTTATGGGTACTGGGTTGCACGTTTGTTTGCACCCTATGGCTTGGTTGCTGCCTGCTTGGTTGGGTAATTAAAATCGATAATAAAAATCACACGCCATTCGCGTGGGTACGAGAGACCAAGAGAGATGCGTCGCGCTTCGCGCGCTCGTGACCCTCTCGCGGGATCGGGTCCCACAGGCACCCGTCATCTTCTCCGGCTTCCCATCCTTTCTCTTCAACGCCTTAGCCAAGCCATGTTGAACTGGGATATCCTTCACCCTCGCCATAGGATGAAACAACCATTTCTGTCAAATTTGTCGATGTTGAACTGAGTAGAACTTGATTTTACGGCCATCTCAGATTACTCTGTACTTCACTGTGTAGCGCTCCACCTCGAACGAGAATCTTTCTTGGACGATCTTTCTACTCCCAAAGATCGCTCTAACCGCGATCCAACCACAACACCTACGATCACTCCACCCAGGCTCGACGATCGCTCCACCTGAGCTTTGATACTAGTGGTTGAGAAAATCCGCCGGGCAAAACATTCTGATCGTGCACAAATTAAACGCAAAAGTAAAATAAACAAATCAAGCCACAAGATGAACACCAAGATTTACGTGATTCGGCCAAGCCTACTCTATGAGCGAGAAACACTATCTTCCACTATGAGAAAAAAAATATACAAGGATTACAATGGATTTAAACCAAAACCCAAAACCCGCAACTCTTTCCTTGCTTCTCAACCCAAGATCGCACACAAGAGATAACCCGAGAAAAACCCAAGAGAAATCCCCGAGAAGAAACCCCAAGAGGATCCAAGAAGAAACCCAAAGAGAAAAACCCTCTTTCTCTCCCTCTCTCTTCTCTTCTCTCTCTCTCTTTCCTTTTCTCTTTCCCTCTCTTGTTTTGCAGCCTACCACCAAACTCTTGCTGAAGAGGGCTTTTAAAGCCGTAGGTTTTCCAAAACCTACACACCCACTTTCCTATTTTCCTCCCACCGACTCTGGGAATAAGGCAACCTTCCAACAAAGACGTTGCATGCATATGAGGTTAGGGCCATAGGCATGCGGCACTGCCATGACCATGGCTTGTGCTGATGGGTTGGGGTCGTGACAATAATCAATTCTCTAATCCATTCTAAAAATCCAAAGCGAACACGGCTGGAACGTTTCTTTTTTTCAAAATAAAATGACCTTTGAATGGAAGCTATTCAAACGCTCCAGTGCACGATATTTCCATCACATAGCCTAACTCATTTAGTTTTTTAATTTCTCAAGTAAAATTGAAAATTCTGAAAACACTGTACAAAGCTTCATGATAGAAACAAGTCATTTTTGGGTGTTTTAGGGGTGGCAACAAGGGGAAGTGTCCGTTTGGAAACGAAATGGTAGGGGTTGAAGTGTAGCCTTGCTGCCAAGTGGACAAGAAATGATGAAAAGTGTTGTTTTGTTTTATTGATTAAAGTAGCATTGTATGTTTTGTCTTGATTGACATTTCCCTCTGAATGCTGTAAAATTTATAACTAGGGTGTGGTGATTATGGCTACCAACTACCAAGAGGCTCAGCACTTCTCTCCATCTCTCTTATAAACATCTAATGATCAAGCCCACCTTGAATTTCATGATTCATTCACATCACACTCTCTCTCTCTCTCATGCCCATCTTCCTCTTCATAACTTTATTTCATGACTCTCTCTCCCTCTACACCTTCCTCTTCGTAACTTTATTTTATGATTTATTCTTCCATCTCTCTCTCTCCACTTTCCTCTTCGTATCTTTATTTTGTGATTATTCAATTCTCTCTCCTTGCTGTTCATATGATTTATTCTTCAGTCTCTCCACCTTGCTCTTCGTAACTTTATTTTATGATTTGTTCATCTTTCTCACTCTCTCTCGTGAAGAAAATTAAGACAACCCATTTAGAGATGAAGAACTGAACTAGTCACATTAAATTATATTATTACTATATAGACATATAGATAATGTATCAGGTGTTGTTTAGGCTTGTAGAGGCATATATGGTCCCCCCAAAAGATGAAAAAAGAATGAGTCACATGGGGCTCTTATATGATTGACATGCATTGGAAAGTTATGAGCAGAGAAAAGTACAAGTAGGAGCCACTTGCTCAATGGTCCAAACTATCTATTTTCTAGGCCTTGTTAGTCATGGACCAAAATCCACCCCCATTAGACAATTCTAACACTTCAATTTCATGGTCCACTAAATGGGCAGTTAGAAGTAGGGGTGTAAACGGATCGAATTCGGAGCGGATATGGCTATATCCGAATTCGATTACAGTATATACTATCTGAATTCGGATTCGACGGATATTTAATATCTATTACTGAATTCGTATCCGTCGGATATTGTTCGAATTCGGATATTATCCGTATCCGTTTATCAGGTAAATTCGAACATTTTATTGCAGCACTTTATCTTTTTTCTCCTACTTACTCGAATGAATTTTCCAAACCCTAAAACTAGACCTCTACATTCTCTTCACAAAATTAACTCTCAAACCCTAAAATATATGAGATCCTCTTCTTCCTTTTAAAACAAAGGTATAGAGAGAGAGAGAGAGAGAGGGAGGCGATGGGGATGGATGATAGTGTTGGTAGTGGTCTTTGGGTGTTTCCTTTTTTTTTGTATATGATGGAATGGGTTTGGGTTATTTGATGGAATGGGTTTGGGCTATTTTTGTTTTTATTTTTATTTTTCTAAAAAGAATATTCACTTTTCTTATAGAAACAAAAGATGGTGTGTCATTACTAAAATAAGTATTAATGATATTATTAATAAAAAATAAAAAGGATTTACTTCTCGGATTCGGATTTTAAACGGATCGGATATACCATTTACCAGATTCGCATCCGCTAAGAGCCGGATATCTCATAAACGGATTCAGATAATATCCGCTTGAAACGGATTCGGATAATATTCGCTTTAAATGGATTCTGATGCGGACGGTAATTTCCGAATATCCATTTACACCCCTAGTTAGAAGATAGAAAAAAAAATCACCGCCATGTATTAATTAAGAAAAATTAGAGGGTTAGAACCGTCTGGTGAGAGGGGCTTTTTCTCCATGGTCCATCCATGTCAATGCATAAGAAATAAACAGCTTGGATCACTGAGAAAGTGACCCCACTTGTAATTTTGCCTGCTCAAATTTATTTGATGAGCATCCCTCATATTAGAATTCTGTTACATATATGTTGGATGCTCATATATTTCCTTGAAAAAATGTGACAGGATAAAAGTAATGAGTGGGACCCATTTCTTCCATAATCCAAACCATTTATTTGTTATGGCATGCAAAGGATGGGCTATACTCCAAAATCCATTCTCATGTGGAGTTTTTCCTAAAAATCGTCATAATTCATTTAACGATCACAAATTGGATGGTTATAACTATCCTGGGGGAATTTGGGGCATGAGCCAGCCATAGCAAAGCCTGTGACAGATAAACGACTTGAATTATTGAACAAAACGTCCCCACTGTTGCTTTTGGCCGCATATATTTTCCCTTAGGCTCCATTTCTTTTGACATAAAACGGTTGTAAAACAAATTTGCACCCATTTTAAAGTGGAATTTTAAGCCCGTTTTAAGTGAAATGGTCGAATATTATTGGACGGGTGTAAAGTTGGTTTTTCGCCCATTTTACGGGGTATAGAGCCTTAGAATGATTATGCACATCGATTGTGTGACAATTACATAAGAAAAGTATATTTTTATGACAAGTGTTATATCATACGTGTTGAAGGAAAAATATGAGAAACGAAAGTCCAAGTGGGGCTACTTGTTCAATGATCCAAACCATTAATATGCTAGGTCTTGTCACTGTTATGAGGTGGACATGGTCCAAAATCCATTTATGGCCCCCAAATGGAGGGTATGAAAATAATAAAGCAACTGTAAATATCAAGAAAGTTTCTACAAATTGGAGGCTTGGAAGAATATTACGAGGGGGAGGATTTATGGGGTGTGAACCATCCCAAGCAATGCTTACAAGATAAAAGGTGGATCATTAAACAATTGGGCTACTCTTCAACGTATGCGTGAGAAAAAATGTGCATACATCATTCACCAACTATTTTTTATGAAGACCTTTATTGCATCACAAGGGAAAGATTGTACAGCAATCCAACTCATTTCTCTGTTGTTGGTACCACCATCCTTTGTTGTTTCAATGCTTGCTAAAATCATCTAGACAATCTCGCTCCAACATTCTTATTCTTTTGTGCGCCATACTCATCTCCCCTCGGCAACCCCAATTGGGCCTGAGAACGCCCAAATAGTGTTGCCAACCTCATCTCTTAATACACCACATATCCCTGCCAGACTGGGGTTTCTCATACTAGAAACCCAAATAGTATTGCCAACCTCATCTCTTAATACACCACATATCCCTGGCAGACTGGGGTTTCTCATACTAGAACCATCAAAGTTCAACTTTAAGACTCCGATGGGAGGAGGCTCCAACACCTAACTGTGGTACCTGTTCAGGAGGTTATCCCATTGCACCCACGAGAGTGGTGTTGTTTTATTGCTCTTTTTTTGTTTGTTTGATTTTTTTGTGATTTTGCTCTCTGTAGACACCAAATTTTGTCAAGGTGGAACTAATGATAGGTTGTCGCGAGGAAGAGTCTCATGACGAGTTCCATAGCACCGATGGTATTTCTCTCAATCTCTCTAGGTTATGAATTAGGACAATTTTTCAAAAATGAACTTTACCCCCGAGGTGAAACCAGAGCCCGTCTTTAGACAGTATCTCGCCTTTCACTGCACGGCCAAAAAGTTTGTTTTCACACGGCCTTTCAACCGAGAAGTAAACTTTGAGGCAAACATTCGTGTTTACCTAAAAACACTTCGTATTCCGAAAACCATATATACTAGGTTCATTGGAATCTCTTCGAAACGAGGAATCCAACGAATCTAACCGCGTGCGATTCGGTGTCCAAACGGAGGAGTTACGGTCCGCCGAAACTTCTCGAAAACCCGTCAAAAGAGACGAAAATCACGTTTTTTGAAACCAAATGGATCGAAGCACAGTCATATGCTTCGGTATCATCGGCATCAGTCCTCAAGATTATCAGGGCCAACATCATCTGCTGATATAGTGTCCTGCACGAATTGATATCAGACAATGGATCCCACTTCAAGAAAGAGGCAGCCTTGTTGTGAGAAGAATTCAGAATCAAGCATCATAAGTAGTCTCCGTACCAGCCTCAAACTAATGGCGTTGTTGAAACAGCCAACAAGAATATCAAGACTACTCTTCGAAAAATGACCCGATCCTATAGGGATTGGTTAAATAAACTGCAATTCGCACTTTGGGCATACAGGACGTCTGTTCGTACATCCACAGGAAGTTGTCCTACCAATCAAATTGAAAATCCCGTCACTCAGAATCCTGATGGAAAGCAGTCTACCAGAATATGAATGGGCCTGCATTCGGCATCAAGAGTTATTCATGATGGATGAGAAAATGTTGATGGCAGCGTACCATATACAAGGCTATCAGCTCCTGTGGACCCCAATCCCGAGGAAGGTGACGAGGACGCAAGATCCCCGTCAATCCTCTGAGACCTCCACACGTGAAGGAGAGCTCTACCAAGTAACTCTCAAAAGAGTGCCCCTCACAGCATGAGTGGCGATGTAAAATGAGATACCTCTTGATTCGGAGACAAGCCTGGAACCGAGATGTACCTAAAATAACTCATAGTCGCCATCCAAGGAAGTAGGCCCTGGATCCCATACTATACTCTGTCGCAACGGATAGCTAGAGATACAAATGTCCGTGCCTGATGACGAATGGGGAAGGTGTTAGGCCTCCCCAATTTGCCCGAGTGTAAACACCCGGTCTCTTATGCCATTTATTTATTAACTTTGAAGAATTTTGGGCTAAAATCATGTGAAATGGGAACGGATATCCCCGAGAAAACGTCTACCTAAACATGCATGACTTGGGGAAGAAAATAATAAGCACGCACAAAAGATAAACGAAAGAACTGTCACCTAAACATAGCTAGGTTATGAGTGTCAGCCCTAACTGGTGTCTAAGTTCTGATGGACAAACACATGCACGCTACAACTAAAGGTATAATGTCTGTACATGAAAGTAAGAAAATACAACAAACACACAACACAACTCGACTCCACACACGATTCAACACGACAAACCCTAAACTCTAATGTGAAATTTGACTCGGACCAGGATGGCCATCCCTGTTGCTCTACATATCCCGGCCTCGGGAAGAATCAGAGTCAACGTAGTTTGGTGACCTATTCTAAACTACGATGCTTAACCATCTAAGACCGCTATCATAGACTCAATCAACTAGACCTGACTAGTTTTTAAAGCTTCTTGTGCAATTGCTTAAGTTCAAGTGAATTGTAACTTTTAGGACTCCCTATATGCCCTAACTAATGAAAGTTTTTAGCCTTAAACTAATGCAGGTGAGCCATACATCCTATGTGTAACTAGGCTGTATGTCATAAGGATAATAATGGGCTAACTAAGTGCATCCTAGTCTAGCCATCGGTTCCACTAAATGTCTAACTAACCACGACTCGAGGCCTCCTAACTCTAGGGACACTCACACGACAAGACACAAAAAGCATCAACATAACCAGGACAGACTCCTAACTCTAAGACACCCCAAACTTCTAAGATAGACTCCTAACTCTCGGGGAAAATCTTTTTGGAAAGGTTTTGAAGAATTTTTATATTTTTAGAAGGTTTGAAATGTTTATTTTGAAAGGTTTGACTGAACTTGGGATGAAAGTCTCAAGCTGCCTACGTACCCTGTGGAAAGGGATCAAGCCAACGTAGTTCGGAAACAGACTTTCCTAACTACACTCTTAATGACTCATGATTTTCCAGATGCTTTTGGATTTTTCAGATGTTTTTTTGCTTTTGAGTCAAGAGGACAGATTCCTATCATCATAAGGGTAAGACAGACTTCTAATATCTTACAAAGGTTGGACAGAATCCTATGTTTTGCGTGGGGGGCAGAATCCCGACTCTGCAAGGGTTGGACAGAATCCTATGCCTTGCAAGGATTGGACAGAATCACATGACTTAATGAAAGGTTGGACAGAATCCTAGCTCCCTATGATGATAGGACAGACTCCTGAAACTGAAGGACTGACTCATAATACTAAAGCCTGACTCTTTAGTTAAGGACAGACTCACATACTAAAGGATTGACTCCTAAACTGGTGACTCTATGAGGGGTGCTAATGAGACAAGGCATGTCTCCTAAAGCAAGCGGAGATAAAGGAATGTTTGTGGGACTGGGCAAGTCTCCTAAAAGAGAGGACAACTATGACCAATGAGACAAAGCATGTCTCCTACAGGGGAAACAACTAACTCTAATGAGAAGCTGAATGTCTCCTATGGAGGGCTTCAAGTATCATTATCATTGCCCCTGCAATGATAAAAAAGAATAGGCAACTAATAGACCAAATTGGTCTTCAAATAGTAGGGGTACAACTTATGAGACTTGTGGTAGTCTCCTATGGGTTTACTCACTAATGAGACAAAGCTTGTCTCCAAAGGATTTGACTTTTTCTACATGAGACATAGCCTCTCGTAAAAGGGTGAGCTCAGGATGACTCTTTCATTGCCCTAGCAATTAAAAGGGACCTAGGTTCAAGGGATGTACATCTAAAAGACTAGGCAAGTCTTTTAAATAAAAGAGAGGAGTGCTACTTAGACCGAGCAAGTCCCCTAATGATAGGCTTGGGCTAGCGCCTTCATTTCCCTTTGCGATGAGTGAGGCTATTAATTTCTAAGGGGTCTAACAGGCTAAAAATGGCTCTTCCTAAAGAAAGAAAAAGAAGAGGGCATTATCATAACCTGATAAATCCCTCCAAGGAGGGTCTTGGGCTAACACCTTCATCGCCCTCACGATGAATAGGCTAATGAATAACAAGGAAAAACATCTAAAAGACTAAATTAGTTTCTATACAAGGGAAGAGAGAAGAGGGAATAGAAGTTGCTATATGGACTAAGCAAGTCCCCTAAAAGATGGGCTTCGACTAACGTCTTCATCGCCCTTTTTGAAAAGAATCTTTAGGAATTAGTATTTAATTTCTAATGAACCTGTCAATGGCCAATTGTTTAAGAAAAAGAAATAAATTCTATTTAGCACTAAAAATAGAATCATAAAAACAACTAATATTTTACATATACACCATCATTTCCAACATTGTATTTATCTGTTTTCAAAATCTTCTTCTCTCATAAATTGACCTTGTATCACTAGAAAATACTCTTTCTAATGGGCTAAGATATCAAAATACTACTCCACAGCTTAAAGAAGAATAATCATCATGATTTTCAATCATCACACTGATAATCTTGAAAGTAATATAATGAAACAAAACATGTTGTGACTCTGTGACCATAGAATTGACAATAATAACATGTAGCTGTATCAACTTCCATGGTGAAAGTGAGATAGTGTAAAAAGTTCAATCTAATTTTTCAAAAGGCCATAAGCAAATCAGTCATGTATCTATCATATCAAAACCCTTAGTGAACTTATGAAGACACAACATGAAAATACCTGACCAAAATATCTCATTGATTGTAAAGACATGACATGCAAATTCTTATTGATAAAAAAAATGCTCAATCTAATGCAATTTCCACTGTTATGATTTTCAGTAGTAAAGCAATTTAGTACACTTTTGGGTTTCAAATGAGATTTATGAAAAACACAAAACCCTGAATAAAATTGAATAAGGCAATCACTCACATCTTATTTTCTTCTATTACCAGTGAAATAAATAGGGGGGATCAAACCTACAAGTAGTATAGCCAATTCCAAATGCTCTAATGACTAAGAATGATGACAAGGTATGAAGGAACATAAAGATCAGCTGTACAGTATTTGAGTACCCAATCCTTTTGTATGATAAATTAAGACAAATTGAGTTCCCTAACCCAAATGACGATTCAGAGACTCTAGTACTACATGAATTCTTATTTCTTTCCCTTCTTTTGCAAACAAAAACAGTAAACACAATATCCAAAAAAAAAAAAAAAACGCTATCCAAAACCTGCTATCATTACCTAACTATCTTGCAACTAAACAAAAAACACTAATATGACACAAACATTGCCCTCAAATATACTATTTTGAACAAAGTATATGTGTACACCTTCAACTCATGTGCGTGTAACTTTAAAGTCCGTGAAGATGAACAGCAAAAGATAATAAGTTAGGCATGGCTGAGCTGTCAAAACACCATTTTAGTTTTTTTTTTTGGAAAAACCCAACAGCTAATTGAGAAAGAAAGAACAAAATATTGATGTGCAACCATCGGAATTAGATAGAGCTGACATTCATTATTTTCAAAAAAATCTTCAACTTAAAACAGTAATGGTAATTCCAATAAATCTACATATCAACCTAGAAGTCTCCCTGACCTTCAACATATCTAAAAGATATAAAGCATTGCAAATCAATAATTCTGTGAGGTGTTAATAACTCCAACATGCCCTAAAAAAACTTAAAATGTATTCACAGGTCTGTTACCAACTTCTCCCAAACTAGATGCCAATGACTTTTTGAATTTTATAAGTAAGCATTTCTTCATTTATCAAATAAAATTTACATCAACTCTTTTTTTTTGTTGAGAAATGTCATAGTTTAGAATAATAAGGCAAGGTTATTTTTTTTTGAAAAGGAATAAGGCAAGGTTATTTTAAAAGGGAATTTATAGGAATTTCATTCGAAACTCAAACACCATGTCAATAAAGTACCCGTTGATGTTATAATGTCCTACCTATCTGTTGCTCCTAATTCTAACCAATTAAATAAGAAGTTAATCTATATGCTACTTTGAACCACAAATCAACAGAACAAGGATCAAAACAGAGTATCGAAATTGATCATTGAAGCTACTTAAAAATATCATTAAATTCCTGAACTAACATTAAGTGAAAATCGAGTAAGACATGCTTTAGAAAATTTTATTCTCAACAACTTATAGCATCATCCATTTCAAACATCAGCCAGATATTAGACTAATTTATATAAAAAAATCACATTTCGCAACAGAGCAGTAGACAGATCATGCTACATGACTTCTATTAAGAACTACTTATGACTTAATTGAAGAGATTCAAGGTTAAATCTAAAAATAGAACAAATCAATGTAAAAATAAATACTTGATGTCAAAAATCTCCCTCCTTCTCTTATCCTTCTTTTGTCTGCACGAATTTGAGTTGCAGAAGAGATCAAATTCTCTTACTTCTTCTGAAATTTCTTCTTCTTACTTGAGGCAAAGGAATGTTCTACTCAATGATCAGCTGAAACAATGTCTCTACAAGTTTTCCTTTTACAGATCTGACAAAAAAATCTCCGATCACAGAGATAGGGTTTAAGATGAAAATGAAGGTATAGCTTTAATGGCTACTGATGAAGATGTGTAAGTAACAAGAGAAGAAGATGACATGAAAGAGGTGGAAAGGTGTGTGACCCGATCCCGCGAGAGGGGAATGGCCCGCGAACCGCCTTCCTCTCTCTTGGTCTCTCGTACCCACGTGAATGGCTTGTTCTTTTTATTATTGATTTTAATTACCCAACCAAGCAGGTAGGAACCAAGCCATAGGGTGCAAACAAACGTGCAACCCAGTACCCATAAGGGCAGGGGTAAACTGCCGAGCCTAGTAAGGTGTGATTTAATTCATCTTTTCCGTGAACTTGGGATCACTAAGGCAATCCGAATTCCACGCAAAAGAGAGTGACAGAGTCGCCACCTAGATGAGAGATCTAGGACCCATAACTGACCAGAAATCTAGACTCGTTACCTGTTTCGAGAATGGAAGGTATGGGGAGTTACCACCACATGCATCATTCCTGCCCGATAATCGGTCTTCAATTTCAAAAGTTAACTTTTTTAAATTTCTTTTAAATTGCCCATTTAACTCTATATTAATGTGTGAACTACGTGACATGCATCCTAAGATCTAATCTAAATGTAATTCCTAAATGTGTATCTTGATTTTCTTAATTTGTTTGAATTCAATCTAAGTGAAAGTTCTCATAAATTCTAATTTCATGAAAAGTCCTAAGTGATTTAATTACTTTTAATTCAAGGATTAATATACAAAACCCAACCACTTATGTGTGGAGCCGACTCGGACTTGGTATGCCACTCAAGTATCCAAGTTGCCTACGTATCCCAGCCTCACTGGAATCAGAGTCGATCGTAGTTCGGTGCACCTAAACTAATCTACTTATGCCTAACTCATCTAAGACACCGATCTAGACTGGATTGACTGTTTCAACAGTTTTAAGAGAAATTATTTAGTTCAAGTTGAAGATTTTATTATCCTAGAACTTCATCTAAGATGCTACATGGTCCTAGCTAAGTGCAAGACCTCCCTTTGACTAATGCAGGTTAACCTATATCCTAGGTAACTAGGCCCGTCTTATGAGAAAAATGGGTAATTAGTGTAACTAGATTTATGACTCAATTGCTAATCATAGTAATCAGTTGTGATGAGGCTGAACTCCCTAACTCTAGGATACCCTAAAAACTAGGACACAAGAGAGATAAGTATTCATAATTGGTTCTAAAGGTCCTTACGAAGAGATACCATTATCCAACGGTTCCAAAAGCACTGATCAAATGATCTTAATTTATTAAGTAAATAATTTTTAATTCTTCAAAGATTTTTAATTCCTAACATCTAAGGAATACCAAAGGCTCTATGGTTGGCAAATTTCAGCCTTGAGTCGTATCCATGGAAGGGCATCGTGTTCTCAATCCTTGTATAATTTAACACATAAATTATAGTATATTATTGCTTGGCATGATTCTCAGGATTTCCGTGGACAGTGGATCTTGGAGCCAACAACATACTATAATTTATATGCTCAAATTATGCAGGAACGATCACAATTAGTATACGATTATGAATGCGATCTCGGAAATTAAACCGTCACAGCATAGTCAATTTACAAAGGAAATCTATAACCTCAAGGGTTTCTGTTTCAAACAATTTTAAGGTTAAATATATGATGAACAATTAGGGTTTTCTGAAAGTTTTCACTGACTTTTGTGTTGATTTGCTATTAAGTTGTGATTTATTAACATTAAGACCAGATTGCTACGATTACACAGTAACCCTAAGCAACCGAACTCCAAATTCATTGAAACTTTTTTTGTAACAAGAGATGAATGAGTGTAGACTACTGGAAGAGTTGCATGAATTTGGAATAAGTTTTGCTATCAATTTCTGAATTTCCAAAATTTAGGTCAGATTACAAATTAACAAATCAACTCATAGCATACGAATCTCAAATCAAGTAAAAGTGTTACAGTATAGATAGAATCATGGTATTAGACTACTGTAAAAATTTAAAAGGTGTTTATAAAGATTTGATGCCAATTAAAATTCACACAAAATTTGGATAAAATCAATGAATCAATTAAAAATTAGATTAAATGATATCCTAAAATCATGTACAAATTCCAGTAGATATAAAATAGGCTATATGATTTACTATCAAAATTTCAAGACCTAATAATTAATGCTCCTTAATATAATTGATTTTTGAATAAAAAAGGGATTTCGTTTCGTAGGAATTAAAACCCGTTTTTTTAAAAGAAAATTGTGAAATCATATTAAACCTTTTTAAAATCTTTTGAAATTTTTTTCAATAACCTTCTAATGGACAAAACTACTGGTTTGTAGGAAAAAGATTCAAAATTTTATTAATTTAATATAAAAAGAATTACGACACGTAAAACGAAGAAGCGATTAGAAAAGAAATAAAAAAACCTTTTTTCAAAAAAAACAATTCATAGGAAATTCAATTTATTATTGAACATTAATTCTGGAGAGTTTCATCAATTTTTAAAACCTTCTCATATTTATTAAAAATTGCCGAAATTTACAATAATTTAAAATCGGATTAAACAAATTCAAAAAATTCCAAAACTTTTTGGGTGGTCTGGCAATCAAAATATTGGTTTGGAAACAAGATTTTACAAATTTTGGACATGGTTTGATATACTTTTGGCTTCGTTTATCAAGAAATAACCCCTTTCAGGATTATTTTTTGAAAAATAGAATGAAAATTAAAACGGCCAAACCGTGATTGAAAATTAAGTTTTCAGTAGTATTTTCTTTTATAGAAGTCATAAAAAATATCATTTTTTAAAGAAACCCACGTTTTCAAACACTTGCTTTGATAATCCGATTTAAATCCATATTGAATAAAAAATGAAAGAAAATCATTATTAAATGGAGGAAAATTAATTTTTTGGTGAAATATTGGATTTTAAAAACTTATAATCTATATTATAACATATTGGAATTTCAAGAAAAAATTCATTGATTTGATCTATTAAAAGTAAAACCCTAGCATGCTTTTATACTTTTATATTACAAAGATAAAGATCCTACCGTTAATCGCGCTCCTTGTCTCTAGGGTGCGTAGATTCGAGGTATACGCTTTGTCGCACCCTTTTATATGATGAAGAAGACCGAAAGAACACCCCAAAGATCCTTCATGTGTGATTTGTTGAATAAGAAAAGGAAATTCAAGAATCCCTTTTGTGAAGAACCTTTGAGAGAGATGAACACACTTCAAGAGAGAAGAGGTTTTTTTCTCTTTTTTTCTTTTTTTAGGAGGAGAGAGAAAAATGATGAATTTGAATTTTTTTTAGGATCCTTCCTAGGATTGTTTGCTTTGATTTTTATACAAAAAAGCTAGCGTTAAGAGACAAATAGTAGTTTCAAATGTGAGAGCTCTCATTTTTGGCTTGTTTCCAATTTTTCCCTCTTGCTTTGTTTCTTTCTTGTTTCCAAATTAGATTTGATTCCAATCTTAATTTCTTGTCAATCAAGACATGTTATTCTCATTCCACATTGCTTCTTTGGAAGAAAATATTTTTAAGCAATCATTCATCTTTTCCTTCTTTCCTTCTTTTCTTTTTTTATTCTTTTTATTTTTCTTTTAATAAATATGATGTCACCATTGTGACACCATCAAGGTTGGGTGCTCAACTCATGTGAATCAGCCATGTGGGGCACCCACCATGGTGGTTGAGCCATATGGGTGAACCCACATGAGCTCCATCTTTGCGGGCTTTAGCCCAATGGGCCATTTCACACGGGTTTCGGATTTTTCCGCAACATTCTATATATGGACCCAACCCATTTGACATTTATGGTGCATCCCTCACACATGATCGGACCATCTTTTTTGGAAAATAACTTTTCGGACCAAAATGCGCCTATTTGACTGCTAGACATCCAAATGCGACCAAAATACCCTCAGATTGGTTCACCCCTCAAGGAAAAAATTAAAAAATGAAAAAGTCTTTGTGGTCAAAATTCAAAAATAGAAACTTTTAAAATTGGATCCTTTCGGTGAGCAATATTAAACAGGATCATTTGGTATCCCCGGAAAATACCCAAAATGCCCTCAACACTTAGAATTTCCAAATTAAGCGAAACCCCGGAGAAATTCTAAATTTAGCAGGTTTTTCAAAATTCAGGAAATCATTCATAATCTCTCAGACATATTTCGGGGATCAAAAGAATTACACAGGAAAAGACTAAATTACCCCGATGTGCTAGAATTTTGCGAGACTAGGGAAAACCCTGAGAAATTCCAAAATAGCAGATTTTTGAAAATTTATGAACGGACTTAAGATTTCTTAGACACAACTTAGGGACCAAATGTGATATGTTGGAAATGTCTAAAATACCCTCGAAGTGCAAGACTAAGAGAAAATCTTGAGAGATATAAATTTAGCAGGTTTTCCAAATCTTACGAAATTACTCCTAATCCATCAGCCGTACCCTCGAGATGGTTTTGGATATATGAGAAATGATTGAAATATCCATAAGATGATGAAAATGTGGAAGCCTCATGAGTTTCTAAAAATAGCAGATTTTTCAAAATTTGTAAAATCACTCAAGATTTCTCAAATATAACTCGGGGGGTCAAACGAGACACATCGGGAATGACCAAAATACCCCTGTAATATAAAAATGGGCAAAAATGAGGGAAACCCCAAAATTTTTAAAAATAACAGGTTTTTTCAGTTGGTTGGAAACTTGAATTTTCATCTTCTAGATACCATTGGAATACCCTAAAAACCTTTAGGATTGCGAATCAACTTCAAAATTCATTCAACGAGGCAAAATCTATCCTAACATGCACAGATGCTTAATCCTAAGTGGAATACCGACTCGAAACTTGACAAACTACCAAATCTTTTACTTTTTAAAGTATAGCAAAATGGGGGTGTCTACAGATGCCACTCTTTGGCAGAGTTGACGTAGTCATCGAATACCAAAGCAAAAGTGACAGAGCCATTTTGTGCAGCTTTAGTCAACAAAGGACTCTAGACAAAATGCAACCTATACGCAAACATATACTCCCTAATGCAAGACCCTAAACGAAGTCCTAGAATTGGAATGTAATATAAAATTATTTATTTTTGCTACCATGACCTGATAGTTCAGAATAAATGGAGAAATGAATTCAATCTAAGAGCGAAAGCCACGCAACTTGGAATGAAAAATAATCCCGATGCGGCGCCATTCACAAACGGGCAATGAGAGATGAGATATCATTTTCGAATGGATTCTGAAGAGAAGGAACAAAGATCGTTCTCAAACGATTTTTAGAAGAAAACGAGACACCGTTCATAAGCGGGCTCAAGGAGGATAAGAGACTATTCACAAATGGACTTGGAAAACGAGACACCATTCACAAACGGGCTCAAAGAGGATATGGGGCCATTCACAAATGGACTCGGAAAATGAGACACCGTTCACAAACGGGCTCAAGGAGGATATGAAACCATTCACAAATGGACTTCGAAAATGAGACACCGTTCACAAAAGGGCTCAAAGAGGATAAGAGACCATTCACAAATGGTCTCGAAAAATGAGACACCGTTCACAAACGGGCTCAAAGAGGATAAGAGACCATTCACAAATGGACTCGAAAAATGAGACACCGTTCACAAACGGGCCCAAGGAGGACATGAGACCATTCACAAATGGATTTCGAAAATGAGACACCATTCACAAACGGGCTCAAAGAGGATAAGAGACCATTCACAAATGGACTCGAAAAATGAGACACCGTTCACAAACGGGCTCAAAGAGGATAAGAGACCATTCACAAATGGACTCGGGAAATGAGACACCATTCACAAACGGGCTCAAGGAGGACATGAGACAATTCACAAATGGACTCAGAAAATGAGATACTGTTCACAAACGGGCTCAAAGAGGATATGAGGCCATTCACAAATGGACTCGAAAAATGAGACACCGTTCACAAACGGGCTCAAGGAGGATATGGGGCCATTCACAAATGGACTTAGAAAATAAGACACCGTTCACAAACGGGCTCAAGGAGGATATGAGGCCATTCACAAATGGACTTGAAAAATGAGACACCGTTCACAAACGGGCGGGGAGAAGATAAGAGACCATTCCCAAATGGACTCGGAAAATGAGACACCGTTCCCAAACGGGCTCGAAGATAAGAGATAGTTTCGTTTGATGAATTCAATAACGAAGAATTTATAGATTTTTCATGAATTTGAATTTGACATAAGATTGGATTTGATGAATTTTAGATTTTTTTGAAATCAATGAAATCAGGGATAATAGAGATCGTGCCCGATAAAGATATTAGAAACTAAGACTTTGACGAATGACAAGACGACAAACCTTAGGAACGAAGAAGCATGACTAACAAGAATGGTTTAGGAACACTTTCATGAAGCTTCAACAAGATTTTTCACAAAGAGACTGTTGGTCTTGTCTTCTGGGGATTTTGATAACTAAAACCTTGATCTAAATACCTGAAATTGGTAATCTAGAACAACGGCTCTCTTGGATACTAACATGGAAAGGTGGGATTTGCCTCTTGACAGGTGTTTAGCTAAACATTTCTTGACCAGGATAGTATTTAACTAACGGGAAGAAAATTCTGAATTTTAATGGTTCATCTTTCTGAGAAATTGGCTCAACCACCATTGCATCTGAGGCTCTTCCAAGCTTAAGGTGCCTTCCTGCGGTATGATCTTCTTACGGAAACTGTGCTTTCTGATGTTTCTACTTCTAAATTCTTCTGAGCTGATCTTCTTTGAAATGAAGCTGTTTGACTAGATTCTCGAGTTCTTTCAGGTACAATCGCAGGGAGCTGACGAGCCGGACCTCCTTCACCGAGACAGTTGCATCATTTGGACACAAGGGCGGCGATTGACTCTTTTTAAAGAGAAAATTTAGATAAAAGGCACCACTCAAAGGATTGAGGAGCTCTGAAGGAGTGAACTTAGAATAACAAAGATTGACTGACTATACTGACAAATAGAGTGATGCTTCTGACTTAGTTAATATTTTGTTTGGTAAGTCTATCATTTCGAGGAATAGTTTCTCAATTGGTAAACACTGGACTTTTCCCTTAAAACAGTAATGCCTCAAGGAGTTAATTATGACTCCTAAGATTGCTTAGCTTCAATGCCCCCAGTTTTGAGGATGGCACTTGAATTTGCCTGAACTTGTGTTGATCTTCAGTCTTGATACCGGCTGTAGCCTTCTTATAATGATTCTCTTACTGTGACCAAGTCACCTCTTGGGGGTTTTTAACTTGGCGGACCGTGTTAGCCTTAACTTTTGCCTGAACCACCTTTCTAGGTTTTCAATCCAGCAGGCTATCCTCTATGCTTTTGCTTAAGCCGCCCTTTCGGGTTTTTAACTTAGCAGGGGAATGATCTTAAATTTTGCCTAGACCGCCCTTTCAGGTTTTCAGTCTAGCAGATCTTCAAATTCCGTTCTTTTTTTTTCTTTTTCACTTTTTGTGTTTTGGGACCTATATCATTAATTCTGAACACCGGAAGGACTTTATAGGTAGGATAGGACTTTTCAAAGAATGGCTTAAGGTTCAACAAAGATCTCGATTGAACCTGTGAACAGGTTGCCTACGTATCCCATGGTAGGAATTAGGTCGTGCGTAATTTAGGGCCAATGCCCCTAGTTTGAAGATAAATTGTTTGAAGGTTAATTGATTTTTCTTTTTTTCTTTTTTTCTGGAATGATTGACTTCTCTTCTTTTGGAACTTGTCCCTCTTTTTTTCTGGAATGATTGAATTTCTTTTCTTTTTTTGAATCGACCGAACTCGGTTTAACTGAGTTGCCTACGTACCCCAGTGTAGGGATCATGTCTCGCGTAGTTCGGGGCAGATGCCCCTAGTTTGATGAGTTTTCAAGGAAATTTCATTCAGGCTCAAGGGGTTTGCAAACCAGTATTCTTTTGACACTAGGTTATGATTTTTGGATTTATTCGGCCAAAGGAGGCCTCCCGATGTTCAGATTGGGAATCGATCTAGGTTACTAGAGTTCCTCTGGTACTTTTTTTCCTTCTTTTTTGGAGTTTGACGGTATTTTTCAGTAAGAGATAATGATTCTTCTTTCTTCTGGATATTGATAAGTACTTTGACTTTGAGGGTGCGTACTGGTTTTTGGACATCCTCTCATCCTTGAATCGGTGACTCTTGATATTTTGATGATCGCTCTGAGATGATTGCTCTTGCACTTTTCATATTGAATTCGATGGCTTTACATTATCACTGGTGAAACCAGTGACCAGTGCCATTGACTCGAGATACGAAAGTTGTTTCCAATCCATGCCCCTTGTATAGCATGTGACATTCACTTCCTTCATTCTTTCTTGAACCTTCTATCTAGGTCTTTTTCTTGGCATTAATGGTAGCGCTTACTGGACCATCTCTTTATTCTCGAAATAGGTTTATCAATTCCCCACACTCTTTAGAGGGTAATGTATTTTCAATCGGCTTTCACTGAATCAAAGTTTCAGTGCCAATGTTTATCACTTCAATTTCATCTTTGAAAGGTTGGAATTGGCGCTCCTCCTCTTGTTCAAGTAATTGCTGTGACTCAAGTGGAGTTTCGTCAATTTTGTCCTCATTTGAGAAGGGAGTCTTACTTTAAGATCAGAAACATACTTAAGAAACAGACAGAAATAAACTATTGGGACTAAAATTTTATTTTAAAAAAAAGCTATTACATCTGACGACCTATCCTGAACAT
Source organism: Tasmannia lanceolata (assembly GCF_043159265.1). Taxonomy (NCBI): domain Eukaryota; kingdom Viridiplantae; phylum Streptophyta; class Magnoliopsida; order Canellales; family Winteraceae; genus Tasmannia; species Tasmannia lanceolata. The sequence continues at coordinate 7,682,963 of NW_027518688.1, read as the reverse complement.
GCTCAGGATTCACAACTCTAATTAACCTATCCTGAACATGCTCAGGATTCACAACTCTAAATAAAAAGAAAAGCAAAAGATAACTTACCTGGACTAGGCATTGACCTTGAACTGTAAGATCGGACTCAACAATTGTACTGACCATGATGACTGACTCAACATAAAATAGTAAATGACTAAAACTTTAACTGCTGCAACTGTCTAGCTTTGGAGGCTCGACGAAGGCTGGTTCACATCAGGATAGTAGCTACTAGAACATCTTCACTGTCTGTATCTTCTTCTTCTTCAAAACGATCTGACCCAGACGTTATAGCATTGACAGCAGCAGCAGGGTTTGCATGACCAGGTAATGGGTTATTGGTAGTATTGGGTCTTGGGTCGAACACAAGGCCTCTACTGTCGAGCAACCTCTGGATTCTGAATTTTAGGGCAATGCAATTATCAGTGAGATGACCAGAATTTCTATGGTATTTGCAGTGTTGATCTGCTAGCCAATTTGTTGGCAAAGGATTGGGAGGAGCCCTAATGTCGGGTAGGGTTATGCGACCTGAGGCTAGACACTCCTTGAGTATCTCAGATGGTGGAAGGGGGAGAGGGGTAAATTCTGTCTGGGCCTGTGGTCGAGGTGCGGGAGAAGGTTGGGTATAGTCCATCACCATGGGGTTCTGAGGTTTTGGAGGCTTAGGCTTGGAGCGGGAAAGGTTATTAATTTCAGTTGATGGAGGCTTCCTGAATTGTCTAGTATTCGGGTTACTTCGGTTAAACACTCCTTGAGCCATAGCTTCCTCAATCTGTGTGCCTGCTACGATGAAGTGTTTGAAATCCGGATAATATTGGAGAGACATGTGATATTGGAGCTGAGAGGATATATTCTTCATAATCATCTGGACCTGTTCTTCTTCAGAAGGGCGCTCCATCATCTGCGTCGCTAACCTTCTCCATCTTTTCACATAAGTTAGGAAAGACTCCTTCGTATCTTGTTTGGTCCTCTCAAGATCTTTTCTGGTGATCTCGGTGCCATCATCATACTTGAACTTTTTGATAAATTGTTCCCCTATGTCTTTCCATGTCTTATAACGGGTTTTGTCTAAGACCATGAACCATCTTCTGGCAACTTTAGTGAGGGAAACAGGGAATAGCTGGACCATTTGCTCAGGAGATAGGCCTTGAGGCTGACACATGATGGTAAACATCTGCAAGTGACTGACGGGACAAGCAATGCCGTCGTATTTGTCGAAGTCTGGCATCTGAAAGTTTGCCGGGAGACGGATTTCAGGGAACAATGTGAGGTCACTCGGTTTGAAACCTCCTTGATCTTGACACTGCATATCTTGAACCTGCTTGGTAAGACTATCCAATTTTTCCATAACCGACCTATCAACCATCGATTGAGGAAGTTTACTGTGATCTTCGTTGTACTGCTTTTTCTCAAACTCTTCTTCAGTTTTATCTAGGATAGGGATGAACATTGGCTGGGCTGGTGCTGCAGAAGTAGCTGTATGATGCATAGGCTCTTTACCTTTAGAACTGGAAGGCGATGGCCAGAGTTTCTCAGCAAGTTGGCCTGATTTTCATCTTTGATCTCTTGTAATTGCTGGAGAACTAAGGCAAGAGTTTCAGCAACAGTAGCGAGCAGAGGATTCTCTTGGTTTTCTGCCATGGGTGAGGAGAAAGAAGGGGACGCCGGAGTTCTCACAGAGGGTGGTGGAGAGACAGATTTCCTCTCCAACCGTGAAGAAGTTCGAACCCAATGAGTGGTAGACTTAGCTATGGTGCCAACTTCCTGTCATGGAAACAATGAACACGAGGTATATGAGCTTGACATTCATGGAGTATTTCTTCTCAATGACTGAAAAAGATTATGGAGTAAGCAAGTAATTGGGACAATAAAATGAATCCTAAAGGACCAAAACATGACAATGATGACAAAATTGTATAAGGAAATGCCCCTAGTTCAAGGATCATGAGAGTGAACTCTGAAGGACTTACCAAAATAATCTTGAAAAAGGTTGCCCTTAGAGTAAGAAGAGGCTAAGGGTACAAATACGATCAGATCATCAAGATTGCACAATCAAATGATTGAGACACAATTCCTACCAATCGAGAAAGGGAATGAAGACATAATTGAGTCCCACAAGAGGTGAATGATAGACACATGATCAAAAGATGAGATTGCATAGGATTGCTTTCAACGGGTAGATCAGGAATGGCTAATCCTAAGAGATCTTAGGAAAGATGAGATTTATATCCTAATCCCAAAGGGAAGGTTTTTTAATCTTCGAATATTTTAACAGTGTTACCTGAAGGCATCAAACCCTAATCCTAATCTAGCGGAGTGGAGAGAGGATCTCGACTCAAGACTTTGTTAGTGTTCCTAAGAACCGATCGTAGCCATTGGAACATCGACTACGGCCTAATCTAGACACAATTGGATAAGATATCTTAATCTAAGCTCACACACGTGATGCACGTGTGTTCGTATACTATATGCATGTGTGGGGTAATCTAGGGGTAAGGCCAAGAGTTCCCTTAGTGCGAATCCGTGCCTAATATACTGTACCAGTGTCCGGCGTATCAGTACGTGAACAAGAGATCCGTTTACGCACCATAAAGGTATTAGGCTAAGAGTGGAATACTTCTCTAGCACAGAGGCACCAAGTGATGAAATCCCAGTCAACCATGCTAGATAACACTCCAGGTTCCTAAAATAGGACGTGTGTGCATGTGAGATGCAAGGGCTTAGATGCAAGTGATGTAAGTGTGTGCAATAAGTTTGCGCAATCTAAGATGCCTTCAGGTTTTGTTAGATTAAATTTGAGTAAAATGTGTTGAGAAAATAAAACATACAAACTAATCTAACAAATATAAGATATAAGATAGAGTTTTTATTAGCTAGTTAAAATAAATTCAAACGAAATATCTTTTAAAATTTTAATGAAGTTAGGTGATCCCCAGCAGAGTCGCCAATCTGTGGGACCCGATCCCGCAAGAGAGGAATGGTCCGCGAACCGCCTTCCTCTCTCTTGGTCTCTCATACCCACGCGAATGGAGTGTGCTTTTTATTATTGATTTTAATTACCCAACCAAGCAGGCAGCAACCAAGTCATAGGGTGCAAATAAACGTGCAACCCAGTACCCATAAGGGCATGGGTAAACCGCCGACCCTAGCAAGGTGTGATTTAATTCATCTTTTCCGTGAACTTGGGATCACTAAGGCAATCCGAATTCCACGCAAAAGAGAGTGACAGAGTCGCCACCTAGATAAGGGATCTAGGACCCATAATTGATCAGAAATCTAGACTCGTTACCTGGTTAAGAGAATGGAAGGTATGGGTAGTTACCACCACATGCACCATTCCTGCCCGATAATCGGTCTTCAATTCCAAAAGTTAACTCTTTTGAATTTCTTTTAAATGGCTCATTTAACTCTATATTAATGTGCGAACTACGTGACATGCATCCTAAGATCTAATTTCAATATAATTCCTAAATGTGTATCTTGATTTTCTTAATTTGTTTGAATTCAATCTAAGTGAAAGTTCTCCTAAAATTCTAATTTCATGAAAAGTCCTAAGTGATTTAATTACTTTTAATTTAAGGATTAATATACAAAACCCCACCACTTATGTGTGGAGCCGACTCGGGCTTGGTATGCCACTCAAGTATCCAAATTGCCTACGTATCCCAGCCTCACTGGAATCAGAGTCAATCGTAGTTCGGTGCACCTAAACTAAGCTACTTATGCCTAACTCATTTAGGACACCGATCTAGACTGAATTGACTATTTCAACAGTTTTAAGAGAAACTATTTAGTGCAAGTTGAAGATTTTATTATCCTAGGACTTCATCTAAGATACTACATGGTCCTAGCTAAGTGCAAGATGTCCCTTTGACTAATGCAGGTTAAACTATATCCTAGGTAACTAGGCTCGTCTTATGGGAAAAAGGGTAATTAGTGTAACTAGATCTATTACTCAATTGCTAATAATAGCAATTAGTTGTGATGAGGCTGAACTCCCTAACTCTAGGACACCCTAAAACCTAGGACACAACGCGAGGTAAGTGTTTCTAATTGGTTCTAAAGATCCTTACGAAGAGATACCGTTATCCAACAGTTCCAAAAGCACTGATCAAATGATCTTAATTTATTAAGTAAATAATTTTTTAATTTTTCAAAGATTCTCGATTCCTAACATCTAAGGAATACAAAAGGCTCCATGGTTGGCAAATTTCAGCCTTGAGTTGCATCGTGCTCTCAATCATTATATAATTTAACACATAAATTATAGTATATTATTGCCTGGCATGATTCTCAGGATTTTCGTGAACAGTGGACCTCAGAGCCAACAACATACTATAATTTACATGCTCAAATTATACACGAACGATCATAATTAGTATACGACACATAAAACAACATACTATAATTTTCATTCATTTAATATAAAAAAGAATTACGACACGTAAAACGAAGAAGCGATTAGAAAACAAATAAAAAAACCTTTTTTGGAAAAAAACATTTTATGAGAATTCAATTTATTATTGAACATTAATTCTCGAGAGTTTCATCAAGTTTTAAAACTTTCTGATATTTATTAAAAATGGCCGAAATTTAAAATAATTTAAAACCGGATTAAAAAAATTTTAAAAAATCCGAAACTTTTTGGGTGGTCTGGGAATCAAAATATTGGTTTGGAAACAAGATTTCACAAATTTTGGACATGGTTTGATATACTTTTAGCTTCGTTTATCAAGAAATAATCCCTTTCGGGATTATTTTTTGAAAAATAGAATGAAAATTAAAACGGCCAGACCGCGATTGAAAATTAAGTTTTCAGTAGTATTTTATTTTATAGAAATCACAAAAAATATCAGTTTTTAAAGAAACCCACGTTTTCAAATACTTGCTTTGATAATCCGATTTAAATCCATATTGAATAAAAAACGAAAGAAAATCATTATTAAATGGAGGAAAATTAATTTTTTGGTGAAATTTTGGATTTTAAAAACTTATAATCTATATTATAACATACTGGAATTTCAAGGAAAAATTTATTGATTTGATCTATCAAAAGTAAAAATCTTTGGAGTATTTTTTGGGTCTTCTTCATGATATAAAAGGGTGCGACAAAGCGTATACCTCGGATCTACGCACCCTAGAGACAAGGAGCGCAATCAACGGTAGGATCTTTATCTTTGTAATATCAAAAGTATAAAAGCTTTGTCGCACCCTTTTATATGATGAAGAAGACCCAAAAAAGATCCTATCGTTGATTGCGCTCCTTGTCTCTAGGGTGCGTAGATCCAAGGTATACGCTTTGTCGCACCCTTTTATATGATGAAGAAGACCAAAAAAATACCCCAAAGATCCTTGATGTGTGATTTGTTGAAGAAGAAAAGGGAATTCAAGAATCCCTTTTGTGAAGAACCTTTGAGAGAGATGAACACACTTCAAGAGAGAAGAGGTTTTTTTCTTTTTTTCTTTTTTTTGGGAGGATAGAGAAGAAGGGCGAATTTGGAATTTTTTTTGGATCCTTCCTAGGATTGTTTGCTTTGATATTATACAAAAAAGCTAGGGTTAAGAGAGAAATAGTAGTTTCAAATGTGAGAGTTCCCATTTTTTGCTTGTTTCCAATTTTCCCCTCTTGCTTTCTTTCTTTCTTGTTTCCAAATTAGATTTGATTCAAATCTTAATTTCTTGTCAATCAAGACATGCTATTCTCATTCCATATTGCTTCTTTGGAAGAAAACCTTTTTAAGCAATCATTCATCTTTTCCTTCTTTCCTTCTTTTCTTTTTTTATTCTTTTTATTTTTCTTTTAATAAATATGATGTCACCATTGTGACATCATCAAGGTTGGGTGCTCAACTCATGTGGGTCAGGCATGTGGGGCGCCCACCATGGTGGTTGACCCATATGGGTGAACCCACATGAGCTCCATCTTTGCGGGCTTTAGCCCAATGTGCCATTTCACACGGGTTTCGGGTTTTTCCTTAAAAATTCAATAAAATCTTTCTAAATTCAACATTCTATATATGGACCCAACTCATTTGACATTTATGGTGCATCCCTCACACATGATCGGACCATCTTTTTTGGAAACCAACTTTTCGGACCAAAATGCCATTATTTGACTGTTAGACATCCAAATGCGACCAAAATAGCCTCAGATTGGTTCACCCTTAAAGGGAAAAATTAAAAATGGAAAGTCTATGTGGTCAAACTTCAAAAATAGAAACATTTAAAATTGGGTCCTTTCGGTGACCAATATTAAATAGGATCATTTGGTATCCCATGAAAATACCAAAAATACCCTCAATACTTAGAATTTCCAAATTAAGCGAAACCCCTGAGAAATTCTAAATTTATCAGGTTTTTCAAAATTCAACAAATCATTCATAATCTCTCAGACGTATTTCGGGGATCAAAAGAATTACACAGGAAAACACCAAATTACCCCGATGTGCTAGAATTTGGCGAGACTACGGAAAACCCTGAGTAATTTCAAAAGTAGCAGATTTTCGAAAATTTATGAACGGACTCAAGATTTCTTAGACACAACTTAGGGACCAAATATGATATGTTGGAAATGTCTAAAATACCCTAAAGTGCAAGACTAACAGAAAATCTTGAGAGATCTAAATTTAGCAGGTTTTTCAAATCTTACGAAATTACTCTTAATCCATCAGCCGTACCCTCGAGATGGTTTTGGATATATGAGAAATGATTGAAATATCCATAAGATGATGAAAATGTGGAAGCCCCATGAGTTTCTAAAAATAGCAGCTTTTTCAAAAATTGTAAAATTACTTAAGATTTCTCAAATATAACTCGGGGGTCAAACAAGACACCTCGGGAATGACCAAAATACCCCTGTAGTGTAAAAATGGGGAAAATGAGGGAAACCCCAAAAATTCTAAAAATAACAGGTTTTTTTCAGTTGGTTGGAAACTTGAATTTTCATCTTCTAGATACCATTGGAATACCCTAAAAACCTTTAGGATCGCGAATCAACTTCAGAATTCCTTCAACGAGGCAAAATCTACCCTAAAATGCACAGATGCTTAATCCTAAGTGGAATACGGACTCGAAACTTGACAAACTACCAAATCTTTTGCTTTTTAAAGTATAGCAAAATGGGGGTTTCTACAGAGAGGTGGAAAGGTGAAGAAATGATTGGCTGGAGTTAAACGGAGCTTGCCGGATTCCGGTAAAATCTCGCCGGAGAAGAAGCTACGAAGCTAGGGTTTGGAGAAAAACTCTCTCTCTCTCTCTCTCTCTCCCTCTGATTTAGGTTAGAAAATCCCTAAATTCATGAAAAACAAGGGTTAAGTTGCTATTTATAGGGGATCTGCGATGCTGATATTGGCACTATCATTTGATAAGGCACGCGGAATTTTGATGAGAGCGAAATTTTGAGCGGGCGAAAATTGATAGGCGCACGAACAGTCGTGTCCCATATGGTCCCTGTTCGGCCATGTTAAGGATAAATCACCCCCCTTCTGCATTCGCACTGCGATTCTTTCCCGGCTCGTTCATTAGGCAAACATGCTCGGATTTTGATGAAATTTTACAGGGACCTTAGTGGGACCCTAAGCAATCCTAAGGTGAAATTTGAGGTTCCAAAACACTGATTTGAAGAGGTTTAGCACAAACATGGAGGGTTTAGGGCCTGGTCAAAATGGGGTGTCTATAAATGCCCCTCTTTGGCAGAGCGTGCTTGTTGCGCGAATGCCAAAGCTGAATAGACAACACGTTTTGACTGGCCCAAAATTGATTGGAGAGAAAGAAGAATAAAGAAAATAATTTTGTGAAGGTTGATTATTGGAAGGATTGGCTTGTACTCAGAGGCGGGTGGTTTTTGCTCGGAGGCTCAGAGGTAGGGGTTTACACTCGGAGGCATAGGTTTTTGCTCAGAGGCATGGGTTTCTGTTCGGAGGCATTGGTTTTTGCTCAGAGGCATGGGTTTTTGCTCAGAGGTATAGGTTTTTGCTTGGAGGCATGGGTTTTTGCTCGGAGGAATGGATATTTGCTCAGAGGCATGGGTTTTTGCTCGGAGGCATGGTTTTTTACTCGGAGGCATGGGTTTTTGCTCGGAGGCATAGGTTTTTGCATGGAGGCAGATGGTTTATCGCTCGAGATGGATGCTCTCAGGGAGACTTCGGTTGGGTTTGAATCCTTGGTTTGGTTACAAACTCTGTTTGTGGATAAAAACTCCGCTGGGATTATGAAACAGACTCTCAATGAAATGGTGAGACAGATTCTCAGAAGAATGGTGAGATAGACTCTCAGTGGATGGTGAGACAGACTCTCATTGGAATGATGAGACAGACTTTCAGAGGAATTTGATTGAGGAGTTGAATTCAAAGAATGTGGTCAAGCTCCTCTTATCTTCATTTGTTGAGAATAGCCATCTCAATTATCATTGTTCGCTTGACATCTTTTATGACCTGATTGCTCAGGTCATAAAAGATGCGCCTAGTATGATTTTACTTCAATGACAAATTCATAAGAGAGCAAAACACAGGGAGATGTAAAATGGCATTCATTTCATGAATGTTTGAAGTTACAAGATTTTTCTCACGTACAACAGACTGAATCTGACTGATAACTTTCTTTCATTTCTGCTAATCACTGCCATTTCTCATGGGTTTGAGAGCCTGCTGGATGGGCTTGGGAGCCTGTCACCTTCTAAACTCTGTTCTGCTTTTTATCACCCTTGAGGAGATTCAACTTCATCATTTTTTCTTTCTTATCACCCCAGCCTTGGGAGGGATACTAACCACACAGGACTCTGGAACTTGACCTTGACTCGACAAAGAAAGGACTTTGACTATCAACAACGAGGACTTCAATGGCCACATGACTTAAAATCTAAGAGAGACTGACTCTGCTTCTTAGCCTGATAAGTGTTTTAAGATGGTACAGTCTACCACTCTTAGAATCTTTTAAAAACTGTATTTAAAGGTGTTTCATTCATCTTTTCAGTATTTCCATCATGGTTATTATCCCTTTGGATTGCTTAGTCTTAACCCTCCTAGCTTAGAAGAGTTTTAAAGAAGCCTTGTTGGCCCTTACTCAGACATTGAAGCAATGCCACCGAAGAAATGAAAGTCTTTGTTGGCTTCCAGAAACTTTGTCCCTTATGAAGTCACTGCCATAATCAAATCGCCTTTTCAGGTTTTCGATTCGGCGGACCACATGCCTTATATTTTGCCTGGATTGCCTGCCCTTGCAGGTTTCCATCCAGCAGGCTCAGCACCCTAATTTTTGCCTAAGCTGCCATTTCGGGTTTTCAGCTTAGCGGGTGAATGACCCTAACTTTTGCCTAGACCGCCCTTGTGGGTTTTCAGTCTAGCAGGTCTAAGACTCCATCATTTTTCTTTTCTTTCTGTTTCTCTACAAATCTGGGCCTAAATACACCAAAAGGACTTTTAGGTAAGCTTGGGTTCAAACAGGTTAAACATTTGTAAGTTTCATGTATTTCGACCGAATCTGGCCCTCCAAACTTCCTACGTATCCCCAAAGAAAATGGGAATCAGGTCCGCGTAGTTCACTCATTTGGGTTTCAAGGATTGTTTGTTTTGTTCTTTTTTTTAAAGGATTTGAAAGATTTGACCGAACCCGAATTGATCAGGTTGCCTATGTACCCTATAGAAAGGGATCAAGTCATGACGTAGTTCAAGTCTCTTATCTTTTATGACGCAAGTCATAAAAGATGCCCCTAGTTTGTGTGTGACAAAGAAAGAGGTTTTTTTAGGCCTAAAGTGTTTGCAAACAGTTTTTGACATTTGGGTTGTTGGGTTTTAGTTTCTGGTCGACCAAGGACAACCTCCTGGTGTATTTAGGCATAGTATTTCTTTAATTGGTCAGGGTTTGTTGGTTCATTTTATTTTTCTCCATTTTTGCCAAGGAGTCTTACGACTTTTCCAGGCAGGACTTCATCAACTATACATGGACCTGACCAATTCGGCCTGAACTTCCCTCTAGGATCAAACACCGGTGCCTGATAAGAATTTAAGACAAGGTCTCCTGGCTTCAAATCTCGAACTTTGACTGTCATGTTGAATGCTCTTTCAATTATTCTCTGATACCCTTGGATATGATACAAGGCTCTCAACCTCTGTTCATCGATCATCTGTAACTCATCATGTCTGGTTTTAGCCCACTCGGACTCTGGCAGATTCGTCTCCATCATGACTCTTAGAGACGGGATTCTCAATTCCACAGGGAAGATGACTTCCATTCCGTACACCAGAGAGTACGGAGTTACACCTGTAGAGGATCTGATCGATGTCCTATAAGCCCATAAAGCATAAGGAAGTTTGTTCGACCAGTCTTTATAAGTCTCGGTCATCTTACTAATTATGACCGTAATGTTCTTATTCGCTGCTTCTACAGCCCCATTTGTCTGAGGTCTGTAAGGAGATGACTTGTGATGCTTGATTTTGAACTCTTCGCACAGGTGTACTACCTCTTTCTTGAAATGAGATCCATTGTCAGAAATCAGCTCATGAGGTACTCCGTATCTGCAAATGATATTTGCACAGATGAACTTCATAACGGTATTCGAAGTTATGGAAGCATCCGAAGCAGCTTCTATCCACTTCATGAAGTAGTCAATGGCTACTAGAATGTACTCGTGTCCACTTGACGACTTTGGATGAATTTTGCCATTGATATCAATACCCTATACTGAGAATGGCCATGGCGAGGTCAAAGAGTGTAACTCTGACGGAGGCACATGAATGAGGTTCGCATGGACTTGGCATTTGTGACATTTCTTCACAAAGGCAAAACAATCAGCTTGCATTGTAGGCCAATAGAATCCAAGTCTTAGGATTTTTCTTAACAGCATCTTACCATTCATGTGAGGGCCACAAACACCTTCATGTGTTTGCTCTATAGGCTTTGCAGCCTGATCCTCATCAACACACATAAGATGTATCCCGTCAAATGACCTCCTGTACAACTCTTCACTACAAATGATGAAGTTGGCAGCCAATCTCTGCAGAGTTTTCCTCTCTTTACTTGAGGCCTCTAGCGGATGCCCCTTGCCTGAAATAAGGTTCTTGATGTCTGTGTACCACGGCTTTCCATCTGGACATCTTGCTGATATCTCTAATGCATTTACATGTGTTGGAGCCCATTGTAACCATACCTCTAAAGATTAAACCTCCATTGTAGCAGAAATGTCTAACATCGAAGCTAGAATAGCCAAAGCATCAGCAAAGTGATTACTTGTCCTCGACAGATGAGTGAAAGTAACACTCTTGAACTTCTTGACCAGAGATTCGAGATAAGTGTTATACGGGATCAATCTAGTTTCTCTAGTTTTCCAATCCCCATTTATTTGACAAATGATCAGGATTGAATCCCCGAGCCCATCTATGTCTTGAATTCACAAAGCCAAAGCTGCCTCAACTCCTGCAATGAATGCTTCATATTCTGTCATATTATTGGTGCATTCAAACTGCAACTTGATGGATGTAGGGATATACTCTTTCTTTGGAGATATCAAAACTGCCCCTATTCCTTGACCATGGTTATTGATAGCTCCGTCAAAGTACATAGGCCACCTGGTACTCATGGTCTCTTCTTCAATGTCCATGATCTCTTCATCAGAAAAATCTGCCTTTAGAAAAGCATTCTCCTCAACAGAAGCATCAGCCAGCTGCTCAGCTATGACCCGTCCCTTAATTGATTTCTGAGTGACATAAGTGATGTCAAACTTAGACAACAGTACCAACCATCTAGCTGTTCTTCCTATAAGAGCGAGTTTTTCGAACAAATACTTCAACGGATCTATCCGTGAGAGGAAAAGTACCTTGTTCGACAGCAAGTAATGTCTAAGCCTTTGGGTCGCCCAAACTAATGCTAGACAAGTCTTTTCCAAAATAGTAGACTTGATTTCATACTCTAGCATTTTCTTGCTGATATAGTAAATAGGCTTTTCCCTTTTAGACCCTGTATCTTGCTGAGCAAGCGTACAACCCATTGCTGTATCCGTGATGGACAAATACAGCAGGAATGGTTGGCCTGGAATGACTGGGGATAGGACAGGAGGCAAAGAAAAGCACTGCTTGACCTTTTCAAATGCTTCCTGACATTCTTCATTCCACTTCTTGGGATAATTCTTCTTTAATAACTTGAAGATGGGTTCACACGTCATAGTTAAATGAGATATGAATCTCCTCAAGTATTGTACTTTCCCAAGGAATCCACGAATCTGCTTTTCCGTCTTTGGTGGTTCATTTCTTGGATGGCCTTGATCTTTTGAGGATCCACCTCGATTCCTCTCTCACTGACCATGAATCCAAACAACTTTCTTGATGTAACCCCAAATACACATTTGCTCGCATTTAAGCGAAGCTGATACTTTCTGATTCGCTCGAAGAACTTTCTTAAGGAAACTGTATGCTCTGGTTGAGTCTTTCCCTTGACAATCATGTCATCTACATAGACTTCGACCTCTTTATGAATCATGTCATTAAGAAGAGTAGTCACAGCTCTTTGATAGGTAGCACCAGCATTCTTGAGTCCAAAAGGCATCACTCTATAGCAATATGTGCCCCACTGAGTAATGAACGATGTCTTCATCATATCCTCAGGCGCCATTTTAATTTTGTTGTACCCTGAGAATCCATCCATAAAGGATAAGAGTGCATGTCCAGTTGTATTGTCCACCAGGAGATCAATGTTTGGAAGTGGGAAGTCATCTTTCGGACTTGCCTTGTTCAAATCCCTTAAATCGACACACATCCTGACTTTCCCATCCTTCTTAGGCACCGGTACTATGTTTGCAAGTCATTCGGGGTATTCAACTACTTTGATGAATTTTACTTCAAGTAGCTTCTTAACTTCATCATGAACTTTCAACTCCCATTCTGTTTTTAATTTCCTGAGTTTTGCTTCTTTGGCCTGACGCCAGGGATTAGCGGCAATCGATGCTAGACAATGTCCTCACTTAATACCCGCATGTCATCGTAAGACCAAGCAAAAACCTCCTTAAACTCTTTTAACAAGGTGATTAATTCTTCGCGCTCCTCAGGAGATAAAGTTTTGCTAATCCGTATTTACCGAATTAAGGATTCATCACATATATTTACGGTTTCAATTTCTTCCTCAAGTGGTTTAGCTCGGCGACTCTCCTCTTGTTGAATCATGTATTCGATTTCAAGGGGAATTTTGTCGGCTTCCTCATCAGAGGTGGAGTCTTGATTGTTATTATTAATTACTTGATTAGGCATAGAAGTAGAATTAGAAATAGAAACGGAAACAAGATTATACACAAATGAGTTTTTTATTTCATTCATAGAATTGATGATTACATCAGATGACTCGCCCACATCAGGTGTTACAGACTCTGAAACGGAACGAAAAGACAAGTCGACATCAGTATCGACACAATCAGAAATATGTACAGACGAAAAATCAATGAAGACGTCATCAGACTCAGACTCGACGCCACTAGGAGTAAACTCGTCATCAACTCCAGAAATCGACTCGACCTTTACGGTACCTGCATAAAAAGAAAAGTTAGAAATGACAGACTTTGGGTCGGACTCAGAAACTGACACACATTTTGAAACGACTGACTCTTTTGTAAAGATTGGACTATACTGATAGACTACCTGGGGAACATCCTGTGAGGTCCAGTTAATGCAGAGGTCTCTCAGCTGGGGTAATGGATTCTTTCGGGTTCATGAAGGGTGTATCTCCTCCTATCATTGCGATGACTGGTGCCTCAACCCGAAACAGGGATTCTAGGAGTTAGAGGTTCTCAACCCAATCTGAGTCTTGCTTTTCTGTCACTGCAATCTGTTCACTGTAAAAGTCTGCTGGCAGCTCATCTGCAAAGAAAATTCAAGACCCGGCAGCTTTGTCCCATTTTCATCATACCAAAGCTCAGGCAAATCGTAAATCGGACAATCAGCCCCTTCCTTTCTGAATCTGCCATTCATGACCATACAGTATGGTCCCATCGGAAACTCTAAACCCCGGTGGCGGCACTCGGCCCATTTCAACATGTAAGCTTTCATTTTTTGGACTTCCTTTCGAGTTGGCTGATACCCTAACCCGAATAATCAATTCACCGTCTTCATTTCTGGTCATTTAGTCGAGCCTTGCAGATTTCTCCCCAGGCCAGCTCTTGGGACGTACCCATATTGTCGCATCATTCTCGCTACATGGACATTGGTGCTTGTTAGAAACATGATCTCCTCACTCATGGCCTCCTCCATAGTAATAGTAGAGACCTCTAGTGAGAATCCTGTCAGGCTGACATCCTTGGCATTTTCGACATTTGGTTCAGCAGTTATCTGTCCAATTTCAGGTTCTGGATCCCCTCACACTGTAATCACTCTGTTATTCCGGATGAACTTCAGTTTCTGATGTAGCGTTGAAGGAATAACTCTGAGCTTATGCAGCCAAGGTCGGCCCAGGAGAAGAAAGAAAGAGGTTTTGATATCAAGCACCTAGAATTCGACTTCAAAAGTCTCTTCCCCAATCTCGATTTCAGTGGCTAATATCTCGATTATGTCTCTTCTAGCGCCATCATATGCCCTGTTCAGATGGTATGAAGTTGTTTGGCCTAAATCCCAAGGTAACGGCGGTGCTCAAAGGACATACGTTTAGGGCTGACCCATTATCTACTAGCACTTCAGGCACTCTCTTCTTACTGCAAATTATGGTAATCCTGAGAGGATGGGTATGGTCTCTTCCTTCTTGAGGCAGGTCCTCGTCAGTAAAAGACAATGTCCTGAAACCTCTTGCCATGGCCACTAAGCTGACCAACTCATCAGGGGTGATTTCAACTAACACTTGGGACGCATTCAACTCACGAAGTACTACATGTCTGTGCTGGCGATGCCATTAGTAGACCCCATATAGAAACATTAGCTTGCGTCTTTTTAAGTTGTTTCAGTAAATTGTCCTCTTCTTCATCCAGACTCTGTTTTTGTTTTTGGTTTTCTGATGCCCTCGTTACTTCAGCAGGATTCTCAACTCGTAGCTCGACCGTTTTGAAAATGCGTCCACCAAGTGTAACATGGCGGAGTTCATCACATGGGTCTTTCAGAAGTAACAGATCTTCATCCTCCAATCTTAAAACATGGGGAACTTTTTCTTTTCTCTCTTCTTCTTCATATTTGATGACATATGAAAATTCAGGAGATTCTGCAAATCCCTCATCCTGAGCAGACAGTACATAGGGCTTCTTGTTTTCGATATCTTCATCTTCTTCTTCCCATCTCAGAACATACGGTTCCTCAGAAATGACAGCACAAATACGGGAATGATCCAAAGTGACTTCCTCTGTAAAGATTGCATAAACATATGGCGGAGGGACTGCATGTGTCGGCAATGGATTATGGGTGACGTCAGGAGTTTCAACAGTGATTTTCTTCGCCTCAATCATGTCTTCGATCTTGTGCTTTAGTGCCATGCATTTATCAGTTAAATGTCTGGTACTCTGATAGTATTCGCAATACTGATCCTTCCTCCAGTATTTTGGGAGAGGGTTCGGAAGTTCCCTAGGTTCCAGTAGGGTGATCTTTTTATCTCTCAACAATTTCTTTAACGCCACTGACAAGGAATAAGGAAGAGGATCAAATTGACGAAAAGTCTTCTTTTCCATGGGCCTTCTATTCTCAGTCACTGTCCTGGGTGATGGCCAGGCATAGTTGACATTGCGTATCTCTTTCGGCGCTACCATTGGCCTTTTCCCCTCTCCGACAACATATGAGGTCCTTACCCTTAGGCCCTTGGCCAATGCATCCTCTATCTGGGTTCTAGTCTTAATGAGATGGTTGAAATCAAGAAAATACTGGATAGCCATGTGATGGTAATACTGTGGAGACAGATTCTTGACCACAATCTTTATCTGATCTTCGTCGGACATTCTGTGGGTCATCTGAGCAGCTTTTCTCCTCCATCTTCGGATGAAGGAAGTGAAGGTTTCATTATGGCCTTGCTTCAATGCTTTTAGATCTCTTTTAGTTACATCTTCGTGGAGAACTGCTCGACGAACCTATTAGCAATATCCTCCAAGGTTCGGATCTCTTCGGACTTTAAACTCAAAAACCACTTCTTAGTTGTTCCAACTAGGGATCTAGGAAAGAAGAGCAATTTTCTCTGGAAACAAACCATGCTGTTGCAGAAGAGGGATCACTGACTTCAGATGACTTCTGGGACAGCTTGTCCCATCATATTTGTCTAGGTCAGGTACTTTGAACCTCAGACGTAAAACAACACCCGGGGTTATCATGAAGTCAGACATGTTCAACTTCTTAGGACCTTGGAATCTCATATTTTCTACTTCCTGAGTTAGTTTCTCTAGCTTATCAACTAACCCCTTTCCTTTATCAGGTCGATGAAGGTGAGGAAGACAGTTCTCTTCTGCATATTGTTCGTCATCAAAATCATCCTCAACATTCAACACAGTGGGTCTATTCACCACAGGAGGTGGAGGAGGTATAATTGAAGAGTGCTGAGGTGCAGGTTCCTTGGAGGTAGATCCTTTATCACTTTTCAGACGGGCTATCTCCTCGTTCATATTACTCATCTGTAGGAGCATAGTCTTCATCATTTCGTTCATTTCAGCCAGAGTGTTTCCAGATTCAGCCATTGGTTCTGGTGTTGGTGGAATGGGTGAAAATATTTCCTGAAAATTCGAAATAGGTAACAGAGGAGAGGTAAAAGAAGTAGGTGAAGAAGAATATCGACTCAGCCTCGAATCAGTAGACTAACGGGACCAGGTTGGTTTTGAAATTGTAATTTTCTTTGGAGCAATGGCTGCTCAGTCAAGAATCCGGAGAATTGAAGTATAAACACTAGATTAAAACGAATGATAAATGAGATAAAAAGTTCTGTTCAAATAGTGACAAGAGAAACAGAAACACACTTTCATTAATGAAATTTAAACTGTGATTACAATTGACGAAAATACTAATCTCTGATTACAACTGGATAAGCAAACTGACAATAATGAGAACTGAAGAAATCAAGATAACAAAACATGATAGAGATCTTCAAGGTCCCTCAATCCGAGCTCTCCGGCTTGCGGGTTCTTCTGGTATTTTTCTATGTCGGAGTCTAGCAGCTAAAGCAAATCTCTTCTCTATGATTTTGTTTCTCCAAGCAGCCACTATAGATTCGACAAGATTAAGAGATAAGCTTTCGCAAGAAGGAGGTGTAACAACTACGGGAGGACATGGGATTCCCATAATTTGATGGAAAAAAAAGTGTTAGCGCATAGAAAGATGATTTTTCTAGACCCATAAGGTAAACAAATGAGTATGGGGAGATGCTGGTGATAACTTTAAAGCAATTATGACTCAACCAACAAAACTAGTTCTCCTCTATGCGTTGCAACCAATTACGCCATTCAGTGGGCTGAGGTTGGTTAATCATTGGTTGCCAGAAACTAAAATTCTTCAGGGTATATGGGTTCTGGTTTTGTCGCTGAAGGATCTTAAGTTTTTCAACAAGCCAGACATACAACAATTTGACACATCCACATAAATTATTTTCAACCTCTTGACGAGCGATAAGATCCAGTCCAGAGAAGGTCTCTGCTAACATGGTGGGGACTGGATTCCTCCCTTCATTAATTTGGTCTACCACGGCCAACAAGGTTAAAGGAGCAACACGAGGGTTTCCTCGAATGACATATCGTGCAAAGACACCAAAAATCAAAGCATTACATCGACAATTTTGAAAACTAGAGTTAGTAGGATTGACGTTTTTGGAAAAAAGTGTAATGAGATCTTGAACTTGTACGCATGGATCTGTTAAACATGGAAGAGCATTGACAATCTTCTTTTCGAATAACTTGCAGAATAGAGAATGTCAGGAATCTATATTCAAGGGTCGTATCCAAAGTCCCTCTGTTGGGAGTTCCAATAGAGCACACCAATCCTCAAATATAGGACAAAGCTTGAAGGATCCGAATTGGAAAACGTGAAGATTATGATCCCAGAATCTAGCTGCTGCTTGGAGAAACTTTCAATTTATATCAGATATACTCAAGTGATTGAAGGTACAGATGAACTGATCAGCCATACTCCTTTCTGAAGGTTCCACCGGAAGAGCCCTAATAGTCCCACTTATCCAGCCTTTCAACACATTATTCGCCATGATTTAACCTAAGCACAAAGATAGGACGGGATAATGAGGGAATGAAGATAACCTGGAATAAACAAAGAATACGGATAAACTTAGCAATCAATCATAGGAAGGATACAATTGACGACACCGAATGTTCCATTGATGATCAAAGATGATCAAAAACTCAAAAAATAGACCCCGGTCACAAAATGAAAAAAGTAAATCATAGACCGGATCTAAATCTGGAAGATGGACGTCAAACTGTATGATCAAAAGATCGACAATGATAGACTATGGCCATACGGACAGCAGACAAGCGATCGACCATATCTAAGACAAAACAGGTAACAAGCAAAAATCTGAGTAATATGTATGAAATATTAATCTATGACACAACAAAAGAATGGATGAATGATGTTTGAATTTGAAGGATAATAACAAGCAGAATTTATCATCACTAGATCAAGGAATAAACCACGGATATAAGTGTGACTAGTAGGAGTCACCAACCGGGTTTAAATCTGAAGAATGAATTTACATGATTGATTGCTTCAGACTAGGAATCCTCACTAGAAAGTAGGTCCCGGTCTTATAATCAAGGAAGTATACAGACGGATTATCCATCAATAGATCAAAAGATAGACCACGACAATGAGAAGGGCAAGTAAGAGCCACTGATCGGGTCTAGATCTGAAAGATGGACTGATATAATTGATTAGATTAGATAAGGAAACTTCACTAAAGAGTAGGCCCTAATCTAATAATCAATATATATATATATATCTTAACCAGGGGCACCAGCCCTAAATATAATCTAGCAGAGTCATGACACTTGACTCAAGACAGACATCTGAGTGTACTAGGACCACATTGTAGCCACAGAAGGTGAGCTGTCCTAGTCTATAGATAGGACAAAACTCCTAAATCTAGGCTCTACATGTGTAAGCAACACATGTTCGTCCCCATATGAATACAATACATATATAAGCACATGCAAATCCTAATTGGGTTTCACTAAGTCAACAAATCTATTCATTTACATAATATATGTAAAAGGAAAGTAGGGCTCCGGACTCAATCAATCAGGCACTAGGCATATGATCCATACTTTATACGTATAACACAAGCACATCGAGTGTTATACATAGTATGCTTCGTTTCTCATCGGCTGTTGTAAACACAAGTACACCGAGTGTTTATGGCTGCAGCACTGGCGCATAGTTTTGGAAATAGATTCAACAGCACCATCAGGGTAATGACATCCCATCTGGCACTCACTGTATCTATCCTTTGGAGCCAATAAAATCAATAAAAAAAGATAAACAACATGATAATGCATGATGTGCAGTGTGTGAATCCCTCGTTTTAAGCACCTATTTAGGGCCCTAGCTTCTAACGAAAAGGTTCCCATTTAGCTTGATTTTGGGCCAAATTTCTTTAAAATTAATTAAAATGGCATTTTTATAGAGTTAGGGAATGTTCCAAGAAATTCCCAGTGAAGTCGCCAGCCTATGGACCCCAATCCGGAGGACGATGGCGAGGACACGAGATCCCCGTCAATCCTCTGAGCCTCCACATGTGAAGGAGAGCTCTACCAAGGAACTCTCAAAAGAGTGCCCCTCACAGCATGAGTGGCGATGTAAAATGAGATACCTCTTGATTTAGGGACAATCCCTAAAGAGTGAATTTCTTTTTCAAGGAAATGCACTGAAGGTGATATGAAATTATTTTTCTTGAACTCAAAGGCTATGATTTTATTGTGTTGTGGTTTAACTCCAAACATTTTTAACAATATTTCAAATTGCATCAATGCAAAAGATATTTGGACTTCATTAGAAAACACTTTTGAGAAAAATGTCTGTCTCTTTTCAAATGATACAATTTCTAGACAAAAAGATATTTAAGAAAAATCTTTTGCAAATGAAGTTCCTTCCAAATATTTAATTTCTGATGTGAAAATTCAAATTAAAAATTTAAAATTGAAAATAAATGAATGTTTGAAAAGAAAGGAAAAATTAAGTCAATTGAGCATATTTTTGATAAATAAAAATGTTGACTTATTTCAAAGATGCAATGCCTTTGAGAAAGAAATTAAAAGCCTTGAAATCACAAATATTGAACTTGTTGAAAAATATAAACATGTTTGTGAAAATGAGGATCAAATGAATGAAGAACTCACTATTAAGAATCAAAGACTTAATGAAGAAAAAGATAAACACACTTCTAAGTCATGTGATTCTAATTGCTCCTCATCTACCAATCATAATTATTATGGTAGAGTTGAGCATCACAATTCTGAGTGTAAGCTTGAAATTGTGAAATCTAACAAGTTTGTTTGGATAAGAAAAGGTCCACTCGCACAAACAAACTTGGATGAAACCAAAGGGATTTGGGTTCCAAAAGACTCCCTCTAATCTAATTAATGAATGAGTTAGTTTTAGAGTCTATGTTTAACTGTTATATCATTCACATTCATACTAGATACTTTAAATTCATTGAATACATTTTGTATATAGTTTTCTTGAGCTTAATGATATCTTTTTAATTCTTAGCTTAAATGATCACATTTTTCTTTTTTGTGCTTTATTGAATATCTTTCTTGATTAAGCCTATTTAAGTGCAAATCACATCACTTGTGCACTTAGCATCCACAAAGTAAATCCACAATAGAAAATTCAATGTGAAAACCATATGTGTGCTTTAATGAGAATCAACCACCCTTTTTGCCCTTGAGTTCAAATTGATCTTTCAAGTTCATTCCTTTCAGTCTTGAACTCTTTTTAGGACAATTTTGGCATTTGCTAGATCTTTGTATGTTCAACTTAGGAAGAATATCATTTCTAGCAAAACTGGGTGTTAAAAGTCATGTCTATAGAAATCCACTCTGATCCTTTCTTAGACATCTCATTTGCCCTAGGTGAGTAAGTATGTTTATTAATATGCACCTAGTTGTCCTTTAAACTCATTCTTATGTTCTTAATGATTATCAATAAATGCATAAGAAATCTTGATGGGTTAAATTGATGTATTCCAAAAAGCTTAAAATGAATATCCTCTCATGACTAAGATAAAACTCTCTAGTCATAGTAGTTTGTTTTGGAATGCATGTCTTAAAGGTGTTCATCACTTGACATTCTCTAGAAGTCCTTGGATTATTCTCTACAGTCCTGCATGAATATCTTTGTTTGTGTAGAGAATTGAAAATGAGTCTAAATTCAATGTATGAAACTCAATTGAGTAAAATTGAAAATATCATATGAATCTAGTACCATTGTTGGGCAGTTTCTAATTGTTATGGTTATCATGTAACACATTGTGTTTGGAACACTTGTTTCCCACACATCTTAGTTTTTCATGGGCCTTTTACACTTTGTACTTAAATGCCCTTTTTTATTTGGTGGTTTGTGGATATAGGCATAGAAGTTTGGACCATGATTCGTGTGTCCAAACATGGTAGACTATCTATGAATGCTCTCATTGAATGAGCCATGGATGTCTCTCTTAGACATGGGATTCTATTGATCCCTCTTATAATGTCTAAGTTCTATGTGCTTATTTGATATTATATATATTCTATAGTTTTCCCCTTCTATGCTACGGGTAAATGGTAAATATGGTAAACTTAAATTTAAAAATCACTCAATTAGTACTCTTAGTCCTCTTACCCTATAAGATGGAGAGTGTACACTCATTTTAATTAAAACATCTAATTACTCTGGCTTTTAGCCAGCATCTTAACCATAATAAGTCATATGTGCTTTTTGTGTTATATATACATATATATTATTTGCACATATTTAAGGGGAGCATAGTTTGCTAGGTTGTCACCTCTTTTGGTATCATATGACTACCTATAGCAATCATACCTTAGTGGCCCAAGGGTGGTTTGAAAATCATTCACCTTTAAATCCCTTGGTGTCTATGTGGTTGGACAACCCTTTGAATTCATACAGTGTATGAGTCACTTATAAAGGGAGAGCTATACATGCTCAATGTCTGTCCATCCACCTTATCATATGATGTGTGATGTGCATCACATATGATAAGTGCACTCATGTGGAGCCACATTACTCCATGTGTGTTATAGTTGGGTCTTGTCCTATTATTGTAATTTGATATCATCTTTCATCTTTTGACAAGATCCCTTTGCCTCTGCCTCAGTGCCATATCTTCTCAGGCATTATACTTATCTTGGATAGACTTATATGTTTCTATCTCTGCCAATGATAAGTATCTTGTTTTAGAGTTTGAAAAATCTCTAGAACTCCTCTTCATAGAATAGTGATTGAGATGATCATCCTATCTCCTATGAAGTAATCTCTTATCATGTATTTTTAAATGAAAATATGTTATCATGATAAGTTCCAATGGCTGTGCTTTTACATTCTTATCTATAACCATTGTGTATTGTCAGGGCTTGCATTATAAGAATTATCAAAGGCCAATGACAATATCTTGGAAGAGGGATGATTTAAAAATATTTTTTAGTTTGTCATGTCCCATCATCTTTTTCAAGATTTTAGCTTCGGAGGACCCCACTCAGTTCATATGTCCTTCGCAGCTTGTCTATGGTACTTGTCTCCTTTCATCGTGCCAGATGTAATAAGATGGTAGATGTACGCAATTTTTCTCTGTCAATCTCTACATTCTTCGACAGTGAAGGATGAACAGAGACTAAGAAAATTGAAGACTCTGTCTAAAGGCTGCCATGTGTACTTCATGATTATCCTCTCAATGATGACCTTTTGATGAAAGAGAAGAGTTGAAGAAAGTACCCAATCTCTCAATTCAGAAATAACTTTTAAAGATGCTCCCTTACAGGGAAGAAGGGGTCAAGCATTGATCTAAGCTCTTCTAAACATTCATTAGTAGAAGAGTGCCAGATAGAATAAAAGAAGTTCAGTTTTCCTTCTTTCGAGAGATTTTCGAACACCACTTTTATCATTTCTTAAAGTGATAAAAGAAATGTGGTATTAATCTTCCATTTTGATCATGTATATTGAGCTTTATGGTTCTCATATATTTATACATGATCTTTTGATCGCCATGGATATGGTATTCACTATTTTATTTTTGTATCCATGTGTTTATTAGACCATCTTCTTAAACTCATATCCTCGGTCTAATAACCATCCATTCATATTTAAAGTGTGATTGGTTTATGAATGGAGCAATCCGAATGGTTAAAGGTGATTAATTAAATCATGGGTTCTATGTGCCTTGAACTATTACATTTCAATTACATGCACATAGTCAGGGGGAGCTTTCACTTGCAAATATACAAATCCTCTAAGGGCAAGCAACTGGAACTCAAAAGTAGTTTTATAGTTCTGAGCATGTCCTTGCTCATGAAGAGACTTGTCTGCCCTATGACAAGAAAACCCTCATTCGAATCAACTTGTGAACCTAAATGGTTATGTCATCAGTCTGAACATATTCTTGCTCAGATAGAGACTCGTCCTCTTGCAAGTTGTAAATGAAGCCCAAGTATTTAAATCACTCACTTTTTTAACCATTTTGTCTGGTCATGCCCTTTCACATAGGTTTCACCTTGGGCCAATGACAAATAAAAGAGAGGAGAGCCAAATTGTTGCTTTTTCATATTTATATAGACCATTGTGATATGCTCACATAGTCTATTGCCTCCATAATTGTGCTTAACTTACATATCTTTTGAAACAAAAAAAATCTGCTTATCATGCATTTTACTTTGTTGTATATTCTGATAAGCATTCTATGAGCTTTATTGTCAAATCATATACACTTTGAATAACTCTTATGAGTTATTCTTCAACTTGACACCCCACTTGCACTTTTACTTGCATATCCCTACCTTTTTGCTGTTGCCAAAAGGGGGAGAGTTTTTTAGAATTGATTAGGTAGTCCATATTGTATATGCACCATATGCTTTACAGTCATATATTACACTTGTGCATACAGTGAGGGGGAGCATTGCTTTATTGTTTATAGCGTTTAATGCTCATTCATATATTTGTTTAATATCTCCTACCACCCTAATCAATTTGTTTGCCATCATCAAAAAGGGGGAGAATGTAAGCCCAAAGGTTCCCATGGGTTAATCATTCATCTTACCTTCATGTTTTGATGCTAGCAAACCAAATTGATTAGCATTTATGGACTGATGTTTTGCTTTGAGGTGTTGTGTTGTATATAGGATTTTAATGTCATAATCGCCATTACACACCTCTTCACAACACATAGCGAGTGGATCAAGGATCAAAGGAACAAAGAGCTTGCACCTACATTGGATTCATCCTCATTTGATGATTCTCAAGTAAAGTAGCACAACATGAATATCCCACAAGTTCCTAACCAAGTGTCAAGAAGGAGCTTGGAGTTGAACATGCCATGGTGATACCTCATGTACCTCAACATGCATTGAAGATTGGAGGATAAGTCACCGAAGCCAAGACAAGGACAGATATTCACCCAAGCTGAAGAAGTCCAAGAAAGTGCGAAGGAGCCAAGACATTCCAAGAATACTCATGGTTCTTATTTTTATAATGTACTTGGAGTCCTCTTGATTTTTTATTTAAATGCAGTTTCAAACGGTTTTCAAATAGTTTTTATACTTAACATTTTACATCTTTGAAAACCATCAACACACCCAAAAATGTGTTTGAAAACCTTGGAATTAAGCCCAAAGACCATTGCCCAAAAGCCCCTGGATTTTAAAGTTAAAATGGAATTTCACTCAGGGCCGGTCGACCGGGGTATGCAGGGCGACCGCGAGATGGAACTTGAAAATCCAGGTCATCTTGAATTTTAACGAGCCGGTCGACCGGATTAAGCCGGGCGACCGCGGATGCGCTTCTGCTTCAAATAGAACAATCCAAGTTGGTCTAGGGCGGGCGATCGCCATGGGTCAGTCGACCGAGATAGATTTTTGAGCCAAATTTTTTGAGCAAACAATAAGCCCTCGCCGGGCGACTGCCAAGTGGCCGGTCGACCGCGACGGTAAGAAATTTGAAAATAGAATAGGGCGCCCGATAGGGGCGGACGACCGTCGTAGCCCGGTCGACCGCCGCGGTCGAGCAAACTAGCCGTTGGGGAGTTTTCTGCTTAACTTTTTCAAGCCATTTATTTACAGTTTTACCGTAAACGGTCATACTTTCAAATACACTATATATACATCATTAAAACGTATCTCTACAAGCTTTTGAACATTTGAGAAAGCTTAAAAATCTCATTTTTCTTTGAGCTTCAACTTTTCATTCAAAACTAAAAACCACTTTGAACTTGTATTTCAATATTCTTTCAAGAGGCACTCCATAAGGCTTTTATCTTTGCTATCTTTAGGAGTGATTGTGAGCTTTCAAACTTTGTAATCCGCCTATTAAGAGGCAAGCGAGTTTTTATTTTTATTTGTTCTTCATGTGGGGTCTCTGTGGGACCCGATCCCGCGAGAGGGGTGGGGCGCGAGCCCCCACACTCTCTCTTGGTCTCTCGTACCCACGCGATTGGCGTGTGCATTTTTATTATTGATTTTAATTCATCTTTTATGTGAACTTGGGATCACTAAGGCAATCCGAATTCCACACAAAAGAGAGTGATAGAGTCGCCACCTAGATGTGAGATCTAGGACCCATAATTAATAAGAAATCTAGACTCGTTACCTGGTTACAAGAATGGAAGGTATGGGGAGTTATCCACCACATGCACCATTCCTGCCCGATAATCGGTCTTCAATTCCAAAAGTTAACTCTTTTAAATTTATTTTAAATGACTCATTCAACTCTTTGTTAATGTGCGAACTATGTGACATGCATCCTATGATCTAATTTCAATGTAGATCCTAAATGTGTATCTTGATTTCTTAATTTGTTTGAATTCAATCTAAGTGAAAGTTCTCCTAAAATTCTAATTTCATGGAAAAATCCTAAGTGATTTAATTAAGCATTTACAAGAAAATTAATATACAAAAACCCCACAATTTGTTGTGGAGCCGACTCGCGATTGGTATGCCATCAGACATCCAAGCTGTCTACGTACCCAAGCCTCACTAGGATCAGAGTCGACGTAGTTCGGTGCACCTAAGCTAAGCTACATATGCCTAACTCAACTAAGACACCGACCTAGACGGATTTGACTGTTTCAACAGTTTTAAGAGGAGTTATTTAATTCAAGTTGAGGATTTTATTATCTTAGGATTTCATCTAAGATGCTATATGATTCTTATCTAAATGCAAGTTGTTCCTTAGACTAATGCAGGTTAGCCTACATCCTAGTTCACTAGGCTTGTCCTAGGGAAAGATTGGGTGACTTGTGTAACTAGACCTATGGCACGATTGCTATCTATAGCAAACGTACGTGATGAGGCTGGACTCCTAACTCTGGGACTCCCTAAAACCTAAGACTCCCTAAAACCTAGGACACGACCTGACACCAGTGTTCCTAAATTGGGCTCTAATGGTTCTTACGACGGAAACCATAATCCAATGGTTCCGAAAGACACGAGACACATCGACTCAAGTTCTTGAAGTTAAATAATTTCAGATTTCAAGGATTTTCGGTTTCTGAAAATTTAAGGAATACCAAAGGTTCTAGGGTTCACCAATTTCGGCCTCGAATGACATTCAAGGAAGGGAACCGTGCGCTCTTTCTTTGTGCAATTTAATACTTAGGTTATAGCACCTTATTGCCTGGCATATCTCAGGATTTCCGTGGACAGTAATCTCGGAGCCAATAACATGCTATAGCTTAAATATTCAAATTGTCTAAGATCGATTGCAATGTGATACGATTATGGATGCACTGGCCATTTTACCAGGGAAATCTAAAGAACCTAAGATTTCTGTTTCAATGGATTAAGGAATTAATATGTGACAAAAATTCAAGGTTCTTTAGGAACTTTATGATGATTTTTAATTAATTTCGAATTTTCAATGGATTTTATCAATTTTAAACCATATGAGTGATTTTACAAGTGAAATTATTGAAACGAATTCGAAATGAATTGAAACTTCTACAGCAACAAGATATGATGGGATGTAGCTTATTGAAAGAGTTTTGCAGATTTTTACATTATGCTCCTATTTATTTTTTATTTAACAATTAAGTGATCAGATTGTAAAAATAACACATAAAATACTAGAAATAGAAATCTAAATTCATTGAAATTTCTACAGAAATAAGATATGGGTAAACATAGCATGTTGTGAGATTTTCATGAATTTTAGAGACTATTTACTACTAATTTCGGATTTTTCAATTTTAAGACCAGATTATGAATTTACGCCACATCCTCTAGGAAAAAAGATCCAAATCAATTGAAATTTTTACAACCGCAAGAAATCTAAAATATAAGACTACTGTAAAAATGTTGTGAATTTTAATTGTGATCTGATGTTAGTAAAAAATCTCACAAAATCTGATTGTTTTCAAAGAAAACATCAAATAATATACCAAAAAAAATCCAAAAATCTTTAAAAATTCATGGTAGAATGTATCAGTACCATATTATTTTTCCACAAAATTTCATTAATTTTAGAATCAATTTAGTATATATTTTATTTTTCTTCATCAAAGAGATATTTTTGAAGAGTTTTCTATTTTTAAAACACGATTTTCGAGAAAATTACGACTCCGGAAAATGTCCCTTAATCTTGTTCGGATGTGATGAACACAAGGAAAATTTAAAATTTCACAAAACAAATCATTCTGAGATAGCTATTTTTTCAACTTTTGTAATTTCTCAGCCATTATTTTAAATGAAATTCCACTCTTCACTCAAATTTTCAAAATCCTTTGATTCAATGTCCGATCCGATCCGATGGTTATTTTAGTCTATTAAAATAGATCAGTGTATTAAATTTCGGGACGAATCGGAATTGAAACACTCATGTAGATCATGATTTTGAGCACACACATATAATATCGAATTAAATTCAATTAAATGCTAAAAACCATGCAAAAATATATAAAGAATACCAAATAATCCTGGAAAAATATGAGAATAGTGCACCTACCTGTGATGGAGATCCTCGCCGAATCCAAAAGCCAAAAATTCTGAAAAATCTCGCCGACGCTCGATCCTGCGTCCTTTCTTCCCTTTCTTTCTTTGCTTTTTTTTTTATTTCCACCACGTTGATCGCGCTCCTTGTCTTTAGGGTGCGTAGATCCGAGGTATACGCTTTGTCGCACCCTTTTTTATAATGAAGAAGACCCAAAGAACACTCCAATAATTCTTGATTGTATGATGGCTTGGAGAAGAAGAAGGAATTCAAGAATTCCTTTTTTGAAGAACACTTGAGAGAGAGATCACACTTCAAGGGAGAAAAGAAAAAAAAAATTCTTGGGAGGAGAGAGAAAATTGACGAATTTGGATTTTTTTCCCCTTTTCTCGATTGTTTGCTTTGATTTTTATATAAAAAAAAGTTAGGGTTAAGAGAGAAATAGCAATTTCTAATGTGAGAGCTCCCTTTTTGGCTTGTTTCCAATTTTCCCCTCTTGCTTTCTTTCTTTCTTTTTCCAAATTGGATTTGATTCAAATCTTAATTTCTTTTCAATCAAGACATGTTATTCTCATTCCACATTGCTTCTTTGGAAGAAAACCTTTTTAAGCAATCATTCCTCTTTTCCTTCTTTCCTTCTTTTCATTTTTTATTCTTTTTATTTTTCTTTTAACAAATATGATGTCACCATTGTGACATCATCAAGGTGGGTGCTCAACTCATGTGGGTCAACCATGTGGGCCGCCCACCATGGTGGTTGACCCATATGGGTGAACCCACATGAGCTCCATCTTTGCGGGCTTTAGCTCAATGGGCCATTTCACACGGGTTTCAGGTTTTTCCGTAAAAAATCAATAAAATCTTTCTAAATTCAACATTCTATATATGGACCCAACCCATTTGACATTTATGGTACATCCCTCACACATGATCGGACCATCTTTTTTGGGAAATAACTTTTCGGACCAAAATGCCCCTACTTGACTGTTAGACATCCAAATGCGACCAAAATACCCTCAGATTGGTTCACCCCTAAAGGGAAAAATTAAAAATGGAAAGTCTTTGTGGTCAAATTTCAAAAATAGAAACTTTTAAAATTGGGTCCTTTCGGTGAGCAATATTAAACAGAATCATTTGGTATCCCCTGAAAATACCCAAAATGCCTTCAACACTTAAAATTTCCAAATTAAGCGAAATTCCTGAGAAATTCTAAATTTAGCAGGTTTTCCAAAATTCAGGAAATCATTCATAATCTCTCAGACATAGTTCGGGGATCAAAAGAATTACACAGGAAAAGACCAAATTACCCCAAGGTGCTAGAATTTTGGCAAAACTAGGGAAAACCTTGAGAAATTCTAAAAATAGCAGATTTTCAAAAATTTATGAACGGACTCAAGATTTCTTAGACACAACTTAGGGACCAAATATGATATGTTTGGAAATGTCTAAAATACCCCCGAAGTGCAAGACTAAGAGAAAATCTTGAGAGATCTAAATTTAGCAGGTTTCCCAAAGCTTACGAAATTACTCATAATCTACAGCCGTACCCTCGAGATGGTTTTGGACATATGAGAAATGATTGAAATATCCATAAGATGATGAAAATGTGGAAGCCCCATGAGTTTCTAAAAATAGCAGCTTTTTCAAAATTTGTAAAATCACTTAAGATTTCTCAAATATAACTCGGGGGTCAAACGAGACACATCGGGAATGACCAAAATACCCCTGCAGTGCAAAATAGGCAAAAATGAGGGAAACCCTGAAAATTCTAAAAATAGCAGGTTTTTTCATTTGCTTGGAAACTTGAACTTTCATCTTTCAGATGCCAAAGGAACCCCCTAGAGACCTTCAAGATTGCGAATCAACTTCAAAACTCTCATAATGAAATGAAATATACCCTAAAATGCATGGATGCCTAATCTAATGCTGAATACGGATATAAAAATTGATGATACTACCGAATCTTTTGCTTTTTAAAGCCTAGCAAAATGGGGGTGTCTACAGATGCCCCTCTTTGGTAGAGATGACGTAGTCATCGAACACCAAAGCAAAAGTGACAGTGTCATTTTGCGTAGCTTTGATCGACAAAGGACTCTCTAGACACAATGCAACCTAACATAATGCAAGACCCGAGATGAAATCCTAGAATTTGAACATATATCAAAATCATTTACTCTAAACACCATGAGATGGCAGTTTAGAATAACAGAGAATCGGATTTATTCTGGGTGCAAAAATCTTGCAATCCAGAACAAAAGATGATTATGATGCGGCGCCGTTTTCGAACGGGCAATGAAGGAATGGGATACCATTTTCAAACGGATTTTCGGAGGAAAAAAAAGGAATATCGTTTTTGAACGGTTTCCGAGGAAATGAGACGCCATTCTCAAATGGTCTTAGAGAGAATAATGGATGACTTTCGAAAGATTTTTAATGACAACGAAGCATCATTTTTGAATGAGCTCAGACATATTTATATGGATTCAAATGACACTAGATATCATTTCGAATGGATTCAACAAGAATGAGGCCTCGTATTTGTACAGGCCCACAAGGAATGAGGTATCAGAATGAGACACCGACTTTGTATGGTTTCCCAAAGAATGAACAACCATATTTTTATGGATCCCAAAGAAGAATAAGAGGCTATTTTTGAATAGACTAAGGAAGAATGAGATATCGTATTTCTATGGTGCTCAAGAGAGTAAGAGACCATTTTCGAATGGACCTGGAGAGAATGAATCAACGCATTTATACGAATTCCAAGAAAATGAGACATCACATTTATATGATGTCCAAAGATAACTCAGAGATAATGGAACATCG
The DNA here is from genome assembly GCF_043159265.1 of Tasmannia lanceolata. Classification (NCBI taxonomy): domain Eukaryota; kingdom Viridiplantae; phylum Streptophyta; class Magnoliopsida; order Canellales; family Winteraceae; genus Tasmannia; species Tasmannia lanceolata. Next base: position 7,652,054 of record NW_027518688.1, on the reverse strand, counting down.
TATTTATACGAATGACAAGGAAAATGAGACACCATATTCATATGATACTCAAAGATAACTCAGAGATAATGGAATATCGTATTTATACGAATTACAAGGAAAAGAGACATCATATTCGTATGATGTTTAAAGAGAAAAGACCACTTTCAAATGGACTCATGGAGAATGAAATGACGTATTTATACGGATTTCCAGAAAACGAGACACCATATTCATATGATGCTCAAAGATAACTCAGGAACAATGGAATATCGTATTTATACGAATTCTAAGGAATGAGACATCACATTTATATGATGTTCAAAGAGAAAAGACCGTTTTCAAATGGACTCAGGGAGAATGAAATGATGTATTTATACGGATTTCCAGAAAACGAGACACCATATTCATATGATGCTCAAGGATAACTCAGGGACAATGGAATATCGTATTTATACGAATTCCAAGGAATGAGACATCACATTTATATGATGTTCAAAGAGAAAAGACCATTTTCAAATGGACTCAGACAATGAGGCACCGTTCACAAACGGCCTCAAGGAGGATATGAGACCATTCACAAATGGACTCGAGAAATGAGGCACCGTTCACAAACGGGCTCAAGGAGGACATGAGACCATTCACAAATGGACTCGAGGAAAAGAGACGCCGTTCACAAACGGGTTCAAGGAGAAGACGAGACCATTCACAAATGGACTCGAGAAAAGAGGCACCGTTCCCAAACGGGCTCAAAGAAACGAGATAGCTTTGATTGATGGAATTCAACAACGAAGAATTTAGAGATTTTTCATGAACTTGAATTTGACGTAAGATTGGATTTGATGAATTTTTGATTTTTTGAACTCAATGAAATCGGGGATATTATAGATCGTGCCCGACAAAGATAATGGAAACTAGGACTTTGATGAATGATGAAACGGCAAACCTTAGGAACGAAGAACCATTACTAACAAGAATGGATTAGGAACACTTTTATGAAACTTCAACAAGATTTTTCTCAAAGAGACTGCTGGTCTTGTCTTCTGGGGATTTTGAAAACTGAAACCTTGAACAAGATACTTGAAATTGGTAATCTAGAACAACGGCTCTCTTGGATATAATCATGAAAAAGTGGGATTTGCCTCTTGACAGGTTTTTAGATAAATATTTCTTGACCAGGATAGTATTTAACTAACTGGAAGGAGATTCTGAATTTTAATGGTTCATCTTTCTGAGAAATTGGCTCAACCACCATTGCATCTGAGGCTCTTCCAAGCTTAAGGTGCCTTCCTGGGGTATGATCTTTTTACGGAAGTTGGGCTTTCTGATGTTTCTACTTCTGAATTTTTCTGAGTTGATCTTCTTTGAAATGAGGCTGCTTGACTAGATTACCGAGCTCTTTCATACGATCGCAGGGAGCTGCCGAGGCCGGGCCTCCTTCACCAAGACAATTGCATCATTTGGACATAAGAACGACGATTGACTCTTTCTAAAGAGAAAACTTAGATAAAAGGCACTACTCAAAGGATTGAGCAGCCTTGAAGGAGTGAACATAGAATGACAAAGATTGACTAACTACACTGACAGACACAGTAATGCTTCTGACTTAGTTAACGTTTTATTTGGTAAGTCTATCATTTCAAGAAATGTTTTTTTCAATTGGTACACACTGGACTTTTTTCTTAAAACAGTAATGCCTCAAGGATTTAATTACGATCCCTAAGATTGCTTAGCTTCAATGCCCCCAGTTTTGAGGATGCCACTTGAATTTGCCTATACTCCAGTTGATCTTCAGTCTTGATACCGGATGTAGCCTTCTTATAATGATTCTCTTACCGCGACCAAGTCACCTCCTCGGGGTTTTTAACTTGGCGGACCGTGTTAGCCTTAACTTTTGCCTGAACCACCTTTCTAGGTTTTTGATCCAGCAGGCCATCCCCTTAGCTTTTGCCTAAGCCTGCCCTTTCGGGTTTTCAACTTAGCAGGGGAATGATCTTAAATTTTGCCTAGACCGCCCTTTCAGGTTTTCAGTCTAGCAGATCTTCAAACTCCGTTCTTTTCTTATTCATCATCATTTTTTTTGTTACTTATTGAGTCTCGGGACCTAGATCATTAATTCTGAACACGGGAAGGACTTTATAGGTAAGATAGGGCCTTTCAAAGAATGGCTTAAGGCTCGACAAAGATTTCGACCGAACCTGTGAACAGGTTGCCTACGTATCCCAGGGTAGGAATCAGGTCGTGCGTAGTTCAGGGCGAATGCCCCTAGTTTGAAGATAGATTGTTTGAAGGTTAATTGATTTTTCTTTCTTTTTCTCTTTCTGGAATAATTGACTTCTCTTCTTTTGGAACTTTTTTTTTTTTTTTTGAATCGACCGAACTCGGTTCAACCGAACTGCCTACGTACCCCAGTGTAGGGATCAGGTCTCGCGTAGTTCGGGGCGGATGCCCCTAGTTTGATGGGTTTTCAAGAAAATTTTATTCAGGCTCGAAGGGTTTGCAAACCGGTATTCTTTTGACATTGGGTTCTGATTTTGGGATTTATTCGGCCAAATGAGGCCTTCCGATGTTCAGATTGAGAATCGATCTAGGTTACTAGAGTCCCTCTGGTACTGATTATTTATTTATTTTTTTCTCTTTTATTTTTTTTTTCACGGAGTTTGACGGCATTTCCCGGTAAGAGATAATGACTCTTCTTCTTTCAAGATTCTAATATATGCTTTCGACTTTCATAGAGCGAAACTTGTTCTTTGACATCCTCCATCTATGAATTTGTAACTCTTGATATCTGATGATCACTTTTCAATGCTTGCTCTTGAACTTCTTATCTTGAATTTGTTGGCTACATGTTATGAATTTGAGAACCAAGGTCATTGATTGGAAATATGAAAGTTGTTTCCGCTCTATGCCTCTTGTATAGCATATGTCTCTCACTTTCTTCATTCTCTTGAACTTCCTATCTATGTCTTGCCCCTGGTATCGGTTGTAGCTTTTCTAGACAATCTTCTTATTCTTGAAATAAGTTTATCAATTCTTCACACTCTTCAGAGGGTAATGTACTTTTAATTGGCATTCACTGAATCAAAGTTTCAGTGCCAATGTTTACCACTTCAATTTCATCTTTGAAAGGCTGGGACTAGCGCTCCTCCTCTTGTTCAAGTAATCGCTGTAACTCAAGTGGAGTTTCGTCATTTTTGTCCTCATTTGAGGAGGGAGTCTTATTTTAAGATCAGAAGCATACTTAAGAAACAGACACAAGTGAACTTTTGGAATTGAAATTTTATTTAAAGAAAAGGCTATTACATCTGACGACCTATCCTGAACATTCTCAGGATTCATAACTCTAAATAAAAGGAAAGCAAAAGATAACTTGCCATGGACTAGGCATTGACCTTGAACCGTAAGACCGGACTCAACAATTGTACTGACCATGATGACTGACTCAACATAAAATAGTAAATGACTAAAACTTTAACTGCTGCAACTGTCTAGCTTCGGAGGCTCGGCGAAAACTGAATCATCATCATAACAAGTGCCTTTTAACTTCTAGGTCTTCTCATTCACTGCAACTGAACCTGAGCTTCTCAAACCCCAAGTGTCTAAACATCATCCAACGGCGGTACAACATGGTTTTGCATAGGATTATCAACAATATTTGGCACTTGCTGAAATGGTAGCTTGCGCTCATTGATCAACTTTTGGATCACATGCCTCAGAGTTATACACTGATCAGTACTATGCCCTGATCCTCGATGAAAATCGCAGTGCTCTTCCGCCCTCCATGTCCTGGGGAGCGGATTAGGAGGTTCCTTAATGCGAGGTAAATAGATATCGCCGGATTCCAATTCTTGCTGTAGTATGACAGATGGTGGAAACAAGAGAAGGGTGAATTCCCTATTGGGCTTTTGCTGAGCTGCAATCCTTGATTGATTATATTTGAATACCATAGGGTTCTGTAGCTCGTTGATATTTTTTGAAGTACAATTGCCCCCGCTATAAGCCCCATGTGTTGTGGCCACTTTAATTTCCTGACCTATGGAGACCGGGCTCAATATATTTCGACCCACCATTGTGCATTGCTGGTTGCGATTATCGTGAGACTTTTCTTCATTTGCTCAAACCACGGTTTGCGGTCATCAGGAAAGGATGGAGCTTCCCCGCTTGACAAAAGGTTTTGAGGGTCGAGGAGCCTCATGTCTATAAGGTCTTGAATATCATATTTCAAGCTGAGGCATTCATCAGTTGCATGACCATGACGTAAATGATAATCACAAAATTCTTTCATTTGGAAGGTCCCGGGACTGGGAAGAGGATTAGGAACAGGCTCTGATCCCAATAGTGTTATCATTCTTTCCTTGAGCAGCCATTTCAGGTCGCGAGATCGGCAAGTCAGTGAATTCTCTTTTAGGAGTTTCAGATGGCGGCTCTTGGTCATATTCAAGAATTAAGGGCCCAACAGAATCCTGCTGGTGCTGAGAGACAGAGTTTCTGGTAACAAAATCCTGGACTTTAGTATTTTTGTCAACGAAGTGCTCCGAACTTTGGGACTGACCATACCAGGTTTGCATTTGTTGCTTCATCTGATGAACTTCTTCTTTTAGCGCAGCCATTTGTCTAGAGAGATTCACAATTAGCTCTTCCGAACCCATAACCATGGAGAGGCCCAGATTTTTGCCCTTAGAAACAACAGTAGTTGGACCAAATTTCTCAGTAAGTTGAGCTTTGATGAATTGATTTTCTTCCTTCAATTCCTTCACCTGTTGGACGAGCTGGGTCAAGGCTTCCATGATGTAAGAGAGCTGTGAATTTTTCATAGAGACTGCCATGAGTATGGAAGGAGAGGATTGGAGACGCTTCCAAAGAAAATGGGGAATTAGCTTCTTCACTGACCACGAATAGATTCAAACCCAAGAAGCTTTCCTGGATTTTCAGCTGTGAACAGTCTTGACATGGAAACAATAAGAACGGTATATGAGCTTGACATTCAAGGAGTGTCGATTCTCAATGACTGAAAAGAAGATCACACATTTAAGCAAGTAATTGGGACAATAGAATGAATCCTAAAGGACCAAGACATGACAATGATGACAGATTCGTATAGGAGAATGCCCCTAGTTCAAGGATTATGAGAGTGAACTCTGAAGGACTTAGCAAAATATTCTTGAAAAAGGTTGCCCTTAGAGTAAGAAAAGACTAAAGGTACAAGTACGATCAGATCATCAAGATTGCACAATCAAATGATTGAGACACAATTCCTGCCAATTGAGAAAGGGAATGAAGACATAATCGAATCTCACAAGAGGCGAATGATAGACACATGATCAAAAGATGAGATTGCATAGGATTACTTTCAACGGATAGATCAATAATGACTAATCCTAGGAGATCTTTGGAAATGATGGGATTTATATCCTAACCCCAAAGGGAAAGTTTTTAATCTTCGTACATTTTGACAGTGTTACCTGAAGGCATCAAACCCTAATCCTAATCTAGAGGAGTGGAGAGAGGATCTCGACTCATGACTTTGTTTGTGTACCTAAGGACCGATCGTAGCCATTGAAAAATGGACCACTGCCTAATCTAGACACAAATGGGTAAGATATCCTAAGCTAGGCTCACACACGTGATGCACATGTGTTCGTATACTACATGCATGTGTGGGTTAATCTAGGGGTAAGGCCAAGAGTTCCCTTAGTGCGAATCCGTGTTCAATATACTGTACCAGTGTCCGGCGTATCAGTACGTGAACAAGAGATCCGTTTACGCACCATAAAGGTGTTAGGCTAAGGGTGGAATGCTTCTCTAGCACAGAGGCACCAGGTGATGAAATCCCAGTCAACCATGCTAGATAACACTCCGGGTTCCTAAAATGGGATGTGTGTGCATGTGAGATGCAAGGGTTTAGATGCAAGTGATGTAAGTGTGTGCAATATGTTTGCACAATCTATGATGCCTTCAGGTTTTGTTAGATTAAGTTTGAGTAAAATGTGATGAGAAAATAAAGCATACAAACTAATCTGATCAAGTATATAAGAGATAGAGTTTTCATGAGCCAGTTAAAATAGATTCAAATGAGTTATCCTTTGGGAATTTAATGAAGTTAGGTGGTCCCCAGCAGAGTCGCCAAACTGTGAGACCCGATCCCGCGAGAGGGGTGAGGCGCGAGCCGCCACACTCTCTCTTGGTCTCTCGTACCCACGCGATTGGCGTGTGCATTTTTATTATTGATTTTAATTCATCTTTTATGTGAACTTGGGATCACTAAGGCAATCCGAATTCCACACAAAAGAGAGTGACAGAGTCGCCACCTAGATGTGAGATCTAGGACCCATAATTAACCAGAAATCTAGACTCATTACCTGGTTACAAGAATGGAAGGTATGGGGAGTTATCCACCACATGCACCATTCCTGCCCGATAATCGGTCTTCAATTCCAAAAGTTAACTCTTTTAAATTTATTTTAAATGGCTCATTCAACTCTTTGTTAATGTGCGAACTATGTGACATGCATCCTATGATCTAATTTCAATGTAGATCCTAAATGTGTATCTTGATTTCTTAATTTGTTTGAATTCAATCTAAGTGAAAGTTCTCCTAAAATTCTAATTTCATGGAAAAATCCTAAGTGATTTAATTAAGCATTTACAAGAAAATTAATATACAAAAACGCCACAATTTGTTGTGGACCTGACTCGCTGTTGGTATGCCATCAGACATCCAAGCTGCCTACGTACCCAAGCCTCACTGGGATCAGAGTCGACGTAGTTCGATGCACCTAAGCTAAGCTACATATGCCTAACTCAACTAAGACACCGACCTAGACGGATTTGACTGTTTCAACAGTTTTAAGAGGAGTTATTTAATTCAAGTTGAGGATTTTATTATCCTAGGATTTCATCTAAGATACTATATGATTCTTATCTAAATGCAAGTTGTTCCTTACACTAATGCAGGTTAGCCTACATCCTAGTTCACTAGGCTTGTCCTAGGGAAAGATTGGGTGACTAGTGCAACTAGACCTATGGCACGGTTGCTATCTATAGCAAACGTACGTGATGAGACTGGACTCCTAACTCTGGGACTCCCTAAAACCTAAGACTCCCTAAAACCTAGGACACGACCTGACACTAGTGTTCCTAAATTAGGCTCTAATGGTTCTTACGACGGAAACCATAATCTAATGGTTCCGAAAGACACGAGACACATCGACTCAAGTTCTTGAAGTTAATTAATTTCAGATTTCAAGGATTTTTGATTTCTGGACATTTAAGGAATACCAAAGGTTCTAGGGTTCACCAATTTCGGCCTCGAATAGCATCCAAGGAAGGGAACCGTGCGCTCTTTCTTTGTGCAATTTAATACTTAGGTTATAGCACCTTATTGCCTGGCATATCTCAGGATTTCCGTGGACAGTAACCTCGGAGCCAATAACATGCTATAGCTTAAATATTCAAATTGTCTAAGATCGATTGCAATTGGGATACGATTATGGATGCACTGGCCATTTTACCAGGGAAATCTAAAGACCCTAAGATTTCTGTTTCAATGGATTAAGGAATTAATATGTGACAAAAATTCAAGGTTCTTTAGGAACTTTATGATGATTTTTAATTAATTTCGAATTTTCAATGGATTTTATCAATTTTAAACCATATGAGTGATTTTACAAGTGAAATTATTGCAAACGAATTCGAAATGAATTGAAACTTCTACAGCAACAAGATATGATGGGATGTAGCTTATTGAAAGAGTTTTGCAGATTTTTACATTATGCTCCTATTTATTTTTTATTTAAAAATTAAGTGACCAGATTGTAAAAATAACACAGAAAATACTAGAAATAGAAATCTAAATTCATTGAAATTTCTACAGAAATAAGATATGGGTAAACATAGCATGATGTGAGATTTTCAAGAATTTTAGAGACTATTTACTACTAATTTCGGATTTTTCAATTTTAAGACCAGATTATGAATTTACGCCAAATCCTCTAGGAAAAAAGATCCAAATCAATTGAAATTTTTACAGCAGCAGGAAATATGAAATATAAGACTACAGTAAAAATGTTGTGAATTTTAATTGTGATCTGATGTTAGTAAAAAATCGCACAAAATCTTATTATTTTCAAAGAAAACATCAAATAATATACCAAAAAAAAATCCAAAAATCTTTAAAAATTCATGGTAGAATGTATTAGTACCATATTATGTTTCCACAAAATTTCATTAATTTTGGAATCCATTTAGTATATATTTTATGTTTCTTCGTCAAAGAGATATTTTTGAAGAGTTTTCTATTTTTAAAACACGATTTTCGAGAAAATTACGACTCCGGAAAATGTCCCTTAATCTTGTTCGGATGTGATGAACACAAGGAAAATTTAAAATTCCACAAAACAAATCATCCTGAGATAGCTATTTTTTCAACTTTTGTAATTTCTCAGCCATTATTTTAAATGAAATTCGACTCTTCACTCAAATTTTCAAAATCCTTTGATTCAATGTCCGATCCGATCCGATGGTTATTTTATTCTATTTAAATAGATCAGTATATTAAATTTCGGGACGAATCGGAATTGAAACACTCATGTAGATCATGATTTTGAGCACACACATATAATATCGAATTAAATTCAATTAAATGCTAAAAACCATGCAAAAATATATAAAGAATACCAAATAATCCTGGAAAATATGAGAATAGTGCACCTACCTGTGATGGAGATCCTCGCCGAATCCAAAAGCCGAAAATTCCGAAAAATCTCGCCGACGCTCGATCCTGCGTCCTTTCTTCCCTTTCTTTCTTTGCTTTTTTTTTATTTCCACCACGTTGATCGCGCTCCTTGTCTTTAGGGTGCGTAGATCCGAGGTATACGCTTTGTCACACCCTTTTTTATGATGAAGAAAATCCAAAGAACACTCCAATAATTCTTGATTGTATGATGCCTTGGAGAAGAAGGAATTCAAGAATTCCTTTTTTGAAGAACACTTGAGAGAGAGATTACACTTCAAGGGAGAAAAGGAAAAAAAATTTCTTGGGAGGAGAGAGAAAATGGACGAATTTGGATTTTTTTTACCCTTTTCTCGATTGTTTGCTTTGATTTTTATATAAAAAAAAGTTAGGGTTAAGAGAGAAATTGCAATTTCCAATGTGAGAGCTCCCTTTTTGGCTTGTTTCCAATTTTCCCCTCTTGCTTTCTTTCTTTCTTGTTTCCAAATTGGATTTGATTCCAATCTTAATTTCTTGTCAATCAAGACATGTTATTCTCATTCCACATTACTTCTTTGGAAGAAAACCTATTTAAGCAATCATTCCTCTTTTCCTTCTTTCCTTCTTTTCATTTTTTATTCTTTATATTTTTCTTTTAACAGATATGATGTTGAAATCCAAGTAGTGACTTGGTTTGGCAACCTAGAGGGGGGGTGAATAGGATGTTTATAAAACCTTTACCTTTTTAAATTCTTTTTCTAAGATTTCACTCAAGACTTATCCCTTGTTTAATTAAGTTTGAAATCGTTGAAACTTAAACAATATTACAAATTAATATAAGTTCAAAACCATTATTGATTAGCAAACTTAATTAGGTAATTTTAATAGCCTAGTTAGCAAGGTTAAGATATTTAGGTTGATTATCAATGCTAACTACTCACTCAATTCTAAGCACAAATATTCAAATAAGAGAGTGAGAGGGAGTGAGAGAAATACCAATCACACAAGTGACACAAAGATTTATAGTGGTTCGGCAAACGGCCTACTCCACTCTTCTCAAGGTCGCACTTGAGGATTTCCACTATTGAGACCTCCACGACGCCCGGCTTCGAGGCTTTTACACTCCAAGGGAATTAAAAAAGGATGCCCTTCCACCTTTACAATGACTCTCCTTCTCCGCGGAGTTCTAAGCGGTTCACCCAAGGGAATTAAAATCAACGGATGCCCTTGCCACCGATCGAATAAAGAAGAAGAAGAAGTATTAGCCTCTTACTAGGCTTGATTACAAGTTGTAGCTCCAAGGATGCTCTCAAAGATAAACAAGTTTAAACCTAACCAATCTCAAGTGGATTTTCCCAAAGTCAAGGCACAACGAAGGATTGGTGAGAGATTAACCCAAAAATGATTCACAAATGGATTTCTAGGGTTTATTAGAGTTGGACAATGTTCCTCTTGTATTTTGGACCCTTGAATGGGTATATATAAAGTCCCAACTCCATGTGACCGTTTGGGGGGTAAAACAGTCAAAACTGGGTCAAAAAATCAACTAGCCGTTGCACCCCAACGGCTATATTTTTTTGAAGAAAAACATTTCTCGGAGTTCCGAGCGAAATTCTCGGAGTTCCGAGCAAATTCTCGGAGTTCCGAGAATTCAAACAGAGCCTTTAAGTTTAGAATCTGGTGCATTTCTCGGAGCTCCGAGAATGTTCTCGGAGTTCCGAGCTCGGAGCTCCGAGAATAATTCTCGGAGTTCCGAGACTGGTTTCCAGCAAACAGTGTCGAACTTGTAAAATTCATATCTCCCTCATTTCTCATCGGATTTTGACGTTCCTATACTCTACGGATATGAGAAAAATGAGAGCTATCTGTTAAAAATATTTTCAAAAATATTTGAAAATATTTTAAATAAGTTTTGATAGGATTTAGTTGCTGGTCCAGGTTGTTGCTTCGGAACTCTGTTTTGTTCATTCTTGTGTTGAATGCCATATGGGTTCCAACATGTTGGTACACCACCATGGCCATTCACTTATCCATTTAAGTCCTTAAAGGATGTGTTAGTCTCTTTGAAAAATATATTTTTAGGGGTTTTAAGATGTGCCTTGATAAGAGAAAACACAAGAGAGATAGGTGATACAATCTACCCTTTTTACCATTCTCTTGAATGAACTCTTGAGGTAGCCATTGCTTGACCTTCTCTTTGAGTGCATGGCTTACTTTGGGATCTTCAAGGTTGAGCTTCTTTGCTTGACACCTTCCAAGGATGATGCCACCATTTAGTTCAAGCTCTTTTGCAAGTTGTTGATACACAAGCTTTCGCCTTCATTGTTCTTCCTTTGTTTGTTCAATGCTTTGAGATGGTTGATGATGAGCTTCTCCTTCGTACCTCCAAGGTGTGATTGGTCCAAGTATGTTCCGAGCTCTTTTGCCATTGTGTTTGGTTCATCTTCAAGCATAGGCCAACAAGGTGCGTGCTAGTACGATTTGACTTGTGTAGGACCTGTCTAAAGCACAACACTCAAGGCAAATGATCAGTCCATAAACAACTAATCAATTTGCGTTTGTTAATCATCAAAACAAGATGATTGAATGTACCCATGGGGAACCCTTGGGCTTACAGATGTCACCATTGTGACATCATCAAGGTGGGTGCTCAACTCATGTGGGTCAACCATGTGGGCCGCCCACCCTGGTGGTTGACCCATATGGGTGAACCCACATGAGCTCCATCTTTGCGGGCTTTAGCCCAATGGGCCATTTCACACGGGTTTCGGGTTTTTGCGTAAAAAATCAATAAAATCTTTCTAAATTCAACATTCTATATATGGACCTAACCCATTTGACATTTATGGTGCATCCCTCACACATGATCGGACCATCTTTTTTGGGAAATAACTTTTCGGACCAAAATGCCCCTACTTGACTGTTAGACATCCAAATGCGACCGAAATACCCTCAGATTGGTTCACCCCTAAAGGGAAAAATTAAAAATGGAAAGTCTTTGTGGTCAAACTTAAAAAATAGAAACTTTTAAAATTGGGTCCTTTCGGTGAGCAATATTAAACAGAATCATTTGGTATCCTCTGAAAATACCCAAAATGCCCTCAACACTTAAAATTTCCAAATTAAGCGAAATTCCTGAGAAATTCTAAATTTAGTAGGTTTTCCAAAATTCAGGACATCATTCATAATCTCTCAGACATATTTCGGGGATCAAAAGAATTACACAGGAAAAGACCAAACTACCCCAAGGTGCTAGAATTTTGGCGAGACTAGGGAAAACCCTGAGAAATTCTAAAAATAGCAGATTTTCAAAAATTTATGAACGGACTCAAGATTTCTTAGACACAACTTGGGGACCAAATATGATATGTTTGGAAATGTCTAAAATACCCCCGAAGTGCAAGACTAAGAGAAAATCTTGAGAGATCTAAATTTAGCAGGTTTCCCAAAGCTTACGAAATTACTCATAATCCATCAGCCGTACCCTCGAGATGGTTTTGGACATATGAGAAATGATTAAAATATCCATAAGATGATGAAAATGTGGAAGCCCCATGAGTTTCTAAAAATAGCAGCTTTTTCAAAATTTGTAAAATCACTCAAGATTTCTCAAATATAACTCGGGGGTCAAACGAGACACATCGGGAATGACCAAAATACCCCTGCAGTGCAAAATAGGCAAAAATGAGGGAAACCCTGAAAATTCTAAAAATAGCAGGTTTCTTCATTTGCTTGGAAACTTGAACTTTCATCTTTCAGAGGCCAAAGGAACCCCCTAGAGACCTTCAGGATTGCGAATCAACTTCAAAACTCTCATAATGAAATGAAATATACCCTAAAATGCATGGATGCCTAATCTAATGCTGAATACGGATATAAAAATTGATGATACTACCGAATCTTTTGCTTTTTAAAGCCTAGCAAAATGGGGGTGTCTACAGTCTCCTCTTCGGCCCGTAAAGAAAGGTGAAGAAAAGAGTCTCTGATTCGGCCCTTGAAGAAAGGTGAATCATGTGCAAGGGTTTGATTCCCTTGTCAAGGCTTCGTGCGAAGGGCTTCGCTTTGGCCATTGAGAATGGAAAAGCAAGGGTTTGTTCCCTTTGGAGATGAAGGAGTCAGGTGTACGACTTCGTCATTTTAGTGGAGATCCTAAGGAGATAAACTTGGAAGCGTCGAGTAGGTCAAGTTGTGACCGAACCACAACAAATCTTGTGTTCTTTGTGGATGGCTCTTTTCCTTCTCTCTTGCCCGTGTGGTAATTGGTAGTCTCTAACCTAACTTGTTTTTGTGCTTTTAATTGAACAAGGGTTAGTAAATGCACTTGACTAAATTGTTTAAACCCTAAGTATTATAATATCCATTTGAACAAGGGTTAGCTAAATGTGCATGATTACAAAGTCTAAATCCTAGCTTTCATTGATATACATATTTGAACAAGGCTTAGACCGATTAGTGCTTAATTAAATGGATTAATTTTTAATCTCCCTTAATTAAGCCTAAAATTTCTAATTGACCAATTCACCCCCCTCTTGGATTGTCACATCTGTATTTCATTTGGTATTAGAGCTTAGGCTCTTACAGATATTTTTAATTTTAAAAATCTACAAGGGAAAAGATTTGTGACAATCCCTATGGATTTTCAGAAAGGCGAATTCATCATCATTCCTCAATTCTTTGATGGAACGAGTTGTGGAGCTTGGAAAGCACAAATGCAAGCCTATCTCAAATCCATAAATAATGACATTTTAGATGTCATTAAAGAGGGAATTTCTTTTTCAAGAAAATGCACTGAAGGTGATATGAAATTGTTTTCCTTGAACTCAAAGGCCATGATTTTATTGTGTTGTGGCTTAACTCCAAATATTTTTAACAATATTTCAAATTGCATCAATGCAAAAGATATTTGGACTTCATTAGAAAACACTTGAAAAATGTTTGTCTCTTTTCAAATGATACAATTTGTAGACAAAAAGAGATTTCAGAAAAATCTTTTGCAAATGAAGTTTCTTTCAAACATTTAATTTTTTATTTGAAAGTTCAAATTGAAAATTCAAATTGAAAATTCAAATTGAAAATTTGAAATTGAAAATAAATGAATGTTTGAATAGAAATGAAAAATTAGGTCAATTGAGCATATTTTTTATGAATAAAAATGTTGACTTATTTCAAAGATGCAAGGCCTTTCAGAAAGAAATTAAAAGCCTTGAAATCACATACATTGAGCTTGCTGAAATATATAAAAATGTTTGTGAAAATGAAGATCAAATTAATGGAGAACTCTCTATTAAGAATCTAAGACTTTAAGAAGAAAAAGATAAACACACTTCTAAGTCATGTGATTCTAATTGCTCCTCATCTACCAATCATAATTATTGTGGTAGAGTTGAGCATCACAATTCTGAGTGTATGCTAGGAATTGTGAAATCTAACAAGTTTGCTTGGATAAGAAAAGGTACACTCGCACAAAAAACTTGGATGGAACCAAAGGGATTTGGGTTCCAAAAGAATCCCTCTAATCTAATTAGTGAATGAGTTAGTTTTAGAAGCTATGTTTAAGTGTTATATCATTCACATTCATGTTAGATACTTTAAATTCAATGAATATATTTTGTATCTAGTTCTCTTGAGCTTAATGATATATCTTTTTAATTCTGAGCTTAAATGATCACATTTTTTCTTTTTTGTGCTTTATGAATATCTTTCTTGATTAAGCCTATCTGAGTGCAAATCACATCACTTGTGCACTTAGCATCCATAAAGTAAATCCACAATAGAAAATTCAATGTGAAAATCATATATGTGCTTTAATGAGAATCAACCACCCTTTCTGCCCTTGAGTTCAAATTGATCTTTCAAGTTCATTCTTTTCAGTCTTGAACTCTTTTTAGGACAATTTTGGCATTTGCTAGATCTTTGTATATTCAACTTAGGAAGAATATCATTTCTAGCAAAATTTAGTGTTAAAAGTCATGTCTATGGAAATCCACTCTGATCCTTTCTTAGACATCTCATTTGCCCTAGGTGAGTAAGTATGTTTATTATTATGCACCTAGTTGTCCTTTAAACCCATTCTTATGTGCTTAATGCTTATCATTAAATGCATAAGAAATCTTGATGGGTTAAATTAATGTATTCCAAAAAATGCTTAAAATGAATATCCTCTCATACTAAGATAAAACTACCTAGTCATCGTAGTTTATTTTGGAATGCATGTTTCCAAGGTGTTCATCACTTGACATTCTCTAGAAGTCCTTGGATTATTCTCTACAGTCCGGCATGAATATATTTGTTTGTGTAAAGAATTGAAAATGAGTATAGATTCAATGTATGAAACTCAATTGAGTAAAATTAAAAATATCATAGGAATCTAGTACCATTGTTGGGCAGTTTCTGATTGTTATGGTTATCATGTAACACATTGTGTTGGGAACACTTATTTCCCACACATCTTAGTTTTCCATGGGCCTTTTCCACTTTGTGCTTAAATGCCTTATTTTTATATGGTGGTTTGCAGATATAGGCATGGATGTATGGACCCCAGATTAAAGGAAAAGGAAGATTGAGAAGTTTTCATTTGTCAAAATCATCTTATCTAGTGTTTTCGTTGTTATGACATGTTATCTTTTGTCTTATCAGTTGCTATCTTTGTAATCAGATTAGGTATCATCAATGAAATGTATTCCTGTTTCTCTTGTTTGTATTTGATCAGAATACTTTATTCCAATTATTAATATTTTAATCTAGTGTTTATACTTCTGTATCAGGATTCTAAAGACGAGCAATCATTGCTCCAAAGAAAATTGTCATTTCAAAACCAACCCGGTCCCGTCAGTCTTTTGATTCTAGGCTGAGTAGACAGTCTTTATCACCACTTTCTTTTACTTCCCCAGTGTTACCCTTTTCAAGTTTTCAAGAAATACTTTCACCCATTCAACCTACCCCAGTTCACATGGCTGAATCCGGAAATACCCTGGTAGAGATGAGTGAGATGATGAAAGCAATGCTTCAGCAAATGAATAACATGAATGAAGAAATAGCCCGTCTTAAAAGTGATAGAGGTTCTACTTCTAAGGGGCCTATTCCTCAGCAACCCCCGACTGCTCCCCCTGAAACAACTCGGCCCGCTATATTGACTGTTGAAGATGACTTCGATGATGAACAATACGCAGAAGAAAATTGTCTTCCTCACCTTGATCGGCCTGATAAAGGAAAGGGTTTAGCTGACAAGTTGGAGAAGTTAACTCAAGAAGTGGAGAGTATGAGATTTCAAGGCCCAAAGAAGTTAAACATGTCAGATTTTATGATAGCCCCGGGAGCCGTCTTACCTCCGAGGTTCAAAATACATGATCTGGACAAGTATGATGGGATACGTTGTCTTAGAAGCCATCTGAAATCAGTTATCCCTCTTCTGCAACAGCATGGTCTATCTCCTGAGCAGATTGCTCTTCTATTCCCTCAATCTCTAGTCGGAACTGCTAAGAAATGGTTCCTAAGTTTAAAGTCCGAAGAGATCAGAACCTTAGAAGACATAGCTAATAAGTTTGTAAAATATTTTTTCTTGGAAGAGGGAATTGATGTTACTATGAGGGACCTGAAGATGCTGAAGCAAGGTCACAATGAAACCTTTACTTCCTTCATTCGAAGGTGGAGGAGGAAGGCTGCTCAAATGACTCACAGATTGCCTGATGAGGACCAGATTAAGATTGTTGTCAAGAATTTGTCACCGCAGTATTATAATCATAAGACCATTCAATACTTCCTTGATTTCAATCACCTCATTAAGACGGGAACCCAAATAGAAGATTGGCCAAGGGCCTAAGGACAAGGAACTACTCTGAAATTAGAGAAGGAAAGAAACCCATGGTAGCGCCGAAAGAAGTACATAATGTCAATTATGACAGGTTGCCAGCTAAGACAGTGACTGAGGTAGGGAGACCAATGGAGAAGAAGCCTCCTCGTCACTTTGATCCTCTTCCCTATCCCCCGTCTGTTGTCCTAAAGAAGCTTTTGAGGGATAGAAAGATCAAGTTGCCTGATCCAAGAGTTGTACCAAATCCTCTACCCAAGTATTGGAGAGAGGATCAATATTGGGACTATCACCGTAGTACAGGCCATCTTACTGACAAGTGTATAGCACTAAGGCACCAAATTCAAAACATGATTGATCAGAAGACACTTGCAGTCGAGCTACCGAACGTAACTAGAAATCCCCATACGACACATGCAGTGCCACCCCCAGCTTCAATCAATGTCATCAATGCCGAAGAGTTTGTAATTGATCCGGCTTCCTTCATATGTGCTGTTGAATCTGAGGAAATGTATGTTTAGAGATTTGAGGAAGAAGATGAGTTGATAGGAAAAGGGAAACCTTATGTGCTGTCCTGGAAAGATGTTGATGTCACTGAGTCTTCTAACAGATCATACGTCCTTCAATGTGAGAATGAAGAGAAAGAAAGTGAAACTCTGTATGTCTTAAGAGTACGTGGTGATGAGGATCCTTACATCCTTAAGATAGAAGATGATGATCTCTTGCTTCTGAATGACCCTTCTGAATGACCAATGTGATGAGCTCCACTATGTCAGACGTGGTGGACGTGTCTTTAAACTGGCAGAGTTGAGAGTTGAAAATCCTGCCGAGGTTGCGAGAGCATCAGAAAACCCAAAACAGAAACAGAGTCTCGATGAAGAAGAGGACAATTTACTAAAACAACTTAAGAAGACGCATGCTAATGTTTCTATCTGGGGCTTATTAATGGCGTCGCCAAAACACAGACAGGTTGTGCTTCGTGAGTTAAATGCATCTCAATTGTCAGTAGAAATCACTCCAGATGAATTGGTCAGCTTAGTGTAGACACCCAATTTTGTCAAGGAAGTATTAATGATAGGTGACGCAAGCAAGAACCTTATGACGAGTTCTAAAGCACAAGTTGTGCTTCTCTCAAATCTCTCTTTAGGGTACCAAACGATTTCTAAGAGCCGTTTTGAAAACTACCGACAAGCCAGTTTCCACACAGCACCCGCCTTTTTCGGCACAAACTGGTAAGCTCGTCTGTACACGGCAATTCAATTGGTAGGCTAACCTAGAGCCCGACACTCTTTTTTAGGCACCTTAAAAGACACCTTGTCTCCCAAAAGCACCCGATATCTGGTTCACTGGAAAGCCTTAAACAAAAGGAATCCAACAAACCTGACCGCGTGTGAATCGGAGACCGATTGGAAGAGATATGGACGATCAAAACTACCGATAAGAGAAGAAAACCACCGCCACCAGGAAGCCTATTTAAACACAGCAAACACCTTTTTGTCGAACCAGAAGCCTGTCTACTCAGCACCCGCCATTTACGGCATAAACCGTTAAGCCCGTCTGCACATGGTATTCCCAATCAGAAGGTTAACTTGGGTCTGAAACTCTATTTTTGCACCCAAACGGCACCCGGTTTTCCGAAAGCACCTGATTCCTAGTTCATTGGAAAGCCCTGAACACAAGGAATCCAACAGACCTGACCACGTGCGAATCGGAGTCCATCGGAAGAGATATGGACGACCGAAAGTACCAATAAAAGACGAAAAGCACTACGAAATAAAACAGGCAAAAGACAAAACATGGGGGGAAGTATGACATCACCCACCTTTTGGGAGTGATGTCACCCCCAAATTTGTCTTTGGGTTCGACCCAGATATTTTAAACCCCCTCCCCTATTTAAACCCCCTCGTCTTTGGGTTCGACCCAGATATTTTATAGGGGAGGGGGTAAGTGTTTTTAATCCCTCTTCTCTCTCTCCTCCTCTTTGGTGTATACACCTTCTTTCGGTGTATTTCTCCCATTTTTTCCAAACCCCGAACCCCAGCAAAAAATAAGATAGAAACCCTAATTAGCTTGCTTTAAAAGAGAGAAAGTAGAGAAACGCTAGGTAGTTCCTTTCGGACGTCGGCACTCCGCCGAATTTTCAAAGGTTCAGAGCATCTTTTTTCTTGTTTACGCCGTTGTTCTGCCAAATTTTGCAGAATTACGAGCTACTTTTCCATAGTAGTGCCGTTGTTCTGCTGAAATCTCGGCAAACTCGGAGGCAATTCGGCTATACAATGTTGTTGCGCTGTCGATTTCTCCGGAGCCCCGAAGGCCCTTCTCTTCAACACAAGCGCGATTACGCTGCCCAACTCTCAAAGTGGTAAGAATAAACCCTACAAAATGTAAATAAGTAATCCATTTACATTTCAGCTGTGTATTTATAAAACGGGTATGGTGGGTTTCATCATCCGTGATGTCAAGCCCCTCTACCTGCCCCTTTACTACTTTTAGCTATTTACAGCTTTCATTTACAAAACGGATATGGTGGGTTTCATCATCCATGATGTCAAGCCCCTTTATCTCCCCCTTTGCCATCTAATTCGAGTTAATCTGTGTCGTGAGTAAGTTGCTGAAATTCAAGTGTGACAACCCAAGAGGGGGGGTGAATTGGTCAATTAAAATTTTAGGCTTAATTAGGTGGAAGATTAAAAGTTAATCCATTAGTTAAGCACTAATTAGTCTAACCCTTGTTCAAATAGGCATGTTAATGAAAGTTAGGGTTTAGACATCTAATCAAGCACATTTACTAACCCTTGTTCAATCAAATGCATAATCACAAGTTAGGGTTAGAGTTTACCAATCACCACACGTGC
Organism: Tasmannia lanceolata; assembly: GCF_043159265.1. Classification (NCBI taxonomy): domain Eukaryota; kingdom Viridiplantae; phylum Streptophyta; class Magnoliopsida; order Canellales; family Winteraceae; genus Tasmannia; species Tasmannia lanceolata. The sequence continues at coordinate 7,632,703 of NW_027518688.1, read as the reverse complement.
AAAGGAAGAAGGAGAAGAAGAGTCATCCACAAAAGACATGAGATTTTTATAGTGGTTCGGTCTATCACAAGACCTACTCCACTTTTCCAAGTTTTCCTCCTTGGATGCTCCACTAAAGTTGGGATTCTTCAATGGCGAATCACCAAGCCGTACCTCACAGCTCCTCCAACTCCAAAGGGAACAAACCCTTTCTGCACGAAGCCTTGTGAGGGACACTCCCTCTTACATGATTCACCTTTGTTAAAGGGCCGAATCGGAGACCCTCACAATGTCTTCACAATTTTTAACGGGCCGAAGAGAAGACCCTCAATGAAGAACAAATAAAAACAAAAAAACACTCAATGCCTCTTGATAGGCGGATTACAAAGTTGTAAGCTCATAATCACTCCAAGAAAATAAGCAAATGAAAGCCCTATGGAGTGCCTCTTGATAGAATGTGGGAATACAAGCTCAAAGAGGTTTTTGCTTTTGATTTGAAGGTTAAAGCTCAAAAAGATGGGATTTGATCTTTTCAAAATGTTCAAAAGCTTGTTTAGATAGGTTAAGATAGTGTATATATAGTGTATTTGAAATATGACCGTTTGGGGGTAAAACTGTAAAAATCTGGGTTAAAAAGTCAACCTCCGAAAACCCCAAGGCTAGTTTGCCCAGCCGTCACGGTCGACCGAGCCACCATGGTCGCCCGCCCCTATCGGGAGTCCTTTTTTATTTTCAAATTTCTTACCGTCGCGGTCGACAGGCCCCATGGTGGTCGCCGGGCGAGGGCTACCAGTTTGCTTAAAAATTCAGCTCACAAAACCTATTTTGGTCGACCGCCCTTGGCACTCGCCCACCCAAACCCATGACGGATTGTTCCTGGCATTCCAGGAACACCTCCGAGGTCGCCCGGATCACCCTGGTCGACTGGTCCACTGAAATCCAAGTAGTGACTTGGTTTGGCAACCTAGAGGGGGGGTGAATAGGATGTTTATAAAACTTTTACCTTTTGAAAACTTTTACTAAAATTTCACCCAAGACTTATCCCTTGTTTAATTAAGTTTGAAATAGTTGAACTTAAACAATATTACAAATTAATATAAGTTCAAAAACCCTTGTTGATTAGCAAACTTAATTAGGTGATTTATAGCCTAGTTAGCAAGGTACCAATATTCAATCAAAACCAAAATGCTAACTACTCACTCAATTCCAAATATGTAAGAATGCAAGCACAAATAAATAAGAAAGTGAGAGGGAGAGAAAGATAGAGAAATACCAACACAAGTGACACAAAGATTTATAGTGGTTCGGCAAACGGCCTACTCCACTCTACTCAAGGTCGCACTTGAGGATTTCCACTATTGAGACCTCCACGACGCCCGGCTCCGAGGCTTTTACACTCCAAGGAAATTAGATAAGGATGCCCTTCCACCTTTACAATGACTCTCCTTCTCCGCCGAGTTCTAAGCGCTTTCTCCCAAGGGAATTAAACACGGATGCCCTTGCCACCGATCGAATAAAGAAGAAGATAAAAGCTTTGCCTCTATGTAGGCTACAATGCAAGTTGAAGCTCCAAGGATGCTCTCAAGAATAAACAAGTTTAAGCCTAAACCAATCTCAAAAGATTTTCTCAAATCAAGGCACAAAGAGTTTGGTTGGTGAGAGAATTTAACCAAAAATAGTTCACAAATGATTTTCTATGGTTTGTTGAAGTTGGACAATGTTCCTCACATGTTTTAGACCCATTAGATGGGTATATATGGTGTCCCAACTCCATGTGACCGTTTGGGGGGCAAAACAGTCAAAACAGGGTCAAAAATTCAACAAGCCGTTGGACAACAACGGCTATATTTTTTTGAATTCATAGTGTTCTCGGAGTTCCGAGACATTTCTCGGAGTTCCGAGCAAATTCTCGGAGTTCCGAGCAAAATTCTCGGAGTTCCGAGAATCCAAACAGAGCCTTTATTTTTAGAACCTGGACCATTTCTCGGAGCTCCGAGAATGGTCTCGGAGTTCCGAGCTCGGAGCTCCGAGAATAATTCTCGGAGTTCCGAGCCTGGATTTCCAGCAAACAGTGTTTCATTTGAAAAATTCATATCTCCCTCATTTCTCGTCAGATTTCGATGTTCTTATACTCTAAGGATATGAGAAAAATGAGAGCTATCTGTTAAAAATATTTTCAAAAATATTTGAAAATGTTTTAAATAAGTTTTGATAGGATTTAGTTGCTGGTCCAGGTTGTTGCTTCGGTTTTCTGTTTTGTTCTTTCTTGTGTTGAATGCCATATGGGTCCCAACATGTTGGTACACCACCATGGCCATTCACTTATCCATTTAAGTCCTTAAAGGGTGTGTTAGTCTCTTTGAAAAACATATTTTAGGGGTTTTAAGATGTGCCTTGATAAGAGAAAACACAAGAGAGATAGGTGATACAATCTACCATTTTTACCACTCTCTTGAATGAACTCTTGAGGTAGCCATTGCTTGATCTTCTCTTTGAGTGCATGGCTTGCTTTGGGATCTTCAAGGTTGAGCTTCTTTGCTTGACACCTTCAAAGGATGATGCCACCATTTGGTTCAAGCTCATTTGCAAGTTGTTGATCCACAAGCTTTGGCCTTCATTGATCTTCCTTTGCTTGTTCAATGCTTTGAGATGGTTGATGATGAGCTTCTCCTTGGTACTTCCAAGGTGTGATTGGTCCAAGTATGTTCCAAGCTCCTTTGCCATTGTGTTTGGTTCATCTTCAAGCATAGGCCAACAAGGTGCGTGCTAGTATGATTTGACTTGTGTAGGACCTGTCTAAAGCACAACACTCAAGGCAAATGATCAGTCCATAAACAACTAATCAATTTACGTTTGTTAATCATCAAAACAAGATGATTGAATGTACCCATGGGGAACCCTTGGGCTTACAATCTCCCCCTTTTTGATGATGACAAACCAAATTGATTAGATAGGTGGGAGGAACCTCTTATGAGGATAAGATAGACAAATTAATCATTACTACTCCCCCTCAACATATGCATGAGTTATATTTAACAAGTTATAATACAAGAATGCATATGGTAATGGATCTAATCAATTATACAAATTCTCCCCCTTTTGGCATTAGCAAAAAGGAAGGATTAAGTATTTAAGCACAACTACATAAAGCATCAAAGATATTCAATGAAAATATGATGCTCCCCCTAACTTCTTATCATGAGTTAGCAATTAAAATCAAAGTATAATCCAAAGTATGTATGGCATGATAAGAGACACTCAACATAGGAAATGAATAATCACAAAACAAATCAAGCCTATGTTGGCAAAACAAAGAGACATTTCAATTTTAGCACAAATTTTTAGGGTGTATCTTAGTATATATATATCCAATATAATTCTACCCTATGACCCATAATATAATAATAGATTAGCAAGTTAAAGCTTATATTTTACTTATCATGAAAGAAAACAAGAAAGTTTAAAGTTTAGCATGATAAGCCCCCTTTTTTTTTTTAAAATTTAATGATATGCAATTTTTACCATAATTAGTGGGAAAATGTTTGAATGGATAGTGTAAGCATCTTACAATGATCCATATAAACATAAAGATAGCAACAATTAGCTCTTCCCCTGAGTATTTGTCATTGGCCTTAGATAAACCTAAGATTTAAGGCATGACATGACATAATAGGCCAAAGATATGACAATGGAATACTTGGCCACCAAAACTTATTCTTGGAATAAATGATATCATATTAGACCATCCAAGATAAGTCAAAAAGCCTAGAAGAATATGTCACTAAGACCTAGGCTATGGGCTTCTTGTCTTAAACTCTAAAACACAAATAAAATCACAAGACAAGCCCGAACACCCCATATGGAGCAATCATGCTCCAAATGAGTGTACTTATCATATATGAGGTGATAACCACATTCGGAATCATATGATAAGTAATTAAGGACAAATTTACCTTTAAGCTCCCCCTTTGAAAATGAATCATGCAATGCATGAATCCAAAGGGATGTCTTTGCATGACTCCAAAGGTTTTTGGATTTTCCAAAAGATGACATGTTAGACTCAACCCTTGGGCTACAATGACACTTACTCTCCAAGTGTCGGTTTATCATGATAAAATGATAGCCATAGTTTAGCTCATCATGATAAACATGCATAGCACAAAAGATTTTCAATCTTTGGCTCATGCTCCCCCTAAATGTGATATCATATTTTCAAATTCACGCTTTACTTCCCTAAGTATGTAACATACATAACTAGCTAGGGAGATCACATATAAATGTATACCTATTCATGTTTGAGATGTTGGCACAAGGCCAATTTGTTAGATATTTTAATTAAGGTGAATGTACCATCTCCCTCTTAGAATCTAAGAAGGCTAAGGGCACCAATTGAGTGACTTTTAAGATTAAAGTTTAACATCTCATACGTGTAGATATTATCAAACAAGGGGTGATACCTATAGAATATATCTAAACCAATTTGAGTTCAATTCTATAGGACTAAGACATAATGAGAATGGTCAATAAAGTACCATGTCTTAGAGAGACATCCATGAATCATGAAGGTGAGAGTATACCTTACAAGAAGGATATGATCCATATCAAGGCCTTCATGGATAGTCTACTATGTTTGGACAAAGTGAACATGACAAATGAAGTACAAGGTCCAAACATTACATCTACATCCACAACCACATGTAAAATGACAAGGCATTAGGCACAAGGTGCATAAGCCCTATTGAAAACCAAAAATGTGTGGGAGGCACATGTTCCCATCACAATCTAATGTATACAACCACCTTAATGAATTTTAATTTTACTCAAGTGAGTAAATGCCCAAATATGATTCTAGATATCTATGATATTGTCATTTCAAGTCATACATTGAATCTAGATTCATGTTTCAACTTCCCTACATATTATATCATTTTGTGATTCTAGGGAAAGATCCAAGGAAAATAGAGTTTAAAGAATAATATTTTGGCATATTCACAACTTTCACTCAAAAACTATTTAATTGCCAAAAAAAATTTCATTTAAGTTCAAGTCTTTAAACCTATGGGTTTCTTCTCTTTTTGGTTTTGCTAGAGAGATGTGATAGATCGTATAACCTAGCTTCTAGCAACTACCAAAATAATGTTCAAATATGATGATATACTTGTGAGTACAATTTGAACACAAGGGCACAAAGGTGTGGTTGAATATCCTGTAAGCACAATTTATGGTTTTCACATTAATGCTCTATTGTGGTTGTCATGTGGATGAAAGACATATTCTAAGTGCGATAAGATTTAAGTCATAGTGTGTGCACTTAGCAAAAATACATATAGATACATACAAGTCAAACAATATAAGTATATTGTATATATAGGTTGTTTCGTCACAAATGATTTGATCATGAAGCACATATCAACTAGATATTAAACATAAAATATCTAGGGGACCTTTTCCAATAGATATAACATTTTAGTGCAAGATATCAAAGCCTTATCAAGTTTCAAGCATAAAGACTTTGGATTTTCAAGGATGATCATTTGAAGCACAAAATATGGATACATGGCATTCAAGCAAGACAAGTATATTGTATCCAAACAAATTTTCATATGATATAAAATTAAAGCACATCCCCTAATCTAAGATAAACACAATACATATCATGTTGGGGTTTTTGGAACCCAAACTATCTTGGTTCCAAGCAAGTTTGCTCTAGGTGATAAGTCCTTTTTAACCCAAACAAACTTACTGCTTTTTACAAATCTAAACATACATTTAGATTTGTAATGTCCAAATCTACCACAAAAATCACAAGACATATATGAGTAGGTAGATGGACTGGATGAACATGATGATCTACAAGAATAGTCATGGTGGCAATTATGTTTTACACTTTCTTGTAGTTTGTAATTTTCCAACTCAAGTTTCTCATTCTTGATTTTCAAATCATTGATTTCCATTTTGAAGTTATTTGTTTCAAGAGATGAGGAATTCTTGATTTTATCTTCTTCTTCTTTAAGGAGTTCATTTTCTTCTCTTAGTGATTTAATGGTTTCACTTAGTTCGATAAAATTATTTTCGAACATTTCATTCTCTTCACTAAGATGTGCATGGTCTATTTCTAGTGACCTAAACTCCTTGTGAATACTAGCTAAATTATTTTTCAAGTTTGAATTCTTAGTTAGTTGATCCTCAAGTTTTTTATTCAAATCTTGAAAAGCACAATGTAGTTCTTCAAATGTGAAATCAATATTTTCCAAAGCATTTTCATTAGATTTCTCAATTATTCCACTTAAGCATAGGATTTCACTTTGACAAGATTTTTCAAGTTTGTTTAAAATCTCTTTAGCATTAGTACATGAGGATACCTTCTCATAAATGTGTGGTGGTAATGCACAACATGTTGCAATTAGGGCTTTTGTATTTAATAAAGATAATTTTTTATTATATTCATTTAATCCTTTAGATTTAGCATTTAAAATAAATCCATTTTCAATTATCTTTACCATATCTTTATCTAGACCTTTTAAGTATGTCTTCATATGGATCAACCATGATCCATAATCCGAACCATCCAAAATAGGTAGTCTAGATCCCATCTTTTAAGTTGCCAAAAAACTAGATCGTTCAACTCTTAACCGGTTAGGGTCTTAATCAAGAGCCCATGCTCTGATACCAATTGAAATCCAAGTAGTGACTTGGTTTGGCAACCTAGAGGGGGGGTGAATAGGATGTTTATAAAACTTTTACCTTTTGAAAACTTTTACTAAAATTTCACCCAAGACTTATCCCTTGTTTAATTAAGTTTGAAATAGTTGAACTTAAACAATATTACAAATTAATATAAGTTCAAAAACCCTTGTTGATTAGCAAACTTAATTAGGTGATTTATAGCCTAGTTAGCAAGGTACCAATATTCAATCAAAACCAAAATGCTAACTACTCACTCAATTCCAAATATGTAAGAATGCAAGCACAAATAAATAAGAAAGTGAGAGGGAGAGAAAGATAGAGAAATACCAACACAAGTGACACAAAGATTTATAGTGGTTCGGCAAACGGCCTACTCCACTCTACTCAAGGTCGCACTTGAGGATTTCCACTATTGAGACCTCCACGACGCCCGGCTCCGAGGCTTTTACACTCCAAGGGAATTAGATAAGGATGCCCCTCCACCTTTACAATGACTCTCCTTCTCCGCCGAGTTCTAAGCGCTTTCTCCCAAGGGAATTAAACACGGATGCCCTTGCCACCGATCGAATAAAGAAGAAGATAAAAGCTTTGCCTCTATGTAGGCTACAATGCAAGTTGAAGCTCCAAGGATGCTCTCAAGAATAAACAAGTTTAAGCCTAAAGCAATCTCAAAAGATTTTCTCAAATCAAGGCACAAAGAGTTTGGTTGGTGAGAGAATTTAACCAAAAATAGTTCACAAATGATTTTCTATGGTTTGTTGAAGTTGGACAATGTTCCTCACATGTTTTAGACCCATTAGATGGGTATATATGGTGTCCCAACTCCATGTGACCGTTTGGGGGGCAAAACAGTCAAAACAGGGTAAAAAATTCAACAAGCCGTTGGACAACAACGGCTATATTTTTTTGAATTCATAGTGTTCTCGGAGTTCCGAGACATTTCTCGGAGTTCCGAGCAAATTCTCGGAGTTCCGAGCAAAATTCTCGGAGTTCCGAGAATCCAAACAGAGCCTTTATTTTTAGAACCTGGACCATTTCTCGGAGCTCCGAGAATGGTCTCGGAGTTCCGAGCTCGGAGCTCCGAGAATAATTCTCGGAGTTCCGAGCCTGGATTTCCAGCAAACAGTGTTTCATTTGAAAAATTCATATCTCCCTCATTTCTCGTCAGATTTCGATGTTCTTATACTCTACGGATATGAGAAAAATTAGAGCTATCTGTTAAAAATATTTTCAAAAATATTTGAAAATGTTTTAAATAAGTTTTGATAGGATTTAGTTGCTGGTCCAGGTTGTTGCTTCGGAACTCTGTCTTGTTCTTTCTTGTGTTGAATGCCATATGGGTCCCAACATGTTGGTACACCACCATGGCCATTCACTTATCCATTTAAGTCCTTAAAGGGTGTGTTAGTCTCTTTGAAAAACATATTTTAGGGGTTTTAAGATGTGCCTTGATAAGGGAAAACACAAGAGAGATAGGTGATACAATCTACCATTTTTACCACTCTCTTGAATGAACTCTTGAGGTAGCCATTGCTTGATCTTCTCTTTGAGTGCATGGCTTGCTTTGGGATCTTCAAGGTTGAGCTTCTTTGCTTGACACCTTCAAAGGATGATGCCACCATTTGGTTCAAGCTCATTTGCAAGTTGTTGATCCACAAGCTTTGGCCTTCATTGATCTTCCTTTGCTTGTTCAATGCTTTGAGATGGTTGATGATGAGCTTCTCCTTGGTACTTCCAAGGTGTGATTGGTCCAAGTATGTTCCAAGCTCCTTTGCCATTGTGTTTGGTTCATCTTCAAGCATAGGCCAACAAGGTGCGTGCTAGTATGATTTGACTTGTGTAGGACCTGTCTAAAGCACAACACTCAAGGCAAATGATCAGTCCATAAACAACTAATCAATTTACGTTTGTTAATCATCAAAACAAGATGATTGAATGTACCCATGGGGAACCCTTGGGCTTACATCCACCTTTGTTCGGAGGATGTTGGAATTCCAGCCATCCTTCCGCTGTTGCCAGGGACACCCCGGTCGACCGGCCCTGTTAGAAATTCCTTTTCAACATTTAAAATTCAGGGGCTTTGGGCCATGGTCTTTGGGCTTTAGTCCTATATTTTCAAACACATTTTTTAGTGTGTGTATGGTTTTCAAAGATATAAAAACTTAAGTATGAAAACCATTTGAAAACCTATTGAAAGTGCATTTTACAAAATATCAAGAGGACTCTAAATACATTCTAAAAATGATACCATTGAGTCTTCTTAAAATGTATCAGCTCCTTTGCACTTCCTTCGACTTCCTCGGCTTGAGTGAACATTTTGAACTTGATTCGGCTCTTGTGACTTCTCCTCCAATCGTCAATACATGTTGAAAGGTGCATGACGTGTCACCATGGCATTTTCAACTCCAAGCTCCTTCTTGACACTTGCTAGGAACTTGTGGGATCTTCATCTTGAGCTCCTTGACTTAAACATCTTCAAATGAGTATGTCTTCACTGTAGGTGCAAGCTCTTGATCATTCTGTGTGCGGATCCACAAGCCATGTGTTGAGATGAGTTGTGTAATGACAATTATGACATGAAATTCCTGTATACAACACAACACCTCAAAGCAACACATCAGTCCATAAATGCTAATCAATTTAGTTTGCTAGCATCAAAACAAGATGGTAAGGTGAATGATTAAACCCATGGGAACCCTTGGGCTTACAGTTGCGAAATCAGGTTCTGCCACAAGCAACTTACAATATCAATCAGATTAACTATATTTACTTTTTGTTGTGTATTTAAAAAATGGATAAGGTGGGTTTCATCATTCGTGATGTCAAGCCCCTTTATCTGCCCCTTTGTCATCTAATTTAAGTTAATCTGTGTCGTGAGTAAGTTGCAAAATCAGGCTCTGCCGCAAGCAACTTACAATATCAATCAGATTAACCATATTTACTTTCTATTGTGTATTTACGAAACTTATAGGGTGGGTTTCATTCATGGCATCAAGCCCCTCTATATGCCTTTTACTAATTCTAGCACTTTACAGCTTTCTGCACAAGTAAGCTACGAGGTTTAGATGTCACAAGAGTCGTGAGTAGTTGCGAGTTCCTTTCGGAGCCGTAAACAACTTACAACACCGATCAGGTTAATTATCGCTTAATTTCGTTTTCTTTTGTAAATTCACTCCATTTGCATTCGGAATTAAGCATAATCTAACACGGGAAATAAGATCAAATCCTTTATTTTAAATCCTTCCAAGATGCCAATCTAAGTTAAGAAACCGGATTAAGACGGGCGAGAGGGCTGCTTAATACCTTCCCCAATTGTAACCACAACCCTTACCTGGATATCTGTAAGGACCATGCCTTAAGCAAACAGAGTAAAATATAAAGTTCTAGGCCCAGAGCAAAAGAACCCCTGATTACTATTCTTCCAAAGAAATTCAAGTCGTTACTCATTTCCTTGGACGAATAGACACGTGTCCTAGGCCCTAACCTAGGTGGCGATTTTGAGTTTCTCTAAACTTGCGAAGTTAAGACAACGGTCCCGAGTCCACAAGTAGCACAGATCAAATAACACCCCCTATGTAAAATCCGATTGTGGTGATCCCGTGTCGTCCTGCGCAAACACGGGAAAAAACCGGCTCCCACAAACTGGCGACTCTGCTGGGAAAATATAAACATGATAATCTCTCTCAAGCAGAGCCTGGTAACAAAATAAAAAGGTTGTAGCTCTAGATAGCTAAATTAGCATTTTTTTAAGAATTTGAAATCAACTAATTTGATTTTTTCTCCTTTCTTAGGGTTATCCTTAACCCGATATAGCCTTCAGGGGTATTCGCAAGCTGTGAACTTTTTCACAAGTTGCGAACGCTCCAGACAAGCGAAAATAAAACAAGTGTTAGATTTACTTTCCAGTACATATACACTTGTTGCGCCTTTTCTACAGGGATTGCTAAGAGCCAATGCTCAAAATTGCCGCAAAATTGTTTGAGCTAATGCTCGCAATTAAATTACTAGAAAATGCCCCTGGAGGCACCTAGGCTACCCCCTTGTTTTCAATTTTCACGCACACACCATGGGAGTTCATCGTCCACTTGCATACCTATTTACCCGACAGTAAGTAGCCCTTGGAACGAATTCTGTTGTATTTGGGATTTCATCACCCGAGTCTGCTGGTCACGCATCCATTTGAGGTGAAAGCACCACCTATTTGCACGTTACCCTTGTGGTAACGTTAAAACAATGTTGTACTAACTTTCCGTTACGTTCGGGCACACTGAACAAGGAATTGTTTATACACATTGGCAAGAGGGACCTTGAAGCCTTCATCCCCTGCATAGCCCAGCATACTAGACACGTAGATATTACCATGTCCTGTCTAAGGACATGCTGAGCTTAGAGTTAAGCAAGCCTACTAGTTACTCTCGAGAGTTGTGAACATCATCTAAATAGGGATACACTAAACCCCCAGCCCACAGCGGGCATGTCAAGTGAGTCTAGAAAGGTGTCCCCGGGTTTCTCCAATTCTTGCTAGGGATGTCATTACCCTAGCCCGATGTGGACTCGATCGCAGTTTTCATCTTACCCAAAATTAGAGGTTATGTCTAACCTTTAATCTTGTTTAGAGTCATGTTTGCAAACCCATATTATCACATTCCTTGGATGAGCAACCATTGTACCATGGAAGAATATCTGTCTTACGGTTAATGCGCTTAAACCAAGAGACTCCTCATTCTGGTCCCATCTCGCAAAATTTTACAATCCCTCAATCACCTCCTTATCCAGACCATCTTGGTCTCAGCCTCATCAGGCTCTACTGTTTATCGAGTTCAGACTCATCCCGACCATCGTTATGGCCGAAACGGCGGAGCTCTACTCAAATAAATGTCCAGACCGTCTTGGTCTCAGCCTCGTCCGGCTCTACTGCTTTTCGAGTCTCAATCAGTCTTGACTATCATTATAATCAAGACTGTGAAGCTCTGTCCAAATAATGTCCACCTGTCCATAGACCTGCCCAGATCACCCTGGTCAAATCCTTTTGGAGTCATCTCTCCACACAGAGATAAACCTTCATTGATCTCTTTTATGGCCAAGAGGGGCGAAGCTCTGCCCAAATGAACCCGTCTTCTTGTACGAAGATGATCCTGTCATGACCATTGTTATCGTCACAGTACCCGAGCTTCGCTCAAATTCCAATCCGTCTTTTCAAAAAGGTAGACCCATTTCCGAACCATTTGTTATGGTTTGTGGCGGCGAAGCTCTGCCCAAATCAACCCATCTTCTGTTACGAAGATAAACTTGTCATAACCATTTGTTATGACCACAATACTCGGGCTCTGCTCAATCCAAGTTAATCCAGGTCAATCCTTTCTGAAAAGAGATACTCATCCCATACCTTTGTTATGGTCAGCGGCAGTGGAGCTCTGCCCAAATGAGCCCATCTTCCGGTACGAAGATAATCTTGTTTTGACCATTATTATGGTCACAGTACCCGAGCTCTGCTCAAATCGAGCGAGCCTTTTTTTGAAAGTATATACCCTTTCCAGGCCTTTGTTATGGTCAGTAGCGGCGGAGCTCTACCCAAATTTACCCATCTTCTGATGCGAAGATATCCCAGGTCAGGCCACTGTTATGGTCACAGTAACCGAGCTCTGTTCGAGCCCATTCAGTTTTTCCAAAGGACTAGACTCATTTCAAACTAACCGTCATGATCAAATCAGGGGCAGAAGTTTGCCCAATTTGCTTTCATCTTCTTCTAAGAAGATGGGTGGTTTATGTTGTTATGGTCAAAGTATCAGGGCTCTGTTCAAATGAATATGCCTTCTCGTGGGAAGGTATACCCAGCCAAAACCTTTGTCGTCCAAAGTGTCGGACCTCTGTCCAATTATCATCTCGAGATCAAGGTTATCTAAATCCTAATCAAGTTCAATCTTTCATAGGTGTCCTCCCATTTCTCATATCGCAGGGGCAGACCTCGCTTTCAGCTCCTCACATGTCCAGGTTCTGTCAAAATTCTGTCAAAATTTGTAAAAATTACAAAAAAAAAAAAAAAAAAAAAACAAATACAAATGTTTTACCAGGTGTTGTACCATGTTTCTGCTCTCCTTCTTCCGAATAGGTAGATCATGGACCGCAAGGAAGAATTGGATGATTGGATTCACAACTTCTATGTCGTCGACAATTTCGATTTTCAGTCGGTGTTTCACCAACCCCTTCGAGCAGTACTTTCCCGTACTCCCTTTCGTCTAAGTCAATTAGAGTCTTCTCCAAGGATCCGCTCAGTGTTGGGACAAGAACAACCATGTCTTTCATTTTGGATTGACGAAATATGTCCCACCTATGAGGAATTTTGTACCTTACTAGGAGTGCTAGAGGAAGGGTCAGCTATCAGACCTGTCATCAAGACAAATTACGTACATCAAGATCCTCTTAGTTTCATGACTTCGAAAGGTGTACTCATCGATCAGCTCATCGAAGCCTTTTCTCCTATTCAAAATATAGATGATCTCATCTATCAAGAGGCTCGACACCAGGCTCTTCTGTTTTGCATTTACGCTAGATACCTCACAAGGCAAAACCCCGGTACAGCTTCATTTAGTATACTCAGTATAGTAGACCGAGTTCCAGACAAAGCTAATCCAGTGTCTATCATCCTAGCCGAAACTCTAAATGGATTAGACAGGATTCAAGAAGATCCCGATCATCAGTTTACAGGATTCCCCATCCTTCTCTACATTTGGCTTTGCTTAAAACTCTACATTGCTACTCCCGGTATCCTACTGGATTTTTCCATTTTCAATTATCAAAACCGGCACCATTTTGGTGGCCTCGAGATAGTCACCGACTGGTATGCATGGATGTCCAGCTTAAAAGCTGATAATATTTATTGGAGAACTCATATATACTGTCGTGCTGTCATATCCACACCAGGACCTTCTTACGTCTGACTCCTTGGTCTGAAAGATACCTCATTTTATATCCCAAACCGTTTTATGAGTCAGTATGGAGTCAAGCAAGAGGCCCCTAAACCAATCGTTCACTTCTGTCTTTCTCGAGAATTCTCTAACGATCTGGCCAAATCTATCTCTTTTGCATGGAATAATAGGGAAGCTATTATCACACTTGATTTAGCCACTGCAATCGCACGTGAAGTAGCGCCTGACTATTACCCCATGCTCAGAAGGAATGTGCTCAAGGAAACCACATCCATCGGTCGTTGATCCAGCCTATGTAAAAGATAGAGAACACCGTTTTTCTTTTCTTTTACCGTCTTTTGTTTTGTAAATAGTCTGTTAAAGGCCTCTGTGTAAAACAAAAAGGAAATGCGAATAAATAAAAAGTATGTGCATCAATCTTTTTGTTTGTCTGAAAATTTCCTTGCTATCTTCTGTACGGAACATACCATGTCTGCTGATATGATGTCTGAATGGATGCAAAGTTATTGGGAGTCAAGAAGCCACTTGTGGTTCAGTCATCTCAACTAACATGAGCAAACTTTTCCTTTCCATGAGTCCACCCCAATAGATTGGAACCTTCACAAAGCAGCGACTCAGAACTGGGACCCCAGGTATCACGTCCTTCGCTTTAGTCTTCAGCTAGTGTGTCCCACTTTCGAAAAATGTTGTCTCCCTTGTTGCAATACCTGTGAAACGGACCCATCATCCGTCCAGAACTTGGGTTTAGAATCAACAAATTCACACATCTTCGGCTGCTTTCCATGCCGGAGCAAAACCCTGAGGACCCTCAAATGGTCTTTACGTAGACAGGCTCATTGATGCATATATCCCAAAAAGAGACCTAGGAGACATAGCATTACAGCAACGTTGTCAAGAAGCTTATATACTTTGTGTGTACGTGTAAGCCCAAGGGTTCCCCATGGGTTCAATCAATCACCCTGTTTTGATGATTAACAAACGCAAATTGATTAGTCGTTTGGACTGATCATTTGCCTTGAGTATTGTGCTTTAGACAGGTTCTACACAAGTCCAATCACGCTAGCACACACCTTGTTGGTCTATCCATGAAGATGAACCAACCAATGGACAAAGGAGCTAGAGCATTCTTGGACAAACCACACCTTGGAGGATCTACCAAGGAGAAGCTCAACAGCATCCATATCAAGCATTGAACATACAAAGAAGATCATGAAGGCCAAAGCTGGAGGATCAAGAACCAATGCAAAGGACTAATGAGCTTGTACCACAACTTGAAGATGTCAAGCATGGAAGCTCATTCATAGAAGATCCCAGCTCAAGAGAAGAGTTCAAGAGACTGATAGAAATGGTAGAATGTATTCCTATCTCTCTTGCATTTTCTCTTGTCAAGGCACATTGTTTTAAACCCCTAAAACTAATGAAAAACAATATTTTCCAAAGAGACTACAACACACCCTTAGAGCCTAATTGGATTAGTGAACGACCATGTGGTGGTCCATCATTGTGGAATCCTCATGACATTCCATTTAACATGATAAACTTGAGTTCCAAAAGCCAAAGAAAAATCAGCATTGAAAAACAGAAAACCTGCTGTTCATAGGCTTCTCGGAACTCCGAGAGTTTTCTAGGAGCTCCGAGCTCGAAACTCCGAGAGTTCCCTCAGAACTCCGAGAAATGTTGCAGGGAGTATAAATTATACTCTAGGTATTTCTCGGAACTCCGAGAAATGGTCCAGTAGTAAATTTTGTATACTCTGGCCGTTTTCTCGGAACTCCGAGAACACTATGAACTCAAAAATATAGCCGTTGCGGTTACAACGCCTACTGGTCTTTTTGACCCAAAAATTACCAGTTTGCCCCTAAAACGGTAATATTGAGTTGGGAACCTATATATACATGTTGTATGGTTTCAAAATATTAAGGAGAAACAACTCTAATAAAACCCTAGAAACACACTTGCAACTATTTTGGGTTAATTTCTCTCACCAACCAAACTCATTGTGCCTTAATTTGTGAAAATCATTTGAGATTGGTTTAGGCTTAAACTTGTTTATTTTTTAGAGAACATTGTGAGAGCTTCAATGTGCATTGTAGCGTACTTAGAGGCAAAGCTATCTTCTTCTTTGAAAAGTGCTTAGATCTCGGCGGTGAAGGAGAGACAAAAAGGATGGAAGCGCTTAGAACTGGGCGAAGAAGGAGAGTCATTGTAGAGGTGGAAGGGCATCCTTATTTAATTCACTTGGAGTCTAAAAGCCTCGGAGCCGGGCGTTGTGGAGGTCTCAATAGTGAAAATCCTCAAGTGCGACCTTGAGTAGAGTGGAGTAGGCCGTTTGCTGAACCACTATAAATCCTTGTGTCACTTGTGTTGGTATTTCCCTTTTCTCTCTCATCCTCTTACTCTATTATTTGCGCTTGCATTTTTACATAGTTAGAGTTGAGTGTGAGTAGTTAGCATGTTGTTTTCAATTGAATAATTGTACCATGCTAACTAGGCTATAAATCACCTAATTAAGTTTGGTAATCAACAAGGGTTTTGAACTTATATTAATTTGTAATATTGTTTAAGTTCAACTATTTCAAACTTAATTAAACAAGGGATAGGTCTTGGGTGAAATATTAGGAAAAGTTTTTAATATTCAAAAGGTTTTATAAACATCCTATTCACCTCCCCCCCTCTAGGTTGCCAAACCAAGTCACTACTTGGATTTCAGTTGGTATCAGAGCTTAGGCTCTTGATTAAGACCCTAACCAATTAAGCGTTAAACGATCTAATTTTTGGCAACTATAAAAGATGGGATCTAGACTACCTATTTTGGATGGATCGGATTATGGATCATGGGTAATCCATATGAAGACATACTTAAAAGGTCTTGAAAAAGAAATGGTAAAGATAATTAAAAATGGATTTGTTTTAAATGTTAAATCAAGAAAATTAAGTGATTACGATAAAAAATCATCTTTACTTAATACAAAAGCCCTTATTGCTATATGTTGCTCCCTACCACCAAATATCTATGAAAAAGTATCCTCATGTTCTAATGCTAAAGAGATTTTGACCAAACTTGAAAAGTCTAGTCAAAGTGAAATTCTATGCTTGAATGGAATAATTGAAAAATCAAATGAAAATACTTCAAAAAATGTTGATTTCATATTTGAAGAACTACATTGTGGTTTTCAAGATTTGAATAAGAAACTTGAGGATCAACTAGCTAAGAATTCAAACTTGAAAAATAATTTAGCTAGTATTCATAAGGAGTTTAGAGTGTTAGAAATAGATCATGCACATCTTAGTGAAGAAAATAAAATGCTTAAAAATGATTTTATTGAATTAGGTGAAACCATTACTTTACTAAGAGAAGAAAACTAACTCCTTAAAGAAGAAGAAGATAAAATCAAGAATTCCTCATCTCTTGTAACAAATAACTTCAAAATGAAAATCAATGATTTGAAAATCAAGAATGAGAAATTTGAGTGGGAAAATTACGAACTACAAGAAAGTGTAAAACATAATTGTCATCATGACCATTCTTATAGATCATCATGATCATCCCTTCCATCTACCCACTAATATATGCCTTGTGATTTTTGTGGTATATTTGGACGTTACAAATCTAAATGCAAGTTTAGGTTTGTAAAAAGTAGTAAGTTTGTTTGGGTTAGAAAAGATACATCAACTAGAACAAACTTGCTTGGAACCAACATGGTTTGGGTTCCAAAATCCCCTACTTGAATCACATCATATGATTAGTAGATTTAGGGGTATGAGCTTTAATTTAAATATCTTTTGATAGATTTGTTTGTATAGATACCATGTACTTATTCTTGTTTGATTCCATGTGTCTATGCATGATTGGTGCTTAAATGATAAATCTTTTTTTTAAAAATTCAAAGTCTATACATTTAAACTTGATCACCATAAGACTTTGCTATATTGACCTTAATTGAATATCATAATTAGAAACACCACCTAAGTGCATACATTATGATTTAGATCCTCTTGCACTTAGTGATCATCCATAAAAGAAAGCCACTCTAGAGAACATTAAAGTGAAAATCGTAATTGTGCTTATAGGAAAATCAACCACCCCTCTTGCCCATGTGTTCTCAAATTAAATCTTCAAGAACATCCTTAAAATTTGAACCCATTTTGGTAGTTGCTAGGAGTTAGGTTAAATGATCACATCTTTCTAGCAAAACCAGAGAAAAGAAACCCATAGGTTTAAAGACTTGAACTTCAATGGAAATTTTTGGCAATCAAATAATACTTACAAAAATTTGAGAAAATGCCAAAGTATCGTTCTTTAAACTCTATTTTGGACAAATATGGCACTTGCTAGATAATTATGTACTTGAATTGTTCTAATATATCATTTCTAGTAAAACTAAGGTATTAAATGTTATGTCTAAGAAAACAACTCAAATCCCTTCTTAGACATCTTTTTGTGCCCTAGGTGAACAAACATGTTTATTAATTTGCACCTAGTTGTCCTATCAAACCCATTCTATTACATGCTTAATGATTTTCATCAAATGTAATAAGAATCATAGATGGGTTAAAAATTAGTGTATTTTCAAAGAGCTTTAATTGGATAATCTCATGACTAAGATGAACCTTAATATGTATAGATATTTTATATGTATTTTGTTCAAGTAGTCATGAAAGTTCATAATGGAATACATGTGTCCAAGGTAGTTTGCATCATTTGATACATATATATATATATATATACATATATATTCTAAAATCCTCGGTCCTTCCCTAAGTTCATAAAAGGATATATATTATATAGGGAAGTTAAATCATGAATCTAGATTCAATATATGACACCCACTTGAGTTAAAAATTAAAAAATTTATAAGAATCTAGTATCATAAATTGGGCATTTACTCACTTGAGTAAAATTAAAACTCATATAGTGATTACACAACAATATATTGTGATGGGAACACATGTCTCCCATACATTTTGGTTTTCAATGGGCTTATGCACTATGTGCTTAATGCCTTATCTTTACATATATGGTATGTGGATGTAGGAAATAGATGTTTGGACCTTATACTTCATTTGTCATGATCACCTTATCCAAACATGATAGACTATCCATGGAGGCAATTCAAAAGAATATATTTTACTTAGGTTCAAATGTTCATTTCTATGCATGACAATTCAAAAGAATATTTTTAACTTGAAAAATATATGTTCTTGCTTATCATGATGAATCCATAACTACACATCATCTCATGATAAGATTCTAAGAGGAATTTCAAAAACAAAAGGGGGCTTATCATGCTAAACTTTAAACTTGCTTGTTTTCTTTCATGATAAGTAAAATATAATCTTTAACTTGCTAATCTATTATTATATTATGTGTCATAGGGTAGATTTATATTGATTTTATATATATACTAAAATATACCCTAAAAATTTATGCTAAAATTGGAATGTCTCTTTGTTTTTCCAACATAGGCTTAATTTGTATTAGTTATTCCTTTCCTATGTTGCTTATCTCTTATCATGCCATATATAATTGATTTCATTGGCTAATCCTGATAAGAAGCTAGGGGGAGCATCATATTCTCATTGAATATCTTTGATGCTTTATGTAATTGTGCTTAAAATGCTTAATCCTTCCTTTTTGCTTAAGCCAAAAGGGGGAGAAGTTGTATAATTGATTAAATCCATTATCATATGCATTCTTGTATTATAACTTGTTAAATATAACTCATGCATATGTTGAGGGGGAGTAGTAATGAATAAATTGTTTATCTAATCCTCATACGAGGTTCCTCCCACCTATCTAATCAATTTGGTTTGTCATCATAAAAAAAGGGGGAGATTGTAAGCCCAATGGTTCCCCATGGGTTCAATCAATCACCCTGTTTTGATGATTAACAAACACAAATTGATTAGTCGTTTATGGACTAATCATTTGCCTTGAGTATTGTGCTTTAGACAGGTCCTACACAAGTCCAATCACAGTAGCACACACCTTGTTGGCCTATGCTTGAAGATGAACCAACCAATGGACAAAGGAGGTAGAGCATTCTTGGACAAACCACACCTTGGAGGATCTACCAAGAAGAAGCTCAACATCATCCATATCAAGCATTGAACATACATAGAAGATCATGAAGGTCAAAGCTGGAGGATCAAGAACCAATGCAAAGGACCAATGAGCTTGTACCACAACTTGAAGATGTCAAGCATGGAAGCTCAACCATAGAAGATCCCAGCTCAAGAGAAGAGTTCAAGAGACTGATAGAAAGGGTAGAATGTATTCCTATCTCTCTTGCATTTTCTCTTGTCAATGCACATTGTTTTAAACCCCTAGAACTAGTGAAAAATAATATTTTCCAAAGAGACTACAACACACCCTTAGAGCCTAATTGGATTAGTTAATGACCATGTGGTGTTACATCATTGTGGAATCCTCATGACATTCCATTTAACATGATAAACTTGAGTTCCAAAAGCCAAAGAAAAATCAGCACTGAAAAATAGAAAACCAGCTGTTCATAGGCTTCTCGGAGCTCCGAGCTTGGAACTCCGAGAAATGTTCCAGGGAGTATTAATTATACTCTGGACATTTTCTCGGAACTCCAAGAACACTATGAACTTAAAAAAATATAGTCGTTGCGGCTACAACGACTAGTGGTCTTTTTTACCCGAAAATTACCAGTTTGCCTCTAAAACGGTAATATTAAGTTGGGAACCTATATATACATGTTGTATGGTTTCAAAATATTAAGGAGAACATTTCCAACTCTAATAAAACCCTAGAAACACACTTGCAACTATTTTGGGTTAATTTCTCTCACCAACTAAATTCATTGTGCCTTGATTTGTGAAAATCATTTGAGATTGGTTTAGGCTTAAACTTGTTTATTTTTTAAAGAACATTATGAGAGCTTCAATGTGCATTGTAGCCTACTTAGAGGCAAAGCTATCTTCTTCTTTGAAAAGCGCTTAGATCTCATCGGTGAAGGAGAGACAAGAAAGGTGGAAGCACTTAGAACTCGGCGAAGAAGGAGAGTCATTGTAAAGGTGGAAGGGCATCCTTATTTAATTCCCTTGGAGTGTAAAAGCCTCGGAGCCGGGCGTTGTGGAGGTCTCAATAGTGAAAATCCTCAAGTGCGACCTTGAGTAGAGTGGAGTAGGCCATTTGCCGAACCACTATAAATCCTTGTGTCACTTGTGTTGGTATTTCCCTTTTCTCTCTCATCCTCGTACTCTATTATTTGTGCTTGCATTTTTACATAGTTAGAATTGAGTGTGAGTAGTTAGCATGTTTTTTTCAATTGAATAATTGTACCATGCTAACAAAGGTTTTGAACTTATATTAATTTGTAATATTGTTTAAGTTCAACTATTTGAAACTTAATTAAACAAGGGATAGATCTTGGGTGAAATATTAAGAAAAGTTTTTAATATTCAAAAGGTTTTATAAACATCTTATTCACCCGCCCTCTAGGTTGCCAAACCAAGTACTACTTGGATTTCATTACGCAAAGTATCTTCTATGTCAGGAATCTATTGGAGCCTCTCTCGCCCTTCTCAGTATTGTGGACCAATTGTCATTAGATGCCAACCCAACACCCTCCATGCTTGTTGGAACCTTCAAGGGATTAGATAGCGTCTCTTGGTACCCTCATCTCCCTTTCAGAGGATGTCCAACTCTGCTTTACATGTAGCTATGTCTAAAGCTTCGCATAGTTATCCCTCGTCCACGGACAATCCCCTACATCTCGAACTTTAAGTCATGAAGACCGCGAGTTCACTTTGATACTGAACATAAGTGGTACAACTGGTTAGGAACCTGTGCAGCTATGACATCTTTTGGAGGATGCTTGGCTCTAGCAAATTTACCATGAGTACGGCCAAAACCAGATATGTTTGTATCCTTGGTCTAGAGAATACATCCTTCTACATGTCTTGGAGGATGACCAGGTGCATCCAGACCACTATTTAGCACTCCTCTCGCACATCCCTTTGGAAGAAAAGCCTCCAGAAGCCATCTGTTACCCTGCTACCGTCCGCTTGGCTCATAACCACTAGTCTATTTACTGCTTCTATACAGAAGATATCAAGTTGTTCTTTCCTTTTTTTGCAATTGTTTTGTAAAATTGTCATTAGAATTCAGACCAGCACAGGTTTTGTTGTACAAATTGTGAAAATTGGTCAGACATATAAATAAAAGTTTTGTTTGTACTCTTCCAATTGTCTGCATAACACTTTTTTCCTTGCGTGGAAAAATTCTAAAAACTAGTGTATATATTCCCATCTGCAGGTAGGAAGTTCATACACTTGAAACCATCATACCCAAAAGTCAAAAGCTTGGTCCCGTACCCAAACTCGTCGGAAGAAAACCTTGGATCTACCTACTTCTCCAATTCCCACTCTTTGGGCAGAAATTTTAGAGTCTTCTGATCCTCCAACTCTTCTCACCATCATGGAAGAACCTTTAAACCTCTTCCATGACATTCAAGATCTGCAACAGCCGATAGCTCCAATGTTGGATCTCTTTCTGCAATAGAGAATTAGGATAAGGCAACATAACCACACTCCCCTCCCCCTGTATGACATGGCCGTTCATTGCTTTGCAAGTCTAAAGTGCTTCATAGACATTGAGAGCAAAATAGAGGCCCACATGGTTCGTACATGGATTGATGATGCTCAATTTTTTCTGGAGGCTATTATTCAGAAACCCCTTCCACTCGAAGAAGTTAACACGATAAAGAAAATCGCAGAAGCTTATGAAACACCTATTATCTGGCGACACAACGATGCATCCCAAGGGCTTACCACCATAAAAAAAACCTCAAGGGGAATTTTCTCCTTTGCCTGCCAATCCTTCTACCGTCATGAGGGTACTTCTCGGGGAACAGAAGTTGGTCTTACTCACACCTCGTCCTCCTCCTAGCCCGTTGCCAAGAAGTTGGAGCAAAGGAGATTACTGTGAGTACCATCAAGGCAGGGGACACCAAATCGATAAATGTCTCGCCTTGAAGCAAGCTATCCAAGACCTTATCAAGAAAAAAATACTTCGTCATCCCATCAGGGTTAGATATTACTTTCTAAAGGTCATGACTGGAAGCAAGAGAGTGAGCATTTGTGTTTTTCCCCACAAAGTATGGTTACCAATGCTAGGAAGGCAGAACCCTCCTACTGGTCGGATACTTTTATCCCACTCCTTACTCCGGATACAGACTTCTTGTCTTCTGGGTTAGACTCCCTTTTCTGATTCTGACTCATCTTTTGAAAAAGCATCAAATGTAAAAGAGCCCGACAAGGGCGCGTCAGTCAGTTCTTCCTCTGATGTATTTTGCAGATTAATAAAAGAACTTTCTCTGTACTCACTTTTTTCTCTCTATTCTTCTGAAGTAAATGCTTCAAAATATAATGAACAACCCTCCTCAAACGATGATGCAGATGAAACTCCCCTCAAGGTTAAGTAATTAATCAAACGAGAGGAGGAGCATCGAGCAAAACATTTAGAAGATGAGTTTGAAACTATTAACATAAGCAATGAATCCCTACTTCAGGAGATTAAGATTCACAAAACCTTATCCCCTGAAGAGCGTGTGGAATTAATCAACTTGTTAAAAGAATTCAAAGAAACCTTCGTCTAGTCCTACGAAGATATGTCAGGAATAAGTAAGGAAATTATCCAACACCATATCCCTCTCTTCCCAGAAGCCAAGACAAAGAAACTGAAGCTCACAAGAATGAGACCAGAATGGTTTCTCGAAGATCAAAGATCAAGCAAGTAAAAGCAAAATTCCTAAAAAGTGTTTTGGTATCTTGAGTGTTTAGCAAACATCGTTCCAATACCCAAGAAAGATGTAAATGTTCGATGTTATGTCAATTTCAAGAATCTCAACAAAGCCTGTCCGAAGGACGGCTATCCAAACAGTGGAATACTGAATGTCAAGAAGCCTTGAAAGAAATCAAAGGTTGTTTGTCATATCCCCTAATGTTGGTCACATAACAGTTATCTGATACACTTACTGAAGATGTAGAGCTAAGCTGTGAATTTCTAGAGAGGGGGATATGGTGTTTAGATAATACTGAACTCATGTCTTCAATCTAAAGGGAAAGTTTAGACTAAACTGGTCTAACCCCTACATCGGTGATAAAATCCTGTCCGAAAAAGCTGTCAAACTTCTTGACCAAAATGGAGATAGAATTTCCAAACCAATTAACCTCGATCAAATCAAAAGAATCAAAGGCCTCCATGTGCTGACTAGAGCCAAAATGACTCACCTACAAAATTCAGAATTCCTTTTGAAGATGCTTTCAAACCACGAAATACGCGGACCTGATCCCAACCTCTTTGGGGTACGTAGGCAGCCTGGCAAAACTCAGGTTCGGTCACCATTTTTGGCAAAGCCAACCGAAATCATCCCCCCTTTCGATCATTTTCCCCACAAAAAAGCCGTGAACTACGTGGACCTAATCCCAACCTCTTTGGGGTACGTAGGCAGGTTGGCAAAACTCAGGTTCGGTCACCCTTTTTGGCAAAGCCAACCGAAATCATCCCCCCTTTCGATCCTTTTCCCCACAGAAAATCCACGAACAATGTGGACCTGATCCCAACCTCTTTGAGGTACGTAAGCAGCCTAACAAAACTCAGGTTCGGTCACCCTTTTTGGCAAAGCCAACCAAAATCATCCCCCTTTCAATCCTTTTCCCCACTGAAAAGCCTCGAACTATGCGGACTTGATCCCAATCCCTCTTTGGGATACTTAGGCAGCCTGATCAATTCAGGTTTGGTCACATTTGCAAAGCCAAACACCCAACTAGTTCTCCCGCAGAAAGCCTCGAACTACGTGGACCTGATCCCAATCCTTCTTTGGGGTAGGCAACCTGATCATTTCAGGATCGGTCATAGTTGGCAAAACCAATAAACCTATTCAGGATCCCCACAGGTCTTCCCAATGTCCAGAATAAGAAGATCTAAGGATCCGCTAAGTCAAAAACCTGAAAGGGAGGCTTAGGAAAAAATTAGGATCATCTCACCTGTAGAAACAAAACCAAAAACATGTTTCTAGCAAAAGTTAAGGTGCAAACGGTCCGTTAAGTTAAAAATCCGCAAAGGACAACTTAATTGTTGGCAAGGCATACCTTTGAATGACCAGATGAAGAATTCTTTTGTCCAAAACAAGATGAGTTATTACTTCAAACAATGTGAAGGGTCTTTGGACCATGATTGAAAGCCAGAGGTAGGAAACACTGCCTATGCGTAAGAACATTTAAACTCATCTATCTAGGGTTCGACTTTCCTAAATAAATCAAAAGCATTTGTTTTAGTAAAATCGAGTCTCCATCCTTTCCTCCCTACATGGGAATTCAGAAAAGAAAAGTTCATTTCCCTCAGCTGAGTCAATTGCCCAGCAAAGGTAATCATACGTTGAAGGAAAACACAGTGAATTCTTATCTCAGAAAGTCAGGCTCAGTACTCCAAGTACAGGTCTCAAAAAAAATCAAGATCCAGCTCAGTACTCCGTGTACAGGAAAAGAATGTTCAGAAAAACGTAACCTCGTGATCAGGAGAACTCAAAAAGAACCCTCTTTTCATCGCATCGAAATTGCTATCCTCATTTCTTACCTTGTATTAGCTTTCTCTTGTCTATGGGAATAAATACACTAGACACATTTTTTATTATTAGTCATAGAAATATGACTAATAACACAAAATGCATGATCAAATCATTAAGAAAATCATGCAAGGGGCATTTTGCATTATTAGCCTTCGCTAATAATGCAAAATGCTCAAGATCAAGATTAGCCTTTGCTAATAATGCAAAATGCTCAAAAATTCAAGTTGTTTAAAAAACTATACTAGGGGCATTTTTGTATAAATACCCATCTAGAACAGATATCTATTTATACAAAAATACTCTTTATTTCAATACAAACAACACAAACAACTGCAGATAAAAGCAAACAAACAAAAAATGGATCCATATATCAAATATACGTCTCATCAATTCAGAAGATAAAATACATCTCATCCCCAACTTGGGGCATCAAAAATCATTGTTCATTAGTAGGGTCTATCAAACCCTGCTCTTGAAGATCCTAGACTACATCTGAGGCGGACGACGAGTCTACTCTCAGCTTGGAAACCGAAGGCTTCTTTAAACTCTCGGGATCCCTTAGCTGGCCTCTCTCCATGGTGATGCTCTAGCAAGCTCACTATCAAATCTAGGAGTTCCGGAACTCCTACCGTTTGCAGCTTGTTTCGCTGATGTTTCATAAGTGGATTCCCTGAATCTTTCTGCGAGGAATCATTCAATTCTTTGGGCATTCCTTAAGTCTTCCAAACACATTTATTCGGTGTCCTCCCAATAGAGTTGAGTTGTTTTTGCTCCTGAATAACCAAGGATTCGTA
This sequence comes from Tasmannia lanceolata, assembly GCF_043159265.1. Lineage (NCBI taxonomy): Eukaryota > Viridiplantae > Streptophyta > Magnoliopsida > Canellales > Winteraceae > Tasmannia > Tasmannia lanceolata. The sequence continues at coordinate 7,606,717 of NW_027518688.1, read as the reverse complement.
TATCTTTCCCCGCAAGATCTGTATAAAACATGCTCAAGGCAACCAATGCCTCCCAAAAATCTTTTCCATCAGAATTTTAAGACCCTTGGAGACAATCCAATATGTCTTGCATCATCCGTGGCAGAGTCCTTGTAAGCCCAAGGGCTCATCCTCTTTCCTTGTTTTGATGATTCCCAAACTAAATTGATTATGTTTTTTAATACTAATCAATTTGCCTTGAAGTGTTGTTTTAAGACAGGACAATCATGGAAGGAACCAACGCACCACTTGGCCGTGCTTGAAGATGTACCACACAAGAGTCAAAGGTGCTCAAGATCACATGGGCCAACTTACCTTGGAAGAATATTCAATGTGGAGCTCACCTCAACACACTCAAGCAAAGCAAGCACACAATGGAAGATCTATGAAGACCAAGACCAAAGAGAAGTGTAGTTATACTTAGACTTGTTGTACATCCTTTCTCTTTGGATTTCTAAGTCAAGGCAAGCTTTTCAAAATATGTTTTTCAAAAAGACTAACACTCCCCGTATTAAACATCATTGGTTAAGTGAATGTTTGTGTGGTGGACCAATAGGTTGGGACCCTCATAACATTCCAAATTATCATAAAAATAAAGTTCCAAAAGCCCAAAAGAAAATCAGCTCAAACAAATTGAACAGCTGCTGAAAATAGGCTTCTCGGAACTCCGAGAGTTTTCTCGGAGCTCTGAGCTCGGAACTCCAAGAAATCCCACGGAGCTCCGAGAAATGTTCCAGGAGGTATAATTTATAGTCTGGATATTTTCTCAGAATTCCGAGAAATGGTCCAGGAAGTATTATGTTATACTCTGGTCATTTTCTCAGAACTCCAAGAATGAACCCCGAGCCCCTGCAGAAAACCAGACAGAAACCCTAGTTAGCTTGCTTTAAAAGAGAGAAAGTAGAGAAACACTAGGTAGTTCATTTCGGACGTCAGCACTCCGCTGAATTTTCGAAGGTTCAGAGCGTCTTTTTCTTGTTTTGTTCTGCCGAATTTGGCATAATTACGAGCTACTTTTCCATAGTAGCAATGTTGTTCTGCTGAAATCAAGGCAAACTCGGAGGCAATTCGGCTATACAGTGATGTTGCACCGCCGATTTCTCCACAGCCCCGAAGGCCCCTCTTTTCAACACAACCGCGGTTACGCTGCCCCAACTCTCCAAGTGGTAAGAATAAACCCTAAAAAATGTAAATAAGTAATCGATTTACTTTTCAGCTGTGTATTTACAAAACGGGTGTGGGACATGATCCCGCGAGAGGGGCGTGGGGCGCGAGCCGCCGCGCGCTCTCCCTTGGTCTCTCGTACCCACGCGATTGGCGTGTGCATTTTAATATGTTGATTTGAATTCGTCTTTCCTGTGAACTTGGGATCACTAAGGCAATCCGAATTCCACACGAAAGAGATTGACAGAGTCGCCACCTAGATGTGGGATCTAGGACCCATAATTAACCAGAAATCTAGACTCGCTACCTGGTTACGAGAATGGAAGGTATGGGGAGTTATCCACCACATGCACCATTCTTGCCCGATAATCGGTCTTCGATTCCAAAAGCTAACCCTTTTAAATTTATTTTAAATGGCTCATTCAACTCTATGTTATTGTGCGAACTAAGTGACATGCATCCTATGATCTAATTTCAATGTGAATCCTAAATGTGTATCTTGATTTCTTAATTTGTCTGGATTCAATCTAGGTGAAAGTTCTCCTAAAATTCTAATTTCATGAAAAATCCTAAGTGATTTGATTAAGCATTTACAAGAAAATTAATATACAAAACACCACAATTTGTTGTGGTGCCGACTCGCGGGTGGTATGCCATCAGACATCCAAGCTGCCTACGTACCCAAGCCTCACTGGGATCAGAGTCGACGTAGTTCGGTGCACCTAAGCTAAGCTACATATGCCTAACTCAACTAGGACACCGACTTAGACGGATTTGACTGTTTCAACAGTTTTAAGAGGAATTATTTAATTCAAGTTGAGGATTTTATTATCTTAGGATTTCATCTAAGATGCTATATGATTCTTATCTGAATGCAAGTTGTTCCTTAGACTAATGCAGGTTTGCCTACATCCTAGTTTACTAGGCTTGTCCTAGGGAAAGATCGGGTGACTAGTGTAACTAGACCTATGGCACGGTTGCTATACATAGCAAGCGTCCGTGATGAGGCTGGACTCCTAACTCTAGGACTCCCTAAAACCTAGGACACGGCACGACACCAGTGTTCCTAAATTGGGCTCTAATGGTTCTTAGATTGGAAACCATAATCCAATGGTTCCGAAAGACACAAGATAAATCGATTTAAGTTCTCGAGGTTAATGAGTTTCAGATTTCGAAGATTTTCAGTTTCTAGACATTTAAGGATTACCAATGGTTCTAGGGTTCACCAATTTCGGCCTTGAATGGCATCCAAAGGAGGGAATCGTGCGCTCTTTCCTTGTGCAATTTAATACTTAGGTTATAGCATCTTATTGCCTGGCAGAATCTCAGGATTTCCGTGGACACTAACCTCGGAGCCAACAACATGCTATAACTTAAATATTCAAATTGTCAAAGATCAAGTTGCAATTGGGATACGATTATGGATGCACGGGCCATTTTTCCAGGAAAATCTAAAGATCCTAAAATTTCTGTTTCAATGGATTAAGGAGTGAACATGTGACAGAATTTTAAAGTTCTTTAGGAATTTTTATATGATTTTCAATTAATTTCGAATTTTCCATGGATTTTATCAATTTTAAGCATATGAGCGGTTTTACAAGTGAAATTGTTGCAAATAAATTCGAAATGATTTGAAATTTCTACAGCAGCAAGATGAAAATGTATGTAGCTTACAGGATGAGTTTTGCATATTTTTACATTAAATTCACATTTAATCTTGATTAAACTATTAAATGTCCAGATTGCACAATTAACACATCAACTAGTAGAAATATAACTCTAAATTCTATGACATTTCTACAGAAATACTATATGAATCAAAATAGCATGCAGTGAGATTTTCATGAATTTTAGAAATTATTTACTACCAATTTCGGATTTTACAATTTCCAGACCAGATTATAAATTAACACTACATCCCATATTAAAACAGATCCAAATAACACGAAAATTTTACAGTAACAAGTAATATGGAAGATAAGACTACTGTAAAAATTGTATGAATTAAGTTTCAAAGAAAATATTAAATAATATACCAAATAAACTCCAAAAATCTTTATAAATTCATGGTAAAATGAATCAGTAACATATTATTTTCCCACGAAATTTCATTAATTTTAGAATCTGTTTGGTATATAATTTAATTTTTCTTCGTCAAAAGATGTTTTTTGAAGAGTTTTCCATTTTTAAAACACAATTTGCGGAAAAAATCAGAAAAATTCGGAAAAATACAGAAATATTTTGAGAACAATGCACCTACCTGTGGTGAAGATCTCCGCCCAATCCAAAAAAATATAAAAAATCCTGCCGCCGCCGATCCGCTCCGCCGTCTTTCGCTTTCTCTGGAGTGTTTAGAGGGAGTGATTGAGGGAGTGAAGAGATAATGGAAGAAGAATATTAGGGAGAGGGATGGAAGAATATATTGAGGAAAGGGATTGGAGGGAGTGATTAGAAGAGATAATGGAAGAGAAAGAGATAATGGAAGATAAATTTCTCTTTTTTTTTTTATGGATGGGAAGGAAGATATATATAGGGAGAGAAAGAGAGAGAGAGAGATATGTTGGTGGAGAGCTCATCATGTTGTCCCTCTTAGTGGAGAATCCATCATTATTGTTCTTAGTGGAGGGCCCATCATGTTTCTTAGTGGAGAATCCATCATTATTGTTCTTAGTGGAGGGCCCATCATGTTTCTTAGTGGAGAATCCATCATTATTGTTCTTAGTGGAGGGCCCATCATGTTTCTTAGTGGAGAATCCATCATTATTGTTCTTAGTGGAGGGCCCATCATGTTGTCTTAGTGGAGAGCTACCATCATTGCTCTTCATAAGAGGCCTCACAAGAGGCCCCACTGAGGCCCCACAACGCGGGCCCCACAATGTGGGCCCTCGGTTGATTCGATTTTAAACAAATGTTCAATGCGGGCCCACCAAACGAGTCCAAATTTAATCAAAATGCATCATGCGGCCCCACCAAATGGGTCCAACTTTCTCGATCCAAATTTAATCGAAGCACCCAATGCGGGCCCACCAAACGGGTCCCAATTCTCTCTGGTTTAGATTTTTCTGAATAATCCTTCTCAACATTTAGCGGGAAAATACGAAACACGACGGAAACGACCAAAAATATTTAGAAATGTAACAAACGGATGCGGGAAAGAAAGACATTGGAAAACCGACGGAAAACAAACCCTAATTTCTTTATCGATTAAGGTAGAGCAAAATGGGGTGTCTACAGATGCCCCTCTTTGGTAGAGATGACGTAGTCATCGAATACCAAAGTCAAAATGACAGAGCCATTTTGCGTAGCTTTAATCGACAAAAGACTCTACACAAACGGAACTTAGACGCAAACATTTACTACCTAATGCAAGGCCCTAAATGAAATCCTAGAATTAGAACATAATAAGAAATCCTGATGCGGTGCCGTTCACAAACGGGCAACGAGAGAATGAGATACCACTTTCGAATGGATTCCGAACAGAAAGAACAAAGATCGTTCTCAAGCGGGTTTTTTTTTTTTTTTTTTTTTTTTTTTTTTTTTTTAAAGAAAATGAGACATCTTTCACAAGCGGGCTCAAGGAGGATAAGAGACCATTCACAAATGGATTCAGAAAATGAGGTACCGTTCACAAACAGGCTCAAGGAGAAGACGAGACCATTCACAAATGGACTCGAAAATGAGGTACCGTTTACAAACGGGCTTAAAGAGAACACATGACCATTCACAAATGGACTCGAGAAACGAGGCACCGTTCACAAACGGGCTCAAGGAGAACATGAGACCATTCACAAATGGACTCAGAAAATGAGGTACCATTCACAAACGGGCTCAAGGAGAATAAAAGACCATTCACAAATGGGCTCAAAAAATGAGGTACCGTTCACCAACGGGCTCAAGGAGAAGACGAGACCATTCACAAATGGATTCGAGAAACGAGGCACCGTTCACAAACGGGCTCAAGGAAAACATGAGACCATTCACAAATAGACTCAGAAAATGAGGTACCGTTCACAAACGGGCTTAAGGAGAAGACGAGACCATTCACAAATGGACTCGAAAATGAGGTACCGTTTACAAACGGGCTTAAGGAGAAGACGAGACCATTCACAAATGGACTCGAGAAACGAGGCACCGTTCACAAACGGGCTCTAGGAGAACATGAGACCATTCACAAATAGACCCAGAAAATGAAGTATCGTTCACAAACGGGCTTAAGGAGAAGACGGGACCATTTACAAATGGACTCGAGAAATGAGGCACCGTTCACAAACGGGCTCAAAGAAACAAGATAGCTTTGATTGATGAACTCAACAACGAAGAATTTAGAGTTTTTTCATGAACTTGAATTTGACATAGGATTGGATTTGATGAATTTTTGATTTTTCAGAAATAAGGCACCGTCCACAAACGGGCTCAAGGAGGACATGAGACCGTAAATGGACTCAGAAAAATGAGACACCGTTCACAAACGGGTTCAAGGAGAAGACGAGACCATTTACAAATGGACTCGAGAAAAGAGGCACCGTTCACAAACAGGCTCAAAGAAACAAGATAGCTTTGATTGATGAATTCAACAACGAAGAATTTAGAGTTTTTTCATGAACTTGAATTTGACATAGGATTGGATTTGATGAATTTTTGATTTTTCAGAAATAAGGCACCGTCCACAAACGGGCTCAAGGAGGACATGAGACCGTAAATGGACTCAGAAAAATGAGACACCGTTCACAAACGGGTTCAAGGAGAAGACGAGACCATTTACAAATGGACTCGAGAAAAGAGGCACCGTTCACAAACAGGCTCAAAGAAACAAGATAGCTTTGATTGATGAATTCAATAACGAAGAATTTAGAGATTTTTCATGAACTTGAATTTGACATAGGATTGGATTTGATGAATTTTTGATTTTTTTGAACTTAATGAAATCGAGGATGTTATAGATCGTGCCTGACAAAGATATCGGAAACTAGGACTTTGACGAATGATGAAACGGCAAACCGAAGAACCATTACTAACAAGAATGGATTAGAAACACTTTTATGAAACTTCAATAAGATTTTTCTCAAAGAGACTGCTGGTCTTGTCTTTGGGGATTTGGATGACTGAAACCTTGAACAAGACACTTGAAATTGGTAATCTAGAACAACGGCTCTCTTGGATATAATCATGGAAAAGTGGGACTTACCTCTTGATAGGTGTTTAGATAAACATTTCTTGACCAGGAAAGTATTTAACTAACTGGAAGGAAATTCTGAATTTTAACGGTTCATCTTTCTGAGAAATTGGCTCGACCATCATTGCATCTGAGGCTCTTCCAAGCTTAAGATGCCTTCCTGGGGTATGATCTTTTTACGGAAGCTGGGCTTTCTGATGTTTCTACTTCTGAATTCTTCTGGGTTGATCATCTTTGAAATATAGCTGTTTGACTAGATTCTCGAACTTTTTCAGGTACAATCGCAGGGAGCTGACGAGGCCGGGCCTCCTTCACCGAGACAGTTGCATCATTTTGGACACAAGGACGACGATTGACTCTTTTTAAATAGAAAACTTAGATAAAAGGCACTACTCAAAGGATTGAGGAGCTCTAAAGGAGTGAACATAGAATAACAACGATTGATTAACTACACTGACAGACACAGTAATGCTTCTGACTTAGTTAACGTTTTATTTGGTAAGTCTATCATTTCAAGGAATATTTTTTTCAATTGGTAAACACTGGACTTTTTCCTTAAAACAGTAATGCCTCAATGATTTAATTACAACTCCTAGGATTGCTTAGCTCCAATGCCCCCAGTTTTGAGGATGTCACTTGAATTTGTTTGAACTTCAATTGATCTTCAGTCCTGATACCGGCTGTAACCTTCTTATAAATTTGCTTGAACTTCAGTTGATCTTCAGTCTTGATACTGGCTGTAGCCTTCTTATAATGATTCTCTTACCGTGACCAAGTCACCTCTTCAGGGTTTTTAACTTGGCGGACCGTGGTAGCCTTAACTTTTGCCTGAACCGTCTTTCTAGGTTTTCGATTCAGCAGGCTATCCCCTTAGCTTTTGCCTAAGCCGCCCTTTCGGGTTTTCAACTTAACAGGGGAATGATCTTAAATTTTGCCTAAACCGCCCTTTCAGGTTTTCAGTCTAGCAGATCTTCAAACTCCATTTTTTTTTTATTCATCATCATTTTTTATTTTTTTTGTTTCGGGACCTAGATCATTAGTTCTGAACACCGGAAGGACTTTATAGGTAGGATAGGGCTTTTCAAAGAATGGCTTAAGGTTCAACAAAGATTTCGACCGAACCTGTGAATAGGTTGCCTACATATCCCAAGGTAGGAATCAGGTCGTGTATAGTTCAGGGCGAATGCCCCTAGTTTGAAGATAAATTGTTCGAAAGTTTATTGATTTTTCTTTTTTTTTCTTCTTTCTGGAATAATTGACTTCTCTTCTTTAGGAACTTGTCCCCTTTTTTTTTCTGAAAGGATTGAATTTCTTTTTTTTTTTTTTTGGATTGATTGAATTGCTTTTCTTTTTTGAATTGACCGAACTCAGTTTAACCGAGCTGCCTACGTACCCCAGTGTAGGGATCAGGTCTCGCGTAGTTCGGGGCGAATGCCCCTAGTTTGATGGGTTTTCAAGAAAATTTCATTTAGGCTCGAAGGGTTTGCAAACCAGTATTCTTTTGACGTTGGGTTCTGATTTTGGGATTTATTCGGCCAAAGGAGGCCTTCCGATGTTCAGATTGGGAGTCGATCTAGTTTACTAGAGTCCCTCTGGTACTGATTATTTATTTTTTTATTTTCTTTTTCTTTTTTTTTTACGGAGTTTGACGGCATTTCCAGGTAAGAGATAATAAATCTTCTTCTTTCAAGATTCTAATACGTGCCTTCGACTTTCATAGAGCGAAACTTGTTCTTCGACATCCTCCATCTATGGATTTGTAACTCTTGATATCTGATGATCACTTTTCAATGCTTGCTCTTGAACTTCTTATCTCGAATTTGATGGCTTCATGTTATGAATTTGAGAACCAAGGTCATTGATTGGAAATATGAAAGTTGTTTCCACTCCATGCCCCTTGCATAGCATATGATATTCACTTCATTCTTTCTTGAACCTTCTATCTGGGTCTTTCTCTTGGCATTAATGGTAACGCTTACCAGACCATCTTTTTATCCTCAAAATGGGTTTACCAATTCTTCACACTCTTCAGAGGGTAATGTATTTTCAATCGGCATTTACTGGATCAAGGTTTCAGTGCCAGTGTTTACCACTTTAATTTCATCTTTGAAAGGCTGAGATTGGCGCTCCTCCTCTTGTTCAAGTAATTGTTGTGACTCAAGTGGAGTTTCGCCAATTTTGTCCTCATTTGAGGAGGGAGTCTTACTTTAAGATCAGAAGCATACTTAAGAAACAGACACAAGTGAACTATTGAAACTTGAAATTTTATTTAAAGGAAAGGCTATTACATCTGACGACCTATCCTGAACATGCTCAGGATTCACAACTCTGAATAAAGAGAAAAGCAAACGATAACTTGCCTGGACTAGGCATTAACCTTGAACTGTAAAACCGGACTCAACAATTGTACTGACCATGGTGACTGACTCAACATAAAATAGTAAATGACTAAAACTTTAACTGCTGCAACTGTCTAGCTTTGGAGGCTCGGCGAAAGCTGGCTCATAAATGGTACTTTCAACTTCTGATTCTTTTCATTGCAACCGGACCTGTGCCCCTTTGAGCCTTCAGTTATTTAAGCATTGCGAACGGCTGGCGGCAGTACTGCATGATTCGGTAATAGGTTATTGGTAGCAACGGGACTTGGCTCAAACACAAGGCTTTTATTGTCGAGCAACCTCTGGATTCTGAATTTTAAGGCAATGCAATTATCAGTGAGATGGCCAGAATTTCTATGGTATTCGCAGTGTTGATCTGTTCGCCAATTTGCTGGTAAAGGATTAGGAAGAGCCCTAATGTCGGGTAGGATTATGCGACCTGAGGCTAAACACTCCTTGAGTATCTCAGATGGCGGAAGAGGGAGAGGGGTAAATTCTGTCTGGGCCTGTGGCCGAGGTGCGACAGCAGGTTGGGTATAATCCATCACCATGGGGTTCTGAGGTTTTGAAGGCTGAGGCTTGGAGCGGGAAAGGTTATTAATTTCAGCTGATGGAGGCTTCCTGAATTCTTTGGTATTCGGGTTACTTCGGTTGAACACACCTTGAGCCATAGCCTCCTCTATTTGGGTGCCTGCCACGATAAAGTGTTTGAAGTCCGGATAATACTGCAACGACATGTGATACTGGAGCTGGGGGGAAATATTTTTCATGATTATTTGGACCTGCTCTTCCTCAGAAGGGCGCTCCATCATCTGAGCTGCTATTCTCCTCCATCTTTTCACAAAGGTCAGAAAGGATTCCCTCAAGTCTTGCTTTGTCCTTTCCAAATCCTTTCTGGTGATTTCTGTCCCGTCATCATATTTGAATTGCCTGATGAACTGCTCGCCGATATCCTTCCATGTCCTGTAACGAGTCTTGTCCAAGACCATGAACCACCTCCTGGCAACCTTGGTTAGGGAAACCGGGAACAATTGAGCCATTTGCTCAGAAGATAAGCCTTGAGGTTGACACATGATGGTGAACATTTGCAAATGTGTGATTGGACAACCCACACCATCATATTTATCAAAGTCCGGCATTTGAAAATTGGCTGGGAGACGGATTTCTGGGAACAGTGTGAGGTCACTTGGATTGAAACCACCCTGGTCCTGAAACTGAATGTCCTGAACCTTCCTGGTAAGACTTTCTAATTTCTCCATAACTACTTTATCAACCATGGACTGAGAAGGCCTGCTGCGATCTTCGCTGTACTGCTCTTTTTCAAAATCTTCTTCAGTTTTGTCAGGGATAGGAATGAACACTGGCTGGGCAGGTGCGGCTGAAGTAACTGTATGGTGCATGGACCCTTTATCTTTGGACAACGATGGCCCCAACTTTTCAGAAAGCTGGGCCTTGATAACTTGGTTCTCTTCTTTGAGTTCTTGAAGCTGCCGGAGAATCAAGGTGAGAGTATCGGTAATAGCAGCGGGTGGAAGACTACTGTTCTGGTTTTCTGCCATTGGGGAGGATGAGGATGGGAAAGAAGGAGATGCTGGGGTCCTCAGAGAAGGTGGCGGGGAGACAGATTTCCTCTGCAATCGAGAAGAGATCCGAACCCAAGGAATAGTAGGGTTAGCTATGGTGTTTAGTGCCCTGTCATGGAAATAATGAACACGAGGTATATGAGCTTGGCATTCATGGAGTGTTTCTTCTCAATGACTGAAAAATATTACACATTTAAGCAAGTAATTGGGACAATAGAATGAATCCAAATGATGAGGGGAATGCCCTTAGTTCAAGGATTATGAGAGTAAACTCTGAAGGATTTAGCAGAAATATTCTTGAAAAAGGTAGCCCCTAGAGGAGGAAGAGATCAAGGGTACAGGCAAGATTGGATCATCAAGATTGCACGATCAAATGATTGAGACACAATTTCCGCCAATGAAGACACAATCGAATCCCACAAGAGACGAATGATAGACACATGATCAAAATGTGAGATTGCATAGGATTACTTTCAACGGGTAGATCAAGAATAACTAATCCTATGAGATCTTTGGAAATGATGGGATTTATATCCTAACCCCAAAGGAAAAGTTTTTAGTCTTCGCACATTTTAACAGTGTTACCTGAAGGCATCAACCCTAATCCTAATCTAGCGGAGTGGAGAGAGGATCTCGACTCATGACTTTGTTTGTGTACCTAGGACCGATCGTAGCCATTGGAAGATGGACTACGGCCTAATCTAGACACAAATGGGTAAGATATCCTAAACTAGGCTCACACATGTGGTGCACATGTGTTCGTATACTGCATGCATGTGTGGGTTAATCTAGGGGTAAGGCCAAGAGTCCCCTTAGCGCGAATCCATGTTCGATATACTGTACCAGTGTCCGGCGTATCAGTACGTGAACAAGAGATCCGTTTACGCACCATAAAGGTACTAGGCTAAGGGTGGAATGCTTCTCTAGCACAGAGGCACCAGGTGATGAAATCCCAGTCAACCATGCTAGATAACACTCCGGGTTCCTAAAATAGGACGTGTGTGCATGTGAAATGCAAGGGTTTAGATGCAAGTGATGTAAGTGTGTGCAATAAGTTCGCGCAATCTATGATGCCTTCAGGTTTTGTTAAATTAAGTTCGAGTAAAATGTGATGAGAAAATAAAACGAGACAAACTAATCTAACAAGTATAGAGTTTTTATGAGCCAGTTAAATTAAATTCAAATGAATTATCTTTTGAAATTTTAATGAAGTTAGGTGGTCCCCAGCAGAGTCGCCAGACTGTGGGACATGATCCCGCGAGAGGGGCGTGGGGCGCGAGCCGCCGCGCGCTCTCCCTTGGTCTCTCGTACCCACGCGATTGGCGTGTGCATTTTAATATGTTGATTTGAATTCGTCTTTCCTGTGAACTTGGGATCACTAAGGCAATCCGAATTCCACACGAAAGAGATTGACAGAGTCGCCACCTAGATGTGGGATCTAGGACCCATAATTAACCAGAAATCTAGACTCGCTACCTGGTTACGAGAATGGAAGGTATGGGGAGTTATCCACCACATGCACCATTCTTGCCCGATAATCGGTCTTCGATTCCAAAAGCTAACCCTTTTAAATTTATTTTAAATGGCTCATTCAACTCTATGTTATTGTGCGAACTAAGTGACATGCATCCTATGATCTAATTTCAATGTGAATCCTAAATGTGTATCTTGATTTCTTAATTTGTCTGGATTCAATCTAGGTGAAAGTTCTCCTAAAATTCTAATTTCATGAAAAATCCTAAGTGATTTGATTAAGCATTTACAAGAAAATTAATATACAAAACACCACAATTTGTTGTGGTGCCGACTCGCGGGTGGTATGCCATCAGACATCCAAGCTGCCTACGTACCCAAGCCTCACTGGGATCAGAGTCGACGTAGTTCGGTGCACCTAAGCTAAGCTACATATGCCTAACTCAACTAGGACACCGACTTAGACGGATTTGACTGTTTCAACAGTTTTAAGAGGAATTATTTAATTCAAGTTGAGGATTTTATTATCTTAGGATTTCATCTAAGATGCTATATGATTCTTATCTGAATGCAAGTTGTTCCTTAGACTAATGCAGGTTTGCCTACATCCTAGTTTACTAGGCTTGTCCTAGGGAAAGATCGGGTGACTAGTGTAACTAGACCTATGGCACGGTTGCTATACATAGCAAGCGTCCGTGATGAGGCTGGACTCCTAACTCTAGGACTCCCTAAAACCTAGGACACGGCACGACACCAGTGTTCCTAAATTGGGCTCTAATGGTTCTTAGATTGGAAACCATAATCCAATGGTTCCGAAAGACACAAGATAAATCGATTTAAGTTCTCGAGGTTAATGAGTTTCAGATTTCGAAGATTTTCAGTTTCTAGACATTTAAGGATTACCAATGGTTCTAGGGTTCACCAATTTCGGCCTTGAATGGCATCCAAAGGAGGGAATCGTGCGCTCTTTCCTTGTGCAATTTAATACTTAGGTTATAGCATCTTATTGCCTGGCAGAATCTCAGGATTTCCGTGGACACTAACCTCGGAGCCAACAACATGCTATAACTTAAATATTCAAATTGTCAAAGATCAAGTTGCAATTGGGATACGATTATGGATGCACGGGCCATTTTTCCAGGAAAATCTAAAGATCCTAAAATTTCTGTTTCAATGGATTAAGGAGTGAACATGTGACAGAATTTTAAAGTTCTTTAGGAATTTTTATATGATTTTCAATTAATTTCGAATTTTCCATGGATTTTATCAATTTTAAGCATATGAGCGGTTTTACAAGTGAAATTGTTGCAAATAAATTCGAAATGATTTGAAATTTCTACAGCAGCAAGATGAAAATGTATGTAGCTTACAGGATGAGTTTTGCATATTTTTACATTAAATTCACATTTAATCTTGATTAAACTATTAAATGTCCAGATTGCACAATTAACACATCAACTAGTAGAAATATAACTCTAAATTCTATGACATTTCTACAGAAATACTATATGAATCAAAATAGCATGCAGTGAGATTTTCATGAATTTTAGAAATTATTTACTACCAATTTCGGATTTTACAATTTCCAGACCAGATTATAAATTAACACTACATCCCATATTAAAACAGATCCAAATAACACGAAAATTTTACAGTAACAAGTAATATGGAAGATAAGACTACTGTAAAAATTGTATGAATTTTAATGATGATCTGATGTTAGTAAAAATTCTCCTAAAATCTGATAAGTTTCAAAGAAAATATTAAATAATATACCAAATAAACTCCAAAAATCTTTATAAATTCATGGTAAAATGAATCAGTAACATATTATTTTCCCACGAAATTTCATTAATTTTAGAATCTGTTTGGTATATAATTTAATTTTTCTTCGTCAAAAGATGTTTTTTGAAGAGTTTTCCATTTTTAAAACACAATTTGCGGAAAAAATCAGAAAAATTCGGAAAAATACAGAAATATTTTGAGAACAATGCACCTACCTGTGGTGAAGATCTCCGCCCAATCCAAAAAAATATAAAAAATCCTGCCGCCGCCGATCCGCTCCGCCGTCTTTCGCTTTCTCTGGAGTGTTTAGAGGGAGTGATTGAGGGAGTGAAGAGATAATGGAAGAAGAATATTAGGGAGAGGGATGGAAGAATATATTGAGGAAAGGGATTGGAGGGAGTGATTAGAAGAGATAATGGAAGAGAAAGAGATAATGGAAGATAAATTTCTCTTTTTTTTTTTATGGATGGGAAGGAAGATATATATAGGGAGAGAAAGAGAGAGAGAGAGATATGTTGGTGGAGAGCTCATCATGTTGTCCCTCTTAGTGGAGAATCCATCATTATTGTTCTTAGTGGAGGGCCCATCATGTTTCTTAGTGGAGAATCCATCATTATTGTTCTTAGTGGAGGGCCCATCATGTTTCTTAGTGGAGAATCCATCATTATTGTTCTTAGTGGAGGGCCCATCATGTTTCTTAGTGGAGAATCCATCATTATTGTTCTTAGTGGAGGGCCCATCATGTTGTCTTAGTGGAGAGCTACCATCATTGCTCTTCATAAGAGGCCTCACAAGAGGCCCCACTGAGGCCCCACAACGCGGGCCCCACAATGTGGGCCCTCGGTTGATTCGATTTTAAACAAATGTTCAATGCGGGCCCACCAAACGAGTCCAAATTTAATCAAAATGCATCATGCGGCCCCACCAAATGGGTCCAACTTTCTCGATCCAAATTTAATCGAAGCACCCAATGCGGGCCCACCAAACGGGTCCCAATTCTCTCTGGTTTAGATTTTTCTGAATAATCCTTCTCAACATTTAGCGGGAAAATACGAAACACGACGGAAACGACCAAAAATATTTAGAAATGTAACAAACGGATGCGGGAAAGAAAGACATTGGAAAACCGACGGAAAACAAACCCTAATTTCTTTATCGATTAAGGTAGAGCAAAATGGGGTGTCTACAACGGGTAGGGTGGGTTTCATCATCCGTGATGTCTAGCCCCTCTACCTGCCCCTTTACTACTTTTAGCTATTTACAGCTTTCATTTACAAAATGGATACAGTGGGTTTCATCATCCGTGATGTCAAGACCCTTTATCTCCCCCTTTGCCATCTAATTCATGTTAATTTGTGTCGTGAGTAAGTTGTGAAATCAGGCTCTGCCGCAAGAAACTTACAATATCAATCAAATTAACTATAGTTTCTTTCTGTTGTGTATTTAAAAAACGGATAAGGTGGGTTTCATCATTCGTGATGTAAAGCCCCTTTATCTCCCCCTTTGTCATCTAATTTAAGTTGATCTGTGTCGTGAGTAAGTTGCGAAATCAGGCTCTGCCGCAAGCAACTTATAATATCATTCAGATTAACCATATTTACTTTCTATTGTGTATTTACGAAACCTATAGGGTGAGTTTCATCGTTCGTGGTGTCAAGCCCCTCTATATGCCTTTTACTAATTCTAGCACTTTACAGCTTTCTGCACAAGTAAGGTACGAGATTGAGATGTCACAAGAGTCGTTCTGATACGGCCGATACCTTGTGGCGTAAATCCCTCTGACTTGCTCTTTACTTTCTGTAATTTACAGCTTTCTGCACAGTAAAGTACGAGGTGGTGACATCATAGGATCTCGGGCGCACAAATTGCACCCGAACTTATGTTATAAACCCCTCAGCCTTACTTTTACTTTCTGTATAGTTATTTTCCATTTGATTCAAGTTAACCTGATTGTATGTAGTTGCGAGTTCCTTTCGGAGCCGTAAACAACTTCCAACACCGATCAGGTTAATTATCGCTTAATTTCATTTTCTTTTGTAAATTCACTTTATTTGCGTTCGGAATTAAGCATAATCTAACAAGAAAAATAAGATCAAATCCTTTATTTTAAATCCTTCCAAAATGCCAATCTAAGTTAAGAGATCAGATTAAGCCGGGCGAGAGGGGTGGTTAATACCTTCCCCAATTGTAACCACAACCCTTACCTGGATATCTATAAGGACCATGCCTTAAGCAAACAAAGTAAAATATAAGGTTTTAGGCCCAGAGCAAAGGAACCCCTGATTACTATTCTTCCAACGAAATTCGAGTCATTACTCATTTCCTTGGAAGAATAGACACGGGTCCTAGGCCCTAACCTAGGTGGCGACTCTAAGTTTCTCTAAAGTTGAGAAGTTAAGACTACAGTCTTTAGTCCGCAAATAGTGCAGATCAAATAACACCCCCTATGTAAAACCCAATTGTGGTGATCCCCTGCCGTCCTAGGTAAACAAGGGAAAAAATTGGCTCCGACAGCTTCAAAAGCTTTATCTTTCTCAGATGAGGACTTGCCCCCAGAAGGAAAAGACTATACTCGTCCTCTCATAATTACCCTACTTTGCAATAAGAAGAAAGTTTCTAAAGTGCTAGTAGACAATGGGTTAGCCCTAAACGTATCTCCTTTGAACACTGCCACAACTCTAGAATTTTGGCCAGATGACTTCATACCATCAGAGCAAGGCATACTAGCCTATGATGGAACCAGAAGGGATGTTATAGGAATATTGGCTACTGAAATTGAGATTGGGGGAGAGACCTTTGAAGTCGAATTTCAAGTGTTGGATATCAAAACCTCTTTTTGTCTTTTACTTGGCCGCCCTTGGCTGCATAAGGTCGGAGTTGTCCCTTCAACATTGCATCAGAAACTGGAGTTTATCCGAAATAACAAAGTGATCACAGTCCGAGGGGACCTGGAACCTCAAGTGGGACAAATAACCTCCGAGCCAATTACTGAAAACTCTAGAGATGTCAGTTTGACAGGATTCTCACTAGAGGTCTCTACTATCACTTTAGAGGAGGCCATGAACGAAGAGATCATGTTTTTGTCCAGTACAAATGTCCAAGTAGTGAGAATGATGCGACAATATGGGTATATCGCTGGAGCCGGTCTTGGAAGGAATCTGCAAGGTCTAACTGAGTGGCCAGAATTGAGAATAGTGTATTTGGGTTGGGTACAAGCCAACTCGAAAGGAAGTCCAGAAAATGAAAGCTTACATGTTGAAATGAGGCGAGCTGCGTCGTAAGGGTCTGAAACTACCTATGGGTCCGTTTAGCATGGTCATGAATGGCAGGTTCAGAAAAGAGGGAGCCGATTGTCCATTTTATGGTTCTTCAGAGCCGTGGTTTGATGAGACTGGAACAAAATTGCTGTGTTTAGAGATTTTCTTTGCAGATGAGCTACCGGAGGACTTTGCCATTGAACAGATCACAGAGACAGAGAAGCAAGGCACCGATTGGGTTGAGAACCTTGAACCGCAACTCCTAGACTCCCTGTTTCAGGTTGAAGAACCAGTCATTGCGATGATTGGAGGGACACACACTTCATAAACCCAAAAGACCGCATTACCCCAGCTGAGGGATCTCTTGATAACTGGACCTCACAGGTCATTCATGAGGTAGTCCTTCAGTATAATCTGATTTCCACAAAAGAGTCGGTCAGTTCTAAGTATGAGTCTGTTTCCGAGTCAGATACAGAATCTGTTCCCACTAACTTTTCTTTTGATGCAGGTACTGTAGGGGTCGAGTTCATTCCTAGGATTGTTGAGACTTTCATTCCTGATGCCGAATCTGAAAACGAGTCTGTTGTCAAGTTTGATGAGTCATCTGTAAATAGTTCAACTGAGTCTGTTGTTGATGTTTGTCATGATGATGTAAATTCTGCTTTTGAGTCCATTGTAGAGCCTATTGTGGGCCAGTCAATCACTGATGTAATCATCGATTCTACTAATGAAATAAAGGACTCTTTTGTGTACATTCCTGTCTCTGTTTCTATCTTTGATTTTGCCTCCAAACCTGATCAAAAAATTAATAATGACCATCAAGACTCCCCCTCTGATGAGGATGCCGACAAAACTCCCCTTGAAATCAAATATAAGATCTAACAAGAGGGTAGTCGCCAAGCAAGACCACTTGAAGAAGAAATTGAAACTGTAAATATTGGTGATGAATCCTTAATTCGGGAGATATGCATTGGCAAAACTTTATCTCCTGAGGAGCGCGAGGAATTGATCACCTTGCTGAAGGATTTCAGGAAAGTTTTTGCATGGTCTTACGATGACATACCAGGGTTGAGTGAGGATATTGTACAAAAACTCTGAAAACTCAAAACAGAATGGGAGTTGAAAGTCTATGAGGAAGTAAATAAACTACTCGAAGTAAAATTCATTCAAGTGGTTGAATATCCTGAGTGGCTTGCGAACATCGTACCGGTGCCCAAGAAGGATGGGAAAGTCAGGATGTGTGTAGACTTAGAGATTTGAACAAGGCAAGTCTGAAGGATGATTTTCCTCTTCCAAACATTGATCTCCTGGTAGACAACACTGTTGTTCATGCTCTATTATCCTTTATGGATGGGTTTTCAGGCTACAATCAGATCAAGATGGCACTTGAAGATATGATGAAGAAGGCATTTATAACTCAGTGGGGCACAAATTACTACAGAGTAATGCCTTTTGGACTCAAGAATGCTAGTGCTACCTATCAGAGGGCTGCAACTACTCTTCTTCATGACATGATTCACAAAGAAGTTGAAGTGTACGTCGATGATATGATCATTAAAGGAAAGACTCGACCAGAGCATACAGTAGCCTCGAGAAAATTCTTTGAAAGAATCAGAAAGTTTCAGCTCCATTTGAATCCAAGTAAATCTGTATTTGGAGTTACATCAGAAAAGTTGCTTGGATTCATGGTTAGCAAAAGAGGAATTGAGGTGGACCCTCAAAAGATTAAGGCATTCCAAGAGATGAAACCGCTGAAGACAGAGAAGCAAATTCGTGGATTCCTTGGCAAAGTACAGTACTTGAGGAGATTCATATCTCATCTAAACATGACATGTGAACCTATTTTCAAGTTGTTAAAAAAGAACTCTCCTAAGAAGTGGAATGAGGAGTGTCAGGAGGTGTTTGAGAAAGTTAAACAATGTTTATCTTTGCCTCCTGTCCTATCCCCAGTCATTTCTGGCCAACCGTTGCTATTGTACTTATCTATTACAGATACAGCAATGGGCTGTATGCTGGCTCAGCAGGATCCCGAGTCTAAGAGGGAAAAGCCTATTTACTATATCAGCAAGAAAAAATGAAGTACACCGTCTTGGAAAAGACTTTTCTAGCATTAGTTTGGGCAACCCAAAGACTCAAACATTACTTGCTATCGAACAAAGTACTTTTGTTTCACTGATGGATCCGTTGAAGTACTTGTTTGAGAAACCCGCTCTTACTGGGAGGACCGCAAGATCGTTATTACTGTTATCAGAGTTTGACATCACTTAAGTCACTCAGATATCTATTAAGGGACGGGTCATTGCTGAGCAATTAGTTGATGCTCCTGTTGAGGAGAATGCTTTTCTGAAAGCTGAATTTCCTGATTAAGAGATCATGGATATTGAAGAAGAGACTCCGAGTACCAAATGGTTAATGTACTTTGACAGAGCTGTCAACAACCAAGGTCAGGGAGTATGAGCAGTGCTTGTGTCTCCTCGAAAAGAATATATTCTGATATCCATAAAGTTGCAGTTTGAGTGTACGAATAACATGGCAGAGTACGAGGCATGCATCACAGGACTTGAAGCGGCTTTAGCATTGCGAGTCCAAGACATAGATGTGTATGGTGATTCAATCTTAATCATCTGCCAAATTAATGGGCGATGAAAAACAAGAGATACAAAGTTGATCCCGTATAACACATACTTAGAATCTCTGGTCAAGAAATTCAAGAATATCACCTTCACTCATTTGTCGAGGATAAGGAATCATTTTGCCGTTGCTTGGGCTACTCTGACTTCAATGTTAGACATTTCTGCAACAATGGAGGTTCAGCCCTTAGCTGTGAGGTTACAATGGGCTCCGGCACATGTGAATGCTATAGAGATATCAGCGAGATGTCCAAATGGAAAGCCATGTTACACAGATATCAAGAACCTCATTTCTGGCAAGGGGCATCCGCTTGAGGCTTCCAGTAAAGAAAGGAAAACTCTTCAGAGGTTAGCTTCAAACTTCATCATTTGTGGTGAAGAGTTGTACAAAAGGTCATTTGACGGGATACAGCTTCTGTGTGTTGATGAGTACCATCCTGCAGAACTCATAGAGCAAACAAATGAAGGTGTTTGTGGCCCCCATATGAATGGAAAGATGTTAGCAAGAAAGATTTTAAGACTTGGATTCTATTGGCCCACAATGGAAGCAGACTGCTTCGTATTCGTGAAGAAATGACACAAGTGGCAAGTCTATGCGAATCTCATTCATGTTCCTCCATCAGAGTTACACTCTTTGACCTCGCCATGGCCATTCTCAGTATGGGGGATTGATATCATTGGGAAGATTTATCCAAAGTCATCAAGTGGACATGAGTACATTCTAGTAGCCATTGACTACTTTACAAAGTGGATAGAAGCTGCTTCGTATGCTTTCATAACCTCCAACACGGTTGTGAAGTTTATCCGTACAAACATTATATGCAGATATGGAGTACCTCATGAGTTGATTTCTGATAATGGATCTCACCTTAAAAAGGAGGTAGTGCACCTGTGTGAAGAGTTCAAAATCAAGCATCACAAGTCATCTCCCTACAGACCTCAGACAAATGGAGCTGTAGAGGCAGTGAATAAGAACATCAAAGTTATTATCAGTAAGATGACACAGACTTATAAGGATTGGTAAAACAAACTCCCTTATGCCTTATGGGCTTATAGGACATCGATCAGATTCTCTACAGGTGTAACTCCGTACTCTTTAGTGTATAGAATGGAAGCAGTCCTCCCAGTTGAGCTGAGAATCCCATCTCTAAGAGTCATGATGGAAGCGAATCTGCCAGAGTACAAATGGGCAAGAGCCAGGTGTGACAAACTACAGATGATAGATGAAAAGAGTCTGGAAGCCTTATACCATATCCAAGGATATCAGAGAAGAATTGAAAGAGCATTCAACAAGAAGGTCCGTGTCAGAGACTTGAAGCTAGGAGATCTTTTCTGAAGTTCTACAGGGCAACGGTATTTGACCCCAAAGGGAAGTTCAGGCCAAACTGGTCTGGTCCTTACATCGCCGATGAAGTCCTGCCTAGAAAAGCCGTAAAACTGCTCGATGAAAATGGAAAAAATTAATAGAACTTACAAACCTGGACCAGTTAAAGAAGTATTATGCCTAAAAAAATACCAGGAGGCCATCTTTAGTCGACCAAATATTAAAAGCCAATAACCCAAATGTCAAAAACCATTTGCAAACTCTGAGTTGAAAAAAAAACCTCTTCTTTGACGAACACAAATTAGGGGCATCTTTTATGACTTGTGTCATTAAAAATAAGAAACTTGAACTACGTCATGACCTTATCCCTTTCTACAGGGTACGTAGGCAACCTGATCAATTCGGGTTGGATCGCGATCTTTCAAAAAAAAAGAGAGAAAAGAAAGAATAAAACATAATCGTTGAAACCCAAATGGGCAAACTACGCGGACCTGATTCCCATTTCTTTAGGGATACGTAGGTAGTCTGGAAGGCCAGATTCGGTCGAAAAACATGCAAACTTACCAAAGTTAAAACCTTTTTGAACCCAAGCCTACCTAAAAGCCCTTCTAGTGTATTTAAGCCCAAGTTTGTAGAGAAACAGAAAGAAAGAAAAATGATGGAGTCTTAGACCCGCTAGACTGAAATCCCGCAAGGGCAGTCTAGCTAAAGGTTAGGGTCATTCACCCGCTAAGTTGAAAACCCGAAAAGGCGACTTAGGCAAAAATCAGGGTGTTGAGCCTAGTGGATGGAAAACCTGTAAGGGCAGGCAGTCCAGGCAAAATATAAAGCATGTGGTCTCCCAAATCAAAAACTTGAAAAGGCGATTTGGTCATGGCAGTGACTTCATAAAGGACAGGACCTCTGAAAGCTAGCTGGACTTTTATTTTTGCTGAGGCATTACCCCTAAGTCTGATTAAGTGCCAGCAGAGCTTCTTCTGACACTCTTTAGGCTAAGGAAGTGAAACTAAGCAATCCAAAGGGATAATAACCATGACGGAAATACCGAAAAGAGGAATGAAACACATTTAAATACGGTTTTCAAATGATTCTAAGAGTGGTAGACTGTAGCATTTTAAAACACTTATCAAGCTAAGAAGCAGATTCAATCTTTCTTAGAGTCTAAGTCATGTGTTTATCAAAATCCTTGTTTGTTGTTAGTCAAAGTTCTTCCTCTGTTGATTCAAGGTCCTCTCTTTGTCGAGTCAAGGTCAAGTCCCAGAAGTCCTGTGTGGTCAATATCCTTCCCAAAGCTATGGTGGTGTTTAAAAAAAATGAAATGAAGGTGTGTCTTCTCGAAGATGATGCAAAGCAAAACGAAGTTCAGAAGAATGGTAGGTTCTCAGACCCATTCGAAGCACTAGCAGCTGGCAGAAATGAAAGGAAATTATCAGTCAGCTTCATTCTGTTGTACATGTGAAAAGCTCTGTAACCTCAAATTTTATGAAATGAAAACCTTTTAACCATTTTCCTGTGTTTTGCCCTCTTATGAAGCTGTCATGGAAGTAAAATCGTACTAAGGGCATCTTTTATGACCTGAGCAATCAGGTCGTAAAAGATATCAAGTGAACAATGATTATTAAGATGGCTATTCTCAACAAATAAAGATATGAGGAGCTTGAACACATTCTTTGAATTCAACTCCTCAGTCAAGTTCTTCTCAATAGAGTCGGTGCTCTGAAAAATCAGTTTCTTACAATAAAATCTTGAGTCAGTTTGCACATCTGTAGAATGCAGTTCTCATGGAAAGAGAGATCAACTCCTGAGAATCATATCAAGATATTCGAGTCTGATCTTTGATAAGCATCATGCAATCTCAGCTATTCTCGGCTGGAGATAGCTATTTTCTGAAAGTTCAATCGATTCATCGATCATGCTGTGATAATAAGAAATCTTTTCAAATCTTAGTTGTTGTGTCCAGTCGACGAAATGCCAAGCCGTGGTTCGTCTAGGTGTTGTCTGGTGAAATGCGGTTTCACCGTTGAGTCGCGGTTCAATAAAATATTATTTTATTGATACCGTTGGTCGGTAATATGCTGTATTACCAGAGTGTGTAAGTTAGGTGAAATGCGGTTTCACCGTTGAGTCGGCGATTCAAAAAAAATGTTGTTTTATTGATCCCGTTGGTCGGTAATATGCTGTATTACCAGAGTGTGTAAGTCAGGTGAAATGCGGTTTCACCATTGAGTCTGCGGTTCAATAAAATGTTGTTTTATTGATACCGTTGGTCGGTAATATGCTGTGTTACCAGAGTGTGTAAGTCAGGTGAAATGCTGTTTCACCGTTGAGTCGGTGGTTCAATCAAATGTTGTTTTATTGATATTGTTGGTTGGTAATGTGTTGTATTACCAGAGTGTGTAACTCAGGTGAAATGCAGTTTCACCGTTGAGTCGACGGTTCAATAAAATACCATTTTATTGATACCGTTAGGTGGTAATATGCTATATTACCAGAGTGAGATGTCGTCTGGTGAAATGCGGTTTCACCATTGAGTCTGCGGTTCAATAAAATGTTGTCTTATTGATACCGTTAGGTGGTAATATGCTGTATTACCAGAGTGAGTTGATTTAGGTGTCTAGTCGGTGAAATAACAAGATGTGGTCCTTCTAGATGTCGTCTGGTGAAATGCAATTTCACCGTTGAGTCGGCGGTTCAATTAAATGTTGTTTTATTGATACCGTTAGGTGGTAATATGCTGTATTACCAGAGTGAGTTGGTTTTGGTGTCTAGTCGGTAATGTGGTTTCACCGTTGAGTTTGTGGTTCAATAAAATGATGTTTTATTGATACCGTTAGGTGGTAATATGCTGTATTACCAGAGTGGGGAGGTTTGATGATGAAATAAGGGTCTATAGAACCAAGAGGGGGGTGAATTGATTTTATCAAAAATTTATACCATTTTAAATTCAAGTATTAAACCTAATTTGATTTTTTCTTCTCTTGATTAGATTTTGGTTAGTTCAAATAATATCAAGTAAAAAGAAAATGCCAAACCTAACAAAAATGAAAGTGCAAGACAAGGAAGGAACACACCAATGTATAGTGGTTCGGGCAAAGCCCTACTCTACTCTTCTTGAGATCGTCCTCAAGGATTTCCACTATGTGAGACCTCCACGATGCCCGGCTCCGAGGCGATTACACTCCCAAGGGGTATTAAATGAGGATGCCCTTGACACATTTACACCGACTCTCCTTCTACGCCGAGTTCTAAGCGTTACTCCTTAGGGTATTAAAAATAGGATGCCCTAGCCACCTTTACAATGAATAGAAGATGAAGATTGCTTGGCTTCTCTTGAAAGCTTGATGCACAATGAAGTCCCCTTGAGTGCTCTCCACAATAGGTTGCAAATAAAAGCCCTAAATCCAAACTCAAATGATTTGCAAGTGCAAGGCAAATTTTGTGGAGAAGAAAAACAATGTCTCAAGCTAAAAGGGATTTGCAAGTTCTTTGAATGCTTAAGGATGTTTTTCAAATTGTTCAAGAATGGTAGATAATCCTCTTGAATGAGTATTCATAGCCCTTTGAAAAGATATGACCGTTTGGGGGTGTGAGTATCAAAAGAGACCAAAAATCAATTTTTAATTTTAAACCCAACGGCCCTTTTCTGTGCTGTCGCGACGTTCTCGGAGTTCTGAGAACCATTCTCGGAGCTCCGAGAAGCTCCGAGAAGCTCCGAGAAATTCTCGGAGTTCCGAGAAACATTCTCGGAGTTCCGAGAGAATGGCCAGAAGTTGGAAAATACTACTGGACCATTTCTCGGAGTTCTGAGAAATTGTCCAGAGTATGAAAATACTCCCTGGACACTTTCTCGGAGTTCCGAGGGAACTCTCGGAGTTCCGAGGGAACTCTCGGAGTTCCGAGAAGCCTAAAATCAGCAGACTCTTTTTGTTTTTGTTGCTATTTGACTTTCGGCCTAGCCGGAGCTTTGACTGATTGATGAGAGCCTTTGGAACTCAAATCTTATGATGATTTGGAATGTTATGAGGGTCCCAACATGTTGGTCCACCACATAACCATTCACTTAACCAATTAATTTTAATACGAGGAGTGTGGTTAGTTTTGAAAAATACATTTGAAAGATTTTGCCTTGACTTAGAAATCAAAGAGAGAGGATGTACAACAAGTCTAAATGTGGTTACGCTCCTCTTTAGTCTTGGTCTTCATAGATCTTCTATGGTGTGCTTGCATTGCTTGAGTGTGTTGAGGTGAGCTCCACATTGATTGTTCTTTCAAGGTGAGTTGTCTCATCTAGTCTCTAGCTCCTTTAACTCTTGTGTGGTACATCTTCAAGCATGACCAAGTGATGTGATGGTTCCTTCTATGATCACCCTACCTTATCACAATACTTCAAGGCAAATTGATTAGTATTCAAGAACATAATCAATTATGTTTAGAATCATCAAAACAAGATAGGAGAGTAGACCCTTGGGCTTACAGATGAAATGCGGTTTCACTATTGAGTCTGCGGTTCAATAAAATGTTGTTTTATTGATACCGTTAGAGGTCACATGCAGTGTTACCAGAGATAGAGAGTTAGGTGAAAGGCAGTTTTACCGTGAGGTCAGCGGATAAAAAAGATGCAGTTTTATTGATACCGTTGATGGATAATAGGCAGTATTTCCTTGCAGATGCAGTTCCTTATGGAGATGAAGATCCAGATAAAGGCAGTTTCTCTTGGAGATGAAGATTCGGAGTAAGGTAGTTCCTCTCGGAGATGAAGATCCAAAGAAAGGCAGTTTCTCTTGGAAATGAAAGTTGGGCGAAAAGCGGTTTCCCCTTGGACTTGGAGGTTGGGCGAAAAGCAGTTTCCCCGTGGATATGAAAGTTTACTGAAAATTAATTTTACCAACATGATATGAATGCTGAGTTAAGAGTCTGGTGAAAGGCTATTTCACCAATTTACCCTTGTGAATATCATTTTTTAAAAACTAAAAATCCAAAATTTTATCTGGTTCCATTTCGGGTCAGCCAAAATGTGTTGTATGTTCAGCTTTGGCATTCGTGTGACAAGCACACTCTGCCAAAGAGGGGCATCTGTAAACACCCCATTTTGACCAAACCCTAAATCTTTACTTTTAGCTAAAAACCCTAAAAAACTAGTTAGTAGGGTTCTAAACTCCACCATAGGGTAGGACCTAGGGTCCCCTGTAGGTCTTCATAAAATTTTGTTGAAATCTGGTGAAGTTTGCCCGACAAAATCGTCCTAGATCATAATGTAGTATTGAAGGGGGATGACTTAACCATTTAATGGGTGGTCCAAGAATGAAGAGGAGTGTTGTATTAGTGTGTTTTTAAAAGAAATTAAGGGGCTGAATCATCAAAAAGGGGGGTGTTTGAAAAATAGAAGATGGAAATCATTTTTTTTACACGAAAAGGGGGTGGATTTAGCTTGCCAAGGCCTCAGCCTTATTTGCGCCCCCATCAAAAAATGGGGTTTTTTGTGCGTTTATCAAAACCAGTAGTGCAAATATCAGCACCCATTTTCGTCTATAAAAGTTGAAAAACTCATTCGTTTGAGGAGAGATTTGTTTTTTTTTATGAAAAATCGGAGAGAGCTAGGAGAGGGAAAACGCCCAAATTACCAAACCCTAACTCTTCATCTTTTTCTTCGATCAATGTTCTTCTTCTCCGGTGAACTTTTCCTCTCCGGCTAGTCTTTTCCGGCCAAACTCTAGCTTTGTTTTCCTTTTGCTTCTTCTCCAGATCTCTTAAACTGCTGTTTGTACCCTTACCTTGTCACTTTAAACTCTAGATTACAATTTTAAAACCCTAGATTTGTGCTTCCAACTCGAGAATTTTCATTTTTCTAGTGTGAAAAACTCTAGATCCAAAGGTAGAAGTTTCATATTTGCTCTTGTTTTTCTTCGAAATTCAAGGTTTAAAGTTTGTCTCTGATTCTCGGATTTGAGTTCACAAAGATCTAAATTCTGCGAGGAGATTCATAAGAACAAAGAGAAGAAAAGAGGTTCGGATCTTCACAAAAGTAAAAGAAATTTCAGGTATGATTCCTTTTTCTTTTCAGTTTACTGATCTAGTGATTATTTGTAGTGTATTGTAATCTGTGGATTTAATTTGAGTATGATTTATTTAACTTTGGCTGTGATTTTGATTGCTCTGATTTTGAAATAAATTGAAAATTGAAAATCTGATATATACTAATGATTTTGTTAAACAAATTTTGTGAAATGGTGCATTGATTCAGTTCAATTTCATGAACTTATTTGCTCTTTGAAGTGTGATGGCTGATAAATTTTTCATTTCATGAAATTAGGATAAGCAATAACAAAATGATCTGAGCGCATTTAGGCTTTAAATTTCAGCAAAAATTCTGAAACGTCTGATCTACAATTTACTTGATGTTTGTGTTAGTGTTTATTTAATTTTTGTGTGTAAGTGTTTTACAATGATCCTTATTCACTGTTTTATTATATTTGCTATATAATTTGAAAGATTTTTGGAAAAGTTAGGTAACTAGAGTTGAATCAAATAAAATGTATTTTGTTCTCTGATCTTGTGTTTGTGAAAGTTAGTTTATAACATTTCGAAGTTAATCTCTTATTTTCCTTGGTTTTATGTATTGCTTTTAGTTGAGTTGTGAAGAATCATATAAATAATTATGTTTGTGAGTAAAATAGCCTTCAAAAGTTCTTTAGAAAGATATATGAGGGATTTTTTTCTCTTCTAGACTTGAATGTGTTCAATTGAAAGAATTAGAAGGAGTGTCTACTCGTGTTTTGGTCTCAAAATTTTACTTGTCTGATTGTACAAATGCTTCTTAGAATTTTGAGAAGATGATGAGTCATTTTGGTAAAGGAAAAGGATGTAATGACAAATGTATAATTACTTTCAGCTTTATGATTATGGCTAGTTATAAATCCCTGAATTGGCTTTGATTATGTGAATTGGGATGAACACATAGCACTCTGGTTTGAACTTAGTCTATAAACAAATGTTTCATTTCCATACTTATAAAAGGGTTAGCTACTCAGTTAGAAAGCTTACAGTGCCTAGAGTACTTCGAGATCATGCTCAAATCGTTATTGAAGTCATGTTGGTTCAGATAAGATGGAAATTTTCTAATTTATTCTGAAGTTTATGTTCCTTGTGTAAGGTCGGCTGGTTCAATATCAGTATGTCTAGCTTATAAGAGATGATAAGGTCTGGAAGAAGCACATTGGTTTAGGACTGTTGTCCAAAGTGATATTCTTATTACTACTTCTTCTTCAACATTATTTTTATCAAACACCCAAATTGGTTTGTTCATTCTTAATTTTTTATTATACATCTACTCTATTTACAAAAGGGATTAGAGTTTGTTTTAATACTTGTACTAGCATGTGTGAAAATTATACTTTACTAAATATTTTTTTTAAAAGGGTCATTTGTATATATGTATTGTGCTTCTAATAGACTAGTGTTGCAAATGACATCTTTTAGTAATAAGGAAATTAGCCCTGTGTGTGTTTACTCTTTAACTCCTAGCTCATTAATTTTAGGCTTCATTAAGACCCATGTTTTGTTAGTAATGTTCTCTTTGCCATGTTTTGATAATGGGGACAAATTGAGATAACTTGTCATATAATAGTAGTCTTTCCTCTATTGTTCAGTTATGATAATGCTCATAGCAGATCTTCCTTTGTTGTTAAGTCATGGCAATGCTCATAATAGTCCATTCTTTGATGTTGAGTCATCTTCTTTTGTTGTTGAATCATAACAATGTTTATAGCAGCCCAATTTTTAGCAGTCCTACAAATACCAAAAGATTATATGACCATGACAAATACCAAAACAAAGCAATGTTCATCCCTTTTCCCAATCCTTTAGAGGAACAGATGAGTGTTAGATATAATTTAGCTCATTATGTTCAATTTCTTCATAAATTAAATCATCTTTCTATGTGCTTATTGTGAGGTGATGTTAGCACAATCATGGTTTACTAGATGTACTGTTTTAGCTTGCCCCTGTCCATTCATTTGTAAATGATATTTATTCAGACATATTTAGAATTTTGTGTTGATGTTACAACAGGGGAGTCAATTTTTGACAGTCATTTGGATTTGTAATATTTATTTAAGAAGAGCAATAGCTCTAGATAATCTTTGGATTGGTGCAAAACTTTTTTGGCCCATAGTGCATATGATGAGGATACTGTTATATTTTGTAAAAAGCTTGCCACAATCAAAATTGATTGTGAATGTATTATTTATCTTCACTATACAATAACAACCCTAGATTTGTTTGAGACGCTCTTATTGTTATCTGGATATTCATGATGTTTACCCTAGTTGATGACATAAAGTTTGCACTAGTAGAAATATTCAAATGATATGTATTGAACTGGTCAAAAATTTAATTGAGGTAATGGTTGGAATGACGGGTCAAATTTTTTTATTAAATAGACAAGAATTTTGAAAATGTCAATTTTGTGTTGTATTAATGCCAAATAATATATAAGGTTCAGATGTTTTGAATTCGTTATATAAAAGGGGTTTATATAGATTGGTTTCACCTATAATAATCAGGACAGGGAGAATGTATTAATTTTATGGTACTCTGCAAGCAAAGGAGAGTCTGTGAGTAAGACTATGGTCTATAAAGGTCTTGAAGATTGGACTAAAAGTTGATAGACTGGCATAATGAAGTTATAGTAATTAAGAAGTCAATGATAGGTTGGTTGAAGAAATAGTGCTTTTAAGCCTGATTAAATATAAGATAATATAAATGATAGTAACATCTAGTGGTTTAAATATTTTATCTTAAGGGTTTCTATTTTTTGCATTGAAAGAGTCATCTAGAGCCCACCCCTTTAGGAGACAAGCTATGTCTCAGTAGAAAAGTCATATCCTTTGGAGACATGCATTGTTTCATTAGTGAGCCACCTTTAGGATACTATCTGAGTCTCACAAGTTGCATCCCCTATTAGTTAAAGACTCACTTAGTCTTTTAGTTGTCCTCCCCCTATTTATCATTGCAGGGGCAATGATAAGGTTACTTGGAGCCCACCTCTACGTTTAGGAGACTTGTCCAGTCTCACTAGCACCCTCTTTTGTCTCCTCTTCTTCTAGGAGACTTGCTTTAGTCTAGTTAGCACCCTCCTTAGAGCTTATAGGTTAGGAGTCAGCCAATAGGCTAGGAGTCTACCCTTTAGTTAGGAGTCCATCCTATAGATAGGAGTCTGCCCTCTAATTAGGAGTCTGTTTTTTAGGAGTCTGTCATATTATCATAGGGAGCTAGGATTCTGTCCAACCTTTCATAAAGTCATGGGATTCTGTCCAATCCCTACAAAGTTTAAGCGTTTGTCCTGCCATTGCAAGATACAGGAGTCGGTCCTACCCTTATAAGTGAAAGGAGTCTGTCCTATTCTTACAGAGTATAGGAGTTTATCCTGTAGATAGAAATTCCCCTTTAGCTTTAGGGATTCTGTCCTTAGAGCTGACACTCCGCCATGTTGTGGATCACGGGGTGTGGTCATATAGGTTCCATTTGGTTAAAAGGGTGAAAACACTTTCAAAATACTAAAAACACCTAAAAATGTTTAAAAACAACAAAAACATTGAAAAACTCAAAAACATCTGAAAACTTCAAAAATCCAAAATATCTAAAAAGTCAAGAGTCATTAGAAGAGTAGTTAGGAAAGTCTGTTTCGAACTTTATTGGCTTGATCCTCTTCCACGAGATACGTTGGCAGCTTGGGATTCTTATCCCAGGTCCAGTCAAACCTTAAAAAACAAACCATTTTAAACCATTTGAAAAGCACAAAAAAGATTTCAAGCAAAACTTTGCAAACCGTTTTCAAAAAGATCTTCCTCTAGAGTTAGGAGTTTGTTTTAGATATCTTGAGTGTGTTAGCGTTAGGAGTTTGTCCTAGCTAGAAGTCTGTCCTCGCCTCTGTCCGGTCAGTTGGCAATACTCTTCGCCGACTGATGCCTAGATTAGGATGCACTGGATAGCCCATTATTTTCTCTAGGGTATATCCCAATGCACATAGGATGTAGGGACTACCTGCAATAGTTTAGGGCTAACTTGCATTAATTAGGACATATAGGAATTCTTAAAACCCACAAACAACTGAAACCTAACTAATCACATTCAATAAGTTGTTAACAACTAGTCGAGTCAAGCTGATCGAGTCTAGGATAGCGGTCCTAGATTGTTAGGCATAATAGTTCAGAATAAGCGCGCAAGAACTGCGTGGCCATGATTCCTGTAGAGGCGGGGATACATAGGCAGCTTTAGATGAACATCAGACCATTCAAATATTCAGGCTCAAAAAATAATTAGAGTCCTAGGGTTTGATGTTAGTATTTTAGGGTTTGTGTTTGTGGTTATTACTATTTCTTGCATAGGACCATGATTGTGTGTTTTCTTTCAGACTGATATTGTTTCCTTATTTGATTACTCACATGCTTAGTTGTAGCCCTCACATGTTTAGCTGTAGCATTTGCATGCTCATCTTATCTAGTTACTCTTCATTCACATGCTTAGCTTTTGCTCTTTACTGATTTCAGTTTATCATCTCCTGATCACATATCTAAATGTAGCTCTTTACTATTGCTGATTGTTATTTTTACTATCATCTACTAACATTTGCTCACTGTGCAAGTTTGTCTCTTTAGTTATAGCCATACATGTGTTTGTTTACTGCTTTCTTAGATGTGATGAGTTAGGACTAGATGGATGTATAGAGACTGGTAACAGGGTTATCTATTATCAGATTGACACTAGTCTTCTACTCCTCCTTAAGAAACGGTGGATTCTAATTGTTCATTCAAATGACAGATGATATTGGTACTAACTCTCTTTACGTATGGATGTTAGATATGATATATAGAGATAGGTAGCATGATTGTCTGATATTGGATTAGCTCTAGTTTTCTATGCCTCCCTGAGAGATGGTGGATTGTAGTGTTTATTCCAATGTCAGATAATTCTGAAATCACTTCTCATTAGGACTTGGATGTTTTATTCTTTCTTTTGCCCATTCCCGGGTCATGCGCGCTTAGGTAAACGTTTTCTCGAGGATATCTGTTCCCATTTCACATTATTTTTTGCTCAAAACTCTTCAAAATTAATTTTAAAATGGCATAAGGCCCAAGTGCGCTCGGGCGAGTTGGATGCCTAACACCTTCCCAACTCGTAATCAGGCACGGACCCAAATTATATCTCTGGATTTATCCATTCCACAAAGCATTTGTTTTGGTTCCATGGGCTATCCATGGATGGCGACTCTGAGTTATTTTAGGTACGCCTTGGTTTCCATTCTTTCGTCTCCGGATCAAGAGGTATTTCACATGCATCGCCACTCGGGCTATGCTATGAGGGTGGCACCTGTTTCGAGAGTTCCTTGGTAGAGCTCTCTGTAAGCCCAAGGGCTCATCCTCTTAACTTGTTTTGATTATTAACAAATTCAAATTTATTAGTTCTTTATGGACTAATAGTTTGCCTTAAGTGTTGTGCTATGGATAGGAAAGTCACAGGTCAATCCAGACTAGCACAAACACACCATTGATGGCCTATGCTTGAAGATGAATCAACCAATGGACAAATGAGCTAGAGTACACTTGGACAAATCATACCTTGGAGGATCTACCAAGGAGAAGCTCAACATCATCCACATCAAGCATTTGGACAATTAGGAAAAATCAATGAAGGCCAAAGCTGGAGGATCAACAAGAATGCGAAGGACAAAGGAGCTTGAACCAAATGGTAGCATCATCCTTGGAAGGTGTCAAATAAAGAAGCTTAACTTTGCAGATCCCAAAGCATGTCAAGCACCACCTTGAAGATCAAATGAAGATTGGCTCAAGAGAAGTTCAAGAGTGTACTTAGAATGGTAGTATGTATCATCTTTCTCTCTTGTGTTTTCTCTTGACCAAGGCACATCTTAAAACCCCTAAAAATATATTTTACAAAGAGACTAACACACCCTTTAAGGACTTAAATGGATAAGTGAATGGCCATCATGGTGTACCAACATGTTGGGACCCATATGGGATTCAACACAATATTGAACAAAACAGAGTTCCGAAGAAACAACCTGGACCAGCAACTAAATCCTATCAAAACTTGTTTAAAATATTTTCAAATATTTTTGAAAATATTTTTACCAGATAGCTCTCATTTTTATCATATCCGTAGAGTACAAGAACGTCAAAATCCGATGAGAAATGAGGGAGATATGAATTTTACAAGTTTGAAGCACATTGCTGGAAAACCAGTCTCGGAACTCCAAGACATTTCTCGGAGCTCCGAGAAAACAACCAGGGACAAAAAAATATAGTCATTGCGGCTACAACGGCTAGTGGACGTTTTAACCCAAAAATTACCAGTTTGCCCCTGAAACAGTAATATTGAGTTGGGACCCTATATATACATGTTGTATGGTTTCAAAATTATAAGGGGAACATTTTCAACTCTAATTAAACCTAGAAACACAGTTGCAACTGTTTTGGGTTAATTTCTCTCACCAACCAAACTCATTGTGCCTTGATTTGTGAAAATCATTTGAGATTGGTTTAGGCTTAAACTTGTTTATTTTTTAGAGAATATTGTGAGAGCTTCATTGTGTATTGTAACCTACTTAGAGGCAAAGCTCATCTTCTTCGGAAAGCGTTTAGATCTCGGCGGTGTAGGAGAGACAAAGAAAGGTGGAAGGGCATCCCGTATTAATTCCCTTGGGTGAAAGGCTTAGTTCTTAGCCGTATAGGAGAGACATTGTAAAGGTGGAAGGGCATCCTCATTTAATTCCCTTGGAGTGTAAAAGCCTCAGAGCTGGACGTCGTAGAGGTCTCAATAGTGGAAATCCTCAAGTGCGACCTTGAGAAGAGTGGAGTAGGCCGTTTGCGAAACTACTATAAATCTTTGTGTCACTTGTGTGATTGGTATTTCTCTCACTCCCTCTCACTCTCTTATTTGATTATTTGTGCTTGCATTGTTACTTAGAATTGAGAGAGTAGTTAGCATTGATAATCAACCTAAATATCTTAACCTTGCTAACTAGGCTATTAAATCAGTTAATGAAGTTAGCTAATCAATAAGGGTTTTGAACTTACATTAATTTGTAATATTGTTTTAAGTTCTACCATTTCAAACTTAATTAAACAAGGGATAAAACTAAGGTGAAATTAGTAAAAAATTTTAAAAGGCAAAAGTTTTATAAACATCCTATTCACCCCCCCTCTAGGTTGCCAAACCAAGTCACTACTTAGATTTCAGTTGGTATCAAAGCTTGGGCTCTTGATTAAAACCCTAACCGGTTAAGAGTTAAAAGATCAAATTTTTGGCAACTTAAAAGATAGGATCTAGACTACCTTTTTTTTATGGGTCAGATTATGGATCATGGTTGATCCATATGAAGACATACTTAAAAGTCTAGATAAAGATATGGTAAAGATAATAGAAAATGGTTTTATTCTAAATACTAAATCTAAAAGCTTAAATGAATATAATAAAAAATTATCTTTATTAGACTCTAAAGCCATTATTGTTATATGTTGCTCCTTACCGCCACACATTTATGAAAAAGTATCCTCATGTACTAATGCTAAAGAGATTTTGAACAAACTTGAAAAATCTAGTCAAAGTGAAATCTTATGCTTAAATGGAATAATTGATAAATCAAATGAAAATGCTTTGAAAAAAGTTGATTTCACACTTGAAGAACTACATTGTGCTTTTCAAGATTTGAATA
The DNA here is from genome assembly GCF_043159265.1 of Tasmannia lanceolata. Taxonomy (NCBI): domain Eukaryota; kingdom Viridiplantae; phylum Streptophyta; class Magnoliopsida; order Canellales; family Winteraceae; genus Tasmannia; species Tasmannia lanceolata. Next base: position 7,572,203 of record NW_027518688.1, on the reverse strand, counting down.
AGAAACTTGAGGATCAACTGGCTAAGAATTCAAACTTGAAAAACAATTTAGCTAGTATTCACAAGGAGTTTAGGTCACTAGAAATAGATCATGCACATCTTAGTGAAGAAAATGAAATTTTTAAAAATAATTTTATTAAATTAGGTGAAACCATTGCATCACTAAGAGAAGAAAACCAACTCCATAAATAAGAAGAAGAGAAAATCAAAATATTTTCATCTCTTCAATTAATAAATTTTAAAACGGAAATCAATGACTTGAAAATCAAGAATGAAACATTAATGTTGAAAAATCATTATTTACAAGAAAGTGCAAAACATAGTTTTCATCATAGTCATTCTTGTAAATCGTCTTGTTCATCCCGTCCATCTACCTACTCATATATGTCTTGTGATTTTTGTGGTAGATTTGGACATTACAAATCTAAATGAAAATTTAGATTTGTAAAAAGTAGTAAGTTTGTTTGGGTTAGAAAAGATACATCAACTAGAACAAACATGCTTGGAACCAACATGGTTTGGGTTCCAAAATTTTCTACTTGAATCACATCATATGATTAGTAGATTTAAGGGTGATGAGCTTAAAATGAAATATCAATTAAAAATGAATTTTTGATACAGTATGCTTATGGTTGGTTAACCTTTTTGTATCAATATTCAATGTGCTTAATTTGAAAATCCTTTCAAAATATGAGTGTATAGATACTATATGCCTATCTTTGTTTGAATAACATGTATCTATATATCATCTTATAATTCAAAGTCTATATGTTTAAATGTAGTTAATATGAGACTTTGATATGATGAGCCTAATTGAATATTATTTTGAGTTTCCTAGTCTAAGTGCCCACATATACTTAAAAATCATCATGCACTTAGAATATGTCATTCATCCACATAAAAGAAAACCATAAAGGGCATTCAAAGTGAAAACCATAAATTGTGCTTATAGAATATTCAACCGCATCATTTGCCCATGTGTTCAAATTGTACTTACAAGTATATCCTCAAATTTGAATATTATTTTGGTAGTTGCTAGGAGTTAGGATAAATGATCACATTATTCTAGTAAAACCAAAAAGAGAAGATAGTTTAAAGACGTGAACTTGAATGGATTATTGGCATAAAATAATACTTGAGCTAAATTTAAGAAAAAGTAAAAGTATCATTCTTTAAACTCTATTTTGTACAAACCTGGCACTTGCTAGATAATTGGGGACTTAAATTGTTTTAAAATATCATTTCTAGCAAAACTAAAATATTAAATGTCATGTCTAAGAAAAACACATCAAATCATTTCTTAGACATTTCTTGTGCCCTAGGTGAGCAAACATTTCAAATGACATAGCACCTAGTTGTCCTTCAAGCCCATTCTATTACATGCTTTATGATTGACATCAAATGTAATAAGAATCACATATGTGTCATAATCAAATGTATTTCCAAAGGCTTTAATTGGATAATCTCATGACTAAGTGTTTTCTTCAAGTAGTCATGAAGGTTCTTTTTGAAATACATTTGTCCAAGGTATTACCACTTGTTGAATATTCTCTAAGTCCTTAGATCATTCACATAAGAATACATTAGTTAGGAAAACTGAAAATGCTCTAGATTCAATGTATTCAAGTAAAATTGAAAAACATCTTATGAATCTAGTATCTTATTTGGGCATATTTCACCTTGGTGGTTAATACCCCTATACCTTGTGATGGGAACATGTGTCTGCCACACATTTTGGTTTTCCTATGGGCTTATGCACTATGTGCTTAATGCCTTATCTTTACATATGTGGTATGTGAATGTAGGAAGTAGTTGTTTGGACTTTTTACTTCATTTGTCATGTTCACCTTGTCCAAACATGATTGGCCATCCATGAAGGCCTTGATATGGATCATATCTTTCTCATAAGGTATACTCTCACCTTCATGAATCATGGATGTCTCTCTAAGACATGGTATTTTATTAACCATTCTTACTATGTCTTAGTCCTATAGAATTGAACTCAAATTGATTTATATGTATGTATTATATAGTTATCACCGCTTGTTTGATAATATCTACGCGTATGAGATGTTAAACCTTTATCTTAAAAGTCACTCAATTGGTGCCCTTAGCCTTCTTAGTTTCTAAGAGGGAGATGGTACATTCACCTTAATTAAAACACTTAACTATGTGGTCTTGTGCCAACATCTCAACATGGAAAGATATATGTTTGTGTGATCTTCCTATCTAATATACACTTAGGGAAAGTAAAATTTAAAATGGTAAAATATAATATCACACTTAGGGGGAGCATGTGTTAAAAAATTATGAATCTTTTATGCTATGCTTGTTTATCATGATGAGCTAGAGTATGGCTATCATTTTATCATGATAAACTGACACTTGGAGAGTAAGTGTCATTGTAGCCCAAAGGTTGAGTCTAACATGTCATCTTTTGGAAAATATATCCAAAAACCTTTGTAATCTATGCAAGGACATCCCTTTGGATTCATGCATTGCATGATTCATTTTCAAAGGGGGAGCTTAAAGGTAAATTTGTCCTTAGTTACTTATCATATGATTCCTAATGTGGTTATCACCTCACATATGATAAGTGTACTCATTAGGAGCATGATTGCTCCATATAGGTTTTTTTTACTACAAGAAGCCCATAGCCTAGGTCTTAGTGACATATTCTTTTAGACTTTTTAACTTATCTTGGATGGTCTAATATGATATCATATATTCGAAGAATAAGTTTTGGTAGCCAAGTATTCTATTGTCATATCTTTGATCTATTATGTCATGACATGCCTTAAATCTTAGGTTTATCTAAGGCCAATGAAAAATACTAAGGGGGAGAGCTAATTGTTGCTATCTTTATGTTTATATTGATCATTGTAAGATGCTTACACTATCCATTCAAATATTTCCCCACTAATTATGCTAAAAATTGCATATCATTAGATTTTTTTTACAAATGGAGCTTAAATGATCTATCATTTTAAACAAAAGCTAAAACTTGCATATCTTTCTAGATCTACATTCATAGGAGACAATTATTCTTACTAGTCTTAATATCTATGAATTTGAGTACTTATCATGTGTATTTTCACTTAGCTATTCATATATCCATGATACAGCTCACTGTCATGCCATATATCCTAATAGTTAGCCATATTATAATCAAATGTCCATTTCTATGCATGACAATTTAAGATAATATTTTTAACTTGAAATATATATATTCTTGCTTATCATGATGAGTCTATAACTACACATCACCTCATGATAAGATTCTAATAGGAATTTTAAAAAAAACGGGGGCTTATCATGCTAAACTTTAAACTTGCTTGTTTTTTCTTTCATGATAAGTAAAATATAAGCTTTAACTTGCTAATTTATTATTATATTATGGGTCATAGGATAGATTAATATTGGATTTATACATATACTGAGATATACCCTAAAAATTTGTGCTAAAATTAGAATGTTTCTTTGTTTTTCCAACATAGGCTTGATTTATATTAGTTTATTTGTTTCCTATGTTGATATGCTCTTATCATGCAAATATACTTTGGATTATACTTTGATTTTAATTGGTAACTCATGATAAGTAGTTAGGGGGAGCCTCATATTCTCATTGTATATCTTGATGCTTTATATACTGTGCTTAAATGCTTAATCCTTCCTTTTTGCTAATGCCAAAAGGAGAGACTTTGTATAATTGATTAGATCCATTATCATATGCATTTTTATACTATAACTTGTTAAATATCACTCGTGCATATGTTGAGGGGGAGTAGTCACTATTATCTTCCTTATCTATCATCATAAGAGGATCCTCTCACCTCTCTAATCAATTTGGTTTGTCATCATAAAAAAGGGGGAGATTGTAAGCCCAAGGGCTCATCCTCTTACCTTGTTTTGATGATTAACAAATCCAAATTGATTAGTTATTTATGGACTAATAGTTTGCCTTGAGTGTTGTGCTATGGATAGGAAAGTCACAGGTCAATCCAGGCTAGCACAAACACACCATTGATGGCCTATGCTTAAAGATGAATCAACCAATGGACAAAGAAGCTAGAGCACACTTGGACAAACCATACCTTGGAGGATCTACCAAGAAGAAGCTCAACATCATCCACATCAAGCATTTGGACAATTAGGAAAAATCAATGAAGGCCAAAGTTGGAGGATCAACAAGCAATGCGAAGGACAAAGGAGCTTGAACCAAATGGTGGCATCATCCTTGGAAGGTGTGAAAGAAAGAAGCTTAACTTTGAAGATCTCAAAGCAAGCCAAGCACCACATTGAAGATCAAATGAAGATTTGCTCAAGAGAAGTTCAAGAGAGTACTTAGAATGGTAGTATGTATCACCTTTCTCTCTTGTGTTTTCTCTTGATCAATGCACATCTTAAAACCCCTAAAAATATATTTTTCAAAGATACTAACACACCCTTTAAGGACTTAAATGAATAATTGAATGGCCATGGTGGTGTACCAACATGTTGGGACCCATATGGGATTCAACACAACATTGAACAAAACAGAGTTCCGAAGAAATAACCTGAACCAGCAACTAAATCCAATCAAAACTTGTTTAAAATATTTTCAAATATTTTTGAAAATATTTTTACCAGATAGCTCTCATTTTTATCATATCCGTAGAGTACAAGAACGTCAAAATCCGACGAGAAATGAGGGAGATATGAATTTTACAAGTTGGAAGCACATTGCTGGAAAACCAGTCTCGGAATTCCAAGAATTATTCTCGAAATTCTAAGACATTTCTCGGAGCTCCGAGAAAACAAACAGGGACAAAAAAATATAGCCGTTGCGGCTACAACGGCTAGTGGACTTTTTTACCCGAAAATTACCAGTTTGCCCCTGAAACGGTAATATTGAGTTGGGAACCTATATATACATGTTGTATGGTTTCGAAACATCAAGGAGAACATTTCGAACTCTAATTAAACCCTAGAAACACGCTTGCAACTATTTTGGGTTAATTTCTCTCACCAACCAAACTCACTGTGCCTTGATTTGTGAAAATCATTTGAGATTGGTTTAGGCTTAAACTTGTTTATTTTTTAGAGAATATTGTGAGTCCTTCATTGTGTATTGTAACCTACTTAGAGGCAAAGCTTATCTTCTTCGGAAAGTGTTTAGATCTCGGCGGTGTAGGAGAGACAAAGAAAGGTGGAAGGGCATCCCGTGTTAATTTCCTTGGGTGAAAGGCTTAGTTCTTAGCCGTATAGGAGAGACATTGTAAAGGTGGAAGGGCATCCTCATTTAATTCCCTTGGAGTGTAAAAGCCTCGGGGCTGGGCGTCGTGGAGGTCTCAATAGTGGAAATCCTCAAGTACGACCTTGAGAAGAGTGGAGTAGGCCATTTGCCGAACCACTATAAATCTTTGTGTCACTTGTGTGATGGGTATTTCTCTCACTCCTACTCACTCTCTTATTTGATTATTTGTGCTTGCATTGTTACTTAGAATTGAGTGAGTAGTTAGCATTGATAATCAACCTAAATATCTTAACCTCGCTAACTAGGCTATTAAATCACTTAATGAAGTTTGCTAATCAACAAAGGTTTTGAACTTACATTAATTTGTAATATTGTTTTAACTTCAACCATTTCAAATTTAATTAAACAATGGATAAAACTAAGGTGAAATTAGTAAAAGTTTTTAAAAGGCAAAAATTTTATAAACATTCTATTCACCCCCCCTCTAGGTTGCCAAACCAAGTAACTACTTAGATTTCACTCTCCTTCCCATGTGGAGATCTTAGAGGCTGTTGAGGGCTCGTCCCTCACCGATCTTGGGATCGCGGGTCCACATCGCCTTGCCTCTTTTCGCCATGAAATCAAAGCACCAACCGTCGACCATTGACTAGCGGCTTAAGACCGACAACAAGCAAGGCAGGAACCGTCAATCTTCGGCCGTGTAACCTTTGCGGGGCACTATATTTTTTCCTGTCCAACAAGCAACCGTGGGGGAGAAAAACAGTATGTGAAACCTTCTTTTCGTCCAACCAACTACCATTCGTATTTCTGGATAAAAAATCTTATTATTATTCATTCCAGTCGAACTTGGGATCATCTCAGTCTGACTCGGGGTCATCTCGATATGAGTCGAGGACCGAAAGGACCCTCAGTTCAACCGAGAAGTGTGATCACCTCGAGTCAGACCAAGATGACCCCAAGTTAGACCGAGATGACCCAAGGTCAGTCTGAGACAAGCGATGACTTGGAGTCAGGCCGAGATGAGCCCGAGTCAGTCTAAGATGACCTCGGGTTTGAGTGAGATGACCCCGAGTTAATCAATTTTAGTAGTTTTCATCACCTTTTTATTCGTTTTTACCAGTGTATCACTTTATCAATCTACTTGTGTTTTTTTATCAGTTATGAAGTGTTTTCATCAATTTTTCTGTTGTCATTAGTTTTATCAGTTGTCATTAAATCCGTTTTCATTAGTTTTTATTTGTTTTCATTAGTTTTTAGTAGTTTTCTTCAGTTTGGTTAGCTTCTAACTCTGTAAACATATGCTTGAGGTTCTTTGCAAGGTGAGTGAAAAATGGAAGAATCAATGTGTTCTTTTATTTATACTATTATGGAGATTTAAAGGATGATGTTGAGAAAATCCGCCGGCAAAACAATCCGACCGTGCACAAATTTAACGAAAAAGTAAAATAAACCAAGCAAGCCACAAGATAAACACCAAGATTTTACGTGGTTCGGCCAACCCTACTCCACGGGTGCGAAACACGATCTTCCACTATGAGAAAAAACGATATGCAAGGATTACAATGGATTTAACCCAAAACTCGCAATCCTTTCTTTGCTTCCTAAACCAAGATCGTACAAGAGAAAACCCAAGAGAAAAACCCAAGAAGAAAAGCCCATTTTCTCTTCTTTCTCTTTCTCCTCTCTCTCTTTCTCCTCTCTTTCTCTTCTTTCTCTCTCCTCTCTCTTTTCACTCTCTTTCTCTAGCCACTGAAAGACACTAACGTATTCACTTCTATAATTAGGTTTTCTAAGAAACCTAAAAGCAACACTTGCTAGTTTGGCATATCAACCAAAAAGGAATAAAACAAGAGAAATAAGATATTTTCCCTTTTTGCCTTCTTGCCTTCCCACCCAAGCAAATCATGTGGGTGAGAAATAAGGCTACTTTCCCAACAATCTCCACCTTGGCTTATTTCCTAGCCACCAGAATATTTTCCGTTGATGTCGCCACCGGTCTGCTATTGCTGCAAACCACCATTGGCCTTCTGAAATACCAATTACACACCTTTGAATCACCTTGGTTCTGACTCCTCCCGATTCGATGAACACGGCCAATGGACATGTGTAGCTGCCAACCCGTTGACTCACCTAGTCAACCTTGGAGAGGGATCTCAATCTATCCTCCCCAATGCAGGTACTGTCACCTTCCCACCATCGTCTGCAACCTGGAAACTTGTCTCTGCACCAACTGCGAAAAAAACCTTACTTGTGCGCACACCATTTCCTTGTTTCCATCTAGCCATCGAGATCTTAGGAACACTAGTCACCGTGTCCCCGACCAAACGATACAATCCGCCACACTCTTTTCCTTTCATCAGAACCATACAGCCGCGTGTGATTGTCATGGCTCCACCTGCTGCTGAAAATCTGCAACCCCTGGAGTCCAACCGACCAAGAGATACTAGATTCTTCCGTATCTTTGGGACATACGCCACACCACCCAAAGTACGAACCACTCTATCAAACATTTTGATCTTTACCGTTCCAACTCCCGTGACGTCACAACTAGACCCATCACCAAAGGATACTACACCCGTCCTTGACTCCTGGAACATATCAAAATATTTCCTTCTAGAGCATATATGAATTGAGCACCCTGAATCTAAAATTCACTCATCATGAGGAGAGTGTGATCACCTGTGGAGACTGTGAGAAAGTCTCCAAACTCTTCACTCTGCTCATCCGTTACCGCCACTGTCGTATTCGTAGCACCATTGTCCACCTGTTCAGCTCGCTTTGGACAATCCAGCTTGATGTGGCCATATTCCCTGCAATGGTAACATTGCACACCTTTCCGCCGACCCTGGATCTTGACCTGCCTTTTCCTGATCCCCAGTCAGACGACCTTCATCTTTAATTCCCACCATGAACAACCAACTCATGCTCTTCACTTCCACCAAGAACGGGTTTCTTTCGCATCTCATTCGATAAGAGCAACGCCGTGACTTCCTCCAACTTTATTGTATCCTTGCTATACAATAAAGTCGCCACCAAGTTGTTATACGAATCAGGAAGTGAAGTAAGAAGTAATATGGCCTTGTCTTCTTCCTTCAATTTTTCATCAACCTTGTGGAGTTGATCCACAAGCCCATTGAACACAATAATGTGTTCCAGAAGATTTCAGCCCATGAAACTGCCGCTTCAGATACAACCGGTTGGCCAAGCTTCTTGACATATAATGCTTTTTCAACTTCTCCTATAATTTAGTCGCATCTTCTTCTTCCATAACGTTACACATAACACTATCTGCCAGACATAGTCGAATCGTGCTGACCGCATTCGACTCAATGTCTTCCCACTCGGCATCCGTCATCTTCTCCAGCTTCCCATCATTTTCCTTCGACGCCTTAGCCAAGCCCTGTTGAACTAGGATATCCTTCACCCTCATCTGCCGTAGGCTGAAATTGCCTTTTCTGTCAAATATGTCGATGTTGAACTGAGTAGAACTTGATTTTACCGTCATCTCAGATTACTCCGCATTTCACGGTGTAGCGCTCCACCTCGAACGAGAATCTTTCCTAGACAATCTTTTTACTAGCAAAGATCTCTTTAACAGCGATCCAACCACAACACCCACGATCACACTACCCGGCCTCAACGATCGCTCCAACCACAGCTCTAATACCACCTGTTGAGAAAGTCCGTCGGGCAAAACAATCCGACCGTGCACAAATTTAACGGAAAAGTAAAATAAACCAAGCAAGCCACAAGATGAACACCAAGATTTTACGTGGTTCAACCAAGCCTACTCCACGGGCGAGAAACACGATATTCGACTATGAGAAAAACAATATACAAGGATTACAATAGATTTAACCCAAAAACCCAAAACCCGCAACCCTTTCCTTTCGTCCCAAACCAAGACCGTACAAGAGAAAACCCAAGAGAAAACCCCAAGAGAAAAACCCAAGAAGAAAAGCCCACGTTCTCTTCTTTTTCTTTCTCCTCTCTTTCTCTTTTTCTCCCTCCTCTCTCTTTTTCACTCTCTTTCTCTAGCCGACTAATAGACACTAACATCTTCACTTTTAGACTTAGGTTTTCTAAGAAACCTAAAAGCAACACTTGCTATTTTGGCATATCAACCTAAAAGGAATAAAACAAGAGAAATAAGATACTTTCGCTTTTTGCCTTCTTTCCTTCCCACGCAAGCAAATCATGTGGGTGTGAAGAAGTTTGTAATTGTCACAACGGATGAATTTTGGGGAATTTTATTCTCCGCCATTTGTATTGAATTCCATTGAAAATTCTGAAATTATTTTTGAATTTGGAGTTTCAACGATTTTTGCCAAACTTTTCATCAAATTCTTCACACTTAACAGAATATCTTCCAATCCTTGCCATTTTTCCAAAAATTTTGTTGTAGTTTTCATCGAGAATCAATGTATTCTTACAAATCATGTTGAAATTTCAACTGAAATTGGATGATTGCACGACTTTTCATTGAATTTCTTGCACTCTTCTTGAATTATTCCAACATCATTTCTTGAATTATCTGCACTTTCTGGTTATTTTCTGTAATTTGTAGCAATTCTAGTTCTAGGATTTTTTTAGCAGAATTCGCAATCTATTCACTATTCTCAGCTGAATTTTGATCTCAGATTGCTTCTCTTGATTACATCCTCAAAGATCTACATCATTTAGTTGTATGGAACCCGCAGCGCTCGATCAAGTAAACGGAGCTCATGTCACTTGATCATATATGGTGTTTTGTTTGCCAAGTCTTCGAACATATTGACCGGTGACAAAGAATGGATTGCTAGTAGGAAAATTCATCTTATGGAGGACTCGTTCATTAGGAAAACCTTTTCCTTTGTCAAGAGGCTAATTGCCTCCGATCTTATCGTGATCGATCGATCCTAGTTGTTGATCGTTGTCTTGACTAAAACAACATCAACCCAGAATCCTAAATATTTCAATAAGATGCCTTTTCATCAAGATTTACTTCGACGGCTAGGATAATCCTATTACGATCAGATCAGAGGCAATCAGTTGAACTAGTGATGATCCATGAAACGAATGGACCCAATCAGCATAACTGTCCCATGTACATTTTGCCAGATCGGTTAAACAGAAAAATTGCTCCAATATGGATTTGGCTGGAGGATTTCAGGGTGACAGCAGTAGTACGTATAACTGTTTTTTTTAGAGATGATGAGATAGCAGTTAAATTTTATTATTGTTGCCAAGAGGAGGAGATGATGAAAAAGGAGTCCTTGTTTGTTTAATTGCATGGCATGTTTGGTTTCATTGGCGTGTCCCTCTAAAAGCTCTCAATATACAAGAAGGTGGGGTGATCATGGCTGCCAACAAGGGAGCACTTGCTACTAAGGTACCACTCTTTAGGGATATGCCTTTATCATCATGCTACTTCCTTTTATTTATTTATTCACACCTATAGTTCATGATTCAACCCAACTCTCTCTTTCTCTAATCCCTTGAAGCAAACCTTGACAACCCTGGAACAAATAACTATCTAAATCTCAATTTTGCGTAAAGTGATGTATCAATGCTCAGATTTGTGGAGGTATGGAGCCCCACAAAAGATTTAAGAATATAATTCTCTCTCATCCCACCATCAGGAAAATTAAGACAACCCATTAACAAGGAGTGCTGATAAATTCACTCTCTCTCTCTCTCTCTCTCTCTCTCTCTCTCTCTCTCTCTCTCTCTCATGGGGCGCTGATAAATTCGCCCCTGCGAGAACCTATACTCTCTCTTTCTCTCTCTCTCTCTCCAACTCCTTGGTAGGCCCACTAGAGTGGGATATCCCAAGTAAAATAGGGGCGAATATATTACTTTAGATTTTTGAAAACGTAGACCATATACTTGGTCCCACTTCGTTCGAAATCCAAACCATTCATTTGTTGGACCCTAATGTGACTAGGCCTTGGCCCATAAAATCATACCCATAGGATGATCCTAACCCTCAGATCTTTTGATGATCCTAAATATCTACAGATTGAAGAGTTAGGATCATCCTACGGACATGATTTTATCAAAAAGGCCTATTTGCATTGAGGCCCAACAAATGAACGTTTGGATTTTCAAAAAAGGTGAGTCCCAATGAATTTTATAATAAATGAGCATTATATAGGGCTCGTGGGAAGGTGCATGTATTTTATAAAAATAGAGTGTGGCTTACCTTATTCAAAGATCTAAATGATTCTGTTGGGCTTGTGGAGAGGTTTTTTGGGGACAGGCCATATTTACATCCGGATCCAACAAATGAACGGTTTGGATTTTCAAACAAGTAGAACCCCAGTGAATTTTCTAATAAATATGAATTATATAGGGCTCGTACAAAGGTGCACATATCTAATCCATTCAATTATTAGGCCCAAAGTAAATAGACCGTACATAAAAATCATCTCTATACGATGATCCTAACCTTCCAATCTGTAGAGTTATTTTCTAATGACATCCTAACTTTTCGAACTTCGAACAAGTGGGCCTAAGTAATTTTTTAAGCGCACACACCGATATATGAGCACCATATAATGGGTATTTATTAGAAAATTTAGGGCAATGATATCCCCCCCTAACAGAAATCGTTAACTTTTAAAGCATTTGGAGTTAACGGTTGCGCCTCCCCACCTTCATATATCCTAACGGTATCTGTTGGTTGGGGGGGGGGGGAGAGAATATCACTGCCCAAAATTTATTGTGGCCCACCTTGTTCGAAGATCCACACCGTTCATATATTTGTTAGGCTTTGTACGAAAACTTTTCTTCAAGGGATGATTCCAACTCTTCAATCGGTTACATGTTGTCTCCCATCTATAGATTGGATGATTAGGTTAATCCTTTGGAGATAATTTTAAGGGAAAACCTATTTACATTGGGGGTCCAACAAATGAAAGGTTTGGATCTTAGAACAAGTTGGGCCTAGGTGATTTTTTAAAAACAAAGGGGATTTGCTAGGGACCATCTGTCACACCCCCAAGCCACACACACAAAGCCTGAGGACCCGACAGCGTCGTACACCTGCAAGGAGAACCCTACAAGTATACAAGGCTAACAAAGCGAAAACAAAACCATCCATATCATAACATCCATAAAGGTTCACAAGTACATAAATAATCCAAATAATCAAATGTTTAGCTCTTGCTCTCACTCTCCCTAAACCAATAATGAATAAAATAACATAGTCTCAATGATATCTAAACCATACTCACTGTCTAATTGTGGACCCCGATCCGAGGACGGTGAGGGAACAAGTCCCTAACACCCTCTGGATCTCCACAACGTGTAGGAGAGCTCTGCCAAGGAACTCTCGAAACGGATGCCACCCTCACTGCATAGCATGAGTGGCGATACAAAAAGAAAGAGATACATCATGATCAGGAGCCAGGGCTCGAAACCGAGATATATCTAAAAATAACTCAGAGTCGCCATCCATGAATATGCCATGGAACCCTAAAATCAAATCCTCTGTTTGCAATGGATAACCAGAGATACAAAAGGTCCGTGCCTGGTTACGAATGGGGAAGGGGTTAGGCGCCCCCAATTCGCCCGAGTGCGAACACTTGGTCTCTTATGCCATTTATTATTAACTCCAAAGAAGTTTGGGTAAAAATCATATGAAATGGGAACAATCATCAGGAATCGTCTACCTAAGCATGCATTTCCTGATGATAATATAACAAGCGCATAAAATGAAATGAAAGATGTGTCACCTAAGCATAGCTAGGTTATGAGTGACATGCCTAATGGGTGTCTAAATTCTGATGTGCAAACACATGCAAGCTATAGCTAAAGGTACAGGATCAGTACAAGAAAGTAAGAAAACACATCAAAACATATAATAACCATACAACAAATCCTAAGACTCTAAATTATTAGCCCGAGTCCTCGGATGGTCTGGTATTCATCCAAAGAAGCCTACGTATCCCCGCCTCCACGAGAATCAAGGCAACGTAGTTCTTCGTACCTATTCTAAGCTAGGATGCCTAAGACACCTAGACCTCTATCCTAGACTCGATCTAAAAGACCGGACTAATTATTAAAGTTTATTGTACGATTATTTAAATTCCAGTGAATTGTAGATTTTAGGACTCCCTATATGTCCTAACTAAATGCAGGTTAGCCCTAAGCTAATGCAGGTGGTTCCTACAACCTATGTGTAACTAGGCTGTGTGCCCTAAGGAAAACAATAGGATTGCTAACGTATCCAAGACCTAGTCATCAGTCGGCGATGTGAATCGCCAACTAACCGGACGGAGGCACTCCTAGCTAGGACAAACCCCTAACTCTAAAACAAACACAAACAAGCACACAACAAATCAAAGACGAACGCCTAACTCTAAAACTCTCTATCTAGGACAAACTCCTAACTCTAGAGAAAGATTTTTGTTAAAAACAAGGTCTTAAAGTTGAAGGGTTAAAGCATTTTTATTTACAAAGTTTGGCTGGACTTGGGACATGGATCCCAAGCTGCACTACGTACCTCATGGGAGAGGATCAAGCCAACGTAGTTCGAAACGAACTCTCAAACTACGCTTCTAAAAGAAACACTCACACTTCAGATTTTTTAAGGTTTTTTATATTTTCAAATGTTTTGATGTTTTTTAAATTTCTAATATTTTTGAGTTTTCAAATTTCTAATGTTTTTTGGATTTTAAAGCTTTTCCAATGCTCTGAATCTTTAAATGTTTTCAATCTTAAAGGGAACACGCAAAAACAACCATAAACTAGGGCAAAGCCCTAAATCCAAAAGGGGAAATCCCGAATAAGCAACTAACGCCTCAAAGAGACGAACCACAACAAGAAAGATAGCGTCCCAAGAAGAGAGAAAACGATCCAAGATCCCAAGCAAGCAAAGCTCTAATAAGACTGAGTTAGTCTCTAATAAGAGCGACGTAATCAACAACTCTAAAGGAGAAACTCCGAACTAACAACACTAAAGGGGGGAAACAAATGAGTCAGAGACTCTCTAATAACACTACCGAGTTAAAGACTCAACTCTAAAAGGGGAGGCCACTCTAACATGAGGCTAGGTAAGCCTCCTAAAGGGGAAACTCTCTACATGAGACAATGCTTGTCTCTGAGACACAAATGACGTAAAAAGGAATAAGAGACCCTGTGCATATTTGGCAAAGGTAAAACACCCAGCCGGGCCGGACAGCTACCTAGCCCTAGGGTGCAACAAATGTGCAACCCAATACCCATAAGGGCAGGGGTATGAAGCCAAGCCGAGTAGGGTGTTCTCCCAAAACCAAACGGCACACAAAGAGGACTAACGAGAGAATGAGACCGGGCGGGTCTCCCAAACACACACAAAAATGGGCTCCAAGTAACCTTATCATTGCCCTTGCAAAGGGGGAAGCAAGGCTAAGACTCACCCTTATTTTAAATAAAATACCACTCTTCACTCAAATTTTTGAAAACCTTTGATCCAATGTCCGATCCGATCTAACAGTTATTTTACTCTATTCAAGTAGAACATCGTATTAAATTTTGGGACGAAACGGATTTGAAACACTCATGCAGATCATGATTTTAAGCATACACATTTAATAATGAATTAAAATCATTTAAATGCTTAAAAATCATGCAAAAATCTAAAGAAAATGATGATGTCCTTTTTATCTCTTTGAATACAAGCGGGCCCCACATTAGCGGGTCCCACACGAGCGGGTCCCACACCAGCGGACCCCACACAAATGGGTCCCACATCAGCGGGCCCCACGCAAGCGGGTCCCACATAAACGGGTCCCACACACAGCGGGTCCCACATCAGCGGGCCCTACACAAACAGGTCCCACACAAACGGGTCCCACATCAGCGGACCCCACATCAGCGGGCCCCACACAAGCGGGTCCTACATAAACGGGTCCCACACACAGCGGGTCCCACATCAGCGGGCCCTACATAAACAGGTCCCACACAAACGGGTCCCACACACAGCAGGTCCCACATCAGCGTAAACGGGTCCCACACAAACGGGCCCTCATAACTAGAAATATCAAAATCTCAGAAAATCCAGCGAAGACTTCCTTTCACAGTAGTTTTTTTCTCTTATTATTATTATTATTTTTTTTTAACCAAATTGTTAGGAACATCCATTAAAACAACGAAAGCAGATTCCTATTCAAATCTACTCAAATACAATCAACTGAAACATAAACTTTGTATATAAAAAATAAATAAAAAAAAAAAAATCACACAGGAAAAGCTAACATCCAGAGAAAACATGATTTAAATTTCCAGTTCTAAGCATAAGCATTGAAAGTATATAAAAATAAAATGATAAGAATTATGAAGGGAAATACCTTCTTTTACAAAGATCGGAGAAGACGATCGGAGCTAAGGTTTGGATCGGAAATGAATCGGAGATGGATCGGAGAAGTATCAGAGAAGGATCTCAGATCGGAGCTTAGATCGGAAAAAATGAATCTCAGATTTGCAGAAAAGGCCGGAGGAAAATGGGGGAAAACGATCAGAACACGGCCGGAGAAAATGGAAGCCGTAGGATTAGAGGTGTAGAGGTTGCCGGAGAAGGCGGTGGTGGCGGCCGGTGAGGGAAGAGGAGATGAAGGTTGGATCTCCGGCGGATTTGCCGGAGATGATGAGCTCTCTCCCTCTGCAATTCTCTCTTTCTCTCCCTCTTTCTTTTTTTCTTTTTTTCTTTTCCTTTTTTCCTTCGTCTTTTCTCTGGTTTTTTCCCACTGGTTTTCTCTCTCCTTCTCCCTTCTTTTCTCCTCTGGTGTTTTTTTTACTGCCAGAGAGACGAAGACTGGGGAGGTTCTCATGACTCATCATGAGAGAGCATGATGAGTTTTTTTTTTTTTGTCCCCCTCTTGTCCCCCCCCATTTCCCATTTTTTTTGCAAAATCATAAATAAAAAAATAAAAAATAATTTTCAAATGGCATTGGATGCCGTGCGAAAACCAAAACCACTCATTACGCCCACTTTAAAAACAAAGAAAATGATGACTGTCCTTATTCTCTCTTTAACCACATAAGCGGGTCCCACAACAGCGGGCCCCACACAAGCGGGCCCTACGCAAGCGGGTCCCACATCAGCGGGTCCCACATCAGCGGGTCCCACACAAGCGGGTTCCACACAAGCGGGCCCCACACAAGCGGGTGCCATATCAGCGGGCCCCACATTCATTCATTTTCCGCCTGACCTCGGGATTTCATTCGAATACGCGGGTTTAAGGTCCTGTCAAAATGGGGTGTCTACACTTAGCTCGTTCGCTAGGCAAACGTGGTCGGATCTTGACGAAATTTCACAGGGACCTTGGTGGGACCCTAAGCTAGCTCAGGGTGCAATTTGGGACCCTAACCCACTGATTTGGAAAAGTTAAGCACAAAACATGGAGGTGCAGGGCACGGTCAAAATGGGGTGTCTACAGATGCCCCTCTTTGGCAGAGTGTGCTTGTCACACGATTGGCAAAGCTGACAAGACAACACATTTTGGCCGACCCGATTGTCAAAACAAAATAATTTTTTTGGGTTTTGATTCTAAAATGGTATTCACAAAGGTAAAATATCAAAGTAACACTATAAAACTCAAAGACTAAAAGCAAAGGGGAGATAACTTCTCACTGACTCTTAACTCGGTGCTTGCATTGAAGAATGAAGATTTTGATTGACAATTTAAACCAAGAATCACTTGGCTAATTATCGGGTGCTAAAACGGGTAAAAAATATTTGAGAAGACTCAAATTATCAATACCGGAATACAAGACGGGTAGAGAATGTTTGAGAAGACTCAAACTTTCAATACCGGATTACAAGACGGGTAGAGAATATTTGAGAAGACTCACATTTTCAATACCGGATACATCGAGTTTTTATCCTGGAATCGAGAGCCAGATCATTCAAAACGGGTAAAGAAATATTTGAGAAGATTCAAACTTTCGATACCGGAATACAAAACGGGTAGAGAACGTTTGAGAAGACTCAAACTTTCAATACCGGAAGGATGATGATATATCGAGTTTTTATCCTGGAATCGAGAGCCAGATCATTCAAAACGGGTAAAGAATGTTTGAGAAGACTCAAACTTTCAATACCGGATTACAAGACGGGTAGAGAATATTTGAGAAGACTCACATTTTCAATACCGGATACATCGAGTTTTTATCCTGGAATCGAGAGCCAGATCATTCAAAACGGGTAAAGAAATATTTGAGAAGATTCAAACTTTCGATACCGGAATACAAAACGGGTAGAGAACGTTTGAGAAGACTCAAACTTTCAATACCGGAATACAAGACGGGTAAAGAATATTTGAGAAGACTCAAATTTTCAATACCGGATTTCAAAACGGGTAAAAAATGTTTGAGAAGACTCAAACTTTCAATACCGGAATACAAGACGGGTAGAGAATATTTGAGAAGACTCACATTTTCAATACCGGATACATCGAGTTTTTATCCTGGAATCGAGAGCCAGATCATTCAAAACGGGTAAAGAAATATTTGAGAAGATTCAAACTTTCGATACCGGAATACAAAACGGGTAGAGAACGTTTGAGAAGACTCAAACTTTCAATACCGGAATACAAGACGGGTAAAGAATATTTGAGAAGACTCAAATTTTCAATACCGGATTTCAAAACGGGTAAAAAATGTTTGAGAAGACTCAAACTTTCAATACCGGAATACAAGACGGGTAGAGAATATTTGAGAAGACCCAAATTTTCAATACCGGATTTCAAAACGGGTAACGAATGTTTGAGAAGACTCAAACTTTCAATACCGGAATACAAGACGGGTAGAGAATATTTGAGAAGACCCAAATTTTCAATACCGGATTTCAAAACGGGTAAAGAATGTTTGAGAAGACTCAAACCTTCAATACCGAAATACAAGACGGGTAGAGAATATTTGAGAAGACTCAAATTTTCAATACCGGATTTCAAAACGGGTAAAGAATGTTTGAGAAGACTCAAACCTTCAATACCGAAATACAAGACGGGTAGAGAATATTTGAGAAGACTCAAATTTTCAATACCGGATTTCAAAACGGGTAAAGAATGTTTGAGAAGACTCAAACTTTCAATACCGGAATACAAGACGGGTAGAGAATATTTGAGAAGACCCAAATTTTCAATACCGGATTTCAAAACGGGTAACGAATGTTTGAGAAGACTCAAACTTTCAATACCGGAATACAAGACGGGTAGAGAATATTTGAGAAGACCCAAATTTTCAATACCGGATTTCAAAACGGGTAACGAATGTTTGAGAAGACTCAAACTTTCAATACCGGAATACAAGACGGGTAGAGAATATTTGAGAAGACCCAAATTTTCAATACCGGATTTCAAAACGGGTAAAGAATGTTTGAGAAGACTCAAACCTTCAATACCGAAATACAAGACGGGTAGAGAATATTTGAGAAGACTCAAATTTTCAATACCGGATTTCAAAACGGGTAAAGAATGTTTGAGAAGACTCAAACCTTCAATACCGAAATACAAGACGGGTAGAGAATATTTGAGAAGACTCAAATTTTCAATACCGGATTTCAAAACGGGTAAAGAATGTTTGAGAAGACTCAAACTTTCAATACCGGAATACAAGACGGGTAGAGAATATTTGAGAAGACCCAAATTTTCAATACCGGATTTCAAAACGGGTAAAGAATGTTTGAGAAGACTCAAACTTTCTTTACCGGATTACAAAACGGGTAAAGAATGTTTGAGGAGACTCAAACTTTCGATACCGGATGGGGTGATGATATCTCGAATTTTTTTATTCTGAAAATGACGGTCAGATCACTCCTAACATAACCTCCTAGAGGTCAGAGAGGATGAAAAATAGTTAAAACATAGCATAGCTAGAAGCGATTAGGAAAACATGACTTTTACCCAAAGTACAACTCAAAAAAATTTGATGAAATCTTGCGGGCACTGGCCCCTTTAAACAAGTAAACCAAAAACTCTGCCTATATTTTGAAAATTGCAAATCTGAATTCCAAATTCCAATGAGGATTTTATATTTTTTTTATTTTTTTATAATTGAAAAGAAACTGGAAATCGAGGGCCCAGAGTAATAACCATGAAAAGCCGCACAGGGAATATCAAAAGTCCGTGGCATTATGCCACGAAGAGCCAAGATGACAAAAATCGAGGGTCCACGGTAATAAACCATGAAGAGCCTAGCAATAAATCTGAGGTCCATGGTAATCAACCACAAAGAGCCCAGCTGGAAAGGAATCGGGGGTTCCCAACAATAAACCGTGGAGAGCCAAGCATTAAACCCGGGGTCCGCAGCGATGAGCGACAAAGAGCCCAATAGGAACAAAGATAAGCAATGGGAATGAATGGAATGATCATGGATAGTGGGTCCATGATATACCTTAAAGGATATATAACAAAGAGCCACTCATAGAGCAAGGGTCCATGGTGTACCTGACCGGTAGACCATGAAGAGCCAAGAATGAACAAGGATAATGACAAGCACTGGAGATGGATAGAATGAGTATGGATAGTGGGTCCATGATACAACTTGAAGGGCAGATCACGAAGAGCCACTCGGGAAGCAAGGGTCCATGGTATACTTGAATGGTAGACCACGAAGAGCCAAGAATGCATAAGACCTACACAGAAGACTTACTGATTGGAGAATTGATTTTTCTGGGATTAAACGTCTCTTGCTAAGAAAAATGGGAGTACGAGTTCCTTGCTGAGGATCGGACTTAAGTACTTGACGGGGCTTTCAGGTGTTTACCCTTCTTTAACAAGTGAAAAGCATTCTGCTAAGGTTTGACGATTGTGGGAGCAAATTCTAGATTCCGCTGGGGAAATTGATTTTCTTTAGAACTTGACTCTTTTAAGAAAGAGGGCTCATCTGAAGAGTTCAAAGATTTGGCTCAAGACGTGCTCGCATCTCTCTTACTTCAACTTGTTGTAAACACTGGCACTGATTGCCTTTGTATGCTTGATATCTTTTATGACGCAAGTCATAAAAGATGCCCCTAGTGTATTGTACTTCCATGACAAGAGTCTCAAGGAAAGTAGAACAAGGATAGATAAAGAAATTTTGGATTTGCATGGGTTCTTTCTTTGGAATAAAGATGGGATAATGGCTAAGCTCAAAGACTTCTCCTCTCATTGACCACTATGTGAGGTTCGCTCTTTCCCCTACCAACTGCATGAAACTTGACATATTCAGTCTGTCAGAGTAGGATACCTAAACCAGGATCTTTCATTTTGGAAGGTATACACCCCTTCCTTCCAGTGCCATACAACTTTTTAACCTTGAAAGAAAACAAATATGAATGAGGAATAGACTCCCAAGGACTCTATCAAAGAAGGTATAGATTATTCAAGGGACTCGACTACATTTTGATTCACTTTTAGATAAAATATGTTATTTTTTTATGGTAAGGCTAGCCACTCCTACAGTAATCTCGAAAACTATGTCAAGAGGCACTTCCTTCCGTCATCGGGATTTTCGTCATGGTTATTAACCCCTTCGGATTGCTCAGTCTTAATGCCCCTAGTTTAGAAAAGTATCAAAGCAAGTCTTGCCGACACTACTCGGATTCTGGGATCCTGCCTTGTTTGAGAATGCTTCTCCGTCTCCTTGATTTCTCTCTTCAAAAGAAGTCACTACTCAAACTTTGAAAATTCTGCACAACTGAAGAACTCCTTCGGTATCTCATCAATTTTCTCTTCATGGGAATTCTTCGCCTCTGACTAGATTGCCTCTTCAAAATTTCAATCCAGCAGACCGCTACCCTTACTTTGCATAAGCCAATCCCTTTGGTTAATGACTTAGCAAGCACATGATTTCATTTAGGCCGCCCTTTCGGGTTTTCAACCTAGTGGGTCTTCAGACTCTCGTTCTTTTTTCTGTTTTTGCTTTCATTTGCCTTGAACCTTTGCTTGTTTCACCAGAAGGACTTTCTAGGTGGGCTTGGGTTCAAAAGGGGTGGGATATTTAAAGTTCAAACGATTTGGACCGAATCTGGTCTTGCCAGACTACCTACGTACCCCAAAAATGGAGGATCAGATCCGCGTAGTTCGCTGTGGGATTTTTCAAAGAATGGTTTAGCATTTAGCTTCAAAATTTTGAAAGGGATTTTATCCCAAGGTTTGACCGAACCTGAATTAATCAAGTTGCCTACGTACCCCTGAAGAGATGGGGATCAGGTCCGACGTAGTTCGGGCGCATAAATGCCCCGGGTTTATAATGTGTTTGAAAAGAAGTATTGGCTTTAAATTGTTGGCCCAAAGGGTTCTCAAAAGGCTTTTAAAACGTTAGGATTTTGGCTATTAAGGCTCAAACGTCCAATGATGGCCTCCTGATATATTTGATGTACAAGCTCTTTTGCTTAAGGTTCAAAGACTTTGATTTTTTTTTTATTTTTTTTATTTTTTTCGAGGAGTCTGGCGGTTTTCTGGCAAAACTTCAACCACTGTGCTCCACTCCCTCTGAAAATCTTCTCTCAATATTTCATCAGCTCCACAGGATGTCTGACTAAAATTTTCACTTTCAACTTGATGTCTAAAGATGGTGGAGCCCTGTCTTGGATCACACCAGAGCATTCACCTGGTTTATCCTTGTAGGATCAAACAAGACTTCCTTGAACCCCTCTAAATAGGTTTATCAATTCCTCACGCTCCTCGGGAGATAACGTTTTGCCAATCCATCTTTCCCGAGTTTCGGATTTCGATACCACTATCGATAACTTCGATTTCTTCTTCAAGTGGCTATGCTAGACGCTCTTCCTCTCGTTTGACCTTTTCAGATCTCGAGGGGAATTTCGTCTGCAATCTCATCCAAGAGGGCGTCTTTAGTTGTTTAAACATTAGATCTAAAGAGTGAATCACAGAACATCGAAGACTTGAAACCAAACCAAAAACTTTATTGAATCGAAGACTCTTAAGTACATCAGTAACTCTCCTTTTTTTTTCGACGCGCCTCAATGGGCTCTACATTGAACTTGACAAAGGATGAAAACAACAGACTATGAATGAACACGACTGACAAACATGACACACTTTTTTTTTTTTTTTTTTTTTTTTTTTGACATTAACATAGTAAGACTTACCAACTTTGAGAGAAGAAAGTTGGTACAAACTTAATGAAAGACAAACCTTAACAACACAGGACATTTTTTTTTTTTTTTTTTTTTTTTTTTTTCGATAATGACGAACTGGAACTGAAAGTATATGAGTAGTACACCTTCTTCCATGATGTCAATGACTTGGGGTTCAACTCTGATATAAGTCCTGTTGACTTGATTAGGTGAAATGAAAGGAAACTGGTTTAACCAATGGGTGAGATCAATTAGGTCAGACTCCTGTCATAGAATTGACAAAAACTGATTTTAGTATGAGGCAATCTCATGAAAATGATATACACAAGTTGAAACAAGAGATAATACAAACACATCTCTCCCTTGAATAAAACTAACAGCAGAACTGTAAGAAGGATCATGGTAGGGTAAGCACATGACTTATCAATAATCCTAAAGGATAGCGATCATACTGAAAATGAGTTGAGTAAAATCCGGCAGCATGACGGCCCTAAAAGGATCGTGGTAGAGTAAACTCACGGCTTATCGATAACTCTGAAAAGATAGCGATCACGCTCAAGGTGTTTATACAAAATTCGGCAGCATGACGGCTATATAGGGTGATTCCCACAACTCAACATAAGGGTAAATGAATAGAAACTCAGTAATGTAGGACTTTCAGCAAGGATACTTGCACTCAAATAATGATGACAAGATAAGCACACAATCAACAAGCAGAATATGGTCACCACGGAGATATAATCACATGAAGGATTGACAATGAATGACGACGCTTGGTCATGGGTTGGATTTGCGACCAAAGATATATCATGGCTATAGAGACATCGGACAAGCCATCGACCAGATCTAAGACACAACAAAGAATGGATATACAATCAAAATGGCAGCAAGTAGACTGTGGCCATGATAGTGACAAGTACGGGCCACCCGTCAGGTGAATCCGAAAGAATGCACATATAATTGATTAAACCAGGAATCCCCACTAGAAATGGGTCCTAATCTAATCAACCGACATAATCGTATACACACAAGAGATATGTACAATCTGAGGACGAAATGACAGATTATGGTTTCAACAATGGCAAGGGAAATGACACCAACCAAATCAAGAGAATATAGATATGATGAATTAGACCAGGAATACCCACCGAAAATGGGTCCTAATCTAGACAATCAACTCAACAAATGGTGTAGGTACAAGAAGGTAACTAGAAATCGACTCAGCAAATAAGTTATGTACAAAGGAACGACACAACTAAACACTTGAGAGACAAAAGGCAGACCATAGTCAGAATAATGATAGAGGAAAATTACTGACCAGGTCCGAAGGCTGGGGAATGAAACAATGTGGCTAATGGATAAACCAGAAAACTTCATTAATAGACAGGCCCTGGTCTAACAGCTAGCAAGAAGAATGGATAACAAAGAATCAAGAAATGAACACAGGCTATAAAAGGTGGTGAACAAGAATCATCAGCCTGATCCAAGAAAGAAATAGTGAACAAACTCTAATCGGGGATAATAGACCAGAAAACCTCAGTGGAAAGTAGGCCCTGATCAGACAGCTGACAAAACAGATATAAATCCAAGATACAGGAATAATCATATGATAAAGATGACAGGGTAGACCGCGATCTGGATGATGACCAAGCAAGAGCAAGAATCATCGACCGAGTCTGAAAGGATGGTATGACTGAAATAGATAAGGAAACCTTATTCGAAAGGATAAGCCATAATCTAAGAATAATACACTATACACACATATATGTACACACATATATATATATATATACACACCCTAACCAGGGGCACCAGCCCTAATCTAATCTAACGGAGTCGAGAAAATCTCGACTTGCGACAGACTAGTGAGTGTACCAGGACCGCGCTGTAGCCATGTAAAATGAGCTACCCTAGTCTACAAATGGGACAAGGCTCCTAACTCTAAGCTTCACATGTGTGAGCAACACATGTTCAACCCCATATGAATGCAATATACTTATATAAACACGGGTACCTCCTAGTTGGGTTTCACTAAGTCAGTACGTATATACATAATATATAAAACAAAATAGGGCTCCGGACTCAATCTAATGGGTACTATGCGTATGAAACATACTTAATATGTATAACAAAAGTACGCCCAATGTTATACATAGTATGCTTCATTGCTCATCGGCTGCTGTAAACACAAGTACGCCCAGTGTTTACGGCTGCAGCACCGGCGCATAGCTTGGAAATAGATTCAACAGTACCATCAGGGTGTAATGACATCCCAGTCGGGCACGCATTCAATCTATCCCGTGGAGCCAATAATAATGAAAAACAATGAAATAAGTAAAGAATAAACAATATGATAACATATGATGTGCAGTGTGTGAATCCCTTGTTTTAATTACGCACCTATCTGGTGCCCCTGGATTCTAACGATAGAATTCCCATTTAAAAGGATTTTAGCTCAAATTTCTCCGAAGTTAGCAAAAATGGCATTTATATAGAGTTAGGCAATATTTCAAGAACTCCCCAGCAGAGTCGCCAGCCTGTGGACCCCGATCCGAGGACGGTGAGGGAACAAGTCCCTAACACCCTCTGGATCTCCACAACGTGTAGGAGAGCTCTGCCAAGGAACTCTCGAAACGGATGCCACCCTCACTGCATAGCATGAGTGGCGATACAAAAAGAAAGAGATACATCATGATCAGGAGCCAGGGCTCGAAACCGAGATATATCTAAAAATAACTCAGAGTCGCCATCCATGAATATGCCATGGAACCCTAAAATCAAATCCTCTGTTTGCAATGGATAACCAGAGATACAAAAGGTCCGTGCCTGGTTACGAATGGGGAAGGGGTTAGGCGCCCCCAATTCGCCCGAGTGCGAACACTTGGTCTCTTATGCCATTTATTATTAACTCCAAAGAAGTTTGGGTAAAAATCATATGAAATGGGAACAATCATCAGGAATCGTCTACCTAAGCATGCATTTCCTGATGATAATATAACAAGCGCATAAAATGAAATGAAAGATGTGTCACCTAAGCATAGCTAGGTTATGAGTGACATGCCTAATGGGTGTCTAAATTCTGATGTGCAAACACATGCAAGCTATAGCTAAAGGTACAGGATCAGTACAAGAAAGTAAGAAAACACATCAAAACATATAATAACCATACAACAAATCCTAAGACTCTAAATTATTAGCCCGAGTCCTCGGATGGTCTGGTATTCATCCAAAGAAGCCTACGTATCCCCGCCTCCACGAGAATCAAGGCAACGTAGTTCTTCGTACCTATTCTAAGCTAGGATGCCTAAGACACCTAGACCTCTATCCTAGACTCGATCTAAAAGACCGGACTAATTATTAAAGTTTATTGTACGATTATTTAAATTCCAGTGAATTGTAGATTTTAGGACTCCCTATATGTCCTAACTAAATGCAGGTTAGCCCTAAGCTAATGCAGGTGGTTCCTACAACCTATGTGTAACTAGGCTGTGTGCCCTAAGGAAAACAATAGGATTGCTAACGTATCCAAGACCTAGTCATCAGTCGGCGATGTGAATCGCCAACTAACCGGACGGAGGCACTCCTAGCTAGGACAAACCCCTAACTCTAAAACAAACACAAACAAGCACACAACAAATCAAAGACGAACGCCTAACTCTAAAACTCTCTATCTAGGACAAACTCCTAACTCTAGAGAAAGATTTTTGTTAAAAACAAGGTCTTAAAGTTGAAGGGTTAAAGCATTTTTATTTACAAAGTTTGGCTGGACTTGGGACATGGATCCCAAGCTGCACTACGTACCTCATGGGAGAGGATCAAGCCAACGTAGTTCGAAACGAACTCTCAAACTACGCTTCTAAAAGAAACACTCACACTTCAGATTTTTTAAGGTTTTTTATATTTTCAAATGTTTTGATGTTTTTTAAATTTCTAATATTTTTGAGTTTTCAAATTTCTAATGTTTTTTGGATTTTAAAGCTTTTCCAATGCTCTGAATCTTTAAATGTTTTCAATCTTAAAGGGAACACGCAAAAACAACCATAAACTAGGGCAAAGCCCTAAATCCAAAAGGGGAAATCCCGAATAAGCAACTAACGCCTCAAAGAGACGAACCACAACAAGAAAGATAGCGTCCCAAGAAGAGAGAAAACGATCCAAGATCCCAAGCAAGCAAAGCTCTAATAAGACTGAGTTAGTCTCTAATAAGAGCGACGTAATCAACAACTCTAAAGGAGAAACTCCGAACTAACAACACTAAAGGGGGGAAACAAATGAGTCAGAGACTCTCTAATAACACTACCGAGTTAAAGACTCAACTCTAAAAGGGGAGGCCACTCTAACATGAGGCTAGGTAAGCCTCCTAAAGGGGAAACTCTCTACATGAGACAATGCTTGTCTCTGAGACACAAATGACGTAAAAAGGAATAAGAGACCCTGTGCATATTTGGCAAAGGTAAAACACCCAGCCGGGCCGGACAGCTACCTAGCCCTAGGGTGCAACAAATGTGCAACCCAATACCCATAAGGGCAGGGGTATGAAGCCAAGCCGAGTAGGGTGTTCTCCCAAAACCAAACGGCACACAAAGAGGACTAACGAGAGAATGAGACCGGGCGGGTCTCCCAAACACACACAAAAATGGGCTCCAAGTAACCTTATCATTGCCCTTGCAAAGGGGGAAGCAAGGCTAAGACTCACCCTTATTTTAAATAAAATACCACTCTTCACTCAAATTTTTGAAAACCTTTGATCCAATGTCCGATCCGATCTAACAGTTATTTTACTCTATTCAAGTAGAACATCGTATTAAATTTTGGGACGAAACGGATTTGAAACACTCATGCAGATCATGATTTTAAGCATACACATTTAATAATGAATTAAAATCATTTAAATGCTTAAAAATCATGCAAAAATCTAAAGAAAATGATGATGTCCTTTTTATCTCTTTGAATACAAGCGGGCCCCACATTAGCGGGTCCCACACGAGCGGGTCCCACACCAGCGGACCCCACACAAATGGGTCCCACATCAGCGGGCCCCACGCAAGCGGGTCCCACATAAACGGGTCCCACACACAGCGGGTCCCACATCAGCGGGCCCTACATAAACAGGTCCCACACAAACGGGTCCCACACAAACGGGTCCCACATCAGCGGACCCCACATCAGCGGGCCCCACACAAGCGGGTCCTACATAAACGGGTCCCACACACAGCGGGTCCCACATCAGCGGGCCCTACATAAACAGGTCCCACACAAACGGGTCCCACACACAGCAGGTCCCACATCAGCGTAAACGGGTCCCACACAAACGGGCCCTCATAACTAGAAATATCAAAATCTCAGAAAATCCAGCGAAGACTTCCTTTCACAGTAGTTTTTTTCTCTTATTATTATTATTATTATTTTTTAACCAAATTGTTAGGAACATCCATTAAAACAACGAAAGCAGATTCCTATTCAAATCTACTCAAATACAATCAACTGAAACATAAACTTTGTATATAAAAAATAAATAAAAAAAAAAAAAATCACACAGGAAAAGCTAACATCCAGAGAAAACATGATTTAAATTTCCAGTTCTAAGCATAAGCATTGAAAGTATATAAAAATAAAATGAGAAGAATTATGAAGGGAAATACCTTCTTTTACAAAGATCGGAGAAGACGATCGGAGCTAAGGTTTGGATCGGAAATGAATCGGAGATGGATCGGAGAAGTATCAGAGAAGGATCTCAGATCGGAGCTTAGATCGGAAAAAATGAATCTCAGATTTGCAGAAAAGGCCGGAGGAAAATGGGGGAAAACGATCAGAACACGGCCGGAGAAAATGGAAGCCGTAGGATTAGAGGTGTAGAGGTTGCCGGAGAAGGCGGTGGTGGCGGCCGGTGAGGGAAGAGGAGATGAAGGTTGGATCTCCGGCGGATTTGCCGGAGATGATGAGCTCTCTCCCTCTGCAATTCTCTCTTTCTCTCCCTCTTTCTTTTTTTCTTTTTTTCTTTTCCTTTTTTCCTTCGTCTTTTCTCTGGTTTTTTCCCACTGGTTTTTCTCTCTCCTTCTCCCTTCTTTTCTCCTCTGGTGTTTTTTTTACTGCCAGAGAGACGAAGACTGGGGAGGTTCTCATGACTCATCATGAGAGAGCATGATGAGTTTTTTTTTTTTTGTCCCCCTCTTGTCCCCCCCCATTTCCCATTTTTTTTGCAAAATCATAAATAAAAAAATAAAAAATAATTTTCAAATGGCATTGGATGCCGTGCGAAAACCAAAACCACTCATTACGCCCACTTTAAAAACAAAGAAAATGATGACTGTCCTTATTCTCTCTTTAACCACATAAGCGGGTCCCACAACAGCGGGCCCCACACAAGCGGGCCCTACGCAAGCGGGTCCCACATCAGCGGGTCCCACATCAACGGGTCCCACACAAGCGGGTTCCACACAAGCGGGCCCCACACAAGCGGGTGCCATATCAGCGGGCCCCACATTCATTCATTTTCCGCCTGACCTCGGGATTTCATTCGAATACGCGGGTTTAAGGTCCTGTCAAAATGGGGTGTCTACACTTAGCTCGTTCGCTAGGCAAACGTGGTCGGATCTTGACGAAATTTCACAGGGACCTTGGTGGGACCCTAAGCTAGCTCAGGGTGCAATTTGGGACCCTAACCCACTGATTTGGAAAAGTTAAGCACAAAACATGGAGGTGCAGGGCACGGTCAAAATGGGGTGTCTACACTAATAAAACTAAATGAATTGGCTAAAGCTGGAAATCGAGAAGTCACGCCTCCGCTCCCTCATCCGCACCACGAGGGTCAAAATCTAAAAATGTCAAACTAGAATCAGTCGAAGCTCAATACATAATAACATACTACAAAAGTGGGGACAAAGAATGCTACGAAAGGGATTCAATAGGTAAACAAAGATGTAAAATGCTACACATGAAATGGTTAGTTGAAATACAAGTGTGACAACCCAAGAGGGGCGGCGGGTGAATTTGTCAATTAAAATTTTTGGGCTTAATTAAATGGATTATTAAAATTAATTTACTAATTAAGCGCTTATTAATTTAACCCTTGTTCAAATATTCAAGATAATAAAATTTAGGGTTTAGATATTACTTTAAGCCTATTTGCCCTAACCCTTGTTTTAATAAAACATAAATACAACAAAGGGGTAGAAATTACCAATCACCAAAATATGCAAAGAGAAGGAGGAGAGAAAGCATCCATAATGCACAAGATTTTTAGTGGTTCGGTCTATCACAAGACCTACTCCACTCTTCCAAGTTTACCTCCTTTGGGCACTCCACTAAAACAATTAGATTCTTCAAAAGGTGAATCTCGAAGCCATACACCCGACTCCTCTGATCTTCAAAGGGAACAAACACTTTCTGCACAAAGCCTTGATGAAGGGACACACCCTCTTACAACATATTCACCTTTCTTAACGGGTCGAAAAGTATACCCTCACAACGTCTTCACCTTTGTTACCTGGCCGAAGAGAATACCCTCAAATACAATCAAGAAAATAAATGAAAAACTCTCAATGCCTCTTGATAGGCAGATTACAAAGATTAAAGCTCACAAACTCTTCAAAGATAGAAAATGTAAAAAGCCTAGTGGAGATTCTCTTGATATAATGTAAAAATCAAGTTCAAAGAGGTTTTGCTTTTGATAGAAGGTTTTAGCTCAAAGAAAATGGGTTTTGATCTTTCACAAATGTTCAAAAGCTTGTTTAGATAGGTTTAAATGATGTATATATAATGTATTTGAAAATATAACCGTTTGGGGGGTAAAACTGTAAATAACTGGGTTGAAAAAGTCAACCTGCAAAAGTCCCAACGGCTAGTTTGCCCGACCATCGCAGTCGACCGAGCCACCGTGGTCACCCGCCCCTATCGGGCGCCCTTTTCTATTTTCAAATTTCTTACCGTCACGGGACCGACCCCATGGAGGTCGCCGGGCGAGGGCTACTTGTTTGCTCAAAAATTCGGCTCATAAAACCTATCTCGGTCGCCCACCCAAACCCATGACGGATTGTTCCTGGTGTTCCAGCGACACCTCCACAGTCACCCGGCTTGACCCAGTCGACCGGTACGATAAAATTCAGCAAGTGCTGGAATTCCAAGTACCTTGCCGCGGTCGTCCGGAATATCCCCGGTCAACCGACCCGGGTAAAAATTCCATTTTTACTTTAAAGCTCAGGGGCTTTTGAGCCATGATCTTTCGGCTTTAGTCCTAGGTTTGCAAACACATTTTTGGGTGTGTGTGTGTGTGTGTGTGTGTGATTTTCAAAAATGTAAAAGGTTAAGTATGAAAATCATTTGAAAACCTATTGAAAGTGCAATTTTACATAAAATCAAGAGGACTCTAAATACATTCTAAAAATGATACTGTTGAGTCTTGTTGGAATGTATTCGCTCCTTTGCACTTCCTTGGACTTCTTTAGCTTGTAAGTGAACTTCTTGACCTTGTTTGACTTTTGTGACTTCTCCTCCAATCTTCAATGCATGTTGCATGGTATATGAGGTGTCACTAATGGCATGTTCAACTCCAAGCTTCTTCTTGACACTTGGTAGGAGCTTGTGGAATCTTCATGTTGAGCTTCTTTTCTTGAACATCTTCAAATGAGGATGTCTTCACTGTAGGTGCAAGCTCTTGGTTCCTTTGATCCTTGATTCACAAGCCATGTGTTGAGAAGAGTTGTGTATTAGCGATTATAACATAAAAATCCTGTACACAACACAACACCTCAAAGCAACACATTAGTCCATAAATGCTAATCAATTTGGTTTGCTAGCATCAAAACAAGAAGGTAAGGTGAATGATTGAACCCATGGGAACCCCTGGGCTTACACTAGTAAGAGTAAATTAACTGAGAAACAAAGTCCACGAGGCCATATCTCAAAGTGTCACGACATAGAGGGTCATGATATGAGGAAGTCACAAAGTCCTGAGAGATTACTGAAAGCAATCAAAATAGGTACAATACCACCCCCAAGGTCTTCGGCTTAGTCCAAAATGCAAGTTATTTTTCCCAACTGCCCACATGTCGAAATTAGTTCCTAAGTTCGCATACCTCTTGACAGGACTAGCATATAGCACACACTAACGAGACCCAAAAGCCAACGCACTAACCCGATTGGTCTGGGCCCTTATAGTTCACATATATACCTAAGCCTACACAAAAAGGTGTCCACAAATACCCAAAGTCCAAAAGGTGTACAAAAGTCCAAAAATAGTGATTCACATGGGTTCCACAAGAAATTCCATTATGGGCACATATTCAATACAAGTACCATGTGTTCCCAATGAGTATGAGATTCAATAGATTTCAATCAATAAAAGAACAAGCATGCAAGACCCAAATCCAAAATCTAAGGTTACCGAGGATTTCACATATTCAAAGAGGTTAGGAAGATATAATAAAAGGGCACTTCATCGAATGGTAAATCATCACATTGAAGTAGTAATAAATTACGTACCTCCATGTCAAAAAGATATTTCCTTATTCCGCCTCAAGACTCAATTACCTAACATAAACCGTCCAAAATCATCAATTTAGGATCCTAACAAGTGAGCTAGAATAATATTCCAAAATCCGAATCTCCAATTTTATTCACAAATTCCAGCGGGTTTGAACGCCCGAACCAAAATCTTCTGACGTCCGAACACCTTCGGAAGCCACTTCGGACTTCCAAACACGCCCTTCAGAAGCCTCTTTGGACGTCTCTGAGAACTTTCGAAGGAAAATCGGACTCTCGGGTTTCGGGTTCACATGTGTTCGGGCGCCCGAGTCGAACGTCCGAACCATCCTTTGGGCACCCAAAGACTCCTATTTGAGCGTCCAAAGTCATGGGTCTAGGTTTTCCACCCGAGACCACGAGTTCCAGATTTTTCACCCGATTTCTACAAAACTTTAGAAATTCATAACTTTTTTGTTTGAACTCCAATTTGCACTTGGTCGGAACCGATGGACTCCTCGTGATGAGAGGAATTCATCAAACTTGATTTCGCACTCCGAATCTACGTAAATATTTATTGTAAAATAAACAAAACTTTTAGGTCAAATGCCCTAAAATCTTAATTTCTAAGGCCAGAACAATTTGATCTTCTGTTCGTTGGGGATCGGACAGCGATACAACACCAAAGAATATGAGATCAATCAGAGAATTCTTATTCCAAGGCATATCGATCATTAAATCTCATTCTTTGATTACACTAATCCTTGTTTTAGGGTTTCTACGAACATAAAATCATTCAAGAACATAGTCCTTGATCCACATTTTCGGACTCCAAGTCGCGATCTTCTCTTCCTTTCTCACGCAAATCTCCACTTGGGGCTGAACAAAATGTATTTAGGGTTTGATTAAACTCCTCAAAACTCAAGAAGTTATATTTATAAGCTTTCTTTAAGAAGCCCTATTTAAGCAAACCACTCATAAAACCAAAACGCCCCTCCCTTAAAGAGGAGGACGGATTTTGCTTAAGGGGTATTTTGGGTATTTACACCATCGCAGAAGGCATTTCGCATATCGTCTGTTGTATGAGAGAGCAGCCACCTCAGATTAATTAAATGAGTAAGACAAAATATGAGCCTATGTGACTGCTCTCTCATGCAACAGACGCTCCGTGAAATGCCTCATGCGATTGTCCCTAGAAAATCCCTTTTAAAAATGCACTTTATGCGGGTGTGAAGAGAAAGAGAGAGATTGTGCACCGGAGGAGAGATTGTGTGCCGGTTAAGCTCAAAACCGGTATAAAGGTCAAAAGGGGGTGGATAGGTTCTCGCTGGGGGTGAATTTCAGCGCTCTTAACAAATAACAAACTATCTTTATCTCAATTTGCATTTTATATACAAGTGATGTATCCGTGTTTAGATATGGAGAGGCATAGAGCCCCACAAAAGCTATAAAGAATACAGATGGACACACTATGTTTGCCTTGAAATGCATCATTTTTTAAGGTTTAAATAAGGAAACCAACAATTCCTTTTGCTTGCAATCAACCCTAATCGACACATTTTAGATTAAAAGACTACCAAGTGATAGAAAACTTTTCTTTTTCTTCATATTTTATCTTATTAGTCTTTTTGGCAGACCGTGGCAGGGGACCACATAAGTATTGTTCCTCTTCGAAGTTGAAATTTTAAAATATAATAGGATTTATATGGGGAGATTCAATGATGGATGCACATATTTTGGAATCGTTGGATGGAGATGGATTTTGATGCATGACCCATCCATAGTAAGGCCTACCAGATGAATGGTTTGGTCATAGAACAAGTGGGCCCCACTTCAATTTTTACCGGCTCAGATGTTTCTTTGAAGAAATATGCATACCCATCATATAAACTTCAATTTATACAGGGAAGTGATATTTACGCGTCTTTTGACACCCAGCGCCAGTGTACGGGGCAATTATGCCCGCTCAATTTTTCTGATGTCAAGTACATTAGCCCTCCTTTAATCATTGATACACTGGCTCTGGGTGTACCCGGTGATCATAAGGGACGTAAATGTCACTTCCTCTAAAACGTAGGTTTTTCTAATTGATTTCTAGATGGAAATGTTATTAGAACCAAGGTTTTAAATTTGGACCGAATCGTACCCGAAATCGAAATCCCAAGTATGCGAAACGTTAATTTATTTCGACGAAATTCGGTAAAAAGAATTCGGGAGATTTGAATTTCGTCCGAATTTAATGGAATATAAAAAGGTGGCTGAAATTTTGACGAAATTGTAACGAAATTTTCGAAAACTCAACCGAAATTTTGAAAATTTTGCCCAAATTTTCGGAAATATTGAGATTTGAGAATATTCAATTCTCACATAAATCGTTTTAGGGGGTTGGGACTTAAATTCACCCCCTTCTATTACCATATTCACCACCTATTTGCTAAAATGGAGTGTACTGCCCCCACCATAGGACGATCCAAACCGTCCATTTGATGGGCCACAATGATCCTAGCCGTCCGATCTATGGAGGTTTGATTATAATGAGTTTCTCTATAGATCGGAGGGCTAGGATCATCAGATTTCAAATGTGGGAGAGATTGGGAAATGACAAATTCCCCCCTTCTATTACCATATTCACCCCCTATTTGGCAGGAGTGTACAGCACCCACCATAGGATGATTCAAACCTTCCATTTGATAGGCTGCAATGATCCTAGCCGTCCGATCTATAGAGGTTTGATTATATGGAGTTTCTCTATAGATCAGAGGGATAGGATCATCCTATGAAATGTTTTTTACTATTTTAAAGGGTGTGCTTGAGAGAGATGTTGCCTTCGTAAGAGAAAGATATTTAGGCTTGCCTTTATTGGTGGAGTGAGAGATTTTAGGGATTTATAATCTGTAGCTAAGGGGTAAAATGGATAGAAGAAAAAAAATTAAAAGCCGTTGATGTGCTATTGGTAATTAAGAAAATTTTGAGGGGATTCTTGTAGATATGGTTTTATCCAGGAGGTTTCTAGTAGTTTTTCCTAAAAAATATTTGTCGGGAATTTCCAAAAAAAATTATAAAATATAGTAACTTCCTGAAATTACCCAAATTTGGGTCGAAATTTCGGTAATTATGGTTGAAATCTAATGATAGATATTAAAGTGTTTTTTTAATTAGAAAATATGTTTCCCTAAATTTTGGCTGAAATTTCTTCCCAAATTTTGGGAATTTCAACCGAAATTCTATATTGCATATAATATTATTTTTTAATAGAATACGGTATTTCACTCGAAATTTCAGTTTCGCTGGGGTACGAAATGCCGAAATTTCGGTTTAGCTGGGTACAAATTGCATCCCGAAACCGAAATTTAAGACCTTGATAAGCACAACCATATTTTGATATTTGCACAAACCCAGCTGTCTTCTTTAATTGGCTCCCGAGAGCTTTTTGGGAAATGTAATAACCTTTTTTTTGTTGGTAATCTGGGATTGAACCCCCGACCTCTAAGTCAAAGAACAAAGCCTTGACTGTCGAGCTAGAGGCTCAATCCCAACGTAATAACCTTTTGAGAGCTCTTTAAATGCTAAAAGACAAGATGGATCAGTGAAAATATCAAAATATGTTTGGGCTGATATCATTTCCCTTTCTTGGTGTCAACAAATCTGCTCAATGGGGTGTGGTCAGAGAAAACTGCAACATTAAGAGTCATTTCCAATTTATCACCTTATGAACCCTGATTTAAGCATGTCATGGGGCCGTGAAATGCCTTTCTACGATGGTCCCTAGCAAGCTCTCTCTCTCAAAACTCATGTTGGAAATTTATAGATATAGATAATTCAAAATCGCCAAATGTGACTAGGATATACTGAATAGTAAAATGTCAAAACATTAATATTTCCCTGAGAAGAACGAAAGAATACATATATAAATACATAAGATCACAAGACTAACTTGGCTTCTTTGAAGAAACAGTGGCCTTGAGTGCATCTTTGATATAGGGGTATCTGAATGAGAAACCCAACTCCTTGGCTTTAACAGGAAGTACCCTTTGTCCTTCCAAAACCT
Source organism: Tasmannia lanceolata (assembly GCF_043159265.1). Taxonomy (NCBI): domain Eukaryota; kingdom Viridiplantae; phylum Streptophyta; class Magnoliopsida; order Canellales; family Winteraceae; genus Tasmannia; species Tasmannia lanceolata. The sequence continues at coordinate 7,536,414 of NW_027518688.1, read as the reverse complement.
GCCAACACCTCAACAACTTATGTCACTCAATCACAAGAGATTGAAACATTATTTGAATTTTCTTACTTACCTTTACTGAAAATTTCAAAAAACAAAACACTAAAAAGAGAATTAGAAGAAAAGGATACAAGTGTACATACAATGAAGGCGCCTTCACCAAGGACTGCCTTGAGTGCGAAATCTGGTACTGGTAGCCATGACGGGCGGCCCAGGACTTCTCCCAAGTGTTCACACATCTCAGTGAACCGAACCGGGTTCGGTGAAGTACCATTGATAATTCCTGGTATTGGTAGATATGAGCTCCAAGGATAACAGGTTCTTAGAGCTAATATGCTCATTTCCATTTAAGATAGGAACTTTGAAATCAGTTACTGTAACGTCCAACAATCTAGTAAGCAAAATACTGATAATAATGGGTGGTTGTTAGTTATAAAAAAGACTGAAAAACATTCAGGTACAAGAGCTACTGACTCCCAAATATTTCAAAAATCAGCCAAATAAAGTGGCAAGAAACATATTTAGCCCCCAACAACATGGAAAAGATAAGTTCTTTGTGCATGGAGTCATAAGGATGTTTAGACTATTTTCACATTTTTTTTGAACGGCTATTAGACTATTTTCACTTAATTTCACTAATCCAACAAGAAGAGTAAACTGAACGTAAAAATGCAAATGTGAAATAAGCAAGGCAATAATTAAGAAATACAAGATCTGAGTAACACAATAAAAGGCCAAATCATTGCCAAGGCAGAAATATTTGGGGCACGATCATATAGCCATGTCTCATGTGTGTTGATATACTCTAGAGACAATCTTCGGTTACACAACTCCCATTAACAGTAAATAAGCCCACATTTCATCAGCATATAAAATTTCTACAGTCAGATACAAACAAACAGATCAACACAAACGTGTGCCGTGAGAAGTAAAAATTTGGATAATGTCAAAGTTGAATTGTATTGTCAGAGCTCTCCATTAAACTTTCCATGACTCATTGAGCCTAGTTCCAACTGATTCCTCAAGTCACCAAGTAGACTTAACAGGCAAAAGGATAATGCAGAAATTAATGAGCAAAAACGGCAAGGACAATGAATGTGAAGAAAAAATGAGGAAGTATTCAAGAAGGTAAAAAAAATGAAGGCTAGCCTCATTTTTGTCCCATTATAAAACCTAGTAGAATTTACGACAAACAAAAAGAAAATAGACTGCCTTTAAGTACAGGAAAAATCATGGAAAAATCCATATAAAATGGTCTGGGAATCCCTCAGGTGATCAACATCACTTTTTTAATCTGGATGCTCAAGGGTATTAAGGAATTTCAGATTTATAAGGGTTTTCTAGAGTTCGCTAAAATAGGGAATCTTCATCACTTCATACATGCCATTGCAAAGAAATTTTATTTCTTGCAATCCTGTCGTGTATCCGAAATCTGCAATTTCAGTGATAATACTTGCAACTGAGGCATTATCTGCAACTTATTGGGAGCCAATATGTCTTACATGAATTTTCAAAAAAAAATGTGTCTTACATGGTTCCAATACCTCTGTGAATTTTCTGAATTCTTGTTTCTATAAAGTGAATAATTGAGATCCGTTACACTTTAATTAGGCAATTATTTCTATTTTGAATTTCTTTTTTTTTCTAAAGTTTCAAATTCGAATAATTTTCCTCATTGAGTTAGGTATTTTTCATGGTTAGGTTGATAATATGTAATGACATGAGATATCCCTCACAGATTAAACCAACAGAGATAGGAAGCACATAATCACCCAAATTTCTAGACCAGGGGTGCAACTCGGATTTGGCTCAACCCGAACCCGTCGGGTTCAACCCAAAAATTTCACGGGTTGGGTTTGAAGCTTCACAAATCGGGTTGGGTTTGGGTTGGGAGAAAATAACCTGAAGTATTCTCGGATCAGGTTAGGGTTGGGGTTCTGCGCCAACCCAACCCATGATAAAACCCGAGACTTGTTTTTTATGGCATTAAAAAACTAAGTTTTGAAAGAAAAAGGAACCCCTAAATTTCGTCTATTCCTCGAATTAATCCCTTATACAAAGTCAGTTTGCACAGGGTCTCTAGGTAAGAAACCCTGAACCTTGTTCTCTCCAGTAGACAAAGTCTCTAAGAAACCATCTCTCCCTACTCTCTCCCTTCCTTTAGCCTCTATGGCGAATTGGCATACAAACTCTAAGAAACCCTCTCTCCCGATTCTCTCCTCCCTCTATGGCGAATCAACGGGAGGGTACTCCTCTCTCTGAAACCCTAAAAGGGAAAGTATAGCAGCGGTTTTCTTGTTCCTCCTCTTCCTTTTTTGCTTCTGTTTCCTCTCTTTTTTCAAGATTTTTTTTCAGAAGAAAATCACAGTGCTCTACGGTTGGGTTCCTACTTTGCAAGGCTTCTAAGGTTGGGGCTTGGGTTAGAGTCGGGTTGACCGTTCTTGGGTTGGGGATCGGGTAGGGTTGGGTTAGGGTAGAAGCAAACCTCCTTCGGGTTGGGTTCAGGTTGGCCCAGCCCGAGTTGCACGCATACTCTAGACCTTTCTATCAGACAGTACTGTCATAAAACTTGAAGGAGGCAGCTGAAATGCTCAATGCTGATGCCATAATGCTCCCTTTTCTCTTTGATGCTTGATGAATTAAACATTTTTCGAAGAAGAGTATAAATATATAATAGAGGCAAAGAGAGCCAACGAAGTGCTCCACACATCGGAGCATCACATGCTAGGACCCTCCATTTCATAGCCCCATTCCAGATATCATGGGCCAAATTCTCAACTCAACTCAACTAACCCTTTGTCCCAAACCAGTTGAGGTCGGCTAATGAATCCTTTAGAAAATTTTCATGATGAAGGTGAAAGAATTGCCACTCTTATATGAAATGAATCAGGGTCAAATAAGCTGGAAAAAACATAAACAATGCCTAGGTGGGTCATGAAAGGGCTTCATTAATCATTTCAAAAAAAAAAGAAAAAAGGATTCATTACAAATGATTTACAAAAAGAAAAGAATTTCCAAGATCCAAAATCAAGGGGTTCACCATTTGAGGTTTCATACAAGAATACTGGTGACTATCAAATTCAATTAAGAAAAAGAAGCCAAGAGATCTCAAGTGAAAATGCAGCAGAAATAAAAAGCTCGCACATTGGAAAACTCAAAATAAAGAAAAACTGAAACACTCCTATGGGAAACAATTAAATGCTGTAGAGCAAGTCAAAATACTAAAATGATCGAACCTTTTCAGTTTGTGCTGTGAGATAGAAATATGGCAAGCTAAATGGCATAAAATCAAGCAAAACCAACAAAATATGGAAATAAACTATTTTGGTTCCATCTGAGAAACTAAAGATTAAAATACCATCTTTTGAAGAAGCAAAAATCAAAATGCACATTAAAACAGATTTCTGCACAAAACATTAAAAAAAAGATGTTTGCACAATAGAAGGGTGGGAAAGTAGTTCGATTTGATTCTTGAAAAAGGTATCCCAAGCTCATTAAATATGCATTAAGCATTTGCATGCATCACTCCTTCAACAAATGTAGGTTTTAGACATTCTTAACATAATAATCCATGTGCCAGATCCAACAACAAAATAGGTAACAAATTTTATTTTATGTTATACATTTTAGGGTGCAATATGTTTTTATTTGTAACTAGATACATAGGTATCAACTAAGTATTTAGATGCAGTGTTACTTGAGTTTTTATTTGTAACTAGGTACATAGGTATCAACCAAGTATTTAGATGCATAGTTACCGACCAAGTAATGCATTTCTTAAAATGAGATGATTTATTATTTTTTAGACTCGTGGCATGTCCAACTTCAAAAGGGAAGCCCATGCCAATATGCATTTGTAAGATCCCAATGAAAGTTTAAAATGTGAGCAAGTTATCTAATTAAACCACTCATGAGCAGCACAAATGTGTTCTTAACCAAGCAAGTATAAGTGATCCATATTAATAACAACTTCACCATCGCATGCTTAAAGTATCGGATAACGTTTCAACATTCACTGAATAGCCACTGACCTTTATAAGATGGCTTCGATAAAGCTTCACAAATAAGGTTCACTAAATCATCCAAATGAATCCAGGAAAACCTGTAAAATTATAAGCATATTTGACTTATTTGAGTAGCCGAGGCGGAAAACAACATTAGAACTATGACACTGATTGTAGATTATAGTATTGGATACATATAAAGAAAAACTTAAAATAACTAATAAATTTTATATAACATGCAGCAAGAAATTACAGAAATATGACCTTTAGTGACTCCTTATCAGGCTTATATTCTATGCATCATATTGGTATTGCAAAAAAAAAATCATCATATTCTCATTTCGAAAACTAGAGATAGCAATTTCTCACTCAAACTTTCAAAGCCAAACCTACAGTACCCATGATTTTTCCAAAGAGTGTAAGGGATATGTTTCGGTATGTTTCGGCTATTCCTCATCTGCTATTAGCATTACCCTTTTTCTGTTAACTAGATAAGCTTGGTTCATGGTACTAGTTTTGGATGCTTCTATTCTTGTGTAGGATACAGTGTATCAGATTCTTTTGCCATTTCTTTCGCAAAACCAGAAGACTTTTACAATTATTTAGCATAAAAAGGTTTTGAGGATAAAATGTTACTATCTGAAGATTCTGAAAATTTTATGACTTGAACTAATGATCTGCTGGATTAATAAGACAAATTTTCCAGTTGTGTCACAGCTTCTCTAGTAGTAAGTTTTTGCTATAATATTTATAAAAAACTAAATTATTTAGACAAAAATGTAAAATTACTATTCATGCCTAACTGGATTTTTTCAAAATTGCTCATTGCTTCTACATGCCATTCATCATTTTTATGGTTTGATAGATTAAAAGTTGAAAAAATGAAGCTACAGTAACAAAACTGTAAACTTTGTAGTGGAAACATGTCCCTATATCAGACATTTTAGGGACCCTAACCTATATCGACAAAAGCATATCTTATCTTGATTGTACTCCTATCCTAAGACATTAGGTCACTATTCATAAGTGACACATACCCGTACACGTATCCAGGTCACATAGGTTTAACCCATTATTTGAACAATAAAATACAGAGGTTCTAATTTACATTCTCTAGTTTTGCACATATCAGAACCAAATATAGGAATACCAAACTTTCTACAGTTTTGCATCTATAACCAAATCAGGCTGAACATAGTGAAGTCTTTTAACAGATAAGTCTGATCAACCCGAGTAGATTATTCTTTTATTCATACCAATCACCCTCCCAAATCCAAATGCAAAGAAATCCCCCTTCCACACCCCATCAAGAGTCGAAGCATCTGAGAGCTTAGTTTCTTTTCAGCCTCCAGTTTGTCGGCTTCTTGGCGTTCTTTGTGCTCAGGGAGAAAGATTAAAAATTGCAGTTGAATCACTCTCCTCCATTCTTGAAAGGGGAAAATTAAAACTCAACAATCATTTATCTCTCCTGTCAATATTGTGTGTTCCCCATGTGTCTATATTTATTGTCATTTAGTAGCATAACTTCAGATCTGAATTGGTGTGTGATATTCTTTCCTGATTTGTGCATATTTCAGGGCTTCGTGACATGGTGGATGATTGGCAGTGGATGTAAACTTTGTGGCATTCTGGATTCTCCACAATGGTGTCATTTAGCTCTTCAGTCTAGTAGTCAAGATCATAGTATTGGTTAAACTGAATATAGTTATGGCATATTCGTATGGCTCATCTAGCTTTTCATTGAGTCTACAATGTGATGTTAGTCAATTGTCTAAACATTGTAGAAATATTTTTCCATCGAGTAATAAAAGTTCTTTTCCTTTTCACGTGCACACTGACATGTGGAGTCTTTCTCCAACTTTTATTGAGTGAATATCGCTATTTTATTTTCTTTGTGGATGATTACTCTTAATGCACTTGGTTATACCAGAAGCGCTGTTCCGGGTGGATCTTGGCAATGTGGGTCCAGAACAATGGATCCTCTTTACTGTTCAAAAAAAAAAAACAATGGATCCTCTTGGGTAGACAAAGGCCCATATTAAGTGCAAATTGAAGGAGAAACGGACCGGCTGGAATGCCCATGTCAATTGCACACTCATGCCAAGATTGCCAAGTGAGCAAGCAATAGTTAACATTTTCTGTTTTGGACGTGAAGTTCCGCTTCCATTTTGATTTGGAACAGCACATAGCAAGTTGCTGTTGCTAAATTCAATCAGGGAAATCCATATTAGTAATAGCCATATCTAATATACAAAGGGCTATATAAGATTTTTGGACGTGAGATCGCTGCCAAATTCCAGACATGCAGATTGCTCTTGTTGCTTTGGAGAGGACTGATTTGGCAAAGGAAAAACATCCAAGTTAGGATAACTTAATTGCTATTAGTATTAGTTTATAATAGGAGGGATTCTATGTAATGGAGGAGAGAAGATGGAACTCGTGTAAGTAGAGGCATTTCCATTAGATAGCAACTCGTGTAAGTAGAGGCATTTCCATTAGATTGGTATGTAGGTTCTTTTGTAAAGAGAGGCAGCCATTGGTGCAAAAGAGTACTTGGAAAACGTTGGAGTAGCAGTTTCTGTCTTTGTTTTCATAGTGGAAAAAGAGGAAGAGGAGAAGCTTCTTTGGTTATTTGGTTTTTTATTTCTTCATAGCGTAATAGGTAGCAGCAGAAAAAACGTAAGAAAAACAGACAGTTGCTGGTCTTTTGTGGTTGGATAGGGGAAGAGAAGAGTAAGAACGTGTAAACATTTCTGGTTTGGAAATTTTTGACAGTATAGTAAAACAAGGGGATGTCCAACACCCTTTTGGAAAACACCGTCTCTCTCTCTCTCTCTCTCTCTCTAAGCTTCTACCCTCTTTCTCAACTCAACTACGCCTTTGTCCCAAGTCGGCTAATGAATCCTTAAAAAAAAATTCATGAAGAAGGTGGAAGGATCTACCCGGCTCAAATTGATTAAGTCTACTCCTGACACTAGTTGGGTTCATCTACATGGGTCATTTTCATCCATTCTATCCTATTCAAGGTCATGTTCTCTGTTATGAAGGATATTTTTCCTTCTGCCGTGAACGTGTGAAAGGTTTTTGTATGACCATAAGATAGAGGAGGAGATTGCCACATTCGTTTTCTACACACCAATCAGTCGTGTGACTGGGTCTGTTTTCCCTTCAAGATCTGATCGTGTATTCACAAGTGGGAAAAACTGTCTTGTGGAGATTGAGTAGATTCATTTGGAGAGACTCGAATCCGGATCAAGCACTTATGGGAAAAAGGTGTAATACCCGGTAAAAATAACAGTTATTATGCATAAAAACTATTCACATGTTACTAGTCCCCTCAGTTTTTTCTATAAATAGAGCAGCCAGGAAGAGAAAAGGAAGAAAGAGAGAAAAGGGACGAAGAGAGGGAGAAGAAGGAAAAGGCTAGGAGAACCACTTCTTCCTGATCGTTGTCATCTTCAAAGTCAACCATCTTCAAATTCCCACTTCTCAGGTTTGATAAGGCAGGTGATAGCTAGACTCGACTGGTATCTTTACTCAATGAAAGTGATGGGGAGATAATTATATGTTGTTTTATTCAGATATTTCTTATCTATTTTACTTCGAATATTCATTGTTTACATTTGGGAAATATCAAATCATATTTGTTTCAAAATGATGAAATGTGTTTTCTAGAAAATGCAATGAAATGTTGGATTTCATATGAACGAAAAGTTCGAACAAAAATAAGAAATGAAAGAAATGAAAGAGGTAAATGTACGATAGTCTCTCTCGTGTGACGTGTTTGTACCTTGACCCGTCGACTTACCCAAAAGCAAAAGTGGGCCAAGTCCAAAGTGGACAATACGAGGGTGAGGCGGATCATTATAAGAAACTTTAGAAATAGAAACAGTTGGAAACTATTGGGCGTTAAATGGTTTGTTTTACTATCTGGTTAAATTGTTTCTATAAAAATCCTATTAGTATTAGTTTTAAATTCACATTATGTCTATACAAAATACTGCATATTTTTATAGAACTGTCTCTTATTATTGATTTCAGCTACTTGTCGAAGCTTCTATATACCTGCTTTCCTAACCCACTTTCTACCACCAGGATTTGAAAATTTGGATGCGGGAGTGTTTGTCAATGAGGAACCTTAGTTATGAGAAGTGTGAAAGCAACTTGAGTAAATACGGAAATGATGAACCTAGTCAACTCATCAGATGTAAAAAGGTTTTAAATATGTCATACTTGGGATTTTTTTAAATTCAGGATGTACTTTAACCTTCTGCTGTGTAATTACAAGAATAAATATGTTTTGTTGCCCGTAGCGATCCGTGCAGTAAAAATCCGGGTCGTTACAGCTGGTATCAGAGCTGTATCTCCTCTAGTAGGGTGTGTTGGTCTCACACTGGAAGCGGAGAGAAAAAGTTCTTGGGCTATTTGTGTAGATCCCCACCTTCCCTGTGTAGAGACGTCTTCAGCGGAAAAACAAAACCAGGATAGCTGCAGTCTAGAACCAGACAATATTAGAGCCGCCAGGTTCAGTCAGTGAAGAACCTGGTGTGCGAGTCTTGGGTATGTCTTAGGAAAGGGGTTAGATAGATGAAACATAGACAATAGATTGAGCTTGAAATATATCTAATCATCTATGTGTTCGTCTTACAGATACAGAATGTAACCATTGCTTGTTACGATTAGGGTAGAACCTTTTTCTCTTGAGACTATGGAGAGAGGAATTTCGGGACGAAATTCTTTTAATGGGGGGTAGAATGTAATACCCGGTAAAAATAACAGTTATTATGCATAAAAACTATTCACATGTTACTAATCCCCTCAGTTTTTTCTATAAATAGAGCAGCCAAAACGAGAAAAGGAAGAAAGAGAAAGAAAAGGGAAGAAGAGAGGGAGAAGAAGGAAAAGGCTAGGAGAATCACTTCTTCCTGATCGTTGTCATCTTCAAGGTCAAGCATCTTCAAATTCTCACTTCTCAGGTTTGATAAGGCAGGTGATAGCTAGACTTGACTGGTATCTTTACCCAATGAAAGTGATGCGGATATAATTATATGTTGTTTTATTCAGATATTTCTTATCTGTTTTACTTCAAATATTCATTATTTACATTTGGGAAATATCAAATCATATTTGTTTCAAAATGATGAAATGTGTTTTTTGGAAAATGAAATAAAGTGTTGGATTTCATATGAATGAAAAGTTTGAACGAAAATGATAAATGAAAGAGGTAAATGTACAATAGATTCTCTCGTGTGACGTGTTTGTACCTCTGAGCCATCGACTTATCCAAAAGCGGAAACGAGCCAAGTCCAAAGCGGACAATATGAGGGTGAGGCGGATCATTACAGGAAACTTCAGAAATAGAAACAGTTGAAAACTATTGGGCTTTCAATGGTTTGTTTTACTATCTGGTTAAATTGTTTCTATAAAAATCCTATTAGTATTAGTTTTAAATTCACATTATGTTCTATACAAAATACTGCATATTTTTATAGAATTGTCTCTTATTATTGATTTCAGCTACTTGTCGAAGCTTCTATATACCTGCTCTCCTAACCCACTTTTTCCCACCAAGATTTGAAAATTTGGATGCAAGTATTTGTCAATGAGGAACCTTAGTTATGAGAAGTGTGAAAGCAAATTGAGGAAATACGGAAATGATGAACATAGTCAATCTCTTCAGATGTAAAAAGGTTTTAAATATGTCATACTTGGGATTTTTGTAAATTCAGGATGTACTTTAACCTTCCGCTGTGTAATTACAGGAATAAATATGTTTTGTTGCCCGTAGCGATCCGTGCAGTAAAAATCCAGGTCGTTACAAAAGGTTTACAGAAAATTAAATTGTTTCAGAAGATAGAGTTGACATGGTTTTAAAAACAAGTATTTAATTCTGAGAATGCAAAAGAATATTTTGTACGTGATCTCAATGCGTACTTGGATAATCATGAAATACTCTACCAAAGTACATGTGCTTACACCACTCCACAAAAAGGTTTTGGTCCTGTTCCTATCCCAGTTCCTATAGCTAAGCCTATTTGTTATATAGAGTCTGAAGGAGCTAAAAAGTTACACGTGTATGTAAGATGTCAGAAAGAGAAGAAAATCACAATGGATCTTCCACCACAATCAGATACTTTGGAATCGAATCCTATTAGTATGTCTCATTCTCGTAGCCAAACCTGTTGAAGATGAGTTTCTTACTAGATGTTCCTATTGCCTTGCGCAAAGGAAAATAGCATAGTGTGTCGCATCTTTTTTCCGACTTTGTTGCGCATGATTCTCTATCTCCATTATATCTTACCTTTGTCTCTGATGTCTTATGTGTCTATTCTCAATAGTGTTGCAAAGGCAATCTACCCAAAGAGGCAGTTCGCTCTAAATGGGTATTTATACTTGAGCATAACTCGGATGGATCAGTTCACAAATAGGCTAAGAATTTTGGAATGACTGTTGATCAGAGTCCAACGAAGGATGCATCTGTAATAGAAGAAATTTGTATCATTCTTGGAAGGTAAATTTTATCATATCAGAATAATTGGAAAGTTCATGGATGAAATGGAATGCCTGGAGACACAGTTCAAGAATTTATTGATGTGACAGTAAGGACCTGCAATCTCTTGTCAAAGAAATAGATCTCAATAAATGCATATACTCAACTCAACTCAACTAAGCCTTTGTCCCAAACTAGTTGCAGTCGGCTAATGCATCCTTCAGAAAATTTTCACGAAGAAGGAGAAAGGATCTACCCGGCTCAAATTGACCAAGTCTAATCCTGACACTAGTTGGGTTCGTCTACATGGATCATTTTCTTCCATTCTCTCCTATCCAAGGTCATATTCTCTATTATGTTCCTAGCCCTCAAGTCTTTCCTCACTGTTTCTACGCAAGTTGTTTTTGGTCTAACCCTACCTCTTTTTACTCCATCAACTTGGCACGAGTCACTTCTTCTCACTAGAGCATCCAAAGGCCTACGTTGGATATGCCCAAACCATCTTAAGCGGTGCTCTCCTCTTCTCCTCAATTGGTGTCACCCCCACCTTTTTACAGATGTCTTCATTTTTAGTTCGATCTAACCTTGTGTAGCCGCACATCCATCTAAGCATTCGCATCTCCGCTACACTCATCTTATGCACATGTTGCTTCTTGGTGGCCCAACATTCTGAGCCCGTACAGCATGGCTGGCCTCACAGCTGTCTTATAAAACTTTCCCTTCAACTTGGTAGGTATTTTATGGTCGCACAGAACTCCTGAAGCATGCTTCCACTTCAACCAACCTGCTCTTATGCTGTGGTTAACAACCTCTTCAATCTCTCCTTCCTCATGTAGGATTGAACCAAGATAGCGAAAGATATCCCTCTTAGGTACCTCCTGTCCAGTCATATTTACTACATCCTCGCCTCGCCTCTGTACATTACTAAAGTTGTACTCTATATACTCTGTCTTAGTCCTGCTCAGTCTAAAACCTTTAGATTCAAAAGTAGTTCTCCATAACTCAAACTCAACATTAACTCCTGCTTTGGTTTCGTCAATTAATATTATGTCATTTGCAAATAACATACATCACGGCACCTCATACTGGATACCCTCCGTAAGTTCATCCATAACTAGAGTAAAAAAGATAAGAGTTAGAGTTGATCCTTGGTGTAGTCCTATTATAATTGGAAACTCACTAGACGTGCCATCCTTAATTCTGACACTAGTTACTGCTCCATCGCACATATCCTTAATCATATCAACATATTTAGTATCCACTTTTTCCCTTTCAAGGAGCCACCACATAACACTCTTGGGAACCCTATCATACACTTTCTCTAAATCAATGAAAACCATATGAAGGTCCTTTTTATTTTCTCTAAATCTCTCCATTAACAGCCTAATCAAGAAGATAGCTTCCATAGTTGATCATCCGGGCATGAAGCCAAACTGATTCTTTGATACCTTAATCTCTTTTCTTATCCCATGCTCAATTACCCTCTCCCAAAGCTTCATGGTGTGACTCATTAGCTTAATTCCCCTTTATTCTGAATATCCCCTTTATTCTTACAAATATAGTTTTCAACCTGTGACTCGACTCGTGACTCTATTTCTTAATTTTATGACTCGTGACTCGACTCAACTCATGACTCATAAGAGTTTTTGACAAGAACAGAAATTTAGTTAAAGAATATAATTATATATCAAAAGATTAAGCATGTAAAAAATATAACCCAATAGCACATAGATAAAGTACAGAGCTAAAAATATAAATAATTATATGCTTGTAACTTCCATGCACAAAAATAATTAAGTTTTGGTTGTAACTTAATCATGGATGAAAACGCTTCCTTGCTTTAGATTTGTATCCGCCATGATTTATGGCATGGTTGTAAGGAGATTTGTCGTGGTTCAGGCTAAGAACCCAAGATTGTCTAAGACTGAGAGCCTCCCACACATGGTTTTTTAAAGCTAAACTTTGACGGGTCTAGCATGGGGAACCCTGGTCCTGCCCGAATTGAGGAATTCTTGAGGGATGGATTTGGAGGCTATGAAATGGGCTTTTGTAGATCCCATTGGAGTCGCAGACGCTAATGAAGCTAAAGTGTGTGCCATCTACTAAGGAATAAGGTATCTTGAGAATGAAGAATTGAATAACATAGTGGTACAAGAGACTCTCTCAATGTGATAAGGTGGCAAAGTGGCTCTCATTCCTTCCCTTGGAGATTTGCCTCTTTCTTCGATGAGATCCAAGACAGGGCGGGGGATGCATCGATTTCTTAGGTGGGTCGGCTAATGGTGTAACAGACAGTTTAGCTAGAGATGGTGTCTCTAGGGACAGAGTTGAGCTATTTGACTCCGTTCCTACTTGACCCTTATAGTGGAACTTGTTCTTGTCTTTCTTTTTCTTTTTTCTTCTCTTTATTTGTAAAGACCCTCTCGGTCTTTTTTCACATTTAATGCAATTGCCTACCATTCAAAAATAATAATAATTAAATTCTAAGTTCCAACTTCTAAGTTTTCAACCATCAAAACAAGAAAGCCCAGGCCCAGAGACTCGACTTGACTCGGAAGAGTCTTATTTTTTCGACTCGACTCACAACGACTCGTAAGAGTCACCAGATGACTCGTAAGAGTCTTCAACAGAGTGAGTCACCCATGCGACTCGACTCGAAAGCCCAACGACTCGACTCGACTCGACTCGAGAGTTGACTCGTAAGAGTTTGACAACTATGCTTATAAATAGGTACTAATGTACTCTTCTTCCACTCATCAAGCATCTTCTTAGTTTTCAAAATATTATTAAATAATCTAGTTAACCAAAGCAAACCCACATCATCCAAGCATCTCCAAGTCTTAATAGGAATACTGTCATGCCCCATAGCCTTACCTAATTTGAAATCATTACCCATGTGAAATATCACATTATTTCCATCATTCTTGTCAATTTTCCCTTCGTAATGTCAGCCAGAAAGATTTAGATGGGATGTAATATAAATCATGATAGCCCTTCAATATAGTGTAGACTATAAAAAAAAATTCTCTCTTACAAGTAGAATACATAGATTCAACTTTACACTCTAATTTTCACATCCTTAACAAAACAGATTGAAATATGCAAGTTTTTTTAAAAGCATTGGAGTGCAGAAATTTAGAACATTACCATTGGTTTCCAGTGCCAAGAGGTCCACCAGCAAACATCATGAAAAGAGGAATCATCTTGGCTGCATCAGGCCAAAGAAAAGAAAAGTATAAAATATGTGCAGAAGGATTGGATTCTCACTTTAAGAAAAAATGGACAGAATATTAAAAGGATGGTCATACAGTTGGATAATCCAACCTGCCACACTAAAGAGTCTAGGCAATATCATGCATAAAATTCAAATTAAAGGGAATATTCAACAAACCAATTTATATCTTGCACTTTTATAAAAATGTAACACCATAATGTAAACATCAATAACAACCACCTATCCTTTCGTGACTGAAAAATATTTACAAGATGAAAACAATATATACAATATTCTCTGCAAACCCTGACCTAAATTTGTCTCAGATCTTCATTATAGTAAATTACGCAGAAGTGAAACAATCAATGCAATTTATGTGAGACAAGAAATTCACATATGCAAAGACCCTATATTTTCAAAATGCTGAAGCTAAAGAAATGTTCAGTGGATCTAGGGTTTCTAACAAGAAGACTATAACCTTTGTGTGAATAGGTACTGCTCTTTAATTTGGAATGGCTGACTGTGCAAATTTCTAGTAAAATGAACTTATCCTATGAGGAATATTATATGCTAATTAGGACATCTTGCTAGATATCAAATATAGGTAGATTTCCCTAATGGTGTGATTCTGCCAGCTTGTAAGCATATTCTTTACAACATAAATCTGAAGAAAACAAATGGATACACCCTAAGGAAAAAAACCATGGAAAAGAAAAGAGCTCTCGAAATAAAGATAATACCCTCCAAAGTCTAATGTTTCTTGTTATAAAAAGAGGTACAACAATTGTTTAACAGACAAACACATTACAGTATAATTAGGAAGTATTTCTGTAGAATTGATTTCAGCTGAAAATATTACAATGGGATCTATTTCCTGAAAACTTTCATTGGGGGCATGTAGCTGCATTGCAGACATCAATACTTGTCGGTTACAACACATGCATATTAGCCTAGGTTGTGTAATGCAGTCAATAATCCATACTAGTGAAGTTTTTTTCTGAAAATATGCATATTACCAACTCATGGAAAAGAATGTCATGTGGATGTTCCCAGCATCCATATATTGCATACTAGTACTGTCCAATAAGAAGTTCGAGTTTCACACAATCCAACCCAACAATATTTTTTGTCTTTCCATGTAAGAACCCATAAACTGGAAACATAAATTTAGAGATTTATACGCCTTGCAAATATCTACAGGACAATTACTTTTTTAAGTCGACCATATCAAAAAGAGAGAAACAGAACAGTTTGAAAGTAAACTAAGAACCCAAAAAATACAACTCTGGAACAAGAAAAATTGATGGATACAGCTCTTGGAGACCAAGCATAATGTAGTGTCAAAAACTAAACAAGATGCCATGGAGACATCCCATAGAGACAAAAATTTAGGCCAGGAGGCCAAGATTTTGATCAAATTTGAAGACATAAAGCTATCAAAGATGATTTGATGCATTAAATGTTATTATGCCCACTGTACTCAAAGTAATTCTAGCAGCCTACTGAGAATCTACCTTTGACTTTTTGGAGACTGACATTAAAATTTTACTCTTGAAGGTCTTTATGCGAATATTATTATCATAGAAAGATTGAAGCAATTGAAGCAACTGTCACCACATGTGAAAAAGGTTACATCCCAAATAAATTGAATTCACTAACCATAATCAGACAAACATGGTAAGGAAAAGAATAACCGTACCTAAAGCGCCACCTTCTTTTCCAAGGACAACTCCGATGCGAATAAGCACCAATCTTACATCCTCATTCACATTGAGCGCCCTTTCCTCCCATTCTCTACATACCTGAAAATCTGTATTAGTAAAAGCTACAAGTGGCTTGAAGATTATCTATATAATCATATAACGCAAATCCTGATTCTGTGAAACATATTTTTAATGGGTAAAAATGTATGGAAACCAACAATGAAAAATACTTTGCACCTTATAATTAGCATAAAAAAAGTGAAAAGAATAAAATTGGTTTGGAATTAGTGTCCCTTAGACTATGGGATAGTTTGAACCCTTCTAGGTTGGAAAGGATATCCACATCTCTAGAAACAAATGTATAAAAAGTCATGGCTGAAGGCCAAGTTCATCTGTGTTTTGGAACACATTTTCAGAAACTCACAGAGTTCAAGAGGGCAGGAATATAACAATGCCATCACATTCAAGAAGGGCACATTTCATTCCACATCCTCTGCCATGGTTTCACCGGCCTTGCACAATGGGCCAGAATATAACAGAGCAAAATAAAACTATGTGAATTGCAAGTGAGAAATCCATAACATGATCGGCAGAGATTTTCTCTATTGGTAATTTGGTATCACAGTGGCCTCTTTATCGTCAAAAATTGTCGCATATGTTTGGTTGAGACCAAGAAATCCAAAAGACCCACTGTTTCGCTGCCCATTAGGTTAGGGCACCATCGAAATAGTGAATTGGTTTTCCTTCTTTTTTTTTAATATTTTTTCATAGAATTGGGTTCTAGGGATGAAAATTAAAACATGATGATGGCAAAGAAGCCATACTAAGCGGTTATTAATTTTTATTTGTGAATTAACCAAGGCGAGGAAGTGATCAACATGAACAGTTTATGGAATTCATCCTCCTCCCCCCTCTCCTACTCTCTCCATCTCTTCTTCATCTCTCAAGATTCTCCTCCTTCCATGCTGTGTTGTACAAGCAAAATATCGGGGGGAGAGAGAGAGAGAGAGAGAGAGAGAGAGAGAGAGAGAGAGAGAGCGAGCGAGAAAGTGAGTGAGTGAAATAGATAAAGAGAGATATTGTAGTAATATTTCCATGTCATCAAAAGGGCACTCTTGTATGGGAGCGCCAAGATCATCTCCCCATTGTTAAAGTATAAAAGATAAATAATGCCTTTCTCCAACAGCTTAAGCTTTTGGAGAAGTTGGTAAGTTAACATGGTATCAGAGCCAAAGGTCTCGAGTTCAAACCTCCCAGATAGCAAAAATCAACATGCGATGGCCGGCCCAAAGTGGGACCACATGTGCCACGTGTTTGCCAAGTGGGCCACACGTGCGGAAGGAGTGTAAAAGTATAAAAGATAAATAACGCCTTTCTCCAACAGCTTCAGCTTTTGGAGAAGTTGGTAAGTTAACACCCATAAACAATCCAAGATGCCAAGAAGATAAAAGAATAGTCACGGTAAATCCCAGGAAATATAGTTGCTGTTAATATATATGTTCCTTAAATATATGCATTTCATGGCATCCAAGGATATCAAATAGAGTCATATTTAAGATGTTATGTTCGCTGTTCGAAGTACATGTGGAAAGTTGTAGCTTTACTTAGGTGCATGTCCAGGCAGTTTTAGCTTTAATTTAAGTGCATCTTTAGGGGCTTTTAATTTAACTCCATGTACAAGTTTCAACAACATTCATCCTCTATGACTTTTGCATTTAAGGCTTTATGTTAAAGGGGTGAGGCTCACTCATAAACTAGAAGGCTGATGCATCCAGAAAACCAGTTTGATGAATTATATTTTTGATGTCATTAGGAGCATTTTCTCTATGAAAATATCAAGTTTTATTTCTTTTTTATATCTTGATCTTCTCTTCCATCTGGACTACTGTGCAATTGTTTCTAGTGTTCCTCTACAAAGGTTTGGTAGCAAAGAATATCTGGAATGCGTCAGAAAAGTTCGGAAGTCTCAAATAGAAAAGAGTGTGATGTAGGTGCCAAAGTTCCAATCCTCTCTCTTTGGCTTACAAACATTTCTAAAGTGACTAGGAAAATCTCCATTCCTATAATCTTCACTGCCCAAGAGAAACATCCAGCATTAGACCATGGAGGGTATTATGAAGACATATATAATGACAACATGGTAACATACATATTAGAGAGAGACACTTTCAAAAGGGCAAACCCAGTCTGGAATGTGGCAGGACAAAGCTTGTTTTTTTATATTCAAACCTTCAAGTAAACCTTGTAATCCTTGACAACCAATATCTCAAAAGCTGACGTAATTTAGTTCTAGTTTACTTGCTTTATTTATATTTTTTATTTTGAGTCCATTATCATTTATGCTTTATGCTTAACTTGGACTAGATGTGGGGGGTGCCTACATCACTTACCTCATACCCATCCTACCCAATCATCATGGACCACATGAGCCATCACTTAATGCTCAAACCATTCCCTAAAGCTTTTTTAAAACCATGGTCGACAAGGCCCATCACCTCATACCCAAACTCATTTCCTAAACCTATGGACCACCACTTAACATCAAACCCCCACTAATATCCTAAACATATATAAACCCCCTCCCCCCAACCCTAAGACCTAACATTGAGAGGAAAAAAAGAAGCAAAGAGGATCGCTTGGACTCTTTTTTTGAAAGATGACAAATTTTCATTAATACTCTAAAAATTACATTAGGGACCAGGAGTCCCTCCTGTCATTACATAGTAACAGACAGAGCTGACTAGGACATATGCCGAGCCAAAAAGTCGAACAAACCAACGAGAATCAAGACCCTTTCTTCCTGCACCAAGCTATGGCCAGACCTTACACTACACCCAGACCAAAAACTCAATTCCCTTTCAAAACCCTTAGAAGGATTGTCTTCTCCTAGCATCGAACCCCTTTTGAAACCTTTAGAAGCCTCAGCAAGATCCTTTATTTTTTTAGATCCCGTTCCCATCTCTGCAAATCGGGAGGAACGGCATGGCATTCATCAAAACAGACTTGTCATCACCATCTAGATAGTCATTCAGTTTGTACTTTCAGACGAGTTGCCTATGCTGAACACTTTTCCAACTTCTCCATAATATGGTAGATTTGGAAATCCGGCATATCAAAGAGGAGGTCCTCCGGAACCCGATCCAAAATCCAGGATTTTTTCTGCTCGCAATCCTTTCTTCCACTAGCCGGATACCCACCGCCTTATTAGCTTCCCAGTTTTGCCTCCTCGCAGCCATTTCTTCATTCAACAGTAGTTTAAAGAAAGAGTGTTTGAAAAACGGCGAATAGGTGTCTTTGACCGTGGCAAATTCACAGAGGCTATACCAAGTGAACGGCCTGTCTTGAGACTCTAACTTGAGTAGTTTCCATTGCTCACGAAGAAGATCTCCCGACAATTCTTTGTGGGTTGGGTCGTTGATGAAAGCCCTCTCTTCATTATAGATCATTGTTCTCATCCTCTTAAGGATATTTTCTAATACCATGATTTCCATGAATAGTCATCTGCTTCGTCCTCCAGAGCAAGATGAAGATTCGCCTGTATTACCGAGGTTTTCCATTCCTACTTTGTTGAGGGTGAAAGAAGATTGCTTGGACTTTCCCCCTTCTATCCCCTTTCTGTCCTCTCTGTCCCCCCTCCCATTTCTCCTCCCCTTCTTGGACGAGGCACAACCAAGGGCTCCTCGACTATGGATGGCACATCCCTTCCCCACCTCCCGATAAGTCTCTCTTCCTGTCATCATTTATCCTTTCTCTACTCCTTTCGCATCGTCTCCATCTTCCTTTCTCTTTCTCCTCCTATCAACCAATGTTTTAAATTCTGATTTCGGTTTCAGTCAGCACGGAAACGGAAACATTGCGGTTTCGGTGGAAATCTTGTAAAATGGAAACATATGCAAATGACGAAATTTTTTAATCTTTAAAAAAAATATGAAAATGGTGAAATTTTAAGATGAAACTTTGGGAAATGCAAGAATAAGCACAAATACAGACTTGGAAACCATGACATACGCAACAAAATCATTCATAATGGCTTAATCACATCGAACACTTAGTGACATGTGTTCACGCACATGTCTAGAACAGTAAAGTCAATAAAGAAGTATAATATCATGATGTACAAGAAAGTACAATGATCAGTCTCCCCTCTAAGGACCCCAACTCTATGTCAATACCTCCTAGAGTTCCGAGGTATTATTGGTCTCATGCCGATATGACATCCCATGCATAAGATCCAGTTACGTTGTTGTCTAATTCAATGATGTTGCCTACCAAATATCATTCTCTACATTGATAAAATGAAACGAAATTTAAATAACAACATATTTCCGTTTTTTGTCGTTCCGACTATTTCAATCGAAATTCAGGAATTTGTGTTGAATTTTGGGTATTCGGTCAAAATTTTGGGGAAATAATAACGTGAAAGGAAAGCATGTAGATTGTGTTTCAATGGGGACGGAAATGGGTACATTTTGGTTATTTCGGGTTTAAAACCATGTTATCAACCTCTTATTCTTCTCCTCTTTTCTTCCCCTCCATCTCTTTTTCTCTTCCCTTCCCTTGTCTCTCAACTTTATCCACTTCCCCTGTCTCGATTCTCTCTCTCTCTCTCTCTCTCTCTCTCTCTCTCTCTCTCTCTCTCTCTCTCTCTCTCTCTCTCTCTCTCCAGCCCCTCTTTATTCTATTGCTTTTCTCCCTAGTTCCAGTTTCTTTTCCCATCATTTCAGCCCTTTCTCACAGCCCCTAAACTTCCCCGAAACCCACCACCATCTATACTTGTACCCTTTTATTCTAGATAGCTGTGGACATGACCGCTTCTTAAGAAAATATTACAGTCCAAGTTTTGTTCCCATCCTTTGGCATTTGAGAGTTAGGAAATTTGCAATGGAGAATTAGGAGCTTCGCCTATTGCTTATTTTGTAAGCATTTATGGCTTAAGGTTGCTGATGAGATTCTAGTTCACACCATATGGAGCTATGACACTCACATATTTTACCCTCATTTTAATCAGTCTTTGTGTGTCTCTCTCCACCTTCATATTTTCCCCTAAATCACTCACTCACTCACTCACTCACTCACTCTCTCTCTCTCTCTCTCTCTCTCTCTCTCTCTCTCTCTCTCTCTCTCTCTCTCATCTTTACCAGTTGGATCCATTTTCGGGGCAGATTTTAGACATTTCACATCAGCTGATTCTTAGTAAATTGAACATGATTTCAACTGATTTTTTTTGTTTGTTTATGGTTTGCTTTGTTTATGGTTTGTTGCACTTTTCTTAGTTAGATTAGTTTCTTACTGATGTTTGAACTCAAAAGCTATAAATTTCAATGATTGCGCCCTGTTGAACCTAACTCTATTATTACTCCAAATTTCCTTCTGATCTTATTTACGAACCCTAGGTTGACATTAAATTGGTATCAGCACCCAGACTTTTTATCCCTAAAAGTGTCATTTTTATGACCGATAAGTCACGAGAGAGTTTAGCTTAGTGGTTTCTCATTTCTAGGAATTTTTTGAAGAGTTCTTAGGGTTCCTTAGTGCTAACCAATGTTTTGGAGTTGACTTGCACCTTTCCTGCCTGTTGAGTATTATTGAGTCATTTGGCTTCTGTTGGAGCTTAGAGATGTCTTAACTCGTCAAGTCTATCTCCTTTACCCGTTTAGGTGTTTTTAGTGTCTCTTAGGTTTCGTTAGACTTTTCCTGGCCGATAGATATAACATTTCACTCTATTGCTAATAGGGCCAACTTTTTGCATCACGAGCAAGGTCAAGACCAGGCCCGAGTGGGTTGGTAACAAACCACCCAAGCCACGTTAGACCAACACTCAAACATTTTAATTGAAATAAGGGTCGCCCTCAATTGCATTAGTGAACATATTTTACTTGGGATTCCCAAAATGCCACGAACCCTACGAATACCTGCACAGTGAATCCAATAATTCAAGGTAAGGCGAGTAATTGAGGGCTAGATCTAGAGGTGGCCTACGAAAGTAGGTGAGAGTCTGATTACAAACTTGAACCTCATGAGGAGCCAAGGCGATTCAATGAAGGACCCATACGTTATTTTGAGGATAGGTTAGTGCGAGCTCTCGAGAGATCCACAGATTTTGGGGTTAGAGTAGATGTCTGAGATTTTAAGGGTCACTTTAGCCCTAATGAATTCCTTCAGTGGGAAGGCAACATCGACCATTTATTTAAGTAGAAAGAACAACCTGATGAAAAGAAGGTTAAATTTATTACCATAACACTAAAAGGTGTCATCCTTGTTGGGTGGAAATAAATCCGAGTTGGGAGAACTCAAAGAGGCAAGACCAAGATAGGCAATTGGGCCAAAATGAAAGAGTGGATGAAGATAAAGTACTTGTTATCTAACTTTAGAACAACTCTTTGTCAGAGACTTTTGGGCCTCAAACAAGGAGCTATGTCCATGAAGGAATAGACAGAAATTTAATCTCTTTACAACTTGTAACACTATAATTGAGAATGAAGTGCAAGCTCAATATATTAATGGGTAGCACTTCCAGCTCCGGGAGTTAGCCTCCCTACACTCTATTCTTATTGTCAATTATGCCTTACGAGTAGTTTTAAAAGCCGTGAAGATGGCTCATCGTTGGCTACGAAGGAACACTGACAGAGGCCCCTCTAACACATTAAATGGAGGCCATGTTATTGGTCGTATGACTACCACTCTGCCTCACAAGAGCAATGTCACTAGACCACCTGTAGGTGAAGTGGAAACATGGCATGGAGGATATATAAGATACGATTACTTTGCTTTGTAATCTAATGATGTTGCCTACCAAATATCATTCTCTACATTAATGAAATGAAATGTAAAGTAAAATGGCTTACCGAAAAATATTATCCCCTAAATCTTTTATACTTGTTCACGTGTGGGGTTGGCGCTCATGTGGCCCAGCGCTCATGTGGCCTATAAACACCTCTTCAAATCTAAATTTCTCCGCTCTCGACAAGATGTGGATTTCGACTGGGGAGATTTCCGTTTCCATTTTGCTATCTTGTACTTAGTCAGAGACTCATCATTTGTATGATGCTTAGGTTTTGAAATTTGAAATTTGAAATTCTCATGACTTTTCACATTGAAAGAAAAGTAGGTGCACCTTCAATTCAACTAGGATGGGCCCAAGTTGACAAAGATAAAAAAATCTTAAATATTTTTCTCCATTTGAAATTGGTATTTGCATCACTGTTTGCACTCTGCACCATTACATTAGAATGAAAGCTTATCTATGAATGCAACAAATCAAAGGTCAAAAACATGAGCCATAATAAAAACAGGAAAGTTACAAATTGAAAAAAAAAGGATCTTAGTAAAAAAAATCAAAGAAAGAAATTTTAATGAAAATTTCTAAAAATTTTAGGGTGGGTTTTCCAAATCAAGGCTTTCCGGGAGAAATTCAAAACTTTTTAGGGTTTTCAAAACATGTTTTCTAGAGAAATTCCATGAAAAAGTCGAAAAAACGTATTTCATTGATTTGCAGGGTTTTATTGATTTACAGTAAATTAGGGCAGAATTTTTTTTGTTTTGGGAAAAAAACTTTATAACCTATAAATCGGGAGATCTTTCCATTTTATTGTCGTTTCGACCATTTTGGTCGAAATTTCGGCTGAAGTAATGAAGTGGAACCAATACATTGAGATTTCATTTTATTGGGGATGGAATAAAAATATTTCAGTTGTTTCATGTCAGTTTCGATGGAAATAATAAAGTGGAACAAATCCATTGAGATTTCATTTCGGTGGGGATGGAAATGGAAATATTTCGTTTGCTTCATGTCGATTTCAGTGGAAATTTAAAACCATACCTGTGGATCCTGGATTGTCAGTTTCGATGGAAATAATAAAGTGGAACAAATCCATTGAGATTTCATTTCAGTGGGGATGGAAATGGAAATATTTTGTTTGCTTCATGTCGGTTTTAGTGGAAATTTAAAACCATACATGTGGATCCCAGAAAACAGAGGGGCATTGCAGCCATGCTTCTTCGTATCTCCCCACAGTCAAGTGTGGTGGTGTGTGTTTCGTTGTGTTGTTCTCTCATGTTCCCTTTTTTGTCAGGGGTGTGTTTATGTCGGTGTTTCCTGTGAACGTGGGATAAAGATTCGATTTTCACAGTGTTAAAGTATAAAAGATAAATAACGCGTTTCTCCAACAGCTTAAGCTTTTGAAGAAGTTGGTTAGTTAACATGGTATCAGAGCCAAAGGTCTCGAGTTCAAACTTCCAGGATAGCAAAAATCCACATGCAATGGTCGGTCCAAAGTAAGACCACATGTGCCATATGTTTGCCAAGTGGGCCACACGTGCGGGGGAGTGTTAAAGTATAAAAGATAAATAACGCCTTTCTCCAACAACTTAAGCTTTTGGAGAAGTTGGTTAGTTAACACACAGAAAAGAGAGGTTTTCAAAGTCGCCACCTAGGTTAGGGCCCAGAACCCGTTATTTGCATTTCTAGTGAATTTGGGATAAGAATCTGAATTTCACGAGAAAGGCAATAATTGACGTTGCCATCTAGTTTGGGGCCTAAACCCCTGATTAACTCTGTTTTTGGCATGGCCTTGACAGAAATCTGGGTAAGGGATATGGTTACACGAAGGCAAGGTGTTAGGAACCCCTCATGTCCGAGAAACCCGGTTTCTTGACTTGAATTGGTGAATGATAGGAAAACTTTAGCAAAAGTGGTTTTAAACTCCTTTTATGATTAAGCTTATTCCTGAGTTGGATTTCAAACAGAATGCAGGGTCAAAATGGTAAGAAAATGAGATCTTTTGCTTATTACTGAATACATGTATACATACGTAAAGAAGTAAGGAAAGCAAGTAAAATGAAAGAAACTCTTTTGGATTTATTTTATACATAAAAGTAAAGAGTTTTCTTTAATTCAAATCTTCAACGAATGGTAATGCTCACAAGACCAAGATTGCCCCTAGATCTACTTCTTAGGTGTAAGCCCTCTTGAACGAGTCAACTGAGCACCTAAAAGCAGAGGCAATATCAAGCTAAACGATTACCGAAAGCAAAGAGTGAGAATTAAAGGAAAATCTTTACAAGGGTGGGAAACTGCTTTTTTATTAAACAATGAAAGGAACTTATTTAATCTAGTGTGTTTATAAACAACAATACTAAAATGATTGAGACAAACATCACTGCAGATTCCAGACATCAGGGGATCGAGGCCCATGCTTCCCCGTATCACTTATGAATACCGGGAAGAAAGGTCTACCGTTAAGTAGTGTTAACTTACCAACTTCTCCAGAAGCTTAAGCTGTTGGAGAAAAGGCGTTATTTATCTTTTATACTTTAACACTCCCCCGCACGTGTGGCCCACTTGGCAAACACGTGGCACATGTGGTCCCACTTTGGGCCAACCATCGCATGTGGATTTTTGCTATCTGGGAGGTTTGAACTCGAGACCTTTGGCTCTAATACCATGTTAACTTACCAACTTCTCCAGAAGCTTAAGCTGTTGGAGAAAAGGCGTTATTTATCTTTTATACTTTAACAAGTAGATTGTTTGTTGCGTACAAATAACCGGAATTAAAGAAGTAGCCTTTGTAGAAAACAATGCTGAAAAGATTGAGAGGGACCATGCAACAATTCACACAAACCACTGTTAGGCACCTGGATGCATGGTCAATCTCTAATCAGATTGATTGTTGAATCCAAACAACTGGAATTAAGGAAATCACAAAATCCCACTCTTGGGAGTCCAACAACAAGGCTGGGTCACGGAAGAATAGAATCTCTCGAAATGATTTGTCCTAATGACCGGTGTCTGAGCAGAAAACAAACAGCTTTTGAAAGTAAAGACCGACATTTGTCGAGCAAGATTGGTGCCTATCACCATCCAATCTTATAACCAGGTAACCAACCCAACTTTGATTCATTGACCAAACCTACAGAGTTCATTATGGGTCCTAGGCCCAAACCTAGGTGGCGACTCTGGTCAAGTTGCTTCATTTGAGAAATTCGGATTTTTATCCCAAATTCACAAAAGAGCATTCAACTTTAAATACATAAGACAAGAGAGATCGCTACAAAAATACACAGACCCTCATGGGTTACGGAATGATTGTTGAATACAAACAACCGAAATTCAGGAAAT
Organism: Tasmannia lanceolata; assembly: GCF_043159265.1. Classification (NCBI taxonomy): domain Eukaryota; kingdom Viridiplantae; phylum Streptophyta; class Magnoliopsida; order Canellales; family Winteraceae; genus Tasmannia; species Tasmannia lanceolata. The sequence goes on along the minus strand of NW_027518688.1, from coordinate 7,510,889 downwards.
CGCCTTTGTTTAGAGTTTTAGACTTTACAAACAGTAAAGGAACTTCTTTAGTCTAGTATGTTTATAAACAACAATAACGAAAAAGATTGAGAGGACCATGAACACCTCGCACAAACCATTGTTAGGCACCTGGATGCATCTCGAAATTAAGGAAATCGCCTTTGTTTAGATTTTATAAACAGTAAGGGAACTTCTTTAATCTAGTATCTTTATAGACAACAATACGGAAAAGATTGAGAGGGACATTGCAACACCTCACACAAACCATTGTTAGGCACCTGGATGCATGGTCAATATCTAATCAGATTGATTGTTGAATACAAACAACCGGAATTAAGGAAGTCGCCTTTGTTTAGATTTTATAGACAGTAAAGGAACTTTAATCTAGTATGTTTATAGACAACAATACTGAAAAGATTGAGAGGGATCATGCATCACCTCGCACAAACCACTGTTAGGCACCTGGATGTATGGTCAATCTCTAATCAGATTGATTGTTGAATACAAATAACCGGAATTAAGGAAATCGCCTTTATGTAAAAAAAGGAGAGAAAGAGGAGATTTATGCTAAGGGTTTGGGGCCGGAGGATCCCCAAATCCTATCGCTATCCACAACCTGTTTGTTGTGAAAAAAAGTGCAAAAAGTTGTAAAAGTACCTAGTTTAGGGTTGGTGTTGCTCTAGATCCACAGAAAAATGACAAAACTCCGAAGTCTGGTGGTATATTAGAAAGAATTTTGGCAAAATTCCGATACCCAATGACACAACAGAAGATATTTCAGCAGATTCTGGTTCTAGAAATCTCTCCAACCTTCTCTCATTTTCTCTCTTTCTTTCTCTAGGGTTTTCTAAAACCAAAGGGGAAAGGGGGTGTGAATACCAAAGAAGGGTGCTAAGACTAAAAGGGTGTACTTAACCAAAGGGGGGGTACTAATGCTAAAAAGGCGTACAGACCAAAAGGGGGGTGTACAAACCAGAGCAAAAGCAAAGGGAGTGAGGTGTTACTCCCCTTTTATAGATATTTTCAACAAAATCATAGGGGGGAGTTCCCTGGGATTTTTAGAGTCCCTAGGGACTCCTCCTCGGGACTCTAAAATCACAGGGACTCTCCCTTGCGATTTTGGGCGTGGGTCTCACCTCCCGATTTGGTTCCTGGATAGTCCGGTTGGGTTTCTAGGGCTCCGAAAAGTGGTTTTGGGTTTCCGAGAGTGGATTTCTAGGTGCGAGAGGGCTGGTGTACTTCAAAAAGGTTGTTTCAAAATCCCAAATTGATCTCCAGTTGCCGAAAAATGGTTCCGGGCAATTAAAAAGTAACTTTTGGTAGTTACTTTATGGTTTTTGGTGACCGGAATGCGGTAACTTGCTCTCGGTTGCTGGTAAGTGGTTTCTGGTTTCTAATGAAATGTCTTTGGTAGCCAATGTTAGAGTTGGTGCCCTAAAACCCAATATATTTCGCATGTTAATCAATAAAAGTTTCGTTTCATGACAAATTACTGTGTATTAAAAGTTAAATATGTGTGATATGTTACTTGTTATTGACATGCATTTGTCCTTAAGTAGCAAAGTAGGAAACTCATGCTCATAGATTCATAGATCCTAGGGAGCAAGGAGATATGGGATTCTGGTTTTTACAGACCTTAGTAGTTCCTAGTTGAGTTGAGGTTGGACACCTCCTCCTGTATACAACTAGCATCTATCATGCGTACATGCACGAGATGTGGAGTGACTTATCTCAATCACTTGGGTAGTGGTCCCTAAGCAAGATAGAATGGGTACGACAATGAGATTGTGTACTGAACAGGATCACATTAGAATAGCTAGTGGATAGGAGATAGTGGAGCTATTCTACCAGACAAGAGTCATTTACATGTCCTTTGACCTGAGGGGTCGTATTGGTCTGTTGGAGAGTCTCTCGTTTTTTGTCTAACTAACCATGATTCTCTTGGAGTCAACAAAGGGTAGTACTGGAGTGTTGGACACACCTTCGAAGTCAATAATCATACCTGAATAGAATTCTCCACCTATTTAATAGGATAACATCTACAGTTTTAGTCAGAGCAGTAGGCCTAGAAAAATACCTGGCGAGGTGGATTTGATAAAGTGTTTATGAAAAAGGATTTCACAAAATAAGTTTTTAAATGGTATTAGCAAATGCATTTGCGAGTGGATTTGATAAAGTGTTTATGAAAAAGGATTTCACAAAATAAGTTTTTAAATGGTATTAGCAAATGCATTTGTGGGCCGACACTGCTTGACTGAAAGGTATACCATGAGCTTGGTTTTAAATTTCGACCGAAATCTGAAATTTTGGATTTCGGTAGGGACCGAAACCGAAATTTTCCGAAATTTCATTTTTCGCCATTTACCGAAATCCGAAATTTCGGTAATTTCGGTCCGAAATTTCATTTAAATGCCATTATTTATTTATTTTAAAAAGTGCAATTTCGGACCGAAATTTCGAACCAAATTACCAAATTTCAGACCGAAATTTCGGTTTTCGATGGGGTCCGAAACGGTTACCGAAACCGAAATTTTAAACCATGACCATGAGTGAGCCCAGGGGGTAGTTGATGTTCACCCCCCGTAGGACTCAACTCGGTAGATGTGGACTTGGAGAAAGGACTTGCACATTTGATATGACTAGGGGTATGATGATTTGACGGTTATCTTCGGGGTTACATCGCGATGGAGGCCACTGACTCAATGCAATTGTAGCATTAGCTACGGAGCAATAATCGCAGTAGAGCCCACTTGTGGGTTCTGCAGGATCTACCGTTAAATCCCTGCTACGATCCCACTTACTACTCGATTGACCTATTATAATATATTGGATAGAAGTCCCGCATTTATTTGGTTGCTCACACGAACTAGTTTCGTGGCATTGGATGCATTGAAGGATATAAACAATGTATATAGTGTATATGCACTATGGGAGACATTAGAAATACCAAAATGGATAAGTATTAACCATAAAGGTATTTTGGGAATATCATAAATTATATTGGAGCTTTTATCCTATTGGTTAGGATTGGATTGCATTAATTTAATTGAGAATTAAATATGAAATGCAATGGGAATTTGAATTGGATAACTGGACCACATAGGACGAATTTGGGTTGGACCCATGGCCACATGCTCTATGTGGTGTGCCATTATCAATTTGGAATTCAAATAATATTTAGAATATTATAGCTTGATTTGTTTTTCCAAATTAAAGCAACACATGTGATGAAATTGGAAACAGAGAGAGAGCGAAAGAATGAACAAACAAAATTGGAAACTTTGGAACCACATGGGGCAACCAAGGGTTGCATGGGCAGCAAGCAATCCCCTTGGGGGACGTCCCATGTGGGTTTCCATATGTGGGGTTGCTTGCTTCCCAATTGGAGCTTCCAATTGTGGCTAGATTCCATAGTTTTTGGGATTTCTCTAGAAACTTTGGATTGTGCATATGGAAATTGAAAACTCTATAAATACAAGACATATTGCTGGAGTTTTCTACAACTCTTCCATAATTCCATGTGCTAAAAATTGGTAGAGGCACCCCAAATCTTTCTGTTCTTCTCCTTCAATTCCATCAACTAGTTTTGTCTTTTCTAAGTCAAAGACAAACATCTAACCAAGCTCCATTGATCTAAATACATATTCCCATATTATAATCTGATTTAGATTAAATTATAAAGTGAACAAAGAATTGTACACAAGAACCTTTGCGCAACAAAAGGAATCCTTAGATTCAACTTGCGGTTTCGCACCAATTAGATCGCCGGCGAATTTTTGAGAAGTAGATCAAGCGGACGAGTTCTTTTCTACATAAAGGTATTTATATTTGTGTTTATTAAATCAAAATAAAATCAATTAGTCCCTAGGAATCCTGGGTTAGAGCAAAAATTTTGTTCTACACGGTTTATTCTTCCACTACGTGTAGCGATTTTGCTCGGGGTTTTACAACCTTTCTAACAGCCAAATGTGATCTTTGGTTCCTAAGGAGTATTTCTTGGTAACCGAGGGTGGTTTCTGGTTCCCAGAAAGTGGTTTCCAGTGACCAAAAGTGGTTTCCAGTGACCAAAAGTGGTTTCCGGGTCCCTGGAAGTTGGTACCGGGTTCCCAGTTTTTTGTGCTAATTTGAGGGTTGTTTAGGAAGTGAACTCTGGCTTTAGGAAGGTTGTTCCTGGTAGCAAAAGTGGTATCCGGCTTCCAACAGGTGGTTTTTTGTGACCGAAAGGTGGTTTCGGTTCCCAGAAATGGCTTCCGGTAGAGCTTTTGCTGAATTTTGGTGTTTGGATCTTCAGGATGTTGTGTTTGCTGTAAAAAGCGGGTGCCGACTTATCAAGCTTTATCCTTGGGGCCTTTGTTTGACCATTTTAGGGCTCTTTTGGAAGGTTTTGGTAAAACTCGGATGGTTCTGGATGTGGGTTAAGTTACAAATTGTCTAGGGTATTGGATGCCTGGATTGTTCGGATGGTTTGGGTAACTTTGTGTCTTGGATAAACCTGGAGAAATACTGAGAGATATCAAGAGAAAGACCAAAGAAGCTTTCGGACTCATCATAGAATCCGTCATCGCAGCAACCTATCATTAGTCCTGTCTTGACAAAATGGGGTGTTTGCAATACCCCAAGTAATAAGGTACATTTTTAATCTGGTCTAATATTTGGAATTTTGGATCGAAAATCATTCGTTGGTTACATAATCCTTGAATCCCCACTTCTAGAGAAAATACAAAGGTCTTAAGATGACAACAAAACCGTGGAGTAGAAATCTCCCATTGGTGCAAATGGCTGCATGCTTAGCAAGATATTCCTTAAGAGATAAGATTAGAAAGTGGCACTCATACATAAAAAGTAAAATAAATAATTTTAAGAAACAAATGTAAAATAACAAAAAATTATAGGGAATACGATGACCCATGATCTATCGATACAATCAATTCAGCAGTTCTTCCTTTGCTAGAACATTATTAGTCACCTCTTATAGTTCTAAGAGAGGTTTTAATACTCACATTGAGTTAAGTAATATTAACTAAGTCTTAACTAGTTCACACGAAGAACAAATTATGCGACTGGATAGGTATATAATAGCAGGAAAGAATGTGGAATGACATATTACTAGATTGCGCTATACATTTAATGCTACTCCATGCATGTGGAAGTAGCTTGTAATTAGCTTGCTAACACTGCTAATAATTAGTCAGGATATAAAAAAATAACTGAAAACTACAGACTGAAATTACGGTACTGTGCACAAGCCTCAAAGAAATAGGTTCCCTAATTTAACCCTAAGCAAACAGTTATGTACCAACTACGAAAAATGTTGTGACCACAATTGAGGATGATTTCGTACCTCTGATAAGTAGTCATTGCCTGAAGGACTTTGCTCATCAAATACTTGAGTTTCACTAGTGCCTGAAGGTGTTCAAGAGACAAAAAAGAATGAATAACAAAAAGGATAAACTCAACGCTTTGCAGGCTCCTGGAGAATGTGCATTTGTGGAATTGCATTGCGTATCTTTCAAATGAGAATCTGATTAAAAATGGAGCCTGGGTAAGTCAAGGCAGTAGCTATAATATATATTCTCGTGAAAATCCTATTAGCTGGATTTTCCAGATAGCATGCTATCATGTAAACACTCCGAATATCTATCGGAAGAAACAACTAAGGCCCTGTTCGCTTAAGATTATAAGAACAGATTGTGAGTACCAAACCGATTACTGGGCTCAAAATTACATTTAAATTTGAGTCCAATAATCAGTTTAGCACTCACAATCGGTTTTCATAACAGGGCCAAAGTAATTTCCAACCAAGATTCTAGCGGTTTGGATTTATTTGTAGGAAAGAAAGATGAGATCTTCAATGCCATTAGTTATCTGTGTATATATCATCAGCATACTTTTATTATTATTACTAATTTATTACATTATTTGTAATTTTAGGATAACAAATTACCAGCTCACAGGGCACGAATCCAAGTCTGTTAGAAAGAACAGTGATGGAGCATAACATTGATCTAGTCTCATTTTAGAATACCTTCTAAAAGTTATTTTCTACTTGACACAAAAAATACCAAATAAAAATGTTGTGAAGCAAACCACATTCTCGACTTAGTGCAAAAAGCATCCAAACACAGTATGTATGTGTATTAGGAATGCTAAACTGAAGGGATCCCTTGCAAAAAATCAGCTACAAGGGCGCCCCCACTAGACCATCTCAACAAAGTGCATTTATTATTCCTTTAATTTTATATTTTTGTGCCATTATAAGTGAACTTTGGTTAGATTTCCAATGGGAGGACCTTAGAAGCAGGATTCTTCCCTTGAGGTGCTGCTCCCACCTCGGAACCTCGATTCAGCGCTCCTTAGGAAGGAGCTTCCAAGGAGCACGACCCCAAAGAGACGGGAACCGCTCCAATGACGATACTAGCGTTGCTTCTATGACTCCATAAGTCCCACCATCACCAACTTCCTTGCATCAAACTCCTCCAACTCTTCATAGCACTTCATTGGAGCAAGCACAAAAGCTTTGCATCTTCAGAAGGCACGAGGATGTGGTTAGAAATTACTACTTTTTATGTACTTTGAAAGATACATACGAAAATGGTTAGAAACTAATATTTTTTAATGTACTTGAATTTTGAAAGATACATAAAGAAAATATTACATACACGCTCCCATGATGCTCCCAAACTTAGACTCTTCTAGACCCCACGCTTCCCCACCCCCGCCCCCGCCTCCACCCCTGTAAGCGCTTCGTGCTTCTAAGGGGAGGACCCTTGTAGCTAGTTTTAGCTAGGGTGTCCTTCAATTTAGCGCTCTCTATCTCTCTCTCTCTCTCTCTCTCTCTCTATATATATATATATATATATATATATATATATATATATATATATATATGGGAATTGCTAGCGTCCATCACAAAAGCTTTTCGCGGCTGGTCTGTCTCACGTGAGACAAGCCACCTCGTGAATGAAGACAAAGGCTGTTGTCTCCATTCACGAGGTGGTTGATCTGAAGTGCGACAGACCAGCTGCGAAAAGCCTTTTGTGATAGAGCTTAGCAAATTCATATATATATATATATATATATATATATATATATATATATATATATATATGAGAGAACATTTCCTACACACTTGTGTAGGTAAGTTACCTACACACTACCTTAAAATACAGGGGGGTAGGATTGAAATTATGTGGCTTTAATGGGTGCCTTTGTTACAAAACATAAAGAAGGGGGTAGGATTGAAAATATGTGGGTTTAATGGGTGCCTTTGTTAAAAAAAGTCAAAAAAAGTGACGTGCTATTAGAATTTTGGGAGAAATTCAAATAATTCTCTCCTTTTCTCTTCTGCTATATATTATATATATATATAGGTCACATTTAGAGTCAATAATATATATAACTCTTCATGTGAGCATATTTACTCGGTGTACATGTTAATCAGACAAAATGGTTAATTGTATGATTAATTCCAACAGTCAAATAAAGAACACAGAACAGAGTGTTTAACACAAACCGTAGTAACCAATGGCTGTTGCGCTGACCAAAACTGTAGGCCGAACATCATCTCCTGACTGGTTTATGATATCTACAACCTTCACATGTCAGTTGCAGTAATTAAGAGAATAACTAGAAGAAAAAAAAACAAAGACACACTGCAGATTCTCATCGCTACTTTTTCCAGTAATCAATTTGCAAAACAAAACCACAAAAGAAATTACAGGCTTGTGAAATGCAGAATTTCTAATAAAGAAAAGTAACCTTTGAGGTGACATTGATCCTGCTTTGCTTTATCTCTCTCTTGATCTGCAGGATAATGAATAACTTTATACTATTGTCCATTGAAAAAACCAGAAACATTCAAAAACGAAGAATTAAAGCATAAAGGGGTAAATATGAAACAAAATATATACACATGATGATCCAGATTCACAATCAGACATCAGACCTGTTAAAGATAATTATAACTCCTGCATTGTAAATATGATCTTCCGTAATTTTCTTTCTCTGAAAATATGCTGGTCACATTTTTTTTGCTTTTTACTTAGCTATACTGTAATTAGCATAATTGATACTATAAATATGATTTTCATTACATGTAAAACTAGAAGATGAAAGAGAGGAGAATGGGCCCTTCACCATGGTCTCAAGCTCCTAAGGAATGTAGACCTGGAAAAGGTGGAAATAGAAGGAGATTAATTGAATGTGATAAGATGGATCAATGGTATACACTCAAGATCATGCAGGTTTGTGGCTTTCTTCGGTGAAATACAAGATAGGGATGGGGGAGTTGCTATTAAAGCCTGTCACGTATAGAGGTCTACGAACGATGTAGCGGATAGGCTAGCCAATGATGGGGTCTTCAGTGGGAGATTGGAGCAGTTCGACTTTTTGCCACCTTGAGTTGTTTCTTTGTCATTGTTTTTATTTTTCTTGTATTTTCTGTACTGACCTTCTCGGTCTTGTACGTTTATGTTAATGAATTTTTTTTTTTTGGATGATTACATTTATATTAATGATATTCACCATTAAAAAAAAAAAAACAAGAAGATAACAGAGAGGAATGTAGCGAGAGTACACAATTCATGGGAAGTGTCGATCTTCCTCATTAATTGTTGCTTAGTTTACATAATCTTATATGTGCAAGAAAAGACTAAAATACCCTTAATAAAGGAAATGGACATAGCTTATGTAAGATGTATATCGACCTATTTTTAATACTCCCCCTCAAGATGATATGTTCTCATGAACATGATCAGCTTTTCAACAAGATGGACATGATGACCTTAGTGAGAACCTTTGTAAGAATGTCTGCAACTTGATCGTGACTCAACATATAATAAAGAAGAATCTCACCACTTTCTACTTTCTTCAAAATTAAATGATAGTCAACCTCTATGTTTGGCCCCCTCATAAAAATATGGGTTCTAAGATAGTTTAACGTATCACAGTAGAGGATGTGACATACATAATCAATGCGAAGCTCAGGAAAAAGGTGTCAACCCCATGTGAATTCTACTATGTCATAGGACCAAGGTTTAAAATTACGAAATTTCGGCCGAAATTCGTTAAAAAAATGACCGAAACTGAAATTTCGGCTGAAATTCAGTAAAAAATAAATTAATTTCATTATTACGCTGAAATTTCGGTAATTTTGACCTAACTTTTGGGGGGGAAAGTAAATTTCAGTAGAAATTTTTTTTAAATTTACATTTTTCCCGAGGTTTTGGCCGAAAATTTTGGATTATGGCCAAAATTTCGAATTTATGTGATTTCGGTGTCAGTCCCATCCAAAATCCCAAATTTTGAGATTTCGGCTGAAATTTAAAACCATGAATAGGATGATACTCTACTTCAGTACTGGATCTTGCAACTGTTCTTCGCTTTTTACTACATGATACTAGGCAGTTGTTCACCATGACATAGAACACAGTCATTGATCTTATCAGGATCACCAGCTCCACCAGCATTAGAATATCCTTCTAACTATTCCTACTAGCTCCATAAAACAATCCATAATCATAAGTTCCCTTGATGTACCTCATGATCCTCTTTACATCTTGTAGGTGTTCTTTGCGATCATGTAAAAACTGATATTGCCTGCTTTATCATACTTGCAATACCAAGTTTAGTGAGATATTGTTGTGTCCAACCATACTCCAATAGGTAACAGGATCTTTGTAAACTGTTGGTTTGCTAATCGGTTTAGAGTTATTTGGAATCTAATAAGAGTATGATACTTCTTTTGCATTAGAATCATTCCTTCCTTGGTTCAGTTATCTCTACACCAAGGAAATAGTGTCATTCTCTAAGATCCTTCATATTAAAGTTTTCTTTTAGACCATCTTTAAACTTTAGAATCTCACGGCTATCAATTCCACTGACTATAATATCAACAACACATACTAAATCTAGTCATACCACATGATGTGTGTTGGATGAAGAATTTTTTCTGTAGCCTCTTATTGTAAGAGTTTGATTAGGTATATCAAACCATAGTTACCAGCGTGGGAAACGAATTCAAGAAAAGAAACGTGAAACGGAAACGTGAAACGCTTGAAAAAAAACATTAGGGGAAACAAGAAACGAGAAGACAATAGAAAATTGTACGAGAAACATCTTTGGAAACACATTAGAAGCCTTTCAGAAACGATAGAAAAAACACACATGAAACACAATGAAAACACGAAATATGTGGTTTTGTAGATTTAAATTTTGTTAATTTCAAATTTCTATTTGAATTTTCTTATTTTTATTTTTTTCACAATATATGCTATTGATTTCTAGTTTAATATCTATTCCACAATTTTTGATGTGGTTTTTCCAAAATGATTTTCGTAAGTTCCACATATGTTTCCTACATGTTTCACGTGCTTTTTCTACGAGTGTTGCATATGTTTATCGTGCGTTTCACACATGATTTACATAAGTTTCTCATATGTTCCTATGCATTTCGGAAACATTTCTCCAATTTTTTATCATATTTCGGAAACGTTTCCGAAACGCGTTTCCCATGTTTTAGGGGAAATGAGTTTCCCATCCACGAGAAACGCGTTTTAGGGGAAACGCGTTTCCCACCCGCCCAAGGAGTTTCCGCCAACTATGTATCAAACTATGTGGTTGGGGCTTATTTCGTTGTGATGGGTCCCACTATTAGTCTCATACATTGCCGTATTATGTTAAATCGTTTATGTTTAGCTTTTTCATTGAAGGCAGTTAGTTGTACTAATGTTTGTCACTTATTAGAGACCTATACGTAAATATGTTAGTCACTTATCTGGGAGAGTTTCATGTCTCGGCTCCGGTATGCGTTTTGACTTTTGATCATGATGGAAATGGAAACGTGTCAGTTTCAGACAGAAATTTCACTAGATATCCTGTAACATTAAGAAAACATATGGAAACATATGCAAATAATGGACATTTAAATAAACTTTCAAGTGCTAGAATAAGCACAAATACATGCTCAAAACCATCAAATAAGCAACACATAATGGTTTAACAACATCGAATATGCAGTGACGTGTTGTCATGTATGTCTGATAATTCAATGCATACCAAATTTCATAGGTAAAACCTAATCATATATGTATGTTATCTTCTAATTTTATGAAGTAGCGCATAGATTTTTATTTTTTATGGATTTATGTCTTTAAAAATTGGGTAAAAGTATATTTTTGAATGAAAACTAATCATATATGCATGCTAGCTTCTAATTTTATTATACGTGAGTTCTTCTCACCTATGTCACAAATGTCGTTCTCGGGAATTTCTCGACAAGGGAAAATCTCGGGATATATTAATTTTTATTATTTGTTTCGGGTTTATATCTGGAAATAAAATGTAAAAAAATATATAAAAATATTAAATATAAGAAAAAAATATAAAATAAAAAAATCGTAAAAATATCGGGATAATATCGTGATATTATCGGGATATTTTATGATAAAAACAAAAATATTGCTAAATTAATAAAATCTCATGATTAGTTCGGGGTTTTGTCGTTTTATCAAAATCTCGCAAACACTATATTTTGAAAATATCGGAGATATTTGTGACATAGCTTCTCGCCCAATCTACCAATTGACGAAGTCCGATTTCTTTTTCATTTTAAAAAGTAATTACTTTATTTATTTTTATGAAAATCCTTCAAAAATTAGGAAGAATTATATTTTCGAAAAAGCTCTATATGCATCCTAGTTTCTATTTTTTATGTGAGTTATGCTTGCCTGATCTACCGATTAATGGAGTTAGAATTTTTATCAATCAAAAATTAATTATTTAGTTGTTTTTGTTAGAAAATCATTAAATTTTTATCATTTTTTATTGATAAAAATTCAATCATTATAGTGTATTCTTCATTATATTATCTGATCTTTTTAAAAAATTATATTTTATGATCTTTATGAAATTAATGAATGAATTGTCTTTTTGCTACATTTTGTATCTATTTAAAGGATATGATATGGCGTTGTATACATTTTCAGTTTAGAAAGGATATTACTATTCCAAACAAGCGCGACAATGCATGTCATTCGGTATTTGATCTTGTTAAACCACTTCGGATAGTTGTCTTGCTTACGTGATGGTTCCTAAGTGTGTATTTGTGCTTATTTGAGCATTTCCTACTGTTTCATCTTAAATTTTCATCATTTGCATGTATCAAAAGTATGTGATTGTACATTTCTTGCTGTAATTGTAGGAAATAGGCATTACACAAAGTCCATAATAAAAACATGAAAACACACCATGTCAGAGATGATCATAAATATGAACTCACCCTAATAATCGACAATATATTCTTGTGTTGGGAAGAAACACCATGCACAGCATGTGTAGGGAAACACAAAGTGTCAATCATTAATATTTTCTGAAATAAAAAGGCTAGAAGAGAAAGAAACTAGGCACGCCTAGTCCGCCCTAAAAATTGGGGTGGGGATACCCTATGTCATAAAAAAAAGAAACTAGGCAGGTAAAAAAATAACACTAGAAGAAGAAGTGTAGAGAGAAGAACGAAACCCAAGAGAGATATCCTATGGTATAAAAAATCAGAGAATGAATAGCCTCATTCAGAAACATTTAATAAAAGAATGACATGATGTGAAGAATTTTACTACTAACCTCAGAAGACCATCTCGTACTTATGGGCATCCCAGCCAGGTTCACAACAGCATTTGAACCTTGGATGCAGTTTTTCCACTCTGGTTCCTCCGCGATTATAATTCCAGGAAAGTCATTGACTATGCAAGTACCAGGCAATCGGATTAGGGCAAATGGAATTTTCAAATATTAGAAAAGCCTAAAACATAATCAGAATAGATAAATTCCAAAAGTGCAAATCTTATTTATGCCAAGCTTCATTGGAGAATAGTTGTTCGAAAATGTGGAAATCATAAATTTTATGGATTCAAGAAAAATATAAAAAAATGTATAAAATGTAAAACAAAAGCACGGCAGATAGTATACAGCGAACAAGTCCAACAATTTTACATTAGATTAGAAAAACAAAGTATGTGGAAATGGCATCTACTTGAGTATGACTAAATTTTATTAGCAGATAAAATAAGAACGAGTAAAAATAGAAGATACTAAAACAGATGTTAATATTGTTGCACTAAAGAACAGGTTTTAATCAAATCAAAGCAATCAACACCAAACATTTATCAACAAATTTACTTGTGTGAAGTCCAACTACTGGCCTTAATTCAATTGGAGGTATATACTTCTGACAAGCGGTAAAAGACTTGGAAGGATGGAACTTGTTAGACACAAATTTTAAGCAAACAAACATTTTACCAGTAGCACACAATCTTGATTTCATCCACGCTTTTCTGGATTAAGATTTTTGATGAGGCCAACAACCTAAGATGGAGCTACGAAATCCCTAAATATGGAGAAGGAATGTCCAAAGATAAAGACGAGGGATTGCTATGTGATAGAAAATGGTCGACCATCTGAAAATAGACAGCCACATTTCCCCCAAATTGTCAGGAAACCAAATCATACGACTTCCCTCATGTTTTCAATCCGATGTCGTTCCAAACATTCATGGGGATGGCAGAATTTTCTTACAGATCATTCCTACACCCTAAAGTGGATTATCATATCACTAAATTTGATCGTGGAGATGATAAGTGGGACACCATGGCCAATTGGTAGTTTTACATTTTTGTTTTTAAGTTTGACATTAATTAGCATGTTGCCGTTAGTTTATTTGTTTCCCAACTCATTCGGTGTTACGGTAATCAGTGTGACCAATTTAGACATTTAATTATGGGTAATTGGGGTCATTTTGAGTTGTTATATAAAGGGGAAAACACAAAAATGGCATTATCTTTTGAATAGTGTGGTAAAACTTCCATCTCGTAGCAGTATATTCCTATTTAGATCTGGGTTTGCTGCAGTGTGCATCCTCGCACAGGTGAGATCCCAACCGTTTCATTTTTTTTACCAGTTGACGTACTTTTGTTGCTCAGAGCCCACGCATCCTCTCTGTGTTGAAAGAATGCAGAAATTTATATTGTTTCTGGACATTTTCTTGGAGTTGTTATTGATTCACCCTTCATCAAAGGAGTAATCTTCTTCCATGCTGGATTTTAGGGCAACATTTTTTATGTTCTTTGAGAGATCTCGTTGTGTTAGTTTTTTGGTTATTTATTATATAAAGTAGTATTTCTTCTTATCATTTGTCTAGTTGTAATTATAGACAGTGTGGAACTGATTGTTATTGTGTTTATTAATTCTCGAAATTCATCCATGGGTTCAATTATTTTTGGAATTTTTCCTTTGAACCATTAAGAAGGGTGATTATTAATTGTTCACATTATTCACTTCAATTGTGTATCATATTATTTATGTTAAGAGTTGTCGGGCTTCTAATACTATTATCAAATATTTTTTTATGGTTGTCATACATCATTTAATTATTGATACTTTGATAGGCATTTATTTACGGTTCCTGGGCTGATGTTTCTTATTGTCGGACATCACATTGGTATTAGAATTTAGAACATTATATTTAGGGTCTCCTATAAGTGGGGTATCAGAGTGTACTATTCAGGGTCTCTACATGGGCAAGGTGCACATTAAGGTCTTGAAGCTCCATATATCATTACATCCCCATCATTTTTTCAGTATAATAATATTTTGTTCAAAAAACGCTAAATAAGAAGTTCATTGTCATCCTAAGATTACTGGAGACAACTATATACAAGGAGACGAGGAAAGCCTCGCCCGCATTGAACATAACAGTTGAAACTTTGAATTTTTATCTTGTTAAAGTATAAAAGATAAATAACACCTTTCTCCAACAGCTTAAGCCTGTGGAGTAACTGGTTATTTAACATGATATCAGAGCTAAAGGTCTCGTGTTCAAACCTCCCAGATAGCAAAAATCCACATGTGATGGTCGGCCCAAAGTGGGACCATATGTGCCACATGTTTTCTAAGTGGGCCACACGTGCGGGGGAGTGTTAAAGTATAAAAGATAAATAACGCCTTTCTCAAACAGCTTAAGCTTGTGGAGTAACTGGTTGTTTAACATATCTTATACTGGTCCCTAGACTTCTTTCCTAAAGAGATGGGGATGCCAATAGATCAATGTGCTAACCATGGTTTTAAATTTTGCCGAAATCTGAAATTTCGGCTGAAATATTTCAGTTTCGGTCCAAACCGACAACGAAAGTACATTAAATCGATTGTTTAAAGGATTTTGGTGAAATTTCGCCGAAATTTACAAGATTTCCACTGAAATTTCTGAAATTTCGGCAAATTTCAACCGAAAATTTGTAAAATACCGAAATTGTTTTTCCGAATTTTACATGATTTCAGCCGAAATTTCTGTTTCAGTTGTGGCCGAAACCGACATTTAAATCCATGGAGCTAACTTTTAGGATATAAGTAAGCCAATTATCTTATATACGTCCAGTTTTTCAAAAGGAAATCGTAGAGAAGCAATGTTATATGACCACCACTAGTGTAAAAATCTTTTATGAAGCAACAGAAAGAATAACTTTCTCCTTGTCAATCCAAGAAAGAAATAAATTAGTACAATGCGCTAAATTTTGATTATATAAAGGCAGAGACAGCTAGATATTATTAAAAATCATTTCTGATGAAAAGATAAAAACTGTAGTTTAGGTACTTTATCAAACTGGTATCATATTCAATGTTTTCCCAAAGTAAAAAAAAATAAAGCTTTGAAAAAGATTAGATAATGCATATTTAACATCCCAAAGCCTAAAATATTTAAAATAATCATTACCTTCTTACCAGGAAAAACTAATTGTGCTTTTGATCTAGAACGTGTCAAAACATGAACACTATGTTTCTCTGCATTTGAAATGAAAAATGTAATGTCATATAAGCTAGTATTTATCTACGTCATAGAGAAATTGAAAAACTAAATGATTAAAAAAAAAGATGTAACAAATTCAAGAATTAGCCAAAAGCCAAATTAAAAAAATAACCTCATGAGCATGAGAAAAGTAATAACTATTAGAAAATGTTCCCAACTCAACCACTGTAAAAACAGCATTACGACTAAAAAACTTGCTCAAAGAACCAGATAATTTATGCTAGTTTCAACTAATTATTGAGGAAAAGAAAGTTCAAACTCTAAATACTAAAACTAGTCAACTTTATTTAAACTAGAGGAAACAAAGCCTCAACATATCATCAACCCAAATGATAAAAGCTGCAATAAGGTGCTGCTATGGTGTATCTCTATTCGTGTGATGTGTTTACACGTTATAGATAGAAGTATACTAGGCATTACAGAATTATCATTGATGACTGAATAGGATATTAGTATACTAGGTATTACAGAAGTATCATTGATGACTGGCAATAATGCAATATATAATTTCCTGGAGTGCATTTGTGTATTTACACTTAATAGGATATAAGTATACTAGGGATTACAGAAGTATCAATGATGACAGGAAATAATGCAATTTATAATTTCCTGAAGTGCATTTGGGTATAACAAACTTTGTTTAAGGGTAGATAGTCAAATATTCCCTACAATTATTTCCATTCCTTTATTATTCTCTAATGGAGCCAAAATCAAAGGATTTGAGCATGGTTTTAAATTTACACGGAAACCGACACGTAACAATTGAAACATTTTCATTTCCCTCCTCACCGAAACCGATACCAAAACCAATACCGAAACTGAAACCCCTACCGAAACCATGATCGTAAGTGTATTAGTGGTATACTATATCAGTATATATTACATGTTTACATCTATATGAATTGAATGTGAAATATAATATATGAATCATGTAGACGTACTCATATGAATTAATGTGAAAAGTGGCATGTACTGAATCATCAGCGCAAGTCATTTTGCGTAACTCTTATGTTTCTTGTGCATATTTAGGATGGGGCCCATCAGGGAAGGCTCTAATGGAAACTTTGTAAATAAGTTCGTAAGTGGTTTATGTTAGAGGGTATTTTGGTCTTTGTTCATGGAACCCTATTTGCACATGTATATATATGTCATATTACATGGGAGCTCTCCTAAGGAGACTCATCTTCTCCCTCATTTCTCGTTCTACTATAGAGACCATGTTACTTAAACAAGTGGTATCAGAGCTAGGGCGTGGTAACCCCGATGTTGCCTCCAAGGATAGGAAAAAGTCCCTAGGGGAAGATCTCAGTAGCCCCAATGTACTTTCAAGGACGGTGAAGTTCCCTAGGAGAAGATCTCGTGGTTCCCACGCTGCCGTCGTGTGGAGGGGCGAGATTGTCCACAGTGCTTCCACGTGGAGAGGGAATTGTTGGGGGTTCCATGCAAAAGCAAGATCCCACATCAGAAAAGTGTGGAGATGTGGATGGGCTAATAAGGGAATGAGCACCCTCCCCTTAACGACTAGCTTTTAAGGGTGAGTTCTACCCGGGTTCTAACAAGTTATATTCTGGTTGCCGTCGATATCGCCATTGTACTCATTGTGGCCTGGACGTCCACTCCGTTGCCTTTTGTTATGATTTTCGTCCGGAGTGCACCCCCCTCAAACATCAGGGCGGGCTTTTGTTGCAGTATCTGATGGCCCTGATCCTTCCTCCACTGCTCATACCGCGCATGCCGATCATGTCACCTTCACTCCACTCAGTAGCCATCCCTCTGGCTTTGTCTCTGCCTCTCAGTCGTGGCTTATTAATTCAGGTGCCTCCCATCATATGATTGGTGACTGGTATTCTTTCTACCTTCCGACCTTCTTCATTCATTTCTTGTGTTACTTTAGCTTATGGGACCACCTCTCCTGTCTTAGGAGTTGGGGTCGCCTCTCTTTCTTCTGCACTTTCCTTATCATCTGTCTTATGTGTTCCTTGTTTTCCTATTAATTTACTTTCTGTTAGTCAGTTGACTAAGGATCTTCATTGTTCAATTACCTTTTCTCCTTTTTCGTGTGTCTTTCAGGGTCTGTCGATTGTGTGGACGATTGGTTCGGATCATGAGGTGAACGGCCTATATTATATTGATCAGTCGGTGCCACTGTTGCTTTACATGCCTCAATTGATGCCTTTCAGTAGCACTGTCATTTAGGACATCCCGTTTTCAATAAGTTGCGCCAATCTAGTCTTCTCTAGAGTCATGTTGCATCCTTAAGTTGTGAGTCCTGTGAGTTGGGTAAACACCATCATGTGTCCTTCCCACCCAACCTCGTTCGTGGAGCTTCTCGTCCCTTTGAGTTGGTCCATTCAGATATTTGGCGTCCTTGTCAAGGTTGCCAGAGCGGGAATCGAAAGTGGGAATCGAAACAGGAATCGAAAGTGGGAATCGAAGGCTCCCGGAATGGCCGGAAGCGAGAATAGTGAAGTCGCCAGAGAGTCCAGGAGAGTCGCCGTAGTCACCGGAGATTCGTCGGGGAGTCGCCGGGAATCGTTGGGGAGTTGGGAATCGCTAAGGAAATCTTCGGGGAATCACCGGAAAATCATGTTTCACAAAATATTAAACCGTGGTTCCCAAAAGTGGGAATCGTGTTTCCGGGGAATCATAAACCGTGATTCCCAAAAGTGGGAATCGAGTTTCCAGTGATCCGAATCGGGATTCCCATTGTTTGGGGATTCGAGAAGATTCCCGTTTCAGATTCACGAACCGGAGAATCACGGTTCCCACTCCCAGAGAAGAATCCTGCTTCCTTAGTCCTTGTAGAACCTCCTCCTTATATTGTTTCCGATATTTTGTCACATTCATTGATGATTATTCGCATATGACTTGGTTGTTTTTGTTGAACGATCATATTGAGATCTTCTCTGCTCTTTGCACCTTTTACCATGAGGTGTGTACTCAGTATAGTAGTTCTGTTCAGTGCTTGAGGACCGACAATGCCAAGGAGTACTTTTCCTCAGCTTCTGAAACCGGAAGTGGGCTAGAAGGTGTGTTAAGGGATCTTTATGTGTTGTCAAGCTGGGAGAAACGTAAACTACATTTTGAACTGGGTGAAGTGGCACATCCATAGTGGTTTGTCATTCATTTCCGTAAGACCCTTGTCGGCATCGGTTCGGAAGCGGCTAATAAGATAGGGGGAGGGTAGTTTCCCCAGTCGCTCGTAGGCCCCTAGCAGGCACATATGATCCTTTAGCCTTTCCTATTGAACCGCACCATGGTTCAGCCTTTCCTCGGGGAAGGGAAGGGAACGTATCTCATTCACAATGGAACAGAATGGTCTCGCTCGATGCGTGATTTGATTTGGTGTATATTCACCATTAGAGTTCTAGAAACTTCGAAACTCAAACCCCAACCTAGAAAAGAATGCTACAATGTTATAAATTCTCAACTTAACACCCCCTCTAACCCCAACCTAGAAAAGAATGCTACAATGTTCGAAATTCTCAACTTAACACCCCCCTTAGCTTCACGACCTCCCACTACTTCATCTACCGAAATGACCGAGCAGATCTCATGTATTCTAGCATTCAACCAGCCCATTACCTATTCGGTCCGTCAGGGAATGAACGACTAGCGCTTCCGGACTAGGAATCAAACCTCTCCCTGTAACGTTAGCGAAGTGCAGTTAGCAAGGAGAGCGGGCGTACTTCAAGCAGCAGGAAGTTGGCAAGCAAGAACGAATATCCGGCCGGAAGTCAAGACATGAAATCTATACTGGAATAGAACCCAACGGCTAAATTCAAAAGTAGTTAAGGAAGAAAGCATCGGTTGCCCAAGGGGAACCTCTGTGAACGTCCTTATCTAGTTCTATCTCTCTCCGAAGGTGTATCTCTCCACTGCCGCAGGTAGCGAACCATAGTATTCATTCTTATGGTAATGGGAATGAGAAACAAGAGATACGTTTTCTCGAAATACAACAAAGAATCACTTCAGTTACAGAACTTGCACTTGAACGGAACTATATAGATTATTTATCTTCTCTCGAGCACCTTCGCTACCCGTAACCCGGAACTGCCCATAACGAAAGGAGTATGGCCCTGCAAGACTCCACCAGGTATTGATTCTTTCTTTCGGACACCCCATTCTGCTGCGGAGTATGAGCACACGACAACTCATGTTTGATTCCTATCTTCAGGAGCATGGAAGAAAACTCCCTTGACACATATTCTTCGCCAGAGCCTAACTCATAGGGCGTGCAATGGCGTCACTTAACATTGCCCCCCCCCCCCCCCCCCCCCCATTAGTCAGTTCGCATGCTGCTTGTAGGCGAAACTCTCGTCGTAGTTTAGCAACCAAATACGCGAGGGGTAATATCAAAGATTTCCAGATTTGGCTTAAGAATAAGAACTTGAAAAGGACTCAACCCATTCAAAAAGATTTTTGGCATCCCATTTATCAAAAACACAGATGTCACCAGAGGATTTTAGTCTTTTGATCTTTCGGTTCACGTTCTGTGCCCCAAACCGTTTTGAAAGGAATGATTTGTCAAATCCACCAGGTAAAGAAGATAGGTCAAAATTCCTTAAGTCAGTGGTCCAGGAGGATTCACAATAGATAGACACTCGCTAACGCTAACGATTTTTAGATAGGGGATGAGCTTTTCATCTTTTGCCTGCCTTCCATTCTCCTGTAACGTGGCTGGTAACTCATTTTGAGTCGTAAAAAAATTATTTTGTTAAAAAAAGGGGGGTGTTCCTCAATTATGGAATGGAAATAAGGAAAGGAATACGTTGACATGGTTACGACGACGTCGAGTTGGCAGCGGAGGAAGACTCGGCATTCAGGTGAGCCGCCCAGTGGTGTAGTAAGTAGTAGCTGGTCTTTTCGTATGATCAACCACACTGGGACTGAAACAAAGCAACGAAAAGCAGACCCGATTTCCAGATTAACCGTCCCACTACCTGGCTAAACAAGAAGGCAGCAATACAATGCTCCTTAGTTAAACCATCGAAGATAATGAATTGTATCTTTTGAAAGGTACCCTTCATTACCGAGGGCCTTCGGATGACCCCCTACGACTATATCCAAGACGTGCCAGAGTAGGACCTTGTCTCCTGGATTGAAATTCTTCTCTTTGGCATGCTTGTCAAAGGATTTCTTCATTCGATTTTGATGTTGCTTCATTCCCAGATCTGAGCTACCCGGATCAACTCACCAGTTAGCACAGTTCGACTTCAAGCAATCGGGAGAGGCGCCGAGTACATAGACGAGGCTGTCCCGAGAATGAAACCCCATTCCCTCCTGCTCTGGAACTCCTTAACTTCAGTTGAACAAAAAAGGTTCAATCTTATGAAACCGTAGCGATCATCAATGATTCATTTAGTCATTAGACTCAAATCGACATAGTTGATTAATGCCCATATTAGTAAGGGCCCCTCGTATATCAATCACGATGTTGAATGAAACTATCCATGGAATCGTGCGCCGTGTGAAACATAGATCATCATCGTTCTTAACCAAGACTCAGGATCGAAGGGGATGGGAAATCCGGATCCGAATCAATCATGAAATCAGGAAATCATCAATCTGAAGCAATCGTGTGTTCCATTTGGATCGTGCCAGGGCAAGCATTCTCACGTGTACACATCTTAGAAGCTCATTTGATCTTGACTATTACAATAACCACCGGTTCAGCAATCGTAATAGTAGGGGCGATGAACCAGGAATGAAGCCCAATCCATCTTCTGAACCAACGAGTGAATCGGTACAAAATGTAATCGATTCATCGGCAAAGACTGCTGCTAGTCCATGATGTAGATGCACACAAATGTGGTTAAGCCACCTTTTTACTAATGGTCCCCGCCATACTATTGGAAATGAAGGCCCTACTATAGCCCCTCTCACGTATGTTGACATTGGAAGCTGGGTTCAATGCCTAACAAAAACGGTCGAAAAGAAAGGGGGGCTGCTGAGTAAGGGAGGGGTCGGTATTCTAATATGTAAGCCTTCTTCCCAGTTTGGACTAAAAGAATGTTGTAGAAAACCGATACCAAAGGAGTGTACTTTACTTAAGCAAGTGTACTAAACGAGGGGCTGTTGAGTAAGGGAGGGGTCGGTATACTAATATGTCTTTTTTCTCTCACGGCAGAGTATCAAACCATGAACGGAGAAAGGCATGAGAAAAAAGCATATTGGCTAGTGATTGTGAGACCCCAATTCTTGACTGGAAGGGACACCAAAGGCCTCTACCCTTCCATCCCTTGGATCGATACCTAGAGACCGTCTGCCCTATCACCCGCCCAATGCTTACTGTCTAGATTGGTTCGTCAGGAGCGAAGAGTTCGGTGATATGCAAGAACAGTCTATTTATCATATTTATCTCCTCTCATGCGATTTGCCTTTGATGAGCAAAATCCTCGCGCCACAACACAAGTCTTGCCTTATATCTCTCGACAGTGCCGCCTTGTCCATCTTGAGGCCTTCTCTTTATCTTGTATACCCAGCAATCATCATTTACTAATAGGGCGTGAGAGGGGGCTTTAGAGCCCGATAAGATTGTCAGATATCTAGATACATATGATTCTCAAATCAGAGAAGAATTTACGCGAGTCGAGAATGAGATAGGGGTGTAGCAGCGGCCAGGCTTACGCAACCATGTTCTGAGCATTCAAACAACCAGTTCCCATAGGACATTGAATTAGAACGTAGATCTTGTCCGCATGTGCAAAGCTCAAGTATTGGCACTTAGAAACTAAAGGAGAACCGTTTTTGCTAATAATTATAATAAGATTGGAGCTCAACTTGTTCACTCTGATTGGTTAGATCTTCCCCTTCATAAACGTCTTTGTATTATTAAGGTATTGAACACGCACCGTCATCATCAGTTACTAATATATAACTCTTAGGTGCTAAGAATATACCTTTCTTTACAAAGTGATGGGCTGAAAAGGAAGAGTTTTTACCTAGAGTTTATTAAAATTTGATCAAATTCGAGGTTCATCTATATATAGAGTTAACCAGAAACTAAGACTGTTAAAGACAGAACTGAAGAAATTCCACTGTAAGAAGTTTGGAACAAGCTATCCCTATCCGGACCGGACTGGAAGAAAAGAAAGGTGATACTGATGCCATTTAAGAGTCAAGAGTTAAGGAAGGAAGTTTATTGGAGGGCGCTTAAATCACTTCTGAAGTATTGAATTGACTAAAAAAAAACAAGGGGGATCAAAAGACCTCTCGAATCAACTTGTTGGTCTCATGGTATATCTCAGTATAGAGGATGATACCAGGGATTTGTATTTGTTTATAAACTCTCCTGACGGATGGGTAATACCAGGAATAACTATTTATGATACTATGCAATTTGTGCCTTATGAGACTATGCAATTTGTGCCACCAGACGTACATACAATATGCATGGGATTAGCCGCTTCAATGGGATCTTTTATCCTAGTCGGAGGAGAAATTACCAAGCAGGTAACTTCTTATTAGCCACTTCTATCACCACCCGACATTAGCTATTCTTCCTCTTCATCATTTCTATCCCCTATCATAACAAGAGATGGACTGGACTTTACTTACTATACAGTAGATGAGAATAGACCCACTATGGATTGAATGAAACTGAAGAAGTTCATCCCGGCGCATCAACTGATCCATGAACCAATATCTTGGTCATCTGACCAAGGAGCATCATGTTGGCTTTGAAGCAGATGCATGGTACTCGCATTTTGTAGACGTGGTTCAGTTATTCCCATTTGTCTCTATTTATTGAGGTATATGAAGGAACAAATAAGTGGATTGGGGAATGAAAACTCGAAGACAATTGAAAGCTGACTTCAAAAGGTAGTATCGGGAGCAGGCTCAACCCTGTATGTAGTAGATTCCGGTTGGGGGAGGGGCGTCGCTTGGCAACAGGCCTATTGTGAGCTCCCCCTTTGTTCTAAAGATCTAGCGATTCGAGACATGTGGTTACTAAAGAAAATGCCAGTGGCGGTTTCTTTCATCTCCTAGCTTGTTCCATGTCTTGCTCTGCTTTCCTTATTTTCTTTTGAAGCTCAAAGTATTGTGCTTTCATGGCTTAGAACGGAGCAGTTTTTTCTTTCTTGTAACTCCTTCAGGCGAATAGGCAATGGAAACCCTTCTCTCAACGGCATATTCTTAAAGTTCCTGATTGGATCTTACGCTACCGGCCCAAACTCCAGAGATATTTCAGTTCCGACATGGCATTGATCTTCTGGTGAAGTGGCAATAATGTATCCAATCCCTTTTCCAACCAAGGATACTAAGTCTGACCGAGGAGGACATATTTTTTTCATAATTTCCGTATGGTAATGGGTTGCCCAGGACTCGAACCCGGAGCAAACGAAAGGATCTCAGCTAGTGTAGGGTTCTCATCCCACAGACCTCATAGAAGTACCCCCCTGATCTACACTGGCAGGAAGGCCAACTAGGTATACCGGGATCTGTCCGGGTAGAAATCAATCCTACGAAGGATTCCAGTAGTCTCTCTGTTCCAAAGCTTGAGTGCTTCTTTCATCAGGCGTCTTCCCAAGGTTATTGTGGAATCAAATTTCCTGATGCCTTTGAACGAGAGTTCACGATCTGATCTATGACGTGTTAACCGTCGGAGGATGGCTAAGAATGTCCATTAAAAGGAGCGGACCGATGGGGTCGTTTTTCAAGCACGAATAGAACGATCTAAAGGGGTTGTGCAACCTAGAAATGTCTATCTTCAAAAAGGAAGATACAAGCTTTAAGATACTGGGATTGAGCATTGCCTTCTGAACCCTTCGATTTGCTCTTAGTGTCCGACTGTATAGAAAATCCTCCTTGATTAACCCGCCCATGGATTCAGCAGCAGTTCGAAAGGTTGACCTATTCAGGAATCTCCAGATCTATGCTTATTTTCAACTCCCGGAAGCTATCAAAGGCGGGCTGGCTGTGCCGGGTATAGCTGAGAGCCTGGTTCAGCTAGAACAACGTTAGTAGGGAAGATTTGAGTATACAACTATCAAATCCTTGTATTGTTTTCCACATCGTTATTTCCTATATCTAGAGACAAATAAGGTTCAGATTTCCAGCAGTGACAGTGAGGAGGAGGATGTTTCAGAGAGCAATGGCACGGGCTCAAAAAATCTTGAAGAGTGAGAATGCAAAAGTTTATTCGAATGTTGACGCTAGCCGAGCTTTTCATAGAGTATTTTCAGCATCGCTTCCTTCACAGATAATACCAGGACCCTTGTTCCCCCGTCCAGACGGGCCCCTCTAACGGGATCGCCCCCAGAGAACCTCATTGAAGGCCCGCCTGGCCCAGACCTTCACCTTTCTATGTCAAGTAATGGTGACCCGTCGAAGACTGGAGCCTCGTAACATGCTGACGAAGACCTCCGAACACCCGGTTTTGACAAACCCATTCTTCCTACACAAATCATGAGGATTGATTGTTTTTTCTATGATGACTCAGCTCCCAAACCTGCAAGCTTCTACGTTGAAAAGACAGGTCGACGCTAATTCATGGAGTCAATAGGGAAGATACGGCTCGGAAGGGAGACGGTTTTTATTAGACTATTTCAGACGCGGCCCCCAAGCACGCGAATGCGGAGAGAGAGGTTAGTTTCATACTTCGGAAGGTTCGATCCCTCAATTGGGGACCTCACTCGCACGCAAGCTTGTGAAAGCCCCAGGGATTATTAAACGTAAATCTGTTCACAAACCTATGCAAACTGGGTCAAAAGCTGCGGATAGCCTGTCGTGGGGATCCCACTTTCAAAGGACCAGCCCACCTTAGCTTCATCCAAAATGCCTATCTTCAAAAAGGAAGATACAAGCTTTAAGATACTGGGAGTGAGCATTGAATCTAGCTTTGATAAGATAAAGTCACGATCTACCTTATGTATCATGGGCGCAAGATCCATACTGTGAAATGAGCAAGCTTAAAACGCAGCAAAACAGAGTAAAGAGCAGAAAATAAACCCAACTTCCAATATATTGCTGAAATACACTACCGATTACTGTTGTAATACAGATCTGCTCAAATACAACCCAAAATGAAAGA